>NC_089875.1:43832749-44469415 GCF_040182565.1 Anser cygnoides | reverse complement strand
ATTATTTTATGGGAACAACTCCAGCAAGGTGGGAATAAATTGAGAAGCTCGTTTTTTCGAGCTGAAAATACATACTCAAGTTTCCCTGGGACTTTTCTCCAGAGTAGCTCTGCAGGTCTTGTCCTGTTTGAGTACTTCACTCTGGGGCAACATACATCCCAGTACGTTAGGACAAAGCCTGTTTCCTTTTCAAGCACAGACTATGAGAAACAGGACAAACCACTCTGTAACTGTACATCACCTCCTGGCAGCTCCCGCGGTGTTTGCCAGGGGTCAGACCTGCAGCCCTTGGAGCTGCGGAATCACCCCCAGGCCTTTGCTCGCCTCCTGCGATGAATAAAGGTCCGTGCTGCTCGTGGCACTGAGGTTCAGCCTCGGACAGTGTGCTGACTGCATCCAACAGGCAGGTCGCTTGCACCCTCTTCTCGTCCAAGACCAACCTCTTTCTGGTTTCGGAGCCTGGGCTTCCAGCCCTGTTGGAGGTGAGGCAGGGAAGCAGGGGGAAGGCACCACCTTGTCCCTGCGAACAGCTTTACCTTGGACGCAGTTTTATCCCAGCTTGACTCTTCCTCCGCTGTCTCTTTTGATTTAACTCCTGGCAGGCAGGTTAATATGAACAAATCAGTGACCTACAGAGCTGCTGACTGCTGTAAAACATACCACACGTAACCCCACATCAGTCACAGAAATGAAAAGTATTATTTCCTATTTTGTGGGGTTATTTTAAGCACTGTTGTCTTGTTTGCTGAAACACACAAAAACTTTGTAGTTAGGTGTGCTCTGGGGAGGAGGAATGGACCACACAGTCTCCCAGAATCTCTTCCCAGTCCCACAGCTCGTTTCACAAAGGAGATCAGAGGGATCCTAAGAGGTGCTTGGCTTGCCTACATCCTCTTGTCTGCTCTGAAAAGCTTTCAGTGAAGACAATGCTGCAATATCCTTCCTTGCCCCCTCCAGGGCTCACAGCTCTCCTACAGGCTTTTGTTAAACCTAAGGATATGCTGCTATAAATTATACCAATTATTCCTCATCCTACCTGCAGGAGGCAAGGAGGAAAGTAAAAAACAGCTCTCTTTATATTGAAAGGTTTGTGATTCCCCTCCACTATCTTCCTTCTAGACAAAAAAAGAAGTTCTACTTTTTTTTTTTGGTTGCTTTGCCTGGATTGCCTCTGACATGACATCCAGATCACCCAAATCTGGACCAAGTGGGATGTCAGCAGCACTGGGTAGAGTGGCATAAGCAGGTCTCATACTGCCTGCCTACTAACACCTCCTACCTGAAGATTCTCCTGTTTCAGAACAGCAGCATGTTACTGGCTCGCTCAGTTTGTGGTGCACAGACCCCAGCTCCCTTCCTCTGGTACTGCTGTTTCAGCAGTTTTTGTGCAATCTGTATATACTCATTTGATTTCTATGCGTAATACTTCCAACTTGTCCCAAAATAATTCCATCTCGCTGGGCCCAGATCAATTCTCCAGCTCATCAAGAACGCTGCTTTTCTGATTATGCCCTCCAAACTCATTATAGCTCCATCCCAGCTTGGTGTCTACTGCACATGGAGCCTTTTCCATCATCCATCCTGATAATGAAGACAGTGAACAGAAATAGTCCCAGGGAAAAAATTCTCCTGTAGAATCCAAAGCGAAATGCCTTCTCAATTTGACAGGAGACCATTGCACACCAGCCAGTGCCTTTTTTCAATCACTTCAATGCTACTTCATGGAGATTTCTTTTCTAATGAAGATACAACCCAAAAAGCATTGAATACTTCAAACATCTATTTGTCATGCTTTATTTGTTCTCTGCGTGATTAAGCAGTGGAGTTGCATCTCCCTTTGCCTTGCTTCTGCTCCTTATGCATTCAGAAAAACTGGTTATATTGCCTTGTTGCCTTGTTTTTACTCTTTGCGAGGCTCCTTTTTTTTGGATTTCAAGTAATGTAGTGCTCCTGATGCAGCTATACGGGTTTCACTGTAAACTCTACTGCTCCTCTGCACTGAGACAAGTGGCTGATTTGCTTGTAATATAGCCACCAGCTCTGTGCACTTCTTCCCTTAGAATTTCTTCCCAAGAGGCTCTGCCTAACTGCTTTCTGAAATTGCTGAAATCTGCTTTTTCGAAGTCCAGGTCTTCATTCTGCCACCCTTAGACCCTGAAATAGCCAGTGATTTGTTCCCCGTCTGCAGTTTCAGCAGAAGATGAAGCAGACACTGAGAATGTCCAATTCTCATTTCATAAATTGGCCCCCTCCAGGACTGAGATGGATGGGCAGGATAATCTGAAAACTGCTGCTCTCTTCGCTGTTCTTGATCTGTAGATAAAGTACTTTGACTTCAAGAGTTGTAAATCTAGAGGCCTTCGTGATCACAAAAAAGAAAGGGGAAAAAATAAAGCCTATCAATAAAGAAAGGGATGGAAGGAAAGATATAAGACCTTAATTGACATATGAGACAGTCTTGTTTTAATTTGTTCTTTGAGAGATGGACAGGACTAGCAACAAATTAGGATTACTGGCTAATTTGGGCAGTTGCAAGAATAGACTGAACATAATTTGATACACCCAAATCAGATATCAAGGGGCAGGATGTTGTTATTAATCTCAAGTGATCAGAAATCATCTAGAGACATTAACATTAAATGTAAAAAAAATATTCTAACACAGCATTAAAATCAGAAATGAAAACCATGAAGCAAGTCAGAAAATTGGCTGACAGAGTCCCTTCAGACGACTTTTCACATGAGTGCCCTGAGAGGAGGAAGAGGCGCGTAGCTTTTGGTGCCTGATCACATATCACAGCCACTGGGATGGTGAAATAAGCTATTTGTTTGGGACTTCAAGGGAAAAGTCATTTTTTTCTTTTTTCTTAGCAAACAGGGGTTAACTACTGCAAAAGGAGATTTAGAAATATTTCAGAAACTAATTATAGTATTTTATCAACGTATAGATGAAAAATTACATATGTGACTTTCTAAGGAACACTGGCAATGAGCCACATCACGAAAATACTTCTTTGCACATGCATCAAGAAGAGACCAAGTCCATTTACGATACATATATTAATTCTCCCTGGATACCACAACCACTGCTCAAATGAGGATCACAAGCCTGACCCTGAAAGCTGTTGAGTACTTTCACAGCCTTCAGGAAGAAGCACAGGCGGTCAGTGACAGCTATGTCACCTGGGGAGTCTGACAATTGCATAGGCACCTGGATACGTCTACAGACCTTGATCTCTTTGTATCTCTAGGGCCAGGCTTTGTTCGGACCAGGTTCTCAAATGGCTGATCAGCGGAGGGTTGTACCACTTCAAGGAGGATTTCACTAAGTGGAAATGTGGCCTCCTCCAGATCTGTGTGTCTTCCCCACCAAAGCTTTCCAAGATCTCATAAGAATTGGTAGGGTTGCCTCATGCTTGGACAAAACAGCCACTGGGCCACAGATTCTGGGCCTGTGCACTGAGACCTGGTGAAGCACGTCCATAGGAAATTGCTGCTTCACTGGTAGCAGAGCACCAATCTGAGCAAAGAGCAAAGGCATCAGCTGAGCTACAAAAAGGTTTATCTGTTGGTTTTTTCCAAGCAGCTCAACTAATTTGGAGTAAGGAGTAACCTGGCTTTCTGAAGTAATTGCTTTCCTGTTCTCTCTCCGTATCTCTTTTTCAGAGGCCAGGTTTGCCAGCTGCTTTGACCGTTTCTCATTTTCAAGCAAAATTGCTTCTTCAGGTCTATCCCCTCCCCCAGGCCAAAAGCACAGTACGTGGGGCCAGCCAGCAGACAAGGCCGTATGGCTGATGTTTGCCAACAACCCCGCATGGCACAGGGCTGGGGGATTATCGCCTGCTTTAAAAGGAAAATAAAGCCCACCCTGACTGACTGACTTCCCAGACCCCTGCAGCCCTTCAACCCCAGGTGTGGGTTTTTAACCAGAACAGCACCCAAGGGGAAGCAAGCTGTGGTCAGGAGCTGTAAAAGCTTGGGCCAAACCCAAGCCAATTTTTTTGGCTGTGGTTGGGGAGCAGTATGCTGCTCCTTGAGCCTGGCGCACGGCTCCGCAGGCCGGCCCAGGCACGGTCTGCAACTGGGATCAAGGACGAGCAGCACGGGGCTGTTTTTAGCATGCCCTTGGCTCTGCTCGCAGCTGAAGTGTGCTCTGTAACCGGTCCTGCTAAACAGGCTGCCAGCCGATGTTTGATTTGTGACACAGGCAAGGCAACGCGCGCACTGAGTGTACACAGCGAGCTGCAGTTTATATTTGGAAGACATTTGCCGTGGATTGGTCTGAGGGTACGGACCCAACAGAAGAGTTGCCAAGTGATAAGATCAGCAGTGCATTTACAATCATTTATGTGCTTTGAGACTGTGGTGAATGTGAGGTATTTACTCCACTTTCCTCCACAGGTAAGGTACCTTTCTTTTGCCGTAGGGTAAGGTTCTGAACATGGATTATGACCATAAAGTAGGTGACAGGCTTTAAGTTGACTCTCTAGGCTGTTCATGGCAGGCTGCTCATTTGCCCTTATCCTCTGGAGTCCTTGAGTTTGATGCTAGCTCCTCTTGTAGAGTAATTTGCATTTTGGTGCATGTTTCCAGGAGAGAATAATAGCATTTTACTTGTGTAAATGACTATAAAGTGCACCAGGGAAAGGAAAATTAGACCTTTATTTTTTGAAAGGGTATCAAAAAAACAGAGGCAACTTTGGACTCGAGCCAAAGGATATTTCCTCATTTTCAATCTAAAATACTATGAGAATTGCATTAAAAATCATAGTTACAGAAGCAAAAAGGTTTAGCTAAATTTATGTTGCTAAATATTCAAAATCACCTTCTGCACAAAATCTTATCCCTTCAAAAAATTAAAATAATGCATTCATTTGAGTACGCAAAAGATTTCAATTTCCATTTATTGTCAAGGTTGAGAGGTTTTCAATAGGACTCCTGGGGAAAAGGGCAACTTTACTATTAAAAATGTAGTACTTTATTGCTTGAAAGTGATTTCCTAATACTGACTAATTCAGCCGCAGAATAACACTGTAGCACAGGACAGCTGTAATTCCCCTTGCAATTCCCATTCCATAGTTGGGAAGCTGAGATGCAAGTGTTGAATAGTTTCTTCAGTGCAACAGTCGATGAAAAGGCAGGACTTGGACAGGATTCCCATACTCCCAAGTATGAACATGCTACAAAGACTCCTTAAAGGTTATCAGAAACTTTCTGAGATGCCTTCCTGCACAGCAAAATTAGTGACATAATCTTCTGTAGCCTTTCTGTAGCACACCAATCTCCTCCATGTCAACAGTTCTCCAAAATATAACCTACAAATCAGAGTTTTCAGAGATACAGGTACAACAAAAGCCACTTGGCAAGACAAATCCTTTGCAACAGAGCACTTGCTGCTTGTAAAGGGTGATTCTGTTCAGCATTTAGAGAGGGGATTTTGTCCATCTCATGGGATGATAAACATCATTTCCTATATCTAAGAACAATTTCTCATCATCTGCATTCCTGTGCAGTCAGAACTACCCAAATTCTGCCTTCTGGTAGTGAAAGGGTGACTAACTGTCTCAGGGGGAGGAAGAACGGTTTCTTCGTGACTCATATGGACCATTTGGATTCAAGTAGTTTTATTTATTTTTCCGGATTAAGAAAAAAAGAACGTCACCCACACAAAAGCTGTAGATGCCCAAAGAATCCATTTGAGTGGCTGAAATCCACTGCTTTCCCTCTGCCTCTGCCTAGTGCCTGAGCAGAGAGAGGTTTCTGTGCAATAAGCTGCGACTCTTCCTAAGTCTGAGAGCCTGAAAGTGCCAGCTGAAGGAAAACCTGTGGCCCCAGATGCACTTCTATGAGGAGAAAAGGTTGTGTACAGCAGATCTGCAACCTGCTGCCTCAGTCTTCCATATGTTTGACAATTTGGAGGATACAGCGAAAGTCAGAGTTGGTCCAAGAATCATACTATTGCTAAGCTTTGAAGATGAAGTCAGCCTAAAGTTAAGGATGTTGTGATTTCCTTCAAAACCAGACCTGCCATTTTACATCAAGACGAAACTGGTGGGATATATACAGTTTACCATGCAACCCTGTGGCTGAGGTGAGCCAGCAACTATTATTATGTCAATATGAGGAGGGGAAAGGCCCAAACACCTTGAACTGGTCTTTAACAATGAAGGATATTTCTGCGCGTGACTGTCACTAGGGAACAGGCTCTGAGGCAATGGGTTTTCTTCAGGAATAGGGAGGAGTTTTGAATAGAAAGGTCCACATATAAATTCCATTTTTGATGGCTCTGAACCACAAACAGAGGTTCTTGATCTGAGCTAACAGGACATTAAGGCTTCAGTTGACTTTTGACGTGAATGAAATGTCTGGACCATTCAGATAAATGGTGTCTTTCTCTATGCTCTTCCAGAGGTAAAAGGTTGGCAGAAACATTCATGGTCTGAATCAGCAAAGACTCACTAGCCTGAGACAAAAGTCTGGTAGGAAAGTGACTATTATAAAACAGGGCTAGAGCATACTGAATTGTTTCCACAACCATTACTGTTTAGTCGGATACAATCTGAGTTTGAGTTACCGCCACTTACATTGTGCAAAGAGATAGCTAAGTACGGCTCTTGTAGAATTGGAAGCGATTCCAATGGTTTCACCGGGATGAAACCTACTTATCACGTACTTGGATTTGATTAAGTGCACAAAACACTGATGAGCGTTCTACAAGGAAAATGCTCAACAGCATTACATTCTCCTGTCAGATCTATGATGAACACTTGATCAAAGTTGTGCATGCTTAAAAAAATGAATTGAAAGAATGTTCCTTAACAGGTAGACAGCATATTAAAGAAAGAAAGTATTTTCCTCAAAGTATGCCAGAGGAGAAATTAATTACTGGGAGAATGGGGGGAAAAAAAAGATCTCCACCTTCTGCAATCTCAGAGTACTGTGCTATTTTTGCCCCTTGAAATCTCATTTCCATGAAACATTTCTGCAGAGCGTATGTTTTCTGAACATGAATTCCTTAGAAGACTTGCTAATATGAATGTCGTAACTCCAGACTAAAGAGATAGTGCCCTGCTCCAAAGGCCTTTGACTGGAAAAGATTGTGTCTCAAAGGGAACCTGCAGCTCATGCCATGGTATTTTAAGTAACCACTGCCCAAGTGGGAGTCAGACGGACAGAGGGAGGTGTGAACTCCCTGAAGGTGGATGATGGGGAGGGTGTATATTATCTCCAGTGGTATAGACTGAGTTTATGCCCAGAATATAAATACAGTTCCACTTTGATTTTAATGTCCCCTGCTGGCTTATGCTGATGCAAGATTCTGGTGTAGCATCATGAACAGCATTTGCTTGTAGCTGGTTTCATTCAGTGGCATTCACAATAATAATGAACTGGCTTCCAGAGCATTTCTGTAAGTATGTGCATGCTCTGAGCAGTGCTGCTTAAGGCTCCCTGCTTCTTCAGCTCCCTTTCAATATCCTTTTTATCCCATCTGCAACACTCTCCCTACCTCCACCCACCTAGAAGACAGCAGAAACACTTGAGCTTTTCCCAGCCAACCTCATTTTCAGAAGAATGTTTCAGATTGGCATGCTGGGACTTGGTCAGCACCAGTGAATTGTCCACCTGAATACATCGCCAACACTGCCCCCAGCTGTGGGTGAAGTCCTGCCCCAGGGAAGAGGGATCTAGGCTCAGCATCTGCTCCTGAGACCTCCACATTGGTATCACCCCCAGCAGGAGCTCTATGGCTGCTGCTGCAGGAGATGCTGGCTCCGACCCTGGCGTGTCTGTGGCGTGGCCCAGCTCACAGCCACTTTGGCTTTGCTTCAGGAAGATTGCTGCTAGATACCTCTAGCAAAGAATAAAACTCCCAGTGGTTTTATAATTGCCACCTAAAGATGGAGAGAGATGCATGGCAGAAGCCTGTTTCTATCAGTTGTTTTGGGGTAGGGTTGAACTCATGATCCTGTCCCACACCGTCAGCCTGTGGTGCCATCCCATGCATTCTGCTTCTGGGAACAGAGGAGAAGCCAGCACAGGGGGACTGGTGTATGTGCATGTGAAACATCTGCTCATCACCCCGTCATCCCTCACTGTTTAAATGCAGCACTCCTGCATATACATGAGGTTTGAGGCTGTCAGCGTTAGCCAGTCTTCTTCCCACAGGTGGGAGCCCTTCTCTGGCATGAGCAATATGGGAAGGGCTATGGAGGAGGCACCAGTTACTGCAGCAGGTAGGTGAGGCAGCCCTCACTTGTGCCCTGATCTCTGAAGAACTGCTGGCCAAAGGAAGGAGGAAGATATATCCTCTCTCACGCTACTGCAGGAGTGAGAAGAAAACAGAATTTGGTGTTTCTTATTCTCTGTTGTTGTTACTCCTGGCATGAACAACTCGATGAAGCTTGGGGATCTGCAGGGTGTTTCTGTTCTTAGGGGAAGCTGTGACCAACCACCAGGTCTTTGATAGATCCCTGTTTATCTGCCAAAGCCAGGGAAAAGTCCTGATCCGTGGATACTCAAGACTCAAACAACAGGAGATCATCCTCTGCCCACCACAGCCATGACTGAGAAAGTCCCCTGACTCTGGCATTTCTTTCAATGCCAGGCTCCCAGCAACTTTCCAAGCACTGCTGAAGACTTTCTCTGCTGCCTCCAGTTCTGATTTCCGTGGGCTTCCTGCCTTCCTCTCCTAGGCACATGCATTCCCTCACACTGTGCCCTGAGCGTGCCCTACACTTTGAGCAATGACCACTGTTATTTCAGCTCCTTGACAGTGGAGAGGCCTTACCCTCTCCTTAAAGCTCCTGGAAGAAACATCTTATGCTCCTTATCCTAGAAGAAAACATGAAATACTTTCTTTTTTTTTTGAATTAGTGCCTCAGAGGCTCATTTACAGCCCCGTTGTAACTGCACAGTGGCAACCTGCATGTACATAGCAGCATGACTGTCATCATGGACCATAATGTGCTAAACTTTGCAAACGCAGCAGTTCGCTCGCTCTCCTTGAAAAATATACCAGCAGCCTCTGCACAGAACAGGTTCAGAGGTACCCAGAGCGCTGCCTGCTTTCTCCTTTGGGCCAGGGAGGAAACACCTGTGATAAACCTGTCTAGATTCAACTGGCCGATGTGCTGGGTCCTCAGACGAAGCCTCCTGCCAGGCAATGTCCTACCTGGTTCCACATCAAATGCTGCAGGGATGAGTCACCAGGTGCCAAGGCCCTTCACAGGCACGTTTCCACCCTGTCAGCAAGCCACAGCTCAGGTTCTTGTTAGCATTCCCAGGTTCACAAATAACCACCAGCATGTGATGTGACACCACATCCTCTCTTCGGGAACAAGTGACTCGGTGTGTGGGTTCAAAGTGGCACGCTCAAAAGCTCCCCAGCGGTTCCTCGCACAGCAGGACTGAGCCCAGGAGCTCTGACTCACCAGCGGGATGGTGCAGAGGGCCTTGTACTCAGATGGTTGCCCTGCTCCTCTACGGGAGGTCCCTGTCCCCCCAGCACAGACATCTCAGGTGGCCCTGAGGTGGACCCTGGGTGGCCATAGCCTGCATACCAAAGCATGAAGGAGAAATGGGTGGAGAATGTGAATTGAGTGGGAGCCTCCTTGGGGAGGGCTGCAGGAGAAGGTGGAAGAGGGAACCAGATGTCCTGAGGACATCGTCCCCCTCGCAGGTCAGAGCCCTCAGGGAGACCGGAGTCAAAGCGACAGCGAGGCCTGCACAAAACGCTCACAACATTTCTAAGTCTTCAAATGTTAAGCTCTCACGTTTCAGTTTCTTGCGAACAAGCTCGTTCAGAGACACAAGTTGTAAAGTGCTGGGGGAAGGCTGTTGGAAAATAGGATTTTTGACTTTCAATGGACTTTCAAAGCAGACTTGCTGTCAAGCCAGACTCAGACCTTTCCTCCACTGGAAGTTGTATTAGAATGAAATCCGGTTGTCATATAGGCAAGCTGGGGTGAAAAGGCCCTCAAAAGCAGAAACCCAGCCCTCAGCTTCAAGACGGCCCACCAAAGTACTTTTATTTTTCTGTTCATTATTGTTTATCTCAGCTATTAACATTCTGCTCATACCTCTATTAGCATACAAACTGGCCCTGTCCCTTCTTTTAAATCTCGCTGCAGAAACAAAAGAAATAGTCTTGCTCTCAGTAAATACAGCGGTGCAGGTGCTCCTTGCAGATAAGGTAAAAAAGCGACTTCAAACATTAGTAACAACTTATGAAAGCCACAGCTGAATTTTTAGTAGCTGAATACCACAAACAAGTCCCAGGATATGAGTACATATTTCATATTTGTCTTTATTCCAGCACAAAAATCCAGTTTCGGAGACAGGCTAAACAAAGGGATTTCTCCATTACAAGAAAAGACAGCACTGAGGTTATGTTCAGGTCTATCAGACACGAGCATCTGGTTTGTTTTGCGTTATGAGATCAAGCAATACCAACGGAGATGCCCATTCTGGGGCGGGCAGCTCAATCCCGGCAACAGCAAGAGGCCACAGGAGAAGCAGACTAATTTCTGAAAAGACATAAAAACGATCGCTCCGAGTCACTTGACACCTAGGCCGAGGTAACGATCTGCGGCGGGGTACGGACGTGCCATGGCCGCCAGCCAAACCCCACACATCCAGCCCAGAGGAGCAGCACCGATGACACTCTCCTCCTCCATCCCACCTCCTCCCTGCAAACAAGGCGAATTGCGTAGTCCTCCAACCCACTGCCAACTTGCTGTGAGCTCTGCCGAGGCGTATTTCCACGTCGGCGGCGATTGCTGCAAGGGGACAAAGCGACGGGGCTCTGCGCAGCCTCCCGTGCGCTGCCGGCCCCTCTCAGCCGAGCTCTTCCTCCAGCACCGGCGAGGGCCTCCAAATTTTTCGGCGTCCAAGCACCGCAGGCCACACGCGGAGCCGGCGGCTGACGCGATCTTTCCTCCCAGGTTGGGACCCAGGCAGAGGCCACGTTTTCAAAAATGATCCTGCTGTGGAAAACTGGCTCTTGCCGCCCCTGGCTCGCAGACTCCACGTCCCCATTTCCCAGGTCAGGGGCTGAGAAGCTTCTTAGGTGATTTGGGGGGTAGGAAAGCTTTGTACAAAGCCATCTGCTTTGAAGTGCCGACCTTAGGGCAACGGGGAAAGTTGTCCTGGGAACGACTTACAGCACTGGATCCCTGTATGGTCCCTAAAGGCAAATGATCAGGAATTTTTAAAACTAATTAGCTACAGTTAAGTGTTTGACATTTGTGTCAGCCCTGTCCACTGAATTATAGTTTCCCAGATCTTTTATGTGCTGCAGTTGAATTTCCTTTTCAATATCAAAGAGTGCTTTCTTTTTTCTTCATAATATATTTTTAAGAGTGACAAGAGATCGATAAAAACGTGTAATTTAGGGATCCATAAAACCTACATAATTTAGCTCCATATAGCATGCTTTAATAAAACAAGACATACCAGTTGGTTGGTATGCAGGCAGGTATATGCATCTTTGTCTCCGATTTGGTTTATGTTAGGCTTTGTTCTTTTAAACACTGACAGCTATTTAACACTTTATTAGGAAAATCAAAATTTAATTAAAACACTGTAATGTGACATTCCTCTCCTCATCTTAAATTAAAAATAATGACCTGTCCCCATTTTTGGCTAGGAAAAGAAAGAAAAGGAAGTGTTGATCATTCCCCATCCCTTGCATTTTTTATGGGTATTTGTCACAGTTAAACAAACAAGCAGTGTTTTTCTATAGACTTCCCCTTATAGACCCAGATGACTGTGACAGTCAGCAGCCAACCTCAATTATAAATAACTTTTGGTTACTTTTTGCTACCCTGCCTGGAAAAGGGCAAGCTGTGAAGCCGCCCTGGTTCTCCCTGTAGGGCTCCCCTCTGCAAAAAGGACAGAGCCACCAGCTAGACAAGGAGCTCACGGCTGCGCGGCTACTCAGCAGTGGCTCTGTGTTAGGAATCAACCAGCCACACGAATATGTCACTTGATAGCTGGCCATGGTCACACCAGGCCAGCAGAAGAAGCCAGGGGAAAAGTTTCCTTCTGTAAAAGTGAGTGGCAAGCTGCTGAATCACTCTGGCAGGCAGGAGTCAGCATGTCTAGGGGAAGCAAAAGTCAATGTCTCCTGCAGGGAATATTAATAATAAAAACCAAAGCAAGGACATTCAGGACTCAAAAGGATCTTTACATTTAGTAAAAAACATTCCAAAAGTGGCTCCACGCACAAATTAATATTTCAGGAACCGTAAAACAATATTCATTTTATATTTATGATGCAACATCATTCATCCACCAGGGTTTCAAAGTATTTTACAGTCACACACCAAGAAAGCATCTCATTTGCGGTGAAATGCAGCTTCCCTGTCATGGAAGTAAAGCAGTTGACAGAACTGCCTAGGACACAAGGGAAAAAATGTTGCCATCAAGGGAATATGAGAGAGCTTAGTAGTGCTGCTCCTGTTTTTTAAGCCCAGGATGGGCCTAAGTAACTGCAGAAGCTGGGCACAGGGAGACGAGACAAAGGGAAAATTTGGGTACAGCAACCACAGATGTATGTAGAAGTTTTAGACAACTCGTTGCTGAAACCTGGCCGGTCCTGTTCAGATAAATAAAGATGTAATAATTTATGAGAAACGGATTTTATTGCCCTTTCCTCCCAGTCAGCTCTCTGTTAAAACATTGGCAAAAAGACTTAGCAGAAATTAGCCAGGAAAAATCCACAGCTGCAGCAAGCAAACCACTGGGGATCCCTGTCCCTGGTGGGGCTCATCCCCACTCAAAAATTGGAGGGGGAGCCTCCATTTCTTCTTCTCTCAATCCCTGTCAGCCCTTCCCAAGCAGAGGAAAAAGGATGCAAAATCAACACTTGTTTACTGGGGTCACTGGGTATTCACCAGCCGATACATATTTCCACCGATTCTACAGGCTGAATTTTTGCAAATACTGCAGTCAACTTCATCAGTAACAACCAGAAATACCCTTCAAAAAGAAAATAGAGAATGCAACACTTCTGCCACCAAACTGAATAATCCTATATGCATAAATATTCTTAAAATATAGAATTTGTATCAGACGCAACAGAAACTGTGATACGGGATATGCTTTGTTACAGCCTGATGTAGATTTAAACTCAAATAATGCACTCTCATAGACAGACACCACCCCAAATCCAATTTTCCTCTCAAAATGGAAGAGCAATAAATAAAATAGACTGCCCAAACTGTCTACGTAAGTCCCAGCAATGCCATGTTTTGGGTTTGCTGTTGCTGTTGCTTTGTTTTGCTTGTTTGTTTGTTTCATATTTAGGTATGTATATGCATGCAAATATACACGTGGTTGAAATATGAATTTATGTTCGCTCAGGGACAGAGTTTGCTTTTGGTCTCTCTATGAAGATTGAATATTTTAAAAATAATCATGAGAGAGAAAGAGAGAAGGGGAAGGAAAAAAAAACTTTCAATTTTCATTTGGAGGAAGCTTTAGCTCATTAACAGGGCTTGTCTTTGATGCAAAAGTTGCAAGGAAAAGGAAGCACAGAATGTTAGGCGCAGCTTGCCTAGTGCAAAAATGAACATAATTTGGCCCAAACACGTATGTTACTGGGCATTGAGGACTACTGACTGAGAGCATCGCAAAGAGCACAAAACCTTCTGTAGCTCTGTAGCAACACTGACACCAACAAGGAGGGTTTTCAGCTGAGGCATGCAGTGTTTTGCACAACTCCTTCTAGCTGCATATGGCATTTCAGATGGCAGCTGTGACTTCCCGAGAAAGATCTTAGAGCCTTCTAGGTCAGCAAGTCAGGTGCCAGTGCTGTTTTACAAGCAGCAGGGCCCTGTCGGTGCTGCCATCAGTAACCTGCTCTCCAAAATCCCTCCTTCTCCTCCATTCCAAGCACTGCAGTGGGCTTGCTGCCTTGCTCGTGCCTGAAACTGCTCCTAATTTTACGCCACTGCTCCTATCTTTAAACATACACTCAACGCACACTTTCTGAAAATGTGTCCCCCTACACCTCTGTGTGTACACTGCATCGATAATGTGAGCGCTGTGTAAATGCTTGCAGAGCAGAGCGGCGTGTTTGGTGTAAAAATATTTAAGAGCCAAAGGTGAGTTAGAAATGTATCACACGTGCTTTCCAGGGGAAGAGGTTAATTCAGCAGTTTAGCTGGGACTGTGCAAGGAGCAGAGAGAGACTCCAGCTGTATCTGCACTGGCTGCAAGATTGTCTGTTTAGTGGTATCACATCACCCCAGCAAATTTCCATTGGCTACTCATGCCTCAGTGCTTAATATTATTTCCAGCTTTCTGTGAAAATAGTAACTTTTGGTGGGTGACAATGTGTACAGTAAAACTTGTAGGTATGAGAAAAAGAACTGAAAATGGTCTAGCTCATATTTTAGTTCCAGCTTCAGAAACTCTGGTAAATAGCATGAACAAGCTTTTTCCAGATCAACACTGTGATGCTCTGTTAGCTGGGTGCTTGTATTTATCATGACCCCCCCCTACACACACACACATACCCAGGCGCTTTCTGTAAGGTGGGTCTTTTAATTCAAACATGAAAATAATTTTAAAGCAATCCACCACCACTCTATTACAATTATGTTCTCTGCTACTGAATCTAAGCCAAGGACTCTGGGGACAGCGAACACATTAATGTTCTTGGAAAGTCATTTAACATATGTCTCTTTCCATTTAAACCCTGCTGATCACTCCATGGATTTAATTTTCCCAGCCGTAAAATAAGCCTACGATATTCTAGTTACCTGGTTTGTGGATAGAGATGTTTGCAAGTAAAGGACTTGAAGAGTTAAGTAATTAACAAAGAAGACCTTCACCTGCCACAGGGCTCACCGTCTGTGTGAGGACATGGTGTGAAGACCAAGCTGAGCAGCTGAGATACCTGGTAGACCGGCTTACATGGCCAATGAAGACAACTGCAGGCACAAGATGGCTGTTGAAAAACACTGTGGGTCAACGGGACATCGCCTGTGCTTTGTGGGATGAAAGGATGGGGCAGATGGGATGCAGTGGTGGGAAGAGCCCCCTCTGCAGCACCATCATGAGGGCTTGGGAGAAGGTTTGACACCGAGGAGGTCCAGGGCAGGGCACACAATGGGGAAGGAGACCAGAAATTTGTGTTGACGGATGGTCAATCCCCTATCTGAACACTATTAAAGCTGACACCACCATCCATCCTAGATGCAAGCACCATAACCCAACCACCAGGCACCTCTCCACCCATGGTTGCTCTCAGCTAATGCTTGTTGGAGGGCAGCGATGTCTCCTGTGCAGATCTGTGCTGCTCCCCTCACAACCACAGAGCCAGTTAAGGACTGCCTTTCGGTGCCACGACTCAGACAAAAAATCAAGAGGCCACACTTCAGGCTAAGTATCTAATTGCCTTTTCATTCCCCAGTGCTTAATCATCAGTAAATACAGGAATAAAACATAACGAGGGCAGCTCTGACATACCCGAATAGCTCCCTGCTCTGGTGTCCGGTCTGCACACCAGTCGCTTTGCCCTTCCCTCCCCCTCCTTGTCCAAGGTGTCTCTCCTTCTTTTAGGGTCCTTTTTTAGGACTTTAGGACCTCAGGCACACGCTTCCCTTCCTGCCTGGGGCTGCCTGGTGTATACAGCCACTGCCAGAGGCGACAGCCCACGTTGTTGTCTTGTTGGGCTTACAGAAATCCCTCCTAAAGCAGAGGACGAGAGCAGCTCAGCTCCTTCACACCCTTGCCAGGGACAGGGGCTGTGTGGCATTGCTCAGGATCGAAGGTGGGTTCGGTGTGGGACTGGCCACAGGCAGGGCTTGTCGCAAACACAGATCCCCCCACAGATTTCTGGTTATCCAACAGGTAGTTGTCACGTCCTGCAGGGTGGGTATAGCATGTGGCAGCCCAATTACAGCACGTGGAGCAGGAGGTGACTGTGCCATAAAGCAGTAGACAGTAATTAAAATTAGCCTGGGGGTGGGAAGCATGGAGGGAGAGACCTTAACTCTTCCTTTTCTTTATTCTATTTGCTGTGTATAGTTCCTTTCCCATCCTTTTCCTCAGCTCCTCTTGTTACTTTTCCAATCATCGTGCCACGCTTTTGCAGCCCAATATTTTCAATGTTTTCAGTGCAGTTCTTGGCAGAGAGGCGCAGACCTCTCCTCCCTCCAGGCAGGGGCAGAGGTGCTCGAGGGCAGCAGCACGGCCCCCTTCAAGGCAGTGACCCGTGAGGGCAGCCCCAGATGCCCCGCAGGCCCTACGAACGCAACCCAACCTTCGAGCGTAATGCTGTTGTAATGCTGCTCGTGGTAACAGAAACCCAGCGTTCCCCATGAATAATCACAGAATTTATTTATAGTGACAAAACGAGAGGGCCTTTTATGCAATATTCACTAAGGTTACCCAGGTCAATAGCAGCCTAGTCAGAGTGACTCATACTGTGGAATTAAATATTTTATACATAGCACAGTTATCGGCTGCATCTGGCTTGCCTTCCAGTAACTGTCTCGGTCTCATTTTCCCCTTTCTCTCCCCAAAACAGAGCAGAGAATTCAAAGTACCCCGTATGGTACAGCATCTGGTTCTCCTTACTCGATGTCAGACAAGTGATCAAAGATGCAGAAAGAGTGCTTGCACTAACGCCGTCTCTTGAAATAGCTTTGCCTAGTGATCTGTAGGAAATAATCGCGTGCGTGTAGGACGGGGCACCCCGCAGGCTCCCAGCTGCTGCGCAGGGTCAGGTCAGTGCCGCTCTTACAGTAAGGTTGCTCGAGGGCCCAGGAAGCTGAGCGATTCATGCAAGGTCGCCGAGAAAACTGAAAAGCAGAGCTGGGGACAGAGTTTAAAAGCTCTGAGTGCAAGACCCCACAGGGAAATTGCCTGCAAGCTTTCACGGTTCAGACGGCTGAATGGAGAGCGATGCTCGCCGAAGCCTTTTGCCCTGCCCTGACACATGCAGAAGGAGCTGTGCCCGCAGTCCTGCCCCGCCGTCCCAGCACAGCTTCAAGGGAGACGTGTTAGAGCATCCCCCACCAGCGGTGTGAGTGGTGCAAAGGCTTCTCCAAAGAGCAGCTGGGAATAAAAGCGTCAGAGAAACCGCACCATCTGGGCGGGAGGGCTGTCCTCACCTCGGGCCCAAGAGCTCTGCAGCAAAAAGCTCAGGCCAGTTGTGGGAGAGGATCTGACCTCCGAGTGACCAAAAGCCCTGAAGGCAAGCGCAGAGCATCAGCGGGGTCCCAACCCCACACAGACCCCCCCCGCCGTGCCCATGGGTAAGAGCGGAGAAGAGTCACGGCACGCATCCATCAGAAACGACAGGAAAGAACAAACGTCACAGACACGATTTTTTGCGATTATAAACTACCTCCTGTCACGGGGCCAGGATGAACCCCCTTATTTCCCCCCCCACGGGTTTAACTGCGGCTCTCACTGAACACAAGCCTCCGAGCTGGCCTGGGATGCCTCGCGAGCCAGCGCAAATCGGGAAGGACCCCGCTGGAAGCTGCAGTGCTGCTGGCGCTGCGAGCACACCGACTGTGCTCCAGCTGAGCAGGCACGGGGGCAGAAAGCTCAGCGGCTGCGTGGGCCCAGGGGGCAACGCGTGCTCCGCAACTGCTCCTTAAACGTGTCGTGCAGAAGGCTTCCCAGCAGCACACAGTGTGAGGGCTGGTGCCATTATTCCCCACTGACATGCAACTATGAGTGTATTTTCAGGGTCTTTTTTTTTTTTTTTCCCCTTCAATAAAATTGGCCAGAAGAGCAATTACATTGAGACAAGGACTAAATTGTTTTGATTTAAGCCATTCCCATTTGGAAAGGGGCATTACTGGAACAATGGATATAATAAAGCGATACTTGTTTACATGACTTTTCCATTAGCAGAGGAGAATTTGTGGGAGGTGTAAACTTTTCCAGACATTCAACTTGAGCTGCTTAATGAAACATTTTAACTAAAGCATCAGGGTATATAAGGGTGATTTACCACAGCTCATTGCTTCGTTGGGGTGGCGCAGAACGTTTTAAAAGAGTGTAAGAAACTGATCCCATGGTCTCCTTCTGCATATCTCGGTACTTAGCAGGTCATGCAGACTTCCCTGCTTTGTTACCCAGCTCCAAACCCAGACCTCAGTCACCATCTCCAGGAGGTCCACGGCAGCCCCACCACATCTGCTGAGGGAAGCAAACGCTTTGCTCAGAAGCCTCTGGTCACAGGGCTGGGTCCTTCGAGGGCAGCAGAGCGCCTGTGTTGGTGAAGGCATCATTGCTGTGTCATGCAGCAGCTCTTTCTTTGGCCTGAGCAATGAGGCCTCTTTTGCAAAAAGATAAAATAAAAAATGTTCAGCTCCAAAGCTAAACCCTTCCCTCTCCAGCAGGGCTGCATCTCCATCAGGGACGAGGAAAAGGACCGTCTGCTCACTCTGCAACCAAAATGGTTTTACGGTGGAGCCATGCTCCACCATACTGACAAACCTCTGGACAGAGGCAGCGTGCTCTAGAGGAGCCAGTGCAGATGGAAGCGGAGGTCAGAGTTGGTCGGGATGCTCCCGTATGGTCCAAGCATCAGGAAGCACCGAGAGGCACCGCACTGCCGCGAGGAAGCATCTCTTGCTCTGCGTCAGGTATTGATCCATCACATAGCTGCTGCTTGTGTAATTAAGACCCCAGAGCAGATAGGGGAGAAAAATAACTTGGGAAAAGAGAAGTATCAGTAGCCGCAGCTGAGAAGCTAAAGAGTTTTATGGATTCAGGATGCAGGAACAAGCACCGTGAGCTTCTCTTACAGAGAAACAGATATTTCTTACACACACACATAAAAAAACAGCCAACACATACAGGTCGGATTATGGTACCCGCCGTTTCAAAGGGAGTTGTAAAAGGGAGGAATTCATACCCTGAAGTTCAGCCGGCTGGCTTTTGCTGGGGAAATACTGAAATTTCACCACGCACAGCAGCAGCCCGTGGCCACGGCTGGCCCTGCTCTCCTGGGAAGGGCGAAGGGGCTCTGCTCCAGCACTAGCACACATTTCAGACCCACCAAGCTGAAGTTCTTGGGCCCCTCTCAGTTTTCCACTACTGTAAATTTCTTCTGTTAATGAGCTCTGACTGCATCACCACCAGGCTAAAGATTTGTGTGCATTTCTACCCTAACAAACCCTGCTCTGCCACACAAGTAGCCCGGCAGCACTAATTGCTCCCATTAGCTAATAGTGCTTGAATCATCTTTGTGGGTCAGCTGTGAGTTTGTGCACATGACATCTACGCGTGGCATAGGAGAGGAGGTCCCTGCAAATACAATTCAAGAAAAAAACATGAAAGAGCAAGCAACGCTGGAGGAAAACTAAATATGAAAAGCACAAGTGATGAGGTGACACCAGGGTGGCCAATGCAGCCCTCTCAATTTTGAAGGACCTAGTGACCCTATGGTTCTTACATTTGGCCCTACAAAACAGAGAAACTCTGCCACAGGAATAAATCACAAGTGCAGCAAGCTGTCCTGGGAGTAAATGTATGAAGAGCTCAATTTGTCCTGATGGATGGATAGACAGTGTCACAGTTCACTTCATCTGACAGGACTAAGATTCGTACACAGTACAAATTGATTCAGAAAAGAGAAGACTGCCATGTGCTATTACTGTTACATTTGATCTTAATAACTATGTACTATAAGCAGATTTTGGTGCCGGGCTTCTTCAAGGAGAAAAAAAAATAATAAAAACAACTAAGAGAAGCCCAGTGCATCTGTACAAAGCAAGAATCAACACCCCCCCCCCCCCCCCCCCCCGAGCACACTCCTGTTGAGAGAAGACTGTGATGGGTGGGAAGAATCACGCTAAATCTCGTCCCATTTTCCCCCTTTCGTCCTCTCCCTCCACCCCCATCATCGCAGTACTTGGTAGTCCTAAAGGATCTGCTAAATGCGAGGGAAGGAAGGCACATAATTTGTGCTGAGTGTGAATCCGAACCTTGTTACGGCTGTTAATCCTTCTTCTCCTGCCCTGTTTACGGGAGACATTCTGGTTTTGTTTACCCTCCTGTCACACAAGGCAAGCAGGACTTTAGGATTCCTATACGCTCTGGCCACTTGTCACGGTTTCGTTGCCTGGACATACAGAATGGCTGCGTCCCTGACAAAGGGGAATTTAAGTGAGAAGAGGTATCACTGAAGAGTTAATGCAAAGCAGTTAACCCTTCTTTTGAATAGGAAAAAAGGAAAGGAAGAAAAGGAAGGGAAAAGACAGCGTTAGCAGGGAGGTGCAGGTTACATCCCTCGTTCCCTCACCCACCACACGGCACACGAAATGCTGGACAAAACATCTCCCGGGTCCCGCAGCCAGCGGTGCCGGCTGAGAGCTGGGAGACATTTTGGGCAGCTCGGGAGAAGCTGAGCAGCCCTGCACACCCTGGGCTGGTTTCTGTCCTCGGAGAGCCCACCCCGTCCCCGGCTCCGTGCCCGCCTCGCAGTGCAATGGGATCCTGGCCGTGCCACTGCCTGTCTTTTTGCTGGGAGTAGAGCAGCCTCCCATGAGGAGTTGGGGGAAAAAAAGACATATTTGTTTACATGCGATCGGTTACTGAATGTATTTGCTTTTTTTCTTTTCTCATGAATGGCTTTTATTTCTTCTTTGGTGCTTTCTGCCAACTGGAGCAGAGGTGAAGGGAAACAAATCTAATCCGGGTGTTAGCAAAAGTCACCCTTTGCAACCAGAAAAGCCATAAACATCTTCCTTTTCCTTTTTCTTCCTTTCGTCTTCTAAAGCAAACAATCAAATGCAATCCACGGGGGAGAGTGATTCACCATAAAATCTCTCTGTTTAATCAGCGTGCCCAAGAAGACTGTTGTCTTCTTATAATTACGTGGAGCACACGAGTTCGAAGCCGTGCTCCCTCCCAGTCCAAGTGAACCGGGAGAGGAATCCCTTGGAGTCCCACGCCCCTTATCTGATGGGCAGCCTCATTCCCTAGTCACAAAGCCGAAATTAAAATCGGTGTCATTACCGCCAAGGGTAAGCAGTCTGACACCAGATTATCAGACTCCTTCCCACCTCCCGCTCCTCTCCTCGGCCTGCCACTTGTGGGTGTATATACGCGTACACTCTCTCTCTCACACACACACTTAGCCCAATTTCCTTATCTACGTGATATATCACCATTGGATTTTGACAGCTATACAGGTAGGGGCTGCGAGCTGAGAATCTTTATGGAGAAAATATTTAGCTGCGGCGTGTCAAGATAGAAGGCGAGGGAATTGGAACAACGTAATGAAGAGAACGGCAGCAAATGAAAAGATGGAGTGGATAAGTAAAGAAGAAAGAGCCTTTAACAAAAATGCACAACAAATAGAGGAATGCAAAAGATTGTTTCTATGGCAATGTAAGAAAGACTGCAAAACTGCTGTCTGCAAGCAAATGTATTTAAAATGAAACATGAGGTAACTGAGGTAACAGAGCCTGTGTCACTAATGGCAAAGTACTTTAGCAGCACTGAGCCTCCAGCGTCCCCTTCCCTTCCCACCAGCTGCAACACGAGAGCACGGCCACCACAGCTCAGCTGGGGGACTTGTGGCAGTGGCCCCACAGCTCAGGTGGTGGGGCTGCTCCTCCATCCTTGCCAGGAAAGGCCACCCTGCCCCATTCTCACCCACCCCTCAAAAAAAAAAAAAAATACACAGCCCTGGAGGCCCCCTTCCCATGTGCGTACCCAAGGTGTCAACTCGGCAGCTTCAGCCAGTCCCCAAGGGCTCCTCACAGGATGGGGCCAGCCTCTGAGTGGGACTTGGGCTCACCAGCCACCTCCCAGCACCATTTTTGACAGGAAGGTGCAAATCTGGGGAGGAGACCTGGGAAGGAGTCAGCTTGGCTTAGGAAAGAGCTGCTGTATCCCTTTTTGGAAGCCTGTTGAAAAGGAGGCCTCAAGAGGAGGCAGGTGACGGCAAAAGGGTTGCCTGCCCCAGCTGCACTGAGCTGGGGATGTTGTAGGAAGGCAGCGAGGCTCTGGTAGGGATTTCTCAGGTGCACGAGGCATTGAGGTGGCTGCAGGAAGGGAGACAAGCGAGGTTGCTGCTCTGCTTGCACCCCGCAATGCTGGGGCAGAGTTGCCCCCTTGCAGGCATGAGCTGACACCGGTGTCACCTGCTGAGCCCCCTCTTTCTCCTGCCTGAGACCTGAGACAGGCGCTTGTTGAGGCCGTGAGGCAGTGCGCGTATAATGTGCCATAAAACAAATCACGTTACTTTGCGTATAAATAGACAGGTAAATTAGAATTCATTCTTAGGTCAAATTGGCTGAGATAAAAGCTTAAAATAGAGAGGAAACGAACTCAGATATGTCTACCTGTTGATGAACCTGTTCCTAATCCACTGTAAGGAAAAAAGAAAATTAAAAAAGAAATCAGAATTTCCTCTACACGACCCCTCTCGCAGAGCCCGTTTGTCTGCACTAAATGCTGCTGGGGGGGTCTACAGCACAGCAAAGGGGCTGTGGCAAGGCAGAGGATGTAAACAGAAGTGCAAAGAGATTACTTCAACACAAATTCTTATCAGTTTTGCTATTCAGTGCCTGTCTTTCAGCTATGTGGCATTTCGGTTCCCGAAACTCTATTATGCCCTATTTATATCCATTTTCTGAATGGTAAAAGCTGTAACCTAGCACCTCGGGCACTGGGCTGAGGCTTTGAAGAGTTGGGTCTGGCTTGTCACTGCGTATGCAGCCATAGCAATGCCTTTATCCAAAAATCAGGGATAATACATCCCTGCTGCAACTAAAGCCAGCTTACGAGATCCTCTTGTGTGGGCCCTTTAAGTGCCGAGGGCTTATGCTGCTGCATGTATTGCCTTTGAATCAAATTCAGCTTTCTTTCAACATGACAGCTTATTTATTCTTAGCGCTCTTATTTGTGCTAATGCCACTGTCATCTATCAAAATGCAGCTGGTGTCCGCTGTATTTCTCTGGTGTCAACCTGAGGAAAATAGCAGTGAACTAGGCCCTCTCCCTTCAATTAGCCACCTTTGTTCCCACGAACACTCTGCCTGGATATGCTTTCCGCTATACTGACCGAGCTGCGGAGCCTTCCCACTGCAGCCCCTCTCCCCAGGCTGTACGGACACCGCTTCGGGCTGCCCACGGTGCTCCTTGCTGCAGCATGCCCAGAGACCGATGGCGTAGGCAAGGAAAGGAAACAGTGCTGGTGCCTGAAATACTCTGAAGGAGTGATCCCTTCTCTGATTTCTCAGCCACCCCGGCTTCGCTTCACCTGTACGTTCAGCAAAGCCACCCTCAGCCTGCTGTTAGGACGGGCTGACAGGCGCCTTTCCCGCTCAGAACAAACACCCAGAAACAGCACATCCAGGAACACGCCAAACTCTCTTTTCCCATCCCCTTCAAGTTCAGGGTTTGTTTTTTTGGTTTTGGGGGTTTTTCGGCTGTTGTAATCACGGCCCTTGTGGAAGCGGTCTGCCTGACAGCCCTGCTGACTGAAATCTGCTGTTTATCCACAGAGCAGGAACGGTTTGTGCCGCTGAAGCTTTCTTATTCACATCACCTACATGCCGCGAGTCTGCTTTGAAGAGGCACCTCTAGGGGTGAAAGCATACTTCTGTCTCTAAGCTAAATTCAATCCCTGATCTCTTCGCAGAGACTAACAACAAGGGAGACATTTGGCATGATTGATGGGAGCCAAATGAATAATTCATGGTAGATCATTTATTTTGATGAATTTTAGCCTCTTTTTCTGTTTGCAAATTGTCCGCAAGTAGCTTATGAACATCTCAAATGTATATGGGATTTGAAATTAACTGCTGGGTACTTTCCGGAAATAATTCCTAGCCAGTAGATTGCTCACAAACCGTTCAGGGGAAGCATTTGAAATTTCAAATTCCAGCCACGTCGATTAGCTTTGATTGCTCTCATGAGCCAGCAGCTCATCCACAACACTGGTGTAAATGCAGAGGAACTCCGCTGACTATGCTGGAACATGACTACAGGTTTACTTTGGTGTTACCAGCCTCAGAATCTGCCCAGAAAACATTTCTGTTCTCCAGGCAGGTAGCTAACGTTTTAAATCAAGTGTCCTCAGTGACCGGGAAAGGAGAAAGTAAAACAAAATAATTATATGTTTACATTTCTTTTCCATGAATCATAAAATATTTTGCTCCAGTAACTCTCCCTGCCAGTAAATACCCATATCTTTAACATGCCTGGCTATCAGTCAGACACCTGTCATTTCTTACCTGATGCATTTCCCATCAGTTACCGTGACTTTCCTCCTTCTAGAAACCCATTAAATGAGTTTGCTGAAGCAAACCCAGAACCAGACTCACCACCAAGCTCTGTTTCATGCCAGTGTTGCCAGCTGAAGCCAGTGGTATAAAACTGGTAGGGTACAACAGGGAACCACACTTGCATCACACGTGTCACAGCGAGCGCCGCTCCCTTTTGGTGCCTAAGGCTGCCTGGGTGCAGGGCCAAGCTTGGCACGGTGCAGACTTCATGTCCTGGTGACCCAGTGGACCAGGTGCCTGGTACAAGGCGTACAAGGGCGCCTAATGCTGTCAGAGGGGAGAAATCTCTGCCTCTAGACCCCAAATCTTCCTGACTGGGAGAAGAAACTGAGTTCAGAGGGAAGCCAGGGAGGGGTCAGGGCCAAGCCATGTCTTGGATGAGGCTGAGGTGGTGTGTTTGGGGCCAGGACCAGATCTGGCTAAAGCTGTCTGCAGAACAAGGGCAGAGCACCAAATTCAGAAGCACTAAGATTAGGGGAACCCAAGGGACAGATTGTGTATTTTGGGTGGAATCGCTCAGCTTTGCAAAGGGCGATGCAGTCTCTTGGGGGGACAGGAGGAAGGAACTTTTGCTTTAATGTTTTAATTACAGTCTTTTAGCAAAGCAGACCAAGAGAGGGCTGCAGTTAATGGAATGCTATTTTTGGAAAGCAGAAGAGAGACCGTCTATTGGACTGGATATATCTGGGTACCCTGCCATTCAGAGAATGCTTAAGTGTCACCTGGGCCCAGCAGTCCTTGTGCCAGACTCCTGCTGGCTTTCTGTGGACCACCACATCTATTTTACACAAAGCAATGAACGGCCAGGCAGCCAGCAGAAGCTGTCATTCAACTCACGTCGAACGTGCCAGAAGGGAAAGGCTAAGGCACCCAGCCCCAGAGCAACAGTTGTCACTGCGAAGCAGGCAGATAAGAGCCTTAGTTAACTGAAAGCTGACAATCTGACTGAAAATCCTCTCCAGTCAGGTTCTCTGACTTCACTGAGGCCACAACTACTCAAAAGTCAAAACACACTGCTCCAGCCATGGAGACAGAGCCCCGTCTGAGCTCTGAGTGACAGCTGGGTGTTTGCCTCCTCCAAACCTCTCTGAAAACACAGCACAGGGAACACAGGAACTCCTCCACCGATGGCAGCCAGCAGCTAATGCTGCTCCTTCTGTACCTTTTCTCACCTCTGCCCTTGACCCTCCTGATAACAGACCTCTGCTGGCCTTCTTCCATCTGCCGTGGCTGCGTTTCACCACGCCTGCTGCAGCATATTTGTTTTCTCACCCCGTCCCGATTGCACCAGAATCCGCAGGACGCAGGAGGAGGAGGAGGCAGGTGGCAAACACGAGCGCCCTTCGCTGGAAGGCCGGCATGGGTGGAGGCAGGATGGGGGTGACATTTCCTCATAGCAGAGCCTGAACTGTGTGGCACTCCTGGCCCACCCCATGCTTGCGTGAGCCTTTCGCTGAAAAACTTCCACGCTTGTCATTGCTGAAGGCTTTTTGGCAGCCAAGTCTTAAATATAGATTCTAATCACAACTGCACATGCTGTACGATCAGCCCCAAAACTGATTAACTTTTACATAAGCTTATGTTCAAGGGGCAATTCAAGATGTGGGAGCTGGCACCAGTTCAGGGCCTGAGTTGGTGTCTCTACACTACTCATCCCATAAAAACAGCGTACTGCATGCTTAAAGAGAACCAAATTATATATAATGGGAAATTAAGATGAACAACCATGGAACAGCCTTCATAAATTAAGTAGACCATCAGGTTGTATTACATATATACGTATACATAGTGCGATGGAATGAACTGCTGTGAAAATGCTTATTTTACTGAACACAGTCTTCATGTGTTTTATTATTCAGTAGTCTTATTTCACCAACAGGGGGTTTTTCATTTCATTTTGAGAAAAATGCAGGAGGGAATAATAAACCACTTCAGTCCATATTGTTCCTGTAGAAGGAAATGGATGGTGCGGGAAAAGGAGGCATTTGTCAGTGGATGTATCCAAACCCATCACCAAGGTACGTAGCCCTGTGAGTTCAGTTCAAAGACATTGCAGTAGATGCCTGTAACACAGCTAACATCAGAAGGGACATAAGCAGGTCTACAGCAAGGTCTACAGCTAAGGTCCAGAAAGAAAATCCCTCTGGAACTGAACTCCAGAGAATTCTGCACCTTCACTTGAAATGCACTCAGAAGACAAGGAGTTTGACTCGACAGCCATTTGTTCTGTTCTGGTACTTTAATTGTGCACTGTGGGTTTCTGGTTTTCCTGAGCAAATGGACATTATTTTCCATGCAACCTTCCATACAAAAATAATCCCTTTATGGGTCTGTAGTCCCCAGTGGTCGTATTTCATATCCCAAGCCCCCAGCACTTCTCACTGACTCCTGGTACACTGAAAGTGGACTGTAAGGCAGCTAGTGTTTGAACAGCTGCCAGGAAGCGCTCCTACTCACAGGGCTACTGGCTTTCTTTCCCAGGCAGTGGGTGCTTCATCTTTAAAATCAATCTGATGCATTGGCACAAGCCCAGCGAGTGTTAGTCCATCTGCTGCCTAACTCTCCCGGTTTGTTTGCAGAGGCTTGCCATCAGCTGTTCAAATCCCTCCTTTTTCCCCTCCATGGAATTTCCTTTTTTTTTTCCACCCCACTAACTCTCCAGGATCCCAATAATCCCCACTTCACTTTCTCTCTCTTAATCAGCCTCCAGAAAGCCATGGAAAGAAGCTTAGGAGCACACAGTGCAATTAACACTACTTCTAATTTAGCTAGCATGTTGATCACAGTACAATGGGGTGGGTGAAGCGGGAGAAAGCCAGGTCTCTGTGACAGTGCTTGGCACAGTCAGTCCCCAAGCCAAGCATTATTTCTCCATGGGGAGAGAGAATAGGCTCCTGCTCCCCACACTTTCCTCCCTCCTGCTGCAGTTAACAGCAGCCTACAAATCATGCCTGCTAGGAGACCAGTAGAAGACCCCATTGATCATCTGCTGCCTGCTGTTTACGTGCACGTATCAGGAATGCAGCTGCTGCAATTAACCAGGAAAAGGGGCAGGAGAACAACCAGGGGCTGACCAGCTATGAGACAGGGTACGTCAGCCTGGGACTGTGGGGAAGTTATGTTGCTGCTGTCTGCAGTAACTTGCTCTGTGGCTGTTGCCTCCCACCTCTAAAGCCTTAGGGGACGCGCTTTTCACAGCCCAGTGTGAGCCTTGAGTCGCCTGGAGAGGGACTTTCTGGGCCCTCTGCAAAGGGCGTTCAGGTGAATGTCGGGCCCAGTGCTAAGCGCACCTCAGCAAAGTCAGGAGGGAAACGCCTGGTGAAACTCAGGTGTCTGCTGGGCACAGGGCCCTGCATCAACACTTCACACTCCTCCTCCATCCCTGCCCTCCTCACCACCCTATGAAGGCCTCACCTAGGGAGGAGGCCCTGCCCCAGCCACCTCCCACTTAGGGCTGCTCAACCTCTCACTGGCGTCCCAGCTACCTGCAGGAGCAGGACGTACCTCCTCCCAGCTACCTGCAGGAGCAGGACGTACCTCCCACATGGCTTGGCTCACCCCTGCCTGACCTTCCCTCCAAAATTCCCCTAGGAGAAGCACCAGCCCGTTTCTCCTTCCCTTCTCAGCGCAGAGCTGAGGCGACCCCAGCATGGGGAGGCCCTGACCATAGCCCCACAGCAGAGTCGCTTGAGGATGGCGCTGGCTTCCCTTTGCTTTCCGGAGGGAGGAGGGCTTCCCGGAGTCACGGAGCACCTCCCCTGGGACACAGGAGACACTGGGTAGGCTGGGGTAGGACTTACCAGCGTGTATTTTCTCTCTTTCCCCCCCCTCTGGTGCCTGTGGCAAAGCTGTGTGACGCAGTGCTTTGGTCCCGATTTGCAGTGCTCCTGCTGCCCCGGCCCCCAAACAAAGGCAGCCATTCAGCCCAGGCCGCGCAGCGGTTTTATGCTACAGATGAACATCTACCATTGTCGCCAGTACTGCAGCCCAGAGAAATTAAATGCAAATTGTCTTTGTTCCCAAGCACAGATCCCCACTTCTTCAGCCCCAGGAGCCTAACAAACACCCTCTGTGCTCCCCATTTGTTCTCTGCGTATCACCTGCTTGTCAGCTAATGCTCTGCTAGGCTGTGGAATTCAGCCATGGGCACAGCCTGGCCGTGTGTAACAGCATGCAGATAACCTCTTAGGGCTGTAGCTGCGTATATATCGTGTACAGCAGGCATGTTTCAAAAACAAAAACAAGACCAACCAGTGGGCCAGCATGCAACATGGTTAAACGCAGGAGGTTTTCTGTTCATGAGGGAGAGGCATCCCTGCTTCAAAGCCTGACCATCCACAACTGCTCTACAGCTGGGGCAACGCTGATGCTGTGCCTCCAAATCTTGATGCAAGAAATCCTGCATCTCCTGCCACTGTCCCTTGTATCCGGGAATAAGAAGATAGAATTGATCCAGTGAAAGTCAGGCGGAAGATCAAAGAAAAATTTCCGTTACATTAGCCTTCAACGGTGGGAAATAACTTCCTGAGGATACTGAGTATGCTCCATCATTTGGAGCACTTAATCCTAGGACAGAGGAAAACAACACAAAGAAAAACCTTTCTGATGGTACAGGTGAGACACTATCTAGTTTGCCAAGACACTTCTAACACTGCAGAGGCACCCATCCTGTGAGGACCCAGAATACACAGATCCCAGCACCCACAGAGAGCTCTACCGTGATCAGTCAGATCTCCTGCAAACACAACCTGAAGCACACCCTACCGCAGCGCTCTCTCACTCTTGTGGCTGGATCACAGATAGTATGCAGACAATTCTGTCTTGTGATAACAAGGATGGGCCTCTCAGCTCCCAGTTCAGATACATGAGTTGCTATAGCTCGCAAAGACACTGCATATCCACTGAGTTGCACTGGCAGGCCACATACACTCTTGGCCTATCACAAAAGTGAGATAAAATGTATTTGCTTAAATCATTTTCATTGAGGCTTAAGTAAATACACTTTGCCTTGTATTTGGTCACTATGTGCTTGCCTGTCTGAGCCTCCAGCTCACAGTGGTTTATGCTTTCAGATCCATAAATTGCAGGTTCGAGCCTAGATGATGATAATGCTGAAGGCCATGATGTTTTATCAACACAGGACACATGATCTGCACAGACCTGTCAGCTAGGCCACAGCTCGTATGGTTACATCAGGGTTATCATCATGTATCTGATCAGCTCTATCCACTACCAGCCAGCATGTGCCTCTGTACAGCACCAACATTCAGGTCACCAGTTATGCAATTTGTGAGCAATGAGGCAGAGTAATATCTGATATAGAATAGATGAACCTGCAATTGACTGATGCATAAAATGAGCTTTATTTAAAATAGCCAAATATGGGTTTTCCCTCACATTTAGAAATCTTCATCTGCACATTAGCTTATTGGCTTCCTCACACACAGAGATTCACTTTCCCAGCACACTGGGGGAAAACTCCATTTCCATGAGTCAGTTCCTGCAGGGAAAGCACAGAGCTGGATACTCCCTTGCCAAAAGGAAATGATTAAAGCCATAAATCAGCCAAAACCATATGGCATCAAACTGTTGGGGTCCATTACCCTCCCTCTGTTAGGGTAGGGCAGGGTTCTTGCAGATGTTGAAAATCTCTTGGCCTCCAAAATGTGGATTAGTCCATTTGTTCAACACTTAGATGCAGAAATACCCAACCCAACAGGAGGAGCAAAATGATCATCACAGTAGCATGGCTTCATGCAGCTGGCATGTGCAAGAAAAGCAGTCACCAAACTGACAAGCGGAAGGGCTTATGTTTTTCATGCTGCTGCAAGAGACCCCTGGAAACTGTTGTCACTGGAATCAAAGAAGGTGAGGGCATTTCAGAAGATGTGCATTGAAAACAGAAGTTGAAAAGATGTGGGACATTCAGAGCAGGTTAAGCTGCTCAGTGGTCTGCTATAGAGCCCGCCTTCCCCTCAAGTGTCCTGACACATCACATTCATTTCTCAGTTTAACATCTCAGAAACCTGAGAGTTATTGAGACAGTTACCACATCTTACTGAGGAGTATTTCACATGAAATACCAAGCTACAGCTTTTCTTTTCTTTAACAAACACAATAGCCTGCATTTCTGGAACCCAAGGAATGTTGTACAGCAGGCAAAAATTATTTCTGTAATCGGTATGCAAACAGAGGAAGTGCACGAAGGGGTGAAACACTGCAGATGCTGGGATACAGCCCTTCGCAGGGGAGATAAGTGGCCTGCCAGAGAAGACCATGCCCAGCACCCAAGAGCAGAACCAGGACAAGATGAAGGCTCATGTGTCCAGGTGTCCACAAAAGCTGAGCACAAAGCCATCTCAAACTTGGATCAAAGATCAACAAAAGACATTACCTTGTATAAGGCCACAACACAAGGAGCCCACACTCACTGTATCCCAGCTCACGCTGCAGTTGCTAACAGGCCACAGCTGAGTAGGGCTCGTGTCCAGTGCTAAACATCTTGACAGGGAAGAGCAGCACATCCTGCGGGAATCCAGGGCAAAGAGAGTGGAACCACCCACACTGTAACCCATGCCATGCAGCCTTCAAGACCTGCTTTTCAAAGCTCTGGAAACCACAACTCCAGCTAACATCTGTCAGCTGCAAGAAATTAGTCTCTCTGTTACTCACCTGCCTTCTGCATCGGCTCTAAAAGAACAGGAAAAAGGGGCTACCCCTGAACAGCCTTTTTGTTTTAACCTGTCCCACTCTACGCTGCAATTCCCATCCCAGCTGTCTCTCATACCAATAAAATAAAAGCATTCTTGAAATACTAAAAATAGGAACAGCAGGGCAGGCCTTGCTTTGAACCGGGCTGCACTGGGAATTTCTACTTCTGCTCTCTTTGTGTGCTTTTGACTTGAACATTTCCTACTGGCTTCGAAACAAAACCCAGAAACATACTTGCATTTGAATCTCTACAAGTGTCATTTTATGACTGACTCAAAAGGATGGATTCCCAATCTATCTGGTTCCCAAACAACACAGTGTTATCATTGCACCTTTAAGTAAGGAAGCCTCAGTGGCTCATTTTCTTCTCATTCACCGAACCAGGTTGAAAGCTCAGTCCTAGCTACAGAGAAGAAACTGCATAACAAGCCCTACAACCACAAACTTCATTTCACTCCTTTTTTTCCTTTTCCACTCTTTTTTTCCCCCCCTCACTCTGCTGCACAGTCTGAACACTCCCATGTCACTGCAAGAAAGAGAATTTGTTCTCATGCCCATGGCCAGGTTTTAAAGCCAAAGTATGCTCTGCCACCAGAAATAGGGCTGTAGCACTTCTGGCTATGCTTTGGCCAGCTTTAACCAAGGTAGCTGTGTTGGCAGCACCTGTGGTGCTAGGGCAATAAGGGCTGAAGTGAAGGCTGCACCCACGGCCAAGGCAATCACGTAGCCAGGACTGAAGCCTGACTTTTCAGCTCTTGCACCTGTGGGACATCAGGTGAGATCTCGTTTCCCTGCTGGTGCTGTGAGTGCCTCCAAGTGACTCAGGTCACTTCTCAGCATATTTGTTTGTCTTCCCCACTCCTTCTGCGGATGGCAGGAAGGCAGCGGCAAACTCTACACAGCCAAAAGTGCAGATGGGAGGAGATGAGCTCCTGTTACAACCAGGCAGGTGGTTAAAAAGGATCCTTCCATTCCTGTCCTGACACAATTTTAAGTCAGCATTTTTTTCCTTCAAGATTTCAGACAAGTTTAGCTTTTTCAGTAAAAGAGGATGATGACAAACATCCTCTTGGTCTGACAGAGTTTGAGTGAAGCTGTCAAAGTGTCAAATGCACATTAGCCAAAAGAACTCTTACAAAAAAAAAAAACGCTCCATTTGGCAAGCCACTCTCCATCAAAGCAGCACAGGCATACTACTTGAATTTTAAATTAGGAATTAAGATGTATAAGAATAGGGCTGATTGTTTATGTTGTTTAATAAAAATCTACAATCAGACTCATAACATTTATCCTGGATGCCACCAGCTGTAGCATTTTACTCCCTTATTGCTTTATGGAGCTCGGTAACTATTTGCGCCTAACTGCAAATTTACATTTGCTGGAGTACAGCTCCTAGCTATGTTTTTTTGTGAAATTTTTCTTGTTGTTGTTGTTACATCCTCCTCTACTGTATTAAAGAACGCTCAAATACCTGGTCTATTGCCCTACAGAAGTATTTGCATACCAGAACTGAAAACATCTCTTAGTTTCCTTTTTGCAGCAATTCAGTTTATAATTCTGAAGGCTACAGATGATATATAGTAGCTGGCTTCACAGTCTTAAAGTCTTTGCAAGCTTAACCAATAAAATATTAATAGCTTTTCTAATTAAAATGATTGATATCACCCTTGTTTTTCGTGGTGTTGATGTTGGTTTAATAACACTGGTGAGAAGCTCCACTCGGAACACACCTCCTGGTCCGAAGAGCTTAACATCAAAAACTGGGCTTGGTGGAAGACATGCTGCAGCTACCCACAGGTTATTGGGCTCACTACGGCCGTAACTATCAAGCTCAGTGGACTGTAATGTGATACACAAGAGGTCTAGCCAGACGATCTAGTTTGTAGTCCCTCCTCCTTATAAGCTTCCGAATCTAAATAAACAGGACAAGGAGAAGACAGAGGAGGTATCATTTAGCAAACAGCAGAGCACTGCCCAGTGTACAAATGACTGAACTCACAGCGCAGCACTCAAACCTCTAAATCACAGGGTCTCCACGCTTTTGTGGGGTTATGCCCTTATTCAGAGCAAACATTTTATGTCCTTCCCCCAACATGTACTATAACAGTAGGAGCAAAACCAACATATGTATGGTAATATCTATATACCATGCATTTGTATGTGCTTTGAGGATATAATAATGTTTGTGGGGTAAAGATGGGGAAGGAAAGCAAGATTTCATTGTTTTAGATTAAAATTTTCAACCTGAAAAGAAAGGTGACCTGCCATGGTCTTCTTTCATGACCTTCCTCCACCCCCTGAGTCCTGCAACTCACCCACTGTGAAATACTGTGCTAGATTATACACTAGTTCTCATAAAAACACTTTAGCCATTGTAGGCATACGTAAATTCAAACATTCAAATAGACTTTCTTCACCTTGCAATTGCAAGCTATTTCTACGTTTTCCTTTCCTGCAGGTCCCCGACATACATGACCTCCTTTTTTGAAACTGTTTGTGCTGACATAAACGTAGGATAGACGTGCAATGACACGGAGGTTAGGGGAGACAGAAGCAGCAAAGGCTGCACAGATGCCAGGTGGGAGTTGCAGGGGTAGGTGGAATTACACCTAGAATGAAATTGCTCCTCTCTTTTCACAGTGCAGCTTTATTTACCTTTGTCCCTTGTTCTTCCCATCATCCCTGTTCCCTTTCATGTCTTGGCTATTAACGTTATTAGGAAAATTATTCATTCAATTGCTTGTAGAAGCTGCCCAAAATAAATACATTCCACTTAATAAACCTTCTTAGCAGGAAGGAAGGGGAGAATACCTAATTAATGTATTAATGATTATAATGCACTTTGAAGATGAGAAGTGCCATGAGTTCTAAGGGCATGTTTCCGCCCTCAGAAGTCCCTGGGAATCGTGTGCAGAAGTTAATTCTAAACATTACCACTACTGCAGTGTGGCAGGGAAAAAGATGCATGTACAACTGCTTCTCAAGACCCTGGACCTACGTGTAGAGGTTGAACCATTTTCCAGATACTGCCTCTGTGTTAAGACAACATTGCTATATATTCATCTCCAAAACCAGGAACGAAGGAGTGCTAGGAGGAACCATTTAATGTAATTTATCCACACTCTGTAGACACATGGCCCAGCTATAATACCATTATACTTACCCAGAAAGAACAAATGGAAACTTCAAGACACTGGAAGTTCAACGCTACCATTTCTCACCACCCACACTAATGGATTTTCCCAACTCATGCGTGCTCAGTCTCCCCTCAAACCAGAGGTGCTGGGGCTCAGTCCCCTTGCTAATAGGTGAGAAGCGAAAGGTCTGGTGATGCTCCTATAGTAACAGCAGCTTAAGGCAGAAGTGAGGGCAGGAAGACTGTGAGAGATGATAATCCTTAGGTACTGCAGGGAGAGAGTGTGTGGGTCAAAGGAGATTTCCAGCTGGTGAAGTTTCCATGGTTCAGGAACAGAAGTATTTCTCCTCACCCAGACAATACAGCACAGGCTGAGATCTGAAGAACAGATTTGCCCCTTGCTGCAGTAAGAAATCTGCCTTTACAGCAAGGGAAAAATAAGTAGCTTAGGAAGTCTCTTAGATGTCACTGCACAAACAAAATATGAGCTGCTAATAACAGGTTTCTTAGACACACATTTTCTTTTGGATGTGCTACCAGGAGGCACACACTCTAGGCTCTCCCTGTTATGGGCTTGGGTTATGAAACCATTAATGAACATACTTTAAAATGTCAGTTCGAAAGAAATCAGGTACTGGCAGCACACATTTGCATAGCCATCTCCTGAAAACACCGAGCGGTCTCAACAAGTCTTAGAAAAGAAAGTAAAACGCACATTAAGAGAACAGCAAGTTTCACGCACGGCTAGCAGGAGGACAAAAGGAGCAGGAATTAGGCTGTCAGTCTACACATTCTCCGATAATCACTTGGGATATGGTGAATAAATGCAGGGATGTACTGCTCACCTCTAGCACAAAACAAAACAAAAAAGAAGCTTGTTTTAGCTGGGAACCCATGGGGCACATTGTGCAAACCTTCCAAGTCCTTTCTAGGGAAGACTCTTGTCTGTGCAAGGGCCACAGAAAGCACAGCCTAGGCAACACAAGTGACCTGCAGCAGATCCAGGAGGGAAGCCAAATGAAAGCTCTGAGCTTTCCTCCCAACAGCGGGTGCTGAGAATCAGTTGCATCGCTGTGCCCCGTTGGCAGGAACAAGCAGCAGTCACTTTGTTGGGACAGACAATTTTTTTTTTTTTTTTTTTTTTTTTTTTTTTATAACCAGGCTAGAATCAGCATCTGTTTGCTCTAGTGCTTTGCCTCAAGTGATGAGCAAGGATGGGTACTTTCCCTTTTGGGCTGACAGCGACTGAGTCAGCTTTCCCTCCGTGAGTTAATGCACTGTCCGATAAAGCTGAGGCTTCACTCGCGCAGGCCGTGCAATTCACCCCATGGCAGCAGTTGATCAAATTCGTTTTTATGGATTTTTCCGTTTGTGTCATAACATGAAAATTTGATTATTTTGTAACATTGGCATTTACTTTTCACTTCTTTTCCCGGGAAATTAACAAAAAAAAAAAAAACAAACCCAGCAATACTATTCCCTGAGGTTACTGAAGGGAACTCCCACAAGCTGCTCTAAAACTGGCACGAAAAACTGAACATAAACCAGCCTCTTCTCCCTGCAATGTTGTTGCTGCTCCCACCCACTGTCTCTCACACCTGGTAGCGTGCTAGGACAGCGAGTGCCCGCTCACAGTTCACACCGCAGCACACGATGGAGGTCTGTGACCAAAAGAGGTTTCTAGGCGTTTGCAATACAACAAATAAAGCAACGGATGTTTAAGATGCACTGAGAACCAGAAACAGTCTGGTTTTCAAAGCTGCTCTGCTTTCTGCTTACCAGAAGCTTCTTTCTTTTTTTAAGCTGCTGATTTCCTACCCGAAACCAGATTGTTAATAAGGTCAGCTCATCAGCACAGAACCCTGCTAATAGTGTGATTGCATCCCGAGCCTCCTTTCCTGCTCTTTTCCTTCTCTCCTTTCTGACAGCAGAAGCAGCCCATGGCCCTCATCCTTAGGACAGTGATGCTCAGCTTTGTGCCTGTTCCCGAGAAGCCCCAGCACAGCTCTCTGTGAACGTCTGCAGAACCAGCCCTTCAAGCAGGGGCTAGAGAAATAAAGCAAGGGCTGCCTGAACTTAACCCAAAACTCAGCTGCTGCATGAATTAACAGGGGACATGTCCCTGGCTTCCCTCTCCTTTTACTCTTTGCTTGCTTTCCAAATCCTCTCCTCTCCATCAGCTATCAGCAGAAAGACTCCTCTCCTCTGGCTGTGGGGGAAGAGTTGAGAAGATGTTACATCTGGAAAGAGATGGCCCAGAATCTGTGGCATCCTCCATAAATGACATCTAATAGAGGGCAGGAGATCCGTGGAACATTTCCCTCCGGGGAGCAGTTCTGAATCTAACCTCAGCAGGAAGCAATCAAACCGATGCCAATTGCTTTGGGGCGTAAGTTGGTCTCCATCAACCTTTAAAATGCCAGGACTGTGGCAGAATTGGGCTCTTCTATACCTAGTAAGAACCAAGCAGCTGCTGCTGCCAAATTGCTGCAGGCCTGTACCTCTTGCCACTCCACCCTTGCATAAGAAGACGCCTGCAAAAGACCAAGTGAATTTTGCCATTTTCTCTCCTTACTATCTTTAGAAGTAAGTACACAAGAAGTCAGCATTCTTCTACAGGAAGGAAGGGATGGCAATACAGCTTCAGCACCTGGAGTACCTTAATTTATTCTTCCCAAATTCTCATGAAAAACTGATGAAGTTTGCTAGAGGGCTCTCCTAGACTAAAAGCTGTGAGAAGGTCAAAAGGACACACTCTCTTTCACAGATTTTCCAGGCTTTAAAGTTACCAACCCCCTTCTTTCGTATACTCTCACTCACATCTGACAAATTGTACAGTGCAGCTACAATAACACCAGCATCCTCCTTTTTGGGAACTTTAACCATTTGCAGAATACCTCCCTAATCATCCTACACTGGCAAAACAGCGCTGCCAAAAAGTGATACAATGGCACTTCTATGCTTATTATTAAAAAGTCATTTTGCTGAAAATAATTTTAAAAAAAAATCGTTTTTCCTCACTTGCAAACACTGCTTAAGACACAAATGCAGTTCTCCATCTGAATGGCTAAAATCCACTTCGAGTAGAAAAGCAATTACCGCACCTCAAGGCAAGCGTCCGTACAAGTCAGTAAAACACAAAAGCCTATTCAGTCCCACTACAGCTATTATCGCAGCAGACATTTATTGGTTCAGTAACAATGATACGGGAACCTCTCAAAGTCCTCCTTTGCTCACGCTGTTTTGTTTTAACCCAAAAAGGAAGCTTTGGAAGGAGCCGTCTGTTATCCAAGCCACAGACCCACAGCAAGAACTAAAACAAACCTGACATTACTGGATGCATTTCAAACTCAAAGCAAAGTACTCAGTACATTGTCTCCTCCCAACAGGTAAGAACAAGAAAAATAACTTCTTCGTAAACGTGCAAAATAAACCATCTTGCAGTATCATCTTTTGGGGGTATTTCTATCCTATAAAGCAAGACAAATTAAGTATCAAGCCCCACCCTCAATAAGTAGAAAAGTCTGCCAATTTTCACAGCAGCTACCTAAAAATAAGGGATAAAGAAAACCAATGTGATGACTGCCAGTCATGAGTGTTTTTCTCACCCATCCTGTCTCTTACTTCACACCTGAGCTGGTTTGGGCATAGGGGAGCCAGGCTCAGGTGCTGCCCAGACCTAAATAAAACCAGCAACCCCACGTCACAGGCTGAGCCTGGGGCGCAGCCGTCGGGACCCTAAAAACCTCAGACTGAGCAACACCTATGCGAGGCATTTCTGCCGGCATGGCAGCACAGAGAGAAGCCCTCGGAAGGGATGCAGTGCGTCACCAGCTGGAGGTCTGGCCAAGATGAGGTCCCAGAAGCCCCTAAGGACCACGCAACTGAAGCTCAGCTGGGAGGCAGGTGGCGATCCCGTCCTTTAGTGGTGAGACAGGGCTTCTGCCAAGCCCCCTGCCCGCCTGGCGCTCAGAGCTGTCTGCCAACCCAGCCGGGCAGCAAGAGGGCCCCGAAACCGGGAGCTGCCCCTGTAGCTCCGCAGGACGGCTCCACCGTGCGACTGCGACGGGAGCGGAACGCCGCAGCCCGGCGGGAACGCGCCGCGCAGAACAAAGCCCGCTTTCTCAGCAGGTGGTCCTCTGCCAGGGATTTAATTTATGCTCGCTAAAAAGCCCAGAGCAGCTCTTGGACAAAGACCTAGGATTAGCAAGTGAAATGCAGCCTTATTTATTAACCCCTTTGTGCCTTCCACGCTGAAGCGCGGCTTTGTGCTCGAGAATTGGGGTGGTTAGTCCGGAGAAGGGAGAGCGCTAAGGGATAAGCAGCGGGTTGCATAGCATGCTTGAAATAAAGGTTTACTTGTGGCAGAGTTTCAATTTCGCATTCATTCAAGCTCTGTGTCCTTTTTATAGCAAGAGTTTGTTCCTTCCACCACTGCTGTCCATAAAAGGCACTTACACGTTTTCATTTCCGAGCTGCGTTAAAACTGAGAAAAATTAAGGAGTTAATACTGATGAAACAAAATTGATACCAGCACTTCACCTCTCGTAAAGTGATGAGTAAGACGTTATTTACGCTGTGGTCTACACTCGGGAGCTTTTGAGCTGCATGTGTGGCTTGCAACCATATGGCTACATCGGGGGAGCCCTGACACTTACAAGCCAGAGCTGCTACCTCACTTCCTTCCTCCCACGCTTTAAACCTAGCTCTTTTTTCACTACTCTTTCCAGATCTTCTCCCACTGTCCATAACCCTCCTTTTACTAGCATATCAGCAGCCTTCGGCACAGAGCCCTCCTCCCCCTGTGCCCAGTTAGCTGCACCCAGCTCACGCACATTTCCCTTCTGAAACCAACCACGTACCTCACTGTCCCACAGCCCCGGGGGCGCGATGCAGCAGGAACTCCTCTTCCAGTTCTGACCCACAGCAGTGTTTCAGCTTGGAAATAAAATACAGAAGTGGCACAGGACAAGCCAACAGTGGCAGGCACCAGGAAGCTGCCCCAGGCACCGCTTGGAGCCACCCAAGGGGGCCACCCACCAGGGCCCTGCCTCTGCTTTGCAGCCAGGGTCCCAGCAGAGGTTTGTGATGCGCCAGGAGCACCCAGCCAGGGCTGCAGCCAGCAGGCAGAGCAGGAGGAGCACCAAGGCTTCAATTTAGGCACCCAGGTCCAGCTGCCCCACAGCCCTGCTTGCTTTCTCCATCTTTGCCATGTGGAGCCTCCTGTGGCAGCCAAACTTCATCCTCTGGACTGGTGATGACACTCCTCATGTCCCCAACAAGAAGCTTGGAGAAAAAGCCTTGATGCTGTGCAAAGACCATTCAGTAACAGCTGAAACACTGGCATGTTACCAACTTTTAACCACAAATGCAAAGGCCACCACCAAAAGAGCTGCTATGAAGAAAGTTAACTCCATCCCAGCCCGACACAGTACGTTCCAGTCTTCCTCTACCCGTCCTCTACCTATACTTTAAAGCAGATAATCACACGAGAATAATGAGGCCTAGCTACTGTGTGCACATGTGAGGACTGTTTCACCACTTATGAAAAAGTTTGGATCTTTAGTCTCTACTATTTTCAGCACAATAAGCTTCAGTAGTTTGGCTAATGAAAGACAGTTATTTGATAAAGCTTCCTACAGGCTCAAGTGTGGTTAATTCACCACAGCTTATTACTGTCAGCTGGGCTGCAGTAAGTCCAGGGCTTGCTCTTAACCTAGAGTGAAAGGAAAGCAACAAGGCTCAGCTTAAAAAGCAAATTGGTCTCAGATAGGCCTTGGTACCTAGCATTTATCACAGGCTAAAAATGCACAGTGAGAACTACCAGAGCTCACATAACTAAGTGTAATTGCTTAATGACAGTAAATCAACCAGAGCTTTAAGTAATCAGTCTTTTTGATTATCAGTAGGATCACAAGATAAGTCAGTTGAGAAGGAAACTCAGTAGGTCAGATCGGGCTGCTCGGGGTTGGATTCAGCAGCAAAAACAACCAAGTAAAAATATAAAAGTTTTCAAAATTTTTTACTGTATTTCCACAGTACCGCAGCAGTAGCCTACCACACAGCTGTGTGATATTCACAAAGTTCCTCAGTAACAAATACGAAGTAACACCATATAAAAATATGCATCTAATTGCTTTAATTCTGCTTGCCGTGTGAGTGAGTTATAACCCTCAGAGGCTTTCACACTAGGCTATTGCTTCCACAGAAAGCACCATGATGTGCCAAAGCCTGAAACCCAACATCTGCTGCTAAGACTGCAGCGAGCTCCCAGCAGGTTCGCTCGCGGGCTGCACAGGTGCAGCAGTTCTGCCATTCGTGGCACAGAGCAGGACAATCCTCCCTCCCCTGCCCCCTTTTCCCCATTAGGAAGGTTGGTTGTATAGAGAAAAATGCAACCCGTGTTTAGGACCCTCTTCAGATTTGATCTGACTCGTCATCCCAAAGCAAACAGAACTGAGGGTCTTCTGAGCACTGCTGGATCAACTCGTAACTGACCACGCAGCACCAGGCAGAATTCATCACGCAGTATATTTTTCCTCCCCCTGTTTTTTTGCTTTGTGGTAGCGGTTGTAATCATTGTACAGATCCTTAAAGACCTCCCTTACACCTGCTGGTAGTGACGCACTTAAGAACTTGACGTCCCGTTCAATGCAAAGGTCAAGGATGTGATATATCCCCTCTGTGAGATGTTTCTTCACAGCTGGGTGCAAAGTCACCTACAAGAAGAACAAAACTGCATTAAACTTGAAGACAAAAAAAGCATGAAAACACCCTTTCCGTGGCCAGTGTACATTAAAAGTGCTGACAATATGTTATTCAATGCATCAGACCACCTGGAACAGCCCATTAGATAAAATCTAACATGTCATCTTGTGTAATATTTTCCTGATTTTTGCAAATATATTTTGCAGAACAAGCATGCTCCTTGCAATAAAATGCATGTGAGTGCTACTACACACTGCTGCCAGAGACAAAGACACTGATCATCTTTGGAACCACCTGAAAAGTCCTCAGCAGGAAAACTGTAACTAAAATATTTGACCTGGATTACACATTTCTATAGATTCTGTACATCTCTTTAGCTGTATGCTATGAAGTCCCAGTTTCAAACAAGCACTGACTTTAAGCTAGTCTATCGTTCACATTGGGTAATCAATCACTTAACAACTTGATATTTATCTAACAATCTGTATCTGAGGATTCGAACGTGTAAGGTTTAATAAAAGGAGCTTTCTAAAAGCTCAGGAGACATGCGTTTCCTTGAGCTAACATTGGAAATCGAGTACCTCACCTGAAGTCACGCAGAAAGTTGACAGTAGAACTGGGAATACAAGCAAGGACCCCTGACTCAGTGCCCTTGCTCCTGCCATTACCCCTGCTCAACCCCACAGCCTGCTAACCAGCCACTAACCAGGCTAGTTAACCAGGCCACTGGAGGTGGTGGACAACCCTGGAGTCCTCTGGTGCTCCACGTAAACTGGAATTTGTCATGTGCACACAAATCACTTGGTAAATGCTTCACTGCCTTAGGCAGCGCTGGCCTCTGGCATAATCACATTATTTTTGCTGCAGAACCACATCTTATCTTCGCTGAATCCCAAAATTAGCTTTATGCCTCCAGACCTAAGCCTCTGCACTCCAGGCCTGATGAAAATTACATAAAAGGCTGCCATTAAAATTCAGAGTTCTTTCTTCCTGAGGCAACTAATAAACTTTCCACTAATGAAGTGCACTCCTAATCACTGTGACAAGCTCCTGCTCTCTTTCTGCCCTAAACACAAAAGAGATAATGTATTTTATTAGGGCTGCTAACATAGCTTGGAAGAACATACAACAGGCATTAAAGCACATAAGCCTTTCTTTTGATCTGTGACCCTGAAGAGTTTGCTTGTCCAAAAGTTTGTCAGCTGATCTATTAGAAGGTTTGCAAAACCTGTTATTTCTCCCTGCCATGCACTAAAGTAACAGAACAGCTGAGCATCACAGCTCCCAGTGAATGCACTGGGCTTGCTTCTCCCTCCACAGAGCAGAGAAGGAATTGCAGGGAATAAGGAGAGGGAAACGCACAGCTACTGACAATACGGATTAGATGGCCCACTTGGGACAAGCAGATACCTCAGAGCTACAGTTAATGGAATTACATCCTTCACATTGCAAACCAGCCTGCACCCGTGCCTTATTTGGGCCATTCCTGCTTTGCAGTGCAGTTTCCTATAAACACCCTCCAATAACACTATGGGAAGCAAAAGCAAAGATTTAAACAGCTGCCACTACTAGCTGGCACTTAATTATGCTTGTAAGTGTTTTATGGTCTATATAGTTAGCACAACCAATTTGTCAAGCATTACAGAGCTCTTGATGTGCGACATTAAGTGTGTGAAGAGGTATTTCACTATTGCTGAATCAAGCAACAGCTCATACACAACAAGGGAAGAGCGCTGTCAAGAGTATGAAAGAAGCCAGAGATGCCACCCACTTCAGCAAGAAATCTTTCTAGGTTATCACAAAACAATTCACAAGTATATTTATTTCCTGGTATAAAAAGGAAGCACTGAGGGAACTATTATGCAACTACATTAGGAGCAAATAACTGTTTAGGCCAATGGCTTTCATTGGTTTTAGTCTGCAGACCCTTAAAAAGAGTTCCAGTAAGTGTGCAGATGCCTACATGAAGATTTAAATTTATCAACAGCATGTTTTTCTCAGGGATCTTTCACAGACACACAAGGTCTTTGGACTGTAGGCAGGAAGTCACTGACCTGGACTTGGAAGAGATAAATAGCTAGAGTTTTATTCTGCATCTGCAGAGCAATGTAAAAGATACGTGCCCCCTCAAGACCGGCATGCTGAGTCCTCCCCTTCCTCTGATACCCACCAACTCTCACCAGTCTAATGGTGAAATAAATCACCACCTCCTTGTGATCCATCTATTCTGTCAGAGACAGAAAACACCCCTTTGTTACAGCTTCTCATGGCTCACTACACAAATTCACCTTTCCACGCTCAAATGCTCCATGCATACATTACCTATCTGCGGTTTCAACTATCATCCATCACTTTCCATTTATCAGCGAAAGCATTACACAAAATTTTCCTAAAATCTTGTGAGACTTTGTACTCAGTCTTAACACTGAATAAGTCTCCTTTTGACTTGAAAAAGTCAACTTAACTCAAAAGGTCATTTGACAATTCAAGCCAGGCCCCATTTGAGGAAGGGCTCTATATTCAGTGATGAACAGACTTCAGAGAAGTTCCGCAAATTAAATAGAGCAGTAGTAGTCTTAATGTATCCCTAGTTTTGCTGGGTTACTACGTATACTGTGGCACTGAAACAGGCTACCCGGGACAGCAGTCATGGCACCGAGCCTGCTGGAGTTCAAGAAGCGTTTGGACAATGCTCTCAGACATACGGTTTAATTTTTAGGTAGTCCTGGCTGGAACCAAGGGTCAGACCTGATGAGCCTTGGGAATCCCTTCCATTATGGGATGTTCTGTTCTGTTCTCTCCAGGTGCTGTCTGCCAGAGGCTCCAGGTGGGGCCATGCTCCTTGGCTGTGGTGCAAAGCACATTTTTTACATCTTGTCCTGTCCAGACTGGCTCAAGGGCTAGTGCATGAATTGCCTGGTTTAATTTGCTCATAGGCTTGTGGCTGTTCAGGGCCCCATTTGAAATCATTCTTCTTCCAGGTCACTTGGCAGAGAAGACTTACAATCAGACTGTAACTTGGAATATGCATTCTCCAAAAACCCACAGCACCTAAGAAAGCTTGTGTTTCTTTGTTGTTAGTTGGTGGAGACAGCTGTTACTTACTGATCACATCCACTGGGATCTGATGGCACCCATCTTGCTATTTTATTCCTAAAAAGTGGTTCTCCTGTGTAGGTCCTTTGACCATATTTTGTTTTATGACAAAACCAACTTTCAGAAGTAGGTGAGGTTCAGACTAGAAAACAGCTTTCAGGTGAGGTTCAGACTAGATATTAGGAATAGGCTTTACACTGGAGAAGGCTTTTTTGTGAGTGGCTGATGCCCCATGCCTGTCAATTTTCAAGAGGCATCCAGGTAATGCCTTTAATAATATGCTTTAACTTTTGGTTAGACCTGAAGTGTCAGGCAGTCGGGCCCTATCTTGTAGGTCCCCTCCATTCTAATAACCACCTCACCAGGAACAGTAAGTAACTGACATATCCTATTGTTTTAGTCCCAAACCTCTGAAAAAAGCCAGGCAGGCAACAGAGAAGGCAGCTGAGTTTAAGCTTCATAACAGTCTTCATGATTATTTACACTGCTTAACATAATCTTTTAGAAACATAGAACCAGTTAGGATATTTTTGTGGAAGACCTAAAGAAGACTACAATTACTTTCTGTATTTTTGGCCCATGTCCAGGCCTGAGCCACAAATAATCAGTTTGCAGGTGCTGACAATGCAGGCAGCATTCAAATCCTTGTGAAATTTAAACCATTAGGTTGGAGAGAACGACAACTAGAATTTAAGTCTGGATGTGAGAAGCTACTGACAGGCTCTGGCATCAGTAATAGCAGGAATAGCTGTTTTCAGTAAGGATACTAACGATACCTTTGGTATGGAAGGAGAATTACTGAAGAGCTAACAATTCCCCAGCTAGATAACTTTTTTCCTTTCACTCATTCATTTAACTCAACTAAAAGATAGTTTCATGAAGGATTTTCCTTCATTACTTTGCCTAGATGGGGCTCTAACAGACATCAGGCCTGGACAACTGACACTACCTGGAAGAAGAACCTGAACTACCTCATGAAGAAAAAAACAAGACTCAAAACATGATAGAAAAAGCAGAAGTTCAGTAAATAGGTATTGCATTGTTTTACCTAACACACACACAAAAAAAACCAACCCACTGCCCACCCCTTTACAAAGTTTTTAGGAGCTGGGTAACATAGATTCTCAGGAATTTGGATCAAAACTGTATTCCCATAAGGCACATGCCAATACCATGGCGCTTTCAAAAGAGATGAGAATATATATTACCTTCTGCAATTCAGTCACGTACTGAGCCACAATGAAAGCAGAAAACACAGTGAACTCCTCTGTTTTTGCAGCAATGTGACTATACATCCGTTCCACTAGGTGTGCACACTTCAGTATAACTTCAAAGTCATCTGTGTTGCCTAAAACAGAAAGCAAGTTGCAGTCTGGTATTTGAGGCCTAAAAATACTACTAAAAAAAAATTAGACAATCTTCCACGATTCTTTAACTACATGAAACCAACATCAGCTTATCCTTTTTATCTTCTTTTCTTATCAAGCCACAGCTGAGAGGCCCCCTCCCACCCTCACAACACACCATACACATCTCTTACAATGGCTAGTTTGTAAGAGCACACTAATTCCAACTTCACACACACTGCAATGCTAAAAGTATTTGTTAGATATGCTGAAGAGTTGAAAGCAGCAGCTACGGTCCCTGCCATAATTCAGTCCCAGCTAGCACTGTGGAGGTGAAACCAAGGAAACTGGAAAATCATATCCTCTACCTGACAGAAAATCAGAAGACATATCTTAGAAACAGCATAATAAAATAGCTTTCTAATGACATTTACTACGTGCAGTACAAGAGTAGAAGCCACATCACTGGAGACATTAAAAGCAGGACTGGAGAGAGGACTTGAGAATTCACTCTTTCAGTAAGCAGTGAATGAGGAGAACCAACACAAACAAGAAGGGAAATCCAGAAGTCACTTTCATGTTATCTTTTATGCAAATAAAACAATTCTACAAAGATACACAATGTGTTTTTAAGTTTGAGAATGCCACGTACTGATATGTTTTCTGAGACCACTGTCTTGCATAAACACACTACAGAAGATAGCAAATTCTCAGTTTGGTACCAATTTAGCATACTTTCTCTTTTACCCCTCAGCTATTGTTAGTATATTCTCCCATGACACATATATACATTTACATTTGCCCTCAGCTGGGGGCAACACAAATCGGCCAAGATAAAACTGAACATGGAATAAGTTGTAGGACATCAGTAAAGAGCTGGGACACAATCAGTCGCAGGCCATCGAGTCAAATTGTTTCAAAACATTAGCACTGGTGATGACAGGGTATTTGTGTCCAGACCAGCACAAAAATAAATCACTTCGAACATCCTTCACTTAGCTACTTTAACATTCATGCTCTAAGGCCAATGCAAATTCTTTAACAACTTCCAGCAGAGTCCTTTCTTTCTTTCCCTTTTTTTTTTTTTTTTTGAGATACTTAAGCCAATAAATTGAAATCCTTGACCACACAGATATATCACCTAATCCCAATATATGCTTAAGATATGTAATGTCTTGGCTTTATGCTTAGCAAAGACTAGAGAATATTCAGGTCTGAAGTAAATGGTTTCAGTCTCAAGAAGCTCCAGAATCTCCATTCAGCAAGACCAATTTGGGGCTATCACTCAGGTGTGCTAGCATGTATCAGCAGAGCTCACAGCCACCCTGCTATAAATGTCTACACCACTTTCGGGAGCAAAAGTAGATAGGAAGAGCTGAAATTGGACACAGCAAGCCTGACTGGTTCCTGACCACCTGCCAGCCAGTTAGCGAAGAATACCTTACTCCCCCAAAAGCAGTGTTGTCTGGATGCAGCTCCAAAGAAGCCCCAGTTATCTTCCTAAATCTAAGATGCTGCAAGGCTCATCATCAAATTTACGAACAGGACAGACGGGACTAATGGTTTCCATGCCACAGCTAGGTTTTGAGGACTTTCCTTTTGGTGTCAGACTGCCTTCTTCTGCAACTCCTCTTGCAAAACACACAAAATTATTATGTGTATATACAGTGTGAAAATGGAAGATACAGTACCTCTGTCTCCTCTCTGACGTCCTTCATGCATGACAGAAGCAACCAGGCGATGAAAACTGTTCAGAAAAGATGGTGCAGCTTTCAACATTACCTGCAAAGACATGAAATAAAAACACCTGAGATTATATAGTAAAGGCAGTGGAGAGGGCAGATATATACATATATACTATCCCCCCCATAGTCAGGGGGAAATCAATTCCTGTGAAGGAAACTATAAAGCTTATACGGGTGTGAGGAGCAAAGACTATCTTTTCATTCTGCATCTGTACAGAATCTAGAATACAAGAATCCTGAAGAAGACTACACTCCTGAGCATATTCAAATATAAATAACATGTAAACGTCACGTTTCCTTTTTGCTTCCACCCCTATCTGCCTCTTCTTTGCACAAGCACCCTGACCCTGTGCAAGTCCTGGCATGCCTTCACTTTCCCATGCCAGCAGGCTGACAAGAACACCCAGATGGTACAAAGTCTGAAGGTCACCAACTTCTAACATGCCTAAGCCCCATTTTCAAAGGCCTGCAGAATCTTGATCTCCTGTGAGACCAGTTTGCTAGATCCTGACCCATTTTTGCTTCCAGAAGTCAAACTGTATGGATGTTTTATTCTAATCTAGTGTCAGATTTATAAGCAATCTGCTGCCAAAGACTAACAAAGCAGGAGAGCAACTAATATGATGTGACTCTGAAGTTTTTAAAGGACAAGCTGTACAAAGCACTTACATACTAAAAGTGCAAATTATATCAAAACCACTCTTTAGAAGTTTCTCATCACCAGCTTCTGTCTTGGTTCTTTTGACCTTTTTCCCCTTCTCTTACCACCCCGGAGATATACCTTCGGATGACACTGCACGACAGAGAACAGCACTTCATGGACTCCCAGAAAGACACTGCCATAGTCTTCTGCCTTCAGATGATCCAGAGGGACGGTGAGGAGAATGTTGAATGCCAATGCAACGTGGTGCGGATTCAAGAGAACCCCTTCTCCTTGTCTTAGCAGAGCTGCTGCAGCCTCCAGAATAGGCACAACTATGGTGGCAGTCAGTGACTGGTCCTGGCAGGCCTCTTTGGTTTGCATCTACACAGAGACAGGAAACAGAGAAGGAGTGCATTAGCCACCTGTTGCAAGCATTCAAACACCAGAGACCATAATGCTCTGACTTGAGTCAATAGGACAAGACTGGTGCAAGCTGGACTGCAGGAAGACTCCTTCATTTTGGCAGTTTTGCTATAACTACACTCGGGGCAGAGGATGCACGTGATGCATTTCAAGCAGGCACTGCTCCGAGTGTGGAACTGTAAGTGTTCCCCAGTCCCCCGACAAGGTGGAAAGGCTACAGCAACCAGGACCTCTTTGCACCTCCCCACGAGTGCACTAGTCCAGTTCTCTCTTGCCCAAGCATGCAGCTCTAACAAAAAGGGCACAAATTACAAGCTCAATTTCTTGGTGCTGCAGAGCCAACATCTAAAAAATCCTGGTCTAGAGACACCATCACCAAGACAGAAGAATAACCTACATCACTAGGTTTGTATGCTGCACAATCAAGGACACAAAATCTGGATTTGGTTACTGCCAATTAACTTTCCTATTCCGAAATCAGTGATTTTTTAATACAAGCACTTTTTTCTTTGTTTTGCTGCCGTTAGTTTCTGCTGTAACACATGACTGACAGTTTCCTTCTCTTTTGGACAGGAAGGAGGAGGACAGGAGACCCAGACGTATCTGCAACCTAACAAGCCTCTCCCAAACTCCAGATTACACAGTCCAGCCCCAGAAAATTACTGATAAGAAATGTCTGACCTACACATTGCACCCACAGGGGGAGACTCCCTTCAAGAAGGATCAAGAAGGAGAGGAAGGATCTACACAAGACAGTGCCGGTGAATCTGATACGGGTTTGTCTAGCATTCACAGTTGCTTTGCTCCAGTATTCCTCTGTGCGTGTTACAGATGCAATCACTACAGACTCCAACAAATAAAAGGGATAGGTAATGAAGTTACAATAAATAGATACTTACAGCTAAAGCTGTGATTATCTGCGGGCTGGCAAACCAGAAAGCTTTCTCTTTGTCTCCACTTAATGGGCAGCTGAGCACCAATTTGATTAGCATAATAGCTGACAATACTTCCTGCAGAAAGCAGATTGACAGTCAGTCACAGGTACAAGACGCACTGGCTCCTCTCAAGCACAAAAGAGCCCTTTCAAGGGCAGTGACAGTTTTGAGCATTAGCAGAGCCTTGATACATGAAAGCCCTCCTACCAACACATCTCTTTAGAAATTGTGATGTAATCAGCAGCTCAACGAAATTCGGTGTGCTGAGGGCAGCGCTGGCCCAGATGTACTAATACTACATTTATTTAAAAGTCAACTTCCTGTACAAAAAGGTTTGAAGTGATTTTTAAGAAAGGAAAGCCTTTTTTAACTGCCACTACATAAGAGAGGGAAGCAGGGGGGCGTATAGGGATAGTGGTACACTAAGAATGCTGCATTTAGCAGCAAGGTGGGTTTGGTTTTGTTTAAAAAATAATTCTGACTGTTAAGCCAGACTGATTAAAGAAGTTAATCAGTTTATCAGTGTATATCAACCCCAGAGTGCATGCGTACATATTCCAGTGCTTACGGTAGCTAAACTCAGGTGGCTGGACTTATAGGCATACACAGGAATTCCAGATACACTTTCAAAAAAAGGTATCAAGAATCGACATGGCATATTCATGTCTATTTCTGACAAATAAGACCAAATCAGATAAACCCCTGAGTTTAATTCGTTTTGATCTCAAGTCACTGGGCCTTCTATGAAGGGAGCAGCTGGCTTTTTAGCCTCAAGTGTTCCATGTGTTACCACTGCTGCTTGAGCTTCTCTGGAGAAAGGCATAGCATTTAAAAAGCTACTGAGCAGTATCTTGTTATTACAGAGTAAAAGTCATTACAGAGACAAATGCTGAAAGCATGGGCACAGTTTTGGTTTTATATAAAACTACTAACGTATTTAAGAATGGCATGCCTGTAGCCCTGTTAAAAAGCCATAGACAAACAGTGGTTAACCTCACTGACTGCTAGTCTCTGCTGTGCAAGAGCTCTGATCAGCAAGTTAAAAAAAAAATCAGCATTGCATATAACATCACAGACACGATTTCTGCTGACAATACATGGAATTAAGGCTGTTGAGTCCTTAAACTAGATGGAAAGATTTTCCAGGAAATTTTCATGACCTTTCCACCTCTCTCAGTTTATGTCCAGAACACTACACAACACACTTACCAAGCCCTTAACCATGTAAATTAACTTGACCCAATCACAAAGCAGAAAGAGGAAAAAATATTTAAGCAGATGTCATTCAGCTAACACATTTTTTCAAGTTAGAGAAAACTGAAGAAAGAACTTGACAATAAACCGAGCTCACTCCTTACTTTAGCCTTCTGTTGCCAAATGGTCTTCATCTCAAGTCCCTGCAGCACCAGCCTCATTATGGCATAAAACTCTTCGGCAGAGCAGCTTCCCAGCAGCTGGACAAGCACCTCCGTCAGCTCTGGCTCTATGCTTTTAATCACCTGGATTGTGATCGCAGGACCTGCAAATTCAAGAGACACAAGCATGGCTCAAACAATTCCCCAAGACAGGGACCTCCACAGGTAAGAACAGAGCAAACCAAACCTTTAAACAGCTCTGTGAGTGCCTTTTCACCCCTTGAAGGCACAGAGAAGCCCATGAATTCCCTTCACACACAAACACACACACACAAGTGCAATGCATTACTGTTTTCAGGAATTTACTACCCTGGAGTTTACAGAGCAGTCATCATACCAATAAAAAGCCCTCAGCAGCATGGAAAGGCTTCTTAGTTCTACAAGTATCCACTGGATTTGTGTCAATGCTGAAAACGTCTTCTTCATCAGGAATCTGTATTTCAACTTAATGCTTTACACATTTATTAAAGATTCTTCCAGCTTTTACAGTGATTAATTATCTCTCCAGGCTAGAACACTTTACCAATCTTCAGTAAAGTTAGGCACAGGATGAGAGAGAGCAGTCAGCAGAAAAAAGAGAGAAGTCAGCAGAAGGATTACAGCAATTGACACCTCCTCATGGTCCCTAGTCCTGGTGTGAAATCCCTGCCCTGGCAGAGCTCTGTACTGAGCCATCAAAACACAGGCAAGAGACAAAGACGAAAATACAGGTTGCTCCAATAATTAATACAATTTAAAAGTAGCGTTGATTCCATCTTTCTCCCAAGCTTTTTTAACTATTTTTGTGTTTTATAATGTACATAATATATAAGTACAGTAGCACATGCATATGACTTAAATACATATTGTGGGTGCATGCTGAAAATTATCTTCTTTTTCTACTGATAGATGTGCACAACCAAAAAGTTGGGAGACCACTGTACTACAGCATGTTAGTATCGTTAGACAAATTCCAGTTGTTCAGAGAAGTCAAAGAGAATGGTACCTCACTACTGTACCTCACTGGCAGCATTTAGTTCATCTTGCACTCTGAACAAGACAATAAAGAGGAGTTGTTAGATCTCACAACTAGCAAGAACAGATTTTCCTGCCATTTCTAGCCCTGGCTCTTTATTTGATGGGGATAAAGGGTCTGATTTGCCAAACTCCCACAGACTTTATCAGAATTACTGGTGTTCAGCAACCTTAAAATTCCAGTATATCTCCTGGTAAGCCAGTACTGTTTGAAGATTTCTAAAATAAACAAGCAAAAGTTATCCTCCTCTTTAGTGCAACGTGCAATAAAGAACTGAAAGATGCAGAAGTCATGGATGCTTACAACATCCAGAAGATCCTTACCAGATTAGATGGCCGCTGTGGTCCAGGTACCACAACATTGCCTCCTTGAAATTTTTCTTGTTATGCATTTAAAAAAGGATAGCTTACTGCTTTAACACAAGTAAATAGACACAGAATTTTTAAAAAGCTGTATATTCTACCCTGCAAAATTAGGAAAGGAAGTGAAGAAGGGGAGTTTTCATACCAGCGAGAAGCTTGTTTATAGCGAAAACAACTGTGACTGCAGTTTCTTTCCCAGGGCACAGCTCCGGTACGGAGCAGAAGACTGTCAGGAACTGCAACGCAGACTGAAGGAACTGCAAGTGACCTCCTGCAGAGGGCAGCTCTCTCAGTATCTGAGTGTAAAACTCTTGGTACAGTTTAACACGGGATGGCTCCAAAAACCCACTGGGCTCCTCGGGATTCTTCTGCCAGCCTTTTCTGACAGCATGGCTCACATCTGCCTTGAGAAGAGTTGCGACAGATGGTATAAACGCTACAGGCAACGGCTGGTTTTGGGTGTTACTCTGAAGACCGTGTTCAACAGTTCTTCCCAGCTGCTGGACTACTGGCTCCAGCAAAGCAGACAGTATGTCTGTAGACTGCAGCTTCTTTTCTGGCTGCTGCTGAAGGTAGAGCGTGAGGACACGACACAGAGTGGTGAATGACACGAGCAGTAATTGCTCAGCTGCAGGATTCCAATTTTTACAGCATTTGCTTTTGGCCCCACCAGCACCTGGCTTGCAGCTCACGAGGAAAGACATGAATTTTTCCAAGTTAAGCTTCATACTTTGCCTTCTTTCAACAATCATCTGAAGAAAGTGCTCCAAAGAGGCTTGGACTTCCTGGAGATACTCTGCCCAAACAGGATCTGTCAAAGCATCAGTGAAGAATTTGCTAGCTGTAAGCTGGGAGGTTATGACAGCTTCAAGAACATCGCTGGCATGAAAAACCTTAAAAACAGAGTTGGCATTCCTGCCAGCTTGCAGGCACCTCAGGAGGTGGAAGCAGGTATGTAAAAACTTCAGTGATAGCAGCTTGCTGCAGGAGACGCTGGCCCTGGTATTGGCTACCAGGGACAGCAGCACCAGAAAACACCGGACGCAGTCAGAGGGAAGAAGACTGTCTAGTTTCAGAAGAGAAGTAATTTCTAGCAAACGCAGGCAGCTTTCTAGCTGGCTTTCCTTCAGGATGACAGGGGAACCATTTTTTGCTAACTGTAAGATACACTGGGCAACTTTCTCCAGGGTTTTCCACGAGAAGCTGAGCTCATCCTTCGGCTGTTTGTTTCCCGGTGGTGCTTCCACCACATCAACCGGGTTGGAAGAAGCCAGGATTTCTTCATGCCAAGAGATACTACCTGCAGACAGCTGCTGAAGTGGCAGATCTACTGAATCCCTAGCAGCAGAGGGCAGCACCCGAGTGAATTGATGAATAAGGCTGGTCAGAAAAGCACAATGCAGAACCTTCATCTCTGGGAGAAAGGGACTGTGCATGAAACTGAGACAGACCTTTCCAATGCTGATGGAAGGCTCCTGGTCTGCAGCAGCTTCCTGAGCTCTGGTCAATACTAACGCCTCCAGAAGCACATCTGCAATGTACTGTACATCTTTCAGGGAAATATATGGCAACAGGATAGTCAGGTTGGAGATGACAAGGTGCCAGTGTGCTGTGGGGTAAGCAAGCTCATTTATGGCGCTGATATCTCCATCCCATGGTTCAGATTCTCCCCTGTTCATGGTGGCTCTCCCAGCTTCCAGGATGAAAGCTGCAGCACGCTGCAAGGCCTGTACATCACCTTGAGTCTGCATTAAAATCATCTTCATTTTCTGAAGCGTGAGCTGTTCTAAGCAGTATTTACCAGTGGAGGCAAAACTACTCGCAAGTTCCACGACTCTCTCCCAACACTGCTCTTCCACACCAGGGAAGAAAGCCGAAACGTCCCAGAGCTTTGCAGCAGCTGTAGCAGCAGCACCGGCATTTTCAGCTGATGGAGAGACATATTTAGTGCAGCTAATAGCAAACAAAGTGTCTACCTCAATCCAAGTGTAAATGAGGAGGAGAGCAGAGTCGCTGGCCTTTCTTAGCCAAAGGTCTGGCTCCTCTTCCTCTCTCCCAGGAGCCTGCAGCAGCTCTATCAGCGGCTGAATTACTCCCTCCTGCATCTTGGCCAGCAGACTCTGAGTGCGAAGGACCACAGGGGCAGGAGTGACATCATCTAGGCTCCCCATGTTGAACAGAAAAGCGTGCAGCACCGAGCTCACTGACATCAGCTTCAAGGCCATGTCGGCAGACCCTTCAACAGCAGGAACAAGGATCTGGCACTTCTCCACTAAGAGACACACAATGTCCAGAATCTGGTTGGGCGGCAGCTCGAGGAGGCACTCGCGAAGCTTTACTGTCAAGCCAGCAGACAAGACAGGCAGCCTCAGTTCATCGACAGCTGGCCAGCAGATGACTGTCAGCACCTCTTCAAAGAGCCGTGGAAACTGCCGCAGCTTGGAGTATGTCTGAAACACGGCGCTGAGGAGAGCCTCCTGGGGCTTCTTCGTACGTAGCTCAGAGACCTTCGCATCCACCCAAGCAGAGGCCACTAAGTCAACCAGATCCGGCTCTATGATAAGGTGGTTTAATGATATCAAGAGCTTGAGACACCTGAACCAAGCCGGGATGGAAGCTTGGGAGTGACTCACCAACATCTGCGCCAGCTTGCGGTAAAACCCAAACTGCACCTCCTTGTGCCGGATGCGGTCGCTGGCAACGTTATAGATATCGCTGCTCAGCACCAGGCTCAGAAGCTGTTCCAGAGCAAGGAGCTCTGTGCTCCAGTCTGCAGGGGTCAGCGCGTCCTCCCTCGCTCCTTGCTGTAGGCCGGAGAGCCTGAGGCAGCCATAAAGCCTGCTGAGCATGTGGAAACACACGAGGTGGTTTTCTGCTTTGCAGTATGAGTCCAGAAAGAGCTTATACAGCAGGGACACCGAACCAGCCACAACCGCTCCATGGATGGCAGGTTCACAAAAGCCACTGGCCAGCTTGGTCTGCACGGTGTTTACTGGTAGCAAGAGGCTTTTCAGTGCTCCTTTCTTCTTCTCCTGGAGCTCCCGTTCCGGCAGCAGCTCCTCTTTGTAGGATGAGAAGAGCTCAGGCTGGAATAACCCAGCCCGCAGCAGCGTTTCTACTTGATTTCGGATTTCCCTGCTTAAGTGCTGACGCACGTGGTTGTCATCTGCCTGCGTCCAGCTCCTCACCATCAGCAGGTGCCTCAGGAGCAGGCACGGCTGGAGCAAGTGACTTGTCACTTGCCCAAACACCCGGTTTGGGTTGGTTTGCTGCCTCTGGATCAGAAGGTACTGAGCAAAAGTGAGGTGGAGGATGCTGAACAACTGGGAGCCCACAGCGTCATCAGAAGCCAGCTGCTGACACGCCAGCTCAGCGAGCTTGCTGAGGAGATCAACCAAGAGCTCACACTTTGCTGTGTAAATGATGGAGAGCGAAGGAGTAGAAAGGATGCCACTGGAGCAACTCAGCACTGAGCCAATGTTTTGCTGCGTTTTTTGCGAACAGGCCTCTGATAACCTTTCATTTATGACCTGAAGGTTAAAAAAAAAAAAAAAAAAAGAGTTAATTTTGTACACAAAGACAAAGTTCATCATAATGAATCAATGTCATCTTCTGGGAGCTCTGGCTGCAAGAAGGAAGGAACGGAGACCTGCTAACAGCCTCTGCTGGACCTCTCATATTGTAGATCTCAAACCAGAAACTGCTCTGGCCAAAACTGTGTCCCCTCATTTGTCTGCAACACAGGATATATGGGGAACCCCTCATTCTGTATGAGCATTACCAACAACAGCATAGACTGGGCATATTTGATCCTAATAATTAATCCTGCAGAAAGGGAGGAGAGGGAAAATTCCCTCCCTTCTTGCAAGGTCCCCCAAATTGTGTTCCAAACAAATTAAAACAAACAAAAAACTTCCAACTTTTGATCCAAGAAGTCTACCATAAGCAAGCATGTCTATGACTAAATATCGTTGTTACCTTCTAATAAAACCCAAAGTTTCCTGTACTGATACCTCAAAACTGAACGAGTGTCCTTTCTCTTTGAGAGATTCACAGTTCTAAAGAACTGAAGTTCAATTGAACTTTCATGTCCCTTTCTTTTCTCAAACTTTGTGTTGATTTCCCTACACATTTACCCTTTAAGCCCCCTTTTATCTGCTCCCTTTTCTCATCTCCAAATAGTTTTGTCTTTAGAGTACTCCAGCCTAGTAGCCGATCAGCCAGACATGTTTAAATTTGCACGCTTTCTCTGTAACTTCTCTGAAGCACAGCCCCTCTCATCCAAACAATTTTCTGTAGTTTGCAACTCAATTCCTGAAGGTAAAGACAGTTCCAACCAGAGCACAACTGAAAAGGTCATTTTTTCCAGCCATTTTGACTGCCAACACAGCCATCCAGTAATTCTATCATCTCTGTAACCATGCAGCGGAATAAAACTATCTGGTTCAATTTTGAACAAAGTTCAATTGTAACTGAAGTCTCCTCCATCCATTTTCATCTGAGACTAAAATACTGATATGATTAAGATCAATAATGATCTGGTGCCACTACAAAATTGGTTTAACTCAGTGAGCAACATACTACTTTAAATGGGAAAGCTGTGAGACAAAACAGGATTTCAGCTGACAAAGAAAAAAAAGTCTCCTGCTTCGCAGCCAGCCTTTCATCTGGGAACGTGACTCTTATTTCCAGTACAGCACAATAACATCTACCCAGATTCATGCAGGGTTCTTCAGATGAACAGAAACTGGGGAGAACTGCGTCAGAAACACATGTGCAAGACGTGTATCGATGACTATGGGTTAAAGCCCCTTTTGATCTCCCATTCACGTACAGAGATAGCCCAGAGAAGCATAGATGTGCATGTGGCAGTGCAGAAAGGCGGTCTGCCGGGGTGAGCGGGGTCTTAGCTCAGAGGAGAAGGGGAAATCAAAAGGGCAGCTCATTCGGAGTCATCATAAGAAGCTGCAAGTTCCTAGACAGGGCCTGCTGAAAAGCATATCACTCTGCATTAGTACTCATGCCAAACGCGCTGATGAGCCTCACGTTCAGGGAAAAATCTCTCCTAAGACTCCCAGGCAGAATGATAATATAAACAGTAAGTAATACGCAACAATAACATACGTAAATGAGCCTTTACTTAGCTATTGAAACACTTAAACCAGTTCCTTCTCAGACAATTTGGAGAAGTTAAAGACAGGGGCAGATTAACTTGGAGGTTACCATTAGAACGCTCTGCCATTTTCAGTCTTTGTTCTGCACAAACACAAACTGTATTGCAGAACAGAAATAGGAAAGTTTGTAGTAGAGGTCCTAAAAACAATCACGTTTATTATTATTTGTTTCATGCAACACCCTACACTGTGAGGAACGGTCACATACTGTAGAAGACAGGCACTGCTATCCAACATGTTACAAAATACCCATAGTTTTAGTTACCTGTGCAATTGAAAAACTGAGACTGATCGTCTTCCCACTCTTTAACAGATTCTGTAGTCTTCTACTACGGATAACATCGTCTAGATATGCCCAGAGCTTCTCAACAACTTCATCCTCCAGATCAAGCTTCTTATTGTAGTATGAAACCAACGTATGGCTTACCCAATCAAGTAATACCTGTTAACAAAAGGGAACAAAAAAAAAAAGTGAAAACATGACAGAAGTAGTACCTCTTCACAACTACAGCACTTGGGCCCTGAGAACTGCTTTGTATCCAAGCAGAACAGGCTCTGCACAAGCAGAGAACTTCATTTTTGAAGGTTTCAATCAAGACTTAAATTCCTAAAACCTTCAATTCTTAATCCAGCGTTGGTGGCCCCGTGCTCCCCTGAACCTTCTCAGGACAGCTTTCAGGAGCCGACATCCTAATGCCCTTTCATCAGCTTCTTCAGCAGAGGCCGTAAGTCCGATTGTTGTTATTAATGAGCAAGGCTAATCTTTTGAATCAAAGACTTGAAACTGTAGATTAGAATCGTTGAATGGCTGAGGTTGGAGGGGACCTTAAAGAAATCCCAGGTGATCTTTGCTGACACTTGGTATACCTTTCGTATCTTCCTTTTAGCAGGTTCAAATTTGCCATATGGAAATTCAGGCCTAGGAATTTAGATGTGCAAACTGAAAAAGGTTAAAAACTACTAATTTAAATTGTTGATTTCAAAATACGGTGTATGGCTACATGTATTCTTCTAAGTAACTTAAACGACAGGAATTCCAAACACTGACACCAGACGGTGCAAACCCTAGCCCCCACAAAACCCCTAGGCTGGAGGAGCAGCGCAAGACACCCCTCGCTCAGGGAAACGCTGAACTTCAGGGTGTAAAACCAGGGACTTGAGGGGAGAGGTTTGGAGCTGCTGGAGGCGCACACCGGTCTGTGGTCAGCTCTCGTTCTCACCTAGCTCCGACCCAGCAGCAGCAGCAGGCTGGGGAGGGTCCCAGGCAGCACATCCTAAAGCCTGCCCACGGCCGCTCTGAAGGAAGCAGCTTCCCCCCGAGCCACGAGGCGCCGCACACGTGCTGCCCTCTGTCAGAGGGACTATCTCCCCCTGCCCTCGCACAAGCCTTTCTGCCGAGGCCACCTGGAAGGCGATGCCGCGACATTTCTTCGCGCAGCCCCAGGACCAAGAGCTGCCCTCAGCTCGCCGGCAGGGCCGCGTGTGCGCTCCCACCCGGGGCCGAAACCTTTCGGCGGCCAGCTCCGTGCCGCGGGGCGGCCCCTCCTTCCCGCCGGGACCCGCGAGAGGGGCGCCTACCTGCTCCTTGTTGGGAAGGAAGCACTGCTGCGACACCCAGGCGAAGCGGGCGAGCTTCACCTTGTCCCCCCACGGCGTCCGGGCGCTCTTCAGCTTCAGGTGCACGCCGGAGTACACGGCCGCCATTTCGCCGCTTCCCCGCCCTCCCTCCGTCCCTCCTCCCCCGTCCCTCGCGGTCCCGGCCCGGCGGCTCGCTGCCTCCCCCCGTCCCTCCCCGCCGAGGCGGCGGCAGCCGAGCGCCGAGCCCCGGGAGGCGGCGCGGGGCAGGCGGCGCCCATTGGCGGCCGGAGGGCGCCTGCGCGGGGGCCGCCCCGGCCCCGCTCCCCGCCGCTCCCTCCCCGCCGTGCCGTCGGGCGGCAGCACCGCCACCGCCGCCGCCAGCGCCAGCAGCAGCCATGGAGCGGCCGCCGCCGGCCGCCGGCCCCCGGGCAGCCCCGGCCGCCCCCGCCAGGGCGGGCGGCAGCGGCGGCGTCGCCCCCGCTCGGTGCCGCCGGGCGCAGTGACAGCGCCGCCCGGCCCCCGCCCGCCGCCCGCCGCCCGCCGCCGCCTGCGATGCTCAGTGAGTGCGGGGGGAGCCCCGCGGGGACGGGGATGGGGACGGGAAGGGAGCGGCGCCGCCCGGCGGCGGGAGGAGGCGGCGGGTCCCGGCGGCAGCCTCGTGGCGAGGCCCCGCAGGCCCGGCCCGGCCCGGCCCCGGGAGGCGGCGGCGGCGGCGGCGGGGAGGAGGCGGCGGCCGCGGGCAGGGCCGGGGCTGGGCGCCGGGAGCCGAGCGAGGGGTCACCGGGCGCGTCCGCCGCCTCCCCCCCGCTTCTCTCCCGCTTTATATTTTTATTTTAATGGCCCTCACAGGGAGACTTTCGCTTTCACGCCGGGGCAGGCAGCCCTGCGGCTCGCCGCTCGCCCGGCCCCGCTGCGGGGGAGAAGGGGCCGGGGCCGGGCTCCGGGGGCTCCCCCAGGGCCGTGCCCCGGTGCCCAGAGCCCGCAGGGCTCCTCGGGGCAGGCAGCCCTAGCGCCCAGGGCACGCGGCTCCTCGGGGCAGGCAGCCCGGTGGGGCTGGCAGAGCTTAGTCCGCCGACACGGAGCCCGAAGGGAGAACCGAGGCGGGTGGACGGGGGCTCCCCAAAAGCGCCAGCGCTCTGCTCCCCGGTTGCTGCTGCCGGGAGCGCGCCGTCTGCTTCGCACCGTGTCAGCTCGCCTGCTGCTGAACGCCCCCAGTCACTCAGCTCCGGATTCAGGGTCATCCTCCCACAAGTCTATCAGTATCTTGTTTGCTCCCGAAGTTTTGCAAATCCGAGATTAGTTGAGTATCGCGAAATTAAAAGCCAAGGGGCTTAATTAGCGTTGGCGGTAGGCTCCAAATATCCACCCAGCGACAGAGGTTAAAACACGGTACTCCTCTGCTCCCCGGCTGAGGCCCGAGACGCTATTTTTAGTAGAGAATATTCAAAATGGGCTTTCGTGCTGTTGGGTTTTTGTTTGTTTGTTTTAAGATTGCGTGTTCCTGATGGTTCTCTGCCCACAGGTCTTTCCTTCGTCTGTTGGAAGCAAGAGCGGGCTGTCCGAGAGTCAGGACAGGAAAGCAGAGTCTTAAAAAGCAGCATTTCCAACACTGGTTTTCAAGCTTTTTTTTTCATACATCTGTACTGGTGATACTTCAGGGCCGGGGAATCTGCCTAAACCTGTATCCAAGAGGTAGAACAGGCAGGAAATGAATTTCCTTGGCCTAATGCTTAGTGCTCATCTAATCTTCTAGGAAAGAGGAACTTGCGATGCGTTTTGTGTGATCAGTCTCTCTTCTGAGTTTCTTCTGCGTTTTTGGTTCCTCAAAGAAAAGTAACTTAATACCCTTTTTTAGGCGCTCTGACTTGTGACACTTCAGGAGACATTGCATTGTAGCTGGGCAGACCCTTGATGCGATATTTCTCCTCTCTTTCCTTATGTATTTTGCTTATCGGTAGAAATAATTAATAGTGTTAGTATTTATTGTTCTCTCTGGGTGTTTGAGAAGAATGAGGCAGCTCAGACTCGTGCATGATCATTTCAAGCTTCCTGCAAACACAGGCAGGGGTTGCTACGTGTGTATTTTGAAGGTTATCTTCAGCTACGAGATCTAGTCCTAAAAGTGATGTGGAGGTTAAAACTGCAGAGTTGTCCTTTTTTTGCCTTTAAATTCTGCATTATCGACCCATTGTGAACTGGCTCAGCTTGAACCCGGTTAAAGGCGTTTTGGTAGGCCTTTCTCCTGTTTATTTTACGATAAACTCTGGTTTTGAGGGCTTGGTGCAGGACATTTGTAGGAATTTTGGGTTTGCTCTTCTGGCACTTTTTATCTTTCACTGTGAGCGCATTTCTCAGCTCCTGTGACGTTTCTTTATGAAATGCTGAGGGTGAGGGATAATGGCAAGGTGAAAGAGACCTGAAATGAAAGTAGGGGTGGCAGTGTGGGTCTGGTGAAGACTCGTTTTCTAGAAGGTAGTTGCAGCTCTGTCACCTGGGGGTAGGGAAGAAGACCTCCCTGCGATGCCGCTTTAGCACTCAGTACTCTGGCAGCTAGGAGGAGCGCACAAAGTCTGCGAATGGAGCAAGAAAATGGACAGATTTCACAAAGCGAATGTCACCTTGCTAATCCTGGCTGAAGAAACTGGGACTTCCCTGTTATCCCCAAAGCTCTGAAAAAGCTCGGACTTGAATCAGCTGCCAGTCACTGCTCCTTTCCCGGGCCCTTCTCTCTTGCTGCTGAAAAACTTAAATCCTGGTGTTAGAATTTGAGACTACAGGTCAATCAGTTGTGGTTTTTTTTCCTTCTGTTTTCAAATCATCCATTTCTGCTGTTGGTCACCTGCCTCTGCTCAGCAGCTGGAGAAGACTGATTTCAGTGCTCCTCTTGTTTGACATTTCAAAGGCTGCCCTGCAGTTCTGCCTTTCTCACAGATCAGTTTTCAATTTCTCTGCTCCACGAGGAGTTATGAGGAATGACCTCTATATGCACGGTGTCCCCTAATGAATAAGGGTTTTCTCACCAAGCCTAGCCTAGCGCAAATCGGTCCTGTAACTACAGAAAAATGTACAGGCAAGGATATTTCTAGATTCTCTTTGTTTCTGAGCCACAGACCTGAGGCTGATTTACCCAGTTTTGATTCTTAAACCACTTCAGAAACAAGGATTTGAGTCTGTTCACTGCTATTTTGGGAGCAAGTTTCTTTGGATTATAACCCAAATCTAGCAATGTTAGATACAAACCCTCCAAAACATTTCTAGACCTGAAATACACATCTGTGAGAGCGTCTCAAATTCAACTGAGTTGCTGCCCTAACCCGAGCTGTGTGGCAGACTGTATGCAGAGGCGTTAGGGTGGACCTGGATGGGAAATTTGTACGTGAGCCTGTGCTGCTAGCTGAAATGCAGACCAGCAGTGTAATAGATTGTGAAGCTCAGATAAGAGCTGTTTTTTGGGAGGTTGCTCAGGTGCTGGTCAGTCCCTGTGTCCACCCTTCCTCGTGGACTTCATTGGTGTTTTGTCTTCCGCTGTTTTGTGTAGCAGTAAAAGTGTTGTATTTGAGACAGGGTAAGTCGATGTAATTTATTTAATTGCAAGGAAGATTAAAAGGAAATTTGTTTTTGGAGTGGAATAAGTTGTGGTTGAAGCTGATGATTTTAATAGGTCTATCTGGAAGTGCTTTCCAAACTCCACACCTGTTGGTGCCCCTTCCCCACCCTCAACAGTTACTTCACCTGTGAGAACAAATGGAAAGCTTTTTAAGGTTTTCCCCAGAGCATACGGGTTTGCAATTCCACGTATCTGTTTGAAGTGAGTTTTGCTAAAACCTTGCATCCCATCTGCCTGGAACTTCACAGGGAATTTATTGCTTTAACACCTGGGGTAAGCACTAGAGTGTGCATGGGTACTATAGAAGGCATGGTTACAGTCACGCTTTTAAGTTGTCATTTTTTTAGAAACTTGCTTCTTGCAAGGGAGGAGAGAAGGCATCCCTGTCTGCCTCTCCTAGAAGCTGTGTTTCGTTGGATTTAGCTCCTCAAACCAGACAGCAAGCGCACGTGCGAAATGTATGCTGGTCTTCTGTAGCGGTGCTGTAAGGTGTGGAACTATGAGGCAGCCAGTACCTGTTACCCTAGTAGAATAAAACTGTCGCTTAGTTCTTTTTGTTTTAAAGCCTTTTAAGTTATCTGAAGTTCTCTAGAATCGATAGCTATTGCCTAAGGATTGGTGGCAGCCAGGCCACTGACTATAGGTAGCTGCTCAAATAGCAGGGGAGCTGTTGCAGTCATCTTCCTGAGGCTTTCATTACAAACCAGAGGCTAAAAGCGAGCACCAGGCTCCTTTTGGTTTTGAGATGCTACCAAGTGGTGTTTGTGAAGATGGCTTTCAAAATTTATTTAGCAGAAACTTCAAAGGATTAAAAAAAAAAAAAATTTATATGAGGGAAGTGTATGTATATTGGGACAGGTGTAAAAGGCAGAAAGAAGGTTTTGCTTTTGATTTTAATTTCCCTGTTTGTTTTTTTCTTTCTGGGAACTTACCTGACTGAAGCACCAGAAGTCCGGCTCTAACCTTTAAATTCAGGCTATAACCTATTGCTTCTTTGGCTCCCCAAATAGTTCAAATAGGTGTGCTATTTAAAGCATTATGATTCTGAAATTTTCTTCTTTGTATCTTACTTTCTCATTTCCTTGACTCTCAGTATCATTTTGTAGAGGAGAAACCTTCACTTTTTTTAAGAATTGTTTTTAACAAAATCAAACGCTTCAGCTCATCACTGCAGTTTTAGTCCAGAATCCTCAAAGGTATTTTGGATTCCTCAGTGAAATTAGTAGAATTAGACAGCAAAATATCTTCAGGGATCTGGTTCAAAGTGTCTAGTTATGCCTTAGTACCGAGGCAGGTGCCTGCAGGCTTTATTTCATATTTCAGTGAGAAGTTTTTTTGACTTCAGCAATGAAAATGCTGAGCTGTTTGTTCTCTGTTGTTTTTCATACAGCTCTGGTGTATGTCGGTCTTAACAGATAACTACACAGTAACAGCCCGTCATCTCTTTCTTTTCTTTTAGGTCATGAAACGCGTACGCACAGAACAGATTCAGATGGCGGTGTCCTGCTACCTCAAGCGCCGTCAGTATGTGGACTCAGAAGGTCCCCTAAAACAAGGGCTGAGGCTGTGTCAGTCTGCTGAAGAGATGGCAGCTAATCTCACAGGTAATCCTAATGTTTTCTGTGCGTGCTTCTTGGCAGAGTTGTGGCAAGCGTGAGCATATATATTGGTAACTAGGTGAATTTGTACCTATGGACAGCTTTCCTTTTGAAATAAAGAAATTTCCCAGCATCAAGTTGGTGTGAGGTATGAGCCTTTGAAGAACGAAAATATGGATGGAAATGGAACAAAATGAGATGCATGGGCAGTGAAACAGCAGGCTGAAATGTCAGGTTTGGATAGCGGAAAATACATGTTATATCTCAAAAAGCGTGAAGTCTGGTGAGTAGTGGTGCTTTGGGACAGAGGTGAGAAGAGCCTAGATGAGGAATTACGTAGAAGCAGGAAAATGTACCTTTGTGCTCAAGAAGGGCTGTATCATGTAAAACAGGAGTGATGCAGGGTGTTTCGTTTTCTGGCCTCGTCAGTTTCAAGTTGTGAAAGCTCCTATGTGTCACTTGGAAAAAATAAAAAAAAATAAAACCTTCAGTCGATGAGACAGTTTATTTCCCTGTGTGTCCTTTCTCCTCTTTTTTAAAGTCTTCTGGATCCTGCTACGCGACCAGCTGGTCCAAATTCTGCCTGTGACCATCTTCATAGGAATTATTATCTTTGTTATAAAAAACTATGCTAGTACTTGAGCAGGTACAAATGTTGAATGGATGCAAGCAATGTGGAGGATATAAAGGTTAAATTTACATTTAAAAGTAATAGAAAATACTAGGCCAAACTCTGGGTGAGAGAACAAGGAGAAAGTGTTTTCTTTTAATGAACCTGCTTAGTTTGAGACTGTATCCCAGGCTAAGACTGGTAGGGACCTTATTTATTTGTGATATAACTTGATCTGACACAACATTAGCTGCTGTATAACTCTGTGATGGTAGCTGGATAAGACCAGATGTCAAAATGACTCTTTCTGCGTTTATTTTGCTGTAATTACAATCCAAAGATGAGTGGTGTATAGGTAAATGTATAGGCTGACTCTTTTGAGGACCTGAAAGAAATTGAGTAATATTTTCTTATTGGAGGTGACTTGCACCTTCTCAGTACTTTTGATTTCCTTGCTGTTTTCGGAGTTAACAATCAGACACTTGCTGCAACTCCCTGAAGTAATACTGGGCCGAGTTGGGGGAGAAATAGAACCAAAATAAAATGACAAATTGTTTTGGACTGGCTTTGATAAGGGGTTTTAGGGGAGAGGTGGGTAGAAGGATCGGTGTTGGAATGGGATTAGAACTTGAGACCAATCAATACCAGGAGGATGCAAAATATCTCAAGGAGAGCTGGATTGGATTGCAAATTCTTTCATTCACATACGGCATCATGCAGGAACAGAACGTCAGTAAAGTGTGAATGAGTGTGTGATCGATTTTTGTCTTTTAACTAATCTTCCAACAAACGTTATTAGTAAATTTCTTATAATTAGTCTGTATCTTCATGCTAGCGTAAGGGTTTTGTGGCTAGTGATTCAGAACTTAGTCATCAGTTTTCATTAGAACTGAAAATGGCCTGCTATCGTGTATTCTGCTGCTGACTACTTTTCCATGTCAGACATGCTGGTAGTAAGCTATCAGTGAATATGCTGCAGTTCCGTGAATGACTGTGTCGAAAAAGAAAATCCCAGCGTGTACTTATCCTGATAAAAGAGGCAGCTAAAGAAAAGCTGACCAGATTCTGTAGCTTGCATTGCTTTTTTTCAGGGAAAGCAATTAAGTATTTTTTTTTCTGAAGATGTTTTAGTTTGTTCCTTAACAAAACTCACCTTGCTTTTTCTGTTCATATCTTTTCTTTTTTTTTTTTTTTTTTTTGCCTTTGAAATTAGCCGGTCTGTATAAATGGGAGAGTTGCCTACTTCTGTCTCCAATTCTGTGATTTCTTCTTTCAAAGCTAAGTGTCCACTGGTTTGGGTTTTAAATGGTTTTGTTTTTCCGTTTTACCTTGGCGTTTCTTTTTGTCTTCCCCCAGAGCCTCTTCAGTTCAGCCCTTCTCCATGCTTGCTATATTTGTACAGCTCTGGTTTTTGCACTAAAACACAGCTCAGAGCTTCCTCGAGACAATTCCATATTTCTTTAAAGAAGCGGAAGGGTATTTGAGGGACAGAATAAGCGACGGAGGAACAGGTTTCTCTGATGTTGTCCGCAGGATTCTGGCAACACGTAAGACTGTCGGAATTAATGTAAAATTCTACTTGATCTCCTTCACATAAAAGCGGAGTCAGTTGCTGTGAAACAGTGTTTACAGTAGCACTGTGTTCGTTAGCTGGAGCAGCGCTGCTCCTAGCCGCAGCGGGACACCAGGAGGGTACTGTCGGTGTCCCTGAACTAGGAACGAGTTCCTTGGAATTTGCTCTCGAGTTGCAATTACAGGAAGTGCAGTCAAGGAGCAGATGTTTCCAGTAAGTGTTCTTGCAGCCACTGGGGAAACTGGAAAAGAAACTAGGGTAGGTCTGCTAATGTGCAAGAAGGATACGGACAATGTTTTACTTCCACCAGGAGAAAAAAAAATCCCTGAAAATTTACTCTCTTGCTCTGGGATGAGTTGAGCTCTTGATCCCTTTAGCAGTTTTAGCTGGCCAAGCGTTTTGGGAAGGAAAATGATTTCAAGTTGAGCTTGTTGTTACAGGCTTGTAGGTAGGGTTCATTTGCCATTTGCTTGATGGGAACAAGCTCTAGTCATTACTAAAACAGCAGGGCATAACGAGTGCACAGTCAGACTGCTCCAGGATACTGAGCCAAAGATGAATTTCCACTTTTTAAAGCAAGAAGTCCATCTTCATTTTGGAAGTACGTTATTTATGCAGGGAAAATGAAAGAGGTGGCAAGGAGGGAGCACGTCATGAAACCAAAGAACCATAGCTCGTGTTTGTGTGGCACAAGCAGGGTGGCAAGTCATGAATGTTCGTGCTGAAATGAGGCCACCAACACTCCGTGAAGAGTTGGCTGTTGCATGCAACCCTGTGACAGCATGAAAGTCAAGCCCTCGTATTTTCTGGTTTTCTGGTGTCCTTTGCCTTTGCCACGAGTGATATGGGTGACATTAAAAACTGCTGTTAATTGTTCTTGAGTTGCCGCGTTTGTGTGCAATGCAGAGTTTAATCAGTATTCATCATGAGAGAATATATTCAATTGTCAGTCCAAATAGAAAAGATTCTTGAATTAATTAATACCAGTATTCTGCGTTACAGAAATGTTAAAGAAAAAAGTTGCTTCCTTTATAAATTGCTGCTCTGAGTTTTCATGCAAAGCCCTGAGCCTGGGATTGCTACCAGCACTGAGTTTATGAAGCAGCCAGGCTGCAGAAACGCAGTGTATCGGTATCTTTGAATGGGTTGTGTTTATTTTGAAATGGACTTGATAGAAGATGGGGTATTGGTACCAGAATCTGTATTTCTTTCCCCGTGGGGGGATGATAAGCACAGCCCAGCTCTGTTTCTGAAGCTGAATTCAGAGTCGGTACGTACACCTTCTGTACTTCTGTAAGCTCTGGGAATATGGAGTGAGGGGAGAATAGTGACTGGCTGCGTGTGCCCCGTGTGCTGATCTCTCTCTAATTAGAGGCATCAAGATGAGCTGGAGGCTGGCCTCTCTCTCTCGCATGTGAAAATTTGATGATGATGTTTATAGACTTCCAGGGCTATCTCTGCCTCTGTGTGTGAGCCAAATGCTGGAACAAAAAAGTGATAGATAAAGGTTAGGAGGGAAAAGAGCGGATAAAAAGGATTGGGAGGGAGGGAAGACCAAAAGAAGTCAAGGGAATTGGAAGGGAGAGTGATGAAAACAAATTTTATAGAGGGGAAAATAGTTATGAATAAAAAAAATAGGAAAGATGAAAACAAGATAAAACTCTTTGATTTGTCATGCTTTTAGAAGAGTAGAAGAACTAAATATATCAGTTAGAAATAAAATTTACATTTTAAATTGTTTCTATTCATTAGTACTTGTGTATGCTTAGGTTATATTGGTGGGTGTTGTAAACTTGCACCAAGTCCCCTGTCAGGTTGTGAGTGTTTAACAGAAGAGCGAAGGTTTTGTGCCAGAAGAAGAAAAGCCGTTTTCCTTTCTAGATAATTCAGAAAGACATTTACGAAAGCTGATACTGACTCTGAAAATCAGTTTAATACCATCTCAGGTGACCATAATACTCAGAGGTGGTGTTACTGCACACCTGATGTTCTCGATGGGTGCTGGGTCTAGCTGAAGAAGAGACTTTGTTTTGGAGAATGATGTGATTTGCTTTCCTCATCTTTTGAGCGCGAAGCAATAAAGCTGCAGTTATCTCTTAAAACTCTGAAGGGAACTGTGACAGCATTACTCTGTTTCTTGTAAATTCAGTGTTGTGTCTGAAAGCTTAGAAATGTGTTTGGGGCAGTGGGGGAGCAAGCAGAGTAGCTAAGCTTTTTTTGAATAAAAAAAAAAAACCTTCAGTATAGTTTTTCGTTCGTGATATGTCTAGATTGTGTGACTTTAGGTTAAATTTAATAAATGCTGTGCTTAGGTGCTTCAGACTGTGTCTTCCCTGGATAGTGTGAAATATAAAATGTCATCTTGGTGGCTACATTACCTTGGATTTTATGAGAAGCTTTGTTTCAAGACACACATGCAGAACTCCTTAAATCCTAATCTTATTTTATTTCATTTCACAGTCCAATCTGAATCTGGTTGTGCCAACGTTGTGTCTGCAGCTCCCTGCCTGGCGGAGCCACAGCAATATGAAGTACAATTTGGACGATTACGCAATTTTCTCACAGGTAAATATCAAGAAGCAAGGAAGAGTATGTGAATTTTTGTCATTTTAATGAGTAAATGACAGTATAATAAAATTTAAAGGCTTATTTCTAACTGACACTTCTGATTTCTAATTTTGAGATTTCAGTTACTACAATTAGAAAAAAATATGGATTTTTTTTTTAACATGAGTGCTGAGTAGCTTTGGCTTTTCTGGATAGGTATCTGTTTATCTTTTTTTGTTCAGTCATTTGGCCTTTATCTGTGTAGATCTTCAGGATAACAGAATACAGGTACAGGACAAGAAAGAAGATCAGTGCTTTATGTGAAAGGCGGGTAGCTTAGAAATGAATATAGTTCTCTGCTGTCTCCTACTTCTTTTTTTTTTGAATGTTTGTTGTAATTGGCTTCTTTTTATGATCATCTGGACTTTTAAGCGAGAATTTGTTCCCTTAAATTTAACTGTACTGACTTTGAGACTAGAGGTATATGACAGAAAGGGAAAATACTATCATTCTGTAGTGTGGTGCAGAGGACAATCATGGTGTGGTGTGTTGTGTTTTTTTTGGTTGGTTGGTTTTACTTTAAAAAAAAAAAGTTGCTCCTGGAAATGTCCTTATTTATTCTATGAGTGCCAGAGGTGGGGATAAGAAAGCAGACTATTATTGAGAATAGTGCATAGAAAAGGGAGGTTGCCTCTTTTCCCATTTCTGGGCACACATTCATTCCTCCAGTGGGTCTTGATCCCAGCATGCATAACACTAGAATTAATATTCCTGACAGTGGTTGAAGAGAAAGTTAGGGAGGGAAGTAGGCAGGAAGAGAGAGGCAGAAAAGTCGTAGCCTTGCCCCTGTTTCAAGGCTGAGCAATTTGGTGAGAATTTCCTATGCTGCAGCTTGCCTTTTATCCTTCCACTGCGCACCTCTGAGAAGAGGCTGGCTCCATCTCCTCCATAACATCCCACTGGGTACCGAAGGCAGAAGCTAGATACCTACTTAATCTTCTCCAGGATAGGCAGACCCAGGTCCCTCAACCTCTCCTGGTATCTTCTTGGAACATTTTCATCATTCCCATCTCTGCCAGCTTCTTACATCTTCCCCGTTGTTCCTGTTGCAGAGTGAGGTCCTTCCCTTGTTGCATTTCAGGACTCGAGCACCTGCTGACATAGCAGGGAAAGAGCAGCTGCCAGCTGCTTCGTGCTTTTATTACATATAGACCACTGATTTCATTGGCTTTGGCCCAGTTTCCGTGGTAGAAAAATGGGGATGATGCTGAACTACGCAAGTGTGTGTATATATGCTGCACACCACATACACACGCGTATGTACCCATACAGAAATGAAAGAGAGGCACAGTATGGGCTAGGACAAGTCTTGGAAGAGTGCTTCATTGGAGAGGAAAAATGGCCTCATGGAAGAGGGGGGAAAAATGCAGTGGTGAGTGGCAGGAGGGGAGAACAAGTTGAAAATAAGTAATGCTATTTGCAGATCAGCAATGCATATTTTGTTCCAGTAATTCAGATGTCGTACTTGCACATCTGGGCCTCCAGTAAATCGTTGTTGTGGCCCTATGTGGTGCCACGGCGCTGGGCGGCAGGGCTCTGCTGCTCGCAGCTCCCTGCAGCTGAAGGTGGGAGGGAAGCAGCCCCAAGAAGGAGGGGTGGAGCTGTTGCCCAGATCGCTCTCTGCAAGGTACAGCATAGCCTAATCAGGAGTTTGTTACACTGTGTACGAGGAATTACTGCTGGGATTTGCCTTGGCAGAGAAAGAGGGAGCGTGCTCATGAGCAGGCACAGAAATAAAACCAGCCCGGCATACTGCAGTACGTTTTGGAAACTGCAGCTTCCTTTCCCCTGGGGACAAATCAGTTCCATCCAAAGCACCACGTACAAGTTTTATTGAAGCTGAGGAAAAAAAAAAGCCACCAAAGTTCAGGTCCACACAAGCTAGATAAATAATTTTGACTTCTACTTAAAATAGTATTTAATATGTTTAATAAGTGTATTTTAGAGTTTATTGCAACAAACAATGTATGTTTTTTTTCTTAAATACATGGGGGAAATCCAGTTGTCATGTAGCTTGAGGTGCTGTTTTAATAACTGACCCACACCTAAAAGGGGTTTTGAAATCTCTGCCTTTTATTCTGATAATATACCTCACTGACTTTTAAATGTCTAGTTAAATCTGCAACAAATACTGGGTATCCCCTCTAAGTGACTGAAGGGGTTCACATGGATGCACCAACAAAAGTCTCCAGAGCCTTGCTCTCTTATGCCACCATCGAGACTTTTTGCAGTAATTGACCTTGCTCTGCTTTATTCCTAGTAAAAGGTAGATTGAGAAATCATTCAAAGCTTGTTGCTTTTTTTTATATAGATTCAGATTCTCAGCACAGCCATGAAGTGATGCCTCTTCTGTATCCCCTCTTCGTCTACCTCCATCTGAACATGGTCCAGAATGGCCTGAAAAGCACAGTGGACAGTTTTTACAGCCGCTTCCATGGCATGTTCTTGCAGAACGCCAGCCAGAAGGATATCATTGAGCAGTTGCAGACTACCATGACTATTCAAGATATCCTGTCCAACTTGAAGCTCCGGGCTTTTCTGGACAACAAGTACGTCATCCGCCTTCAAGAGGACAGCTACAACTACCTTCTTCGCTACCTCCAAAGTGACAACAACAACGCCCTGTGCAAAGTCCTGACCTTGCACATTCACCTGGATGTGCAGCCCGCCAAGAGGACCGACTACCAGCTCTACGCCGGTGGGAGCTCCTCGCGCAACGAGAGCAACGGCCTGGAGCCCAGCGAGGTGCCGGCTTCCATTCTGCAGAACGAGGCGGCGCTGGACCTACTGCAGGACAGCATTAAGCGCGTCAAGGACGGGCCCCCTTCCTTAACCACCATCTGTTTCTATGCCTTCTATAACACGGAGCAGTTGCTGAACACGGCCGAGATTTCACCGAACAGCAAGCTGCTCGCTGCTGGGTTTGATAATTCGTGCGTCAAGCTGTGGAGCCTGCGTTCCAGGAAGTTAAAATCTGAGCCCCACCTCGTCGATGTGTCCCGCATCCGCCTGGCTTGTGACATCCTGGATGAGGAGGTCTGGATACCCCTTCCCCAATTCCCTGTCCCACACACATACCCTTTCTGTTGAGGCATTTCTGACATGCATGTTGAGTATCTAATGGTGTCTTAGGGGACTGTGAGGCTGTTCACAGCCTGTCTGCCTCGACACAGTTCTCATAGCCTACTCTCATCCCTATTCTTCCCTGCCATGGTTGTAAACGCTGCACTGAGGTGTGGTGAAGATGTGCCTAGGTCACAGTTCTAGTCCTAGATGCTGATCTCCCTCTGCCTCTTGACCTTGAGCAGATCGTGGTATGCAGGCAGCCCGTTAGGACAGGTCATTTGGGAAGGCTCCCTTCCCCAGGGAGCGTGGAGCCTTCTTGTGGGTGGGAAGGTGAAACAAGGAGATGCGGGCAGTAAAAACACATTGTAGTGAATGGAAACTGGAAGAAAAGCAATTCAGAACAAGCAGTCAGAAGGGTGGAGAAAAGGAGAGAGAAATGGAAAGAGAAAAATAAAGTAAGAATGGTCTGACAGCTCAGGACAAAGTACACCTAAGTGAAAAACTGTATCTTTTTTTCACCCTACAGTCACCCTAACAGAGGTGAAGAGTTAGTATGGAAAAAATATGCAAAATAATTGTGTTAAAGAGTCAGCAGGGTAGAAACTTCAGAGGATTCTCAGTTTCTCGAGTGCTGGAGATGAGGACAGGGATATCTGTGCTTTCGCATGCCGGGCTAGATAGCATCTTCTAGTGTTCTCTCTCTCTCTCTCTCTCTTTTTTTTTTTTTTTTTTTACCTCCTAGTCACACCCTTCCGCCCCTCTCGTCACAGCTGCCCACGTAGTGTCTTATATCTGGTTAGAGATCAGAATTTATGACTCTTGCTTTGTTTAATCACTCCCCTCTTGAAGGCAAAAAAAAGAAAAAATGCATTTGCTCTTATGTTGAGCGTTTAGCACGAGAAGCATCCTTTCGTTTTCCACTGTTTTATTTTCTACTCATAAAAAAAATACCTGGTGGCAAGGTTCTGTTTGTTTTGGAAGAATGCAGAGAGCTTGGAGTACCGAGGTATATAGTTAGGGATTGCTTTGTTAGTCAGCTTGAGAACTAGAGGCAGGCATCCAGGTGAGATAGCAGAGCAGCGTGCTCACCGCTTCCCAGGTTAACCCTTTCTGCTGAGTGAACAGGTAAGTGGGTCAGGCCAACCCAAGATGAAGCTCTGTTTGTTTTCATTACAAGCTGCAAGAGTTCATCGGACACAGGACAGTGGATTGCATGTCATGGAAACCAAATGTAAATAACCTGTGACAGAGGAGGATTTCTCTGGTAAATCAACAGGTCGCCTTCTTTGGCTGCAGACTAGAGAAACGTGAGATATCGCCAGGTTATCGGGAGCGTGCGTTAGCTTTTTGTTGGCACGTATTTGCATATCTTACATGTGTTATGAAACAGCTGCAGGAGCTTAAGTACAAATGGCTGCCGTTGGTTATTTAATATCTTGTGTATCCTGCAGTATTTATGCACAGGTCTGAAAAAATGGTCAAAGACCAGCACAAGTCAAAGTTGTCGTTGCTCTGAATAATTTCACCACTAGTTAAACAAATAGTGACCTGACCAGGAGTTCAGAGTGAAGGGGGAATACCAGCCTGAATGCATTGTTGCATGTCCTGAATGCAAACGAAAGCCTGAGGACTATAAAGGAAATAAATGCTAGTGTCAGGGAGCACAGAGTGAATATATCCAGGCACGTGTTGGGTCACAGGTGGGAGCAGACCACTAGCGACATGGGTACCTCTGGAGCAAAAGCCACGGGTACCAAGACAGACCAAACAAGACCACCCTGGCTGGGGTGCAGTCATCAGCAATGCAGCCCGATGTGAATAGAGGCTGTATTTCAGACTGCCACTGCATCTGATCAGCAGCAATTCACAGCGATAAATTTGATGAAAACTGTGACAACAAAAAATTCTGATGTGCTTTGACATTACTTCAGTGAGTTCTGTAGAACAACTTGTGAGGGTGTTACACTTGGCTGATTTTCTTAGGGTTTCTTCATTCTGTTTGATTTCTGTATTGTGTAATTAGGTTTGGATGCAGTGTTACATTCAAGTAGAGCCCAAATTGATCAATCTTCAGCTCGGTTTCTGACCTGCTGCAAGCAAATAAGTCATTCTGTTTATGGAGAAGTTACAGATGTCAGGGACTGTGCTAGTTTCAGTGGATCTCTTTCAGGGTGGCACTAAAATTACACTGTTGGCTTTATTAGCTCTTTGTGTGTGTATATATATATATACATATATATAGAGAGATATATATAGAGAGAGATATAAATATAAATGAGATTGTAGTTTGACAAAAGTGTTAGAGATCAACAGTTTTTCCTAGTTGACGTAAAGCCCTTGTGTCAGTGAAGTCAAAGTTGTCTTCTAGGTGTTACTAGATGTATTTTTAGTGAATTTTGCTCAGTGTAATGCCCCAGTGTACTTCACCAGTGTTGTCTTGATCTTGGCAATAGGAGAGGCTGACTGTTTGGGATAACGTAATTCTTTAAGTAATTCATTTTCTTTACAGTGGCATCTCCACTTCATAGTCTCTCTTACTTGATGTCCGGTATAAAATGCAACTTTGCAGCTGTGCAAATGGCCTTATCGTTTGTCTCTTTGCAACGTTGCCACGCTCATTGCTGGTAGTACATAAATCAACAACGGAAAATAGTACTCTCAGTTCCAAGCTGTAAGGGTGTGGCAGCCCTTAAATTCTGGGGAGCCAGGCTCGATCCCATCTGGCCTCACTTTTAGGTCACTGAGTGGCAGTGGTCCTTCAGGTGGCGGTGAGCTGGGATGACGCTGACAGCTCGTGTGGCAGATGGGAGGGAGTTTGGGGAGAAGCAGTGAAAATGTCCTGCAAAGAAAGCCAGGGTGTCTGCCCTCCCACCTTTCCCTGCTAGGAGATCCCTACTGTAGGCAGATAATAGAGCTTTCCTTTTCACACCTTAAGAGCACTGCAGGATGAGAGAGAAGATGGCACAGAGGGAAACTTGCTACTAGTTAGAGTAAAATAAAGCTTTTTTGGGGGGTGGGGAGGGATGGGCTTTCTGTTCTGTGGGTATTTTTTGTTTGCTTGTTTGGTTTTGGGACTCACACATTCCCTTGCGTCTTATGCTGGGTGGAAGGATCGAGATAATTTTTGTCAGCTAGGTAATGTTTGCTCACAAAGTCAAATGCAGTAAAACACGTAAGTTTTCTGAGTCCAGATGACTGCCATGTAACATCCATTACTGATTTAAGTAATAGCTGAGGAGTTGGGATACCTGTTCACAGGTAGCTCATCCAGAAGGTGTCCTATATAACAAAACATGGCAATGTTTTAGGTTTTTTTTTCAGTTTCTTAATAATGTAATTTTACGGAGTCTTGTACTTGCTTAGGAAGATTTTCTACTCGCTGTTGAAGAGTAGATTTTTTTGAGCTCATTTTAATAGTGTTGGTTTTCCAGTTCTATTACTGAAAATCTGTTTTGATAGTCTTCTTAAAATGGGGAGTACAAATAATAAAAGTAGCTTCTAGGTGTGTCCGTAGGTTATTGATTAAAATAGGTCTATATAACTTAATTTCTTGTCGATTCTGAGGAAGTGCAAACTGTTCGTGCTGACCAGCAGCAGCAACCACTTCAGAAGGAGCTAATGGATGTCTTGGTAGTGCCCAGTGGTGTGTTATACCCAGGAAACGTACTCAATGTGTGCAATGGGAATCCTGGAAAAAATACTACGAAGAGGGTTTCCCTGCCTCCCTGCTGATTTATAACACAGGTCGTAACCTTTCTGTAGCTGCTGTAATCGCTCACCTACGTCGTAGTAGCTGCAGGATGCAAGGAGGAACGTGCTTGATCTGACAAAGAAATGAAGATTGGTTCTGTGAGGCAGTAATTTAGTGGCTGCACTTCCAGCTGCTCTGTTAATCTGGTCAGCAGACTGACTTGGACAGGGAGGAAACAGAAAAATGCGGTGACTCAGAAGCATTGTCGGCGTACCATTTTCAGTGAGCTATGACACAAGTGTGCAGTTTTTTTGCTAAGCGATTCTTGAACAGAAGAGAGAGATAAGATTTGTTACCTGTGACCTTATAGGAGTGTGGTTTTGAATGCTTCTGCAGGCATTTTCAAATAAGCTGCTACTGTAATGTAAGGGAAAAAGAGCATGTGCTTGTAAGAGGAAAAAGTGTACGTGCTTGCGGACAAAGTAGCCTTCTGTGATTTGAAATCATAAAATTGAGTACCTGGACTTGCAAAACTTAACAAAACTATCATAAAGTATAGGGAACTTGAACGGGCCTCCTCTGGTAACTTGTCAGGAATATTTTGGTTGTAATTAAATAGTACAAAACGCTGCAGGTACCAGTGTCTCTCCTTTAATGTGGTAACGTAGCCTGGAGATGCCGTGGATCCCAGCAGGCAGCGCTCTATCTGAGGCAGAAAAATATCAATTTGAATAAGAATGGGGCTCTGCGTGCTGGAGCCTGTAACGCCTCGGTGCCTCACCTCTGTGGCAGAGATGGAGTTGGCCCCGAGCCACGCCACGAAGCTCCCATGGGCAGCGATCGCTGCGGAGAATTAGCGCCGCTAAACGCGGCTCGCCACCTACCACTGAGCGCACAGCCGGGAGGGAGGAGGGCAGCGAGCTGGCAGAGCTGCAGGTCGTGAAACCGTAGGGTCAGTGCTGCTGGAAAGGGCCAGCATGGCAGTCCTGGGGAGGGGTGGGTTCGAGAGACTGCGCAGATGCATCCCAAGCCATGGTTATCTTCTTACACGCCGTCGGTGAGACCCCAGCTTGCTAGGCGAGGACAGTTTTGGGTTGAGATGTGTTGCAACCTGTGCAGTCTGTAGCCTTGGATTATCAGGAGGTGCTGCTTGAGCAGGCTCTCAGGTTGATGCCCTCTGAAAGGAGGAGCCAAATGTCCAGATTCCTTTAGCACAGCTCACCGAGCAGCCTTTAAACCTGAAAGCCTTTACTTGTTGATGATCTGCCCTGGTACTTGAATTGGAGAATTACAGGATAAAAAGGTTTCCACTGCCGTCCTTTTTGTGATTATTCATCCTCTCCTACCCCAAAATAGATCATTTGACCTAAATAAGCCACATATATTTTCTGTTATTGAAAGGTGGGGATGTAAAAGTGTTCCGGTGGAGCCGGCACAGAGAAATAGATACCACGGCCTTGCTGCATCTCTGCTCAGGTGCGGGGTTTGAGAAGCAATGCCCGGTAGACATCTTGTCAGATACGCCTTGTCCTTCCATCTCCTGCCTTTTGTTTAAGACATCTGGGTTTCTTTTTCTCTAATGTGAGTTTCGCTTCCAATAATGACCATACTGAAAGAGCAGATGCCAAGATCTGTTTCAACATCTTAGCCAAAAGTTTAACAGAGAGCGGGTAGGGAATAAGCAGATGTTTTTAGCAAGTGTTTTAAAGCAAAAGACATTTGGAAAAATATCTTAAAATACTACTACTTTTTTTTCCTTATTTGCGTACAGTCCCAGGTTAAGGTGCCTTCTTAAGTGGGAATGAAGCTATGCAAAATAAGGGTAAAACCTTTTATATAAAAGTCTGAACTCCACATCTTTTTCAGCATTGACTTAGATGTAGGGAGTGCGCCAGCAGTATGTCTCAGAGTTGCACAGAACGTGCCATGTCTAAAATAAATTGTTCTGTGTTAACGCCAGCCTGCTTTCCTCACGGCGGTTCCTGTATTCGCAGAACAGATAAACATGCTTTTTCTTTGTTTGTTTTTTTTTTCCTCCTCCCCGACCAGGAGGAAGAGGATGACAGCGCAGGCACAGAAATGAAGATCCTGAGAGGACACTGCGGGCCTGTGTACAGCACGAGGTTCCTTTCGGACAGTTCGGGGCTCTTATCTTGCTCTGAGGACATGTCCATCAGATACTGGGACCTCGGAAGCTTTACAAACACTGTGTTGTACCAAGGACATGCCTACCCCGTCTGGGATTTGGACATTAGCCCCTGCAGCCTGTACTTCGCCAGCGGTTCCCACGATCGCACGGCGAGGCTCTGGTCGTTCGATCGGACGTACCCGCTGCGGATATATGCGGGCCACTTGGCGGACGTGGACTGCGTCAAGTTCCACCCCAACTCCAACTACTTGGCGACGGGCTCCACGGACAAAACCGTGCGCTTGTGGAGCACTCAGCAAGGCAACTCGGTGCGTCTGTTCACCGGGCACCGCGGCCCCGTGCTAGCGCTCGCGTTTTCCCCCAACGGTAAGTACCTGGCCTCGGCGGGCGAAGACCAGCGGCTAAAGCTGTGGGACTTGGCTTCGGGAACTCTCTACAAAGAACTGAGGGGCCACACGGACAACATAACCAGCCTTACTTTTAGCCCCGACAGTAGTTTAATCGCTTCGGCCTCGATGGACAATTCCGTCCGGGTCTGGGACATCCGGAACACTTACTGCAACGCCCCTGCGGATGGGTCTTCCAGTGAACTGGTTGGTGTATATACCGGACAGATGAATAATGTACTGAGCGTACAGTTTATGGCCTGTAATCTTCTTCTAGTGACTGGAATTGCACAAGAAAATCAGGAACATTAATTTTTTTTTTTTCTTAGGGAAGCGGGTGGGTGTGATGAATGCCAGAGTCCATTACAAGCTGAGATTACTGACTGTGAAACACTTTCTTCCTCTGCCCCCTTGGAAGGCATGTTCAGAGTGATGCTAATGCTTTACAATTTCTTGCCCACAAAAAGGCCTGTGCTGTTGAATGGAGTAAGGAGAAAGGCAGAGCGATGAAAATATGTATATGTTCTAATCCTGTATTTGTAGGGATGGGGAAAAGGGGAGGAAGTCCAGTAGCTTGGGGAAACCAAAAGCCTGGTCCAGACAAGCGAAGCTGCCAGCCAGATAAGCTGCTGACCTGCACTTAAATATCCTGCGTTGATTGATGGGCACACCTTACCTACTGTTAACTGAGGCTTGAGCGTGTGGAGAACTACTGGCCCAGTGTTTTTTGTTTTTGTTTTGTTTTCCTGGTATTGCAGAGGACCAGCATTTTAAGACCCTTATATTTAAAAGAACATTCTGTATTTTCTACGCTGATTGTGGTTCCAAATATTACAGCTCCCTATAGCACTTCTGCAATATTTTGGACAAGCTAAGTAGAAAATACCATCTTTCTTTTTTAATAAGGGGATGGAAATCTGACCTCAGTTGGGGCCCATCTCTGCATTGTCATTTGGGTTTGGTTCCTGGTACTAGCTGTGATACTTGTATTTATGTTCCATTAATTAGGGATCTTTCTGAATCTGGTTGCACTGTGTTTTGAGGGTGGGAGGACAGTGAGGGGTAGAGTGGTGGCTTTTGGGGTAATAAGTGACTTGCCTTGGCTGGAGGAGGGCATGATAGAACTGAAGGGGCTAAGTTTGGACTCCTGTTTGGAACGGGGCTTGTCAATCCACCACAGCACCTCACAGAAATATTTCCGTAAATGGAAGTTGGCAATCTAGGAAGACGGAGACGGGGGAGAGAGAGGCACACACAAAGTGACATGGGAAAAAATAGTATTACTAAATTATTGTGCATACGCAGAGGCAGCTTTGCCAGTGTTGGATTTTTCTCAAAATGTTGCAATATCAGTTTCATGAACACTTTGTGAAATAAATCATCAGCATTTAAAGCAAGGATCTGCAGAAAAAGCACGTTCTAATTTGTCATTTGGAGAGATTAAATATTTCTGCTTTCTGGAAAGAGTTATTTTGTATTTTGTTTTCTATTAAAAGCATTTAGTTTAAAAAAAAAATGGTTTGGACCCTTTCTGGGAAACTTGCATGGGAAGGAAAGGGCAGGAGCATGCTTTTACACTGCTTGAGGCAGTCTGCTTGGTGCTTGGAGGCTGAATCCGGTGGTCTTGGCGACTTGGTTTTTATATCCCCCTGCTTGCTTTCCTCAGAGCTGACACAGCAGGTCATGGTGCTCCTGACGCAGTTTTGTAGGTCAGCTAAGATGCATGCATAGGAGCTCAGTCCCACCTGAGGTCAACGCTGCACCGCAAGGCTTCATTCTATAGGGCTGTGTTTTTGGTTTGTGGCTTGATGTTCTGAAACTCCTCTTCCAAGCAAAGGCATGATCCTAATACCATCTAGGCAGTCTGTATGGAAGCCAATAATTTGGCTTCCCTCAGACATTCTCGACCTTCATGAGCAAATTCTTTTGAGAACATCAAACAGCCAAAGAGTTGAGATGACGTGACACCTCACAACTGTCTTTTAAAAATAAAATAAAAGTCCTCTTAGGTTGGTAAACGACAAAAACCTTTTATAAGAAAAGTGTGTGGCCTTTCTGAGATGAGTAATAGCGTGTGCTGCAGCTCTGCTCTGAGAGTAGCAGAAACTCCTTTGTACATGTGGAGTTGAATGGCATTGCTGATCTTCTGACAGTTGGGCATCAAAGCGTGTAGCAGCTCAACAATCCCAGTCCAGGATCGGGGATTTTTGAAAAAACAATACGAGAAACAGTTGTATTGCTGATGCATTGTGCTGTGCAGGTCTTCTGGAGAGATCTTCTCATTCAGATTTACTGAGCTGAGACTGCTCACTAGACTAAATTCGTTGTATCCTCAACCCTGCAGTAATGTCTGTGGTTGTTTTGAGAGGTTTTTGCTAGATTCTGTTGCTTCTAGCCCAAATATTTCACTATGAAATGATTAATTTTGTATCTTAGCAAAGTATCAAAGTGCATGGTTCGATAGCTGGGTGAATACCTAGGAAGACCATGGCTCATCAGTGTTCCTTGGAACTCATTTGCTGTTTGTTGCCATATCCTTAGCAGTGTTGAGTTTTAGAACAGTTGGACTTTTGGTCCAAAGGTAGATCCAACAGCAACCAAAATGGGGGGGAGCAGATGAGGTGGGCAGTGAATGAAGCTTCCTTTTAACATTGTTACTTCTCTAATGGAATTGGGCTTTTTACTGGTTGGGTTATTCCAAGGTATTTTGCATGCAAAAGTGACGTGAGAGTAAAGAGACTTAGGAAGCAAATCATTGTATACACACACAGGCAAAACAAGCAAAAGTGATGTTCTGAGGTGTTAGGAAAATGGCATTGCTAACGAGGTGCTTCCAGCCTATCAATTTCTACTTACTGTGTGGACAGTTTTTGTTTTGGTGCTCACAAAATCTAAACATTTTGAAGGCAGGAAGCCAGGAAACAATCTAAACTGAAAAAAAAAAAAGTCCGCAGATGATTGACAGCCTGAATTTCAAGGCAGAATTAGGAAGAAAGTTTGAGTGGGAGGAAGAAATACCTTTAAGTCTGGCAAAATGTGGACAGTAATTTGTTAGCTGTGTATTTCAAGTAACTGCATTTGCACAGACCTCTTCCTTATTGCATTTTAAATATATGATAAAACACATTAAAGCATTTAAACTGGCGTAGCTCTGCTCGCTTCGTTTGCAGCCTGGATGCTGCACGAGGCACTGCATGGTATCAGACAGTGGCTAGAAGCAGGTGCTCAGAGAGGAAAGGTGAGAGAGAGAGGTTGTATAGACACAATCCATCCATGGTTTATACACTCCGGCCTTCTTGCAGTTATGCTTTTGTTTTTAATAGGCCTTCCCAAACTGTAGGCCCCGTATCAGCAATAGCTGCTGCTATTTAGTCTCTCATTAATTTTGTCTCAGCCCATTTTTTAATCGGCTATATTCTCCTAGCTTCCGCAGTTCTCTGCAGCAACAAGTTCTACACCTTGATTTTTGTGGGTGGGAACCTATTTCCCTGGTTTTTGACATCCGTTGACTGATACTCTGTTCCCTAACCTCTTGAACTGATAAAGGCCTTGAACAGCGAAACACCCTTTCAAAAGGTGTCAGGTAGTCCAGGACAAAATAAATATAGACAAAGCTGAGGTAGAAGTCCATGCTGAGTCACTGAATGCTGATGAAAGAAAAGGCTATTTGCTCTAATAAACAAAGTGCTGTGCCTATTCACGGGTCTATCTTAGAGTTGCCCTTCCTACTTCTTACACTTGCTTCTCCTGATTAGCATCCTGCCTCACCATTCAGTCTGAGTTTTCTCTCCCCTGGCAGTGGAGTTCATATTTCTCCCCATTCAGGTTCTTTTGTTAAAAAGCTGTCTCCTGCAAATGTCCTGTAAGTCTAAGAACATTTTACAGAAGCGATATTTCCATTAACAGAACCTTTGGGTTTGCCAAGAAAAATCAAGAGGACTCTGGGCAATTCTGCTAACCTTGTTTTTTAACTGCTGCTGACTGCTAGTCCTCCAGGCTCGGTATGTTCTTCAACTAAATCCTGAAATGGCCTTCCTTGTGAGCGGTGTCTTGTTGCCAGCACTGAGCCAGGGTCTAAAACTGTACCATTACAAGACACCAATGTGACAGTTAAATTAACTGCCTGAATGTCCCTAGCCAAAGACTATCCCATCATGCTGCACGTTAGCTATGATTTATATATTTTTTTTTTTAAGTACTGGATAGGAGCCAGAACTGACTGAAATAACTCAACAATGCTCACCAAGCTCAGTGCATTTCAAGTACAAAATTGTCTCAGGACTGATTTTTTTTTTTTTTTATTTAACAATTTTAAGATTGCATTTGGGTTTCTGTTTCCTGGATGCTATTATGCAGCAGTATTCAGCAGCAGCTACACAGAGAAGATGGTATATTCTCTATTAAGTGCCCAGTTTAAGACACCATGTTATCCACTGCATCTATCTTCCTGCAGAAATGTTCTCTCGGGACTGTGAAATTCTTGAACAAGGCAGCTGTAGAAGCTATTTCAATAACTTGATTATCATAGGTGTTACCCTGTAACTAAAACATGCATCCTGTTTTCAAACAGGAGAAGGGGTCAGCTGCATTAAGCTGAGGTCTAGAAAAGGAGGAAGACTTGCTTTCTTTATCAGCAGCCCTGATTTCTTGTCTAGTTCAGCTCTTCACAGTTCAGTTTAGGATAGAGTTGTCTCCTCTTTGTGTAGGTTTGTAATCTTCTGTGAAGTCACGATCCTCTGATGACAGGCCTGATAACAAAACTACTTTTAGCATCAGCTGAGGCATCAGCTAAGAATAGGACTTTATGGTGTTCGGTACTGTATAAGCATATTGGTTACCCCGGTTCCAAAGAGCAATAGGGGTCAGCATAGTGAGTTGTAGGAGTCTGCATTGTCAATTTGCCACAGGATTAATAAATAAAAATAGAAATAATTTTAAAAGGGTGAATTTACCCTGTCTTTCAGTTAGTTGATGGGCAATTCTTCCTCATTCTTTCACAGTGCTGTGTGATCTTTTTGGAATCGCTGTCAAGATTTGGCATGTATGGAAGGGAGAGCCTGACTCTCTTCTCTCTGTGTGCTTTTCCCCCTCAGGTCTCAAATTTTAGGGCCAACCTGTCCCTGGGAAACTCCGCGTTGTGGAGGAGAGCCCAGCATGAGACCCCCTGACCCCAGCTGGTCTCCTCCCCAGACACAACAGCCCCAGGCCTATGGGCAGTGCTTCTCTGGTGGAAGGAAGAAACCCTGAATCCCTCTACCCTCACCAAAGGGTAGAGGGATTTTTTTATTTTTTTTTTTTACTGTGGCTTAAAATAGTTTAGCACAGTTAAGTGGTAACATACCTGTTTCCATCTGAAGGAAGCCTTTGATTTTTGTGATATTCTTTGGGATATTTGGGGGATATCCCACGTCCCCACACCCCTTAATTTGGAAGGTGCCACATCGGACTTAAGCAAGCAGGCTGCCTAGACAGGGCCATGGCGATTGCTGCTTCTGCTCAGCGGCACAACAGTGCTCCCACTGAAGCACGAGACACACGAGTCTCAGGATGGTCCTATAAGTGGTCAGTAGAGGAGGGGTAGGTAGACAATAAGGGAAACAAGGCTGCTAGATTACTCTTATTACTTACACCAGTTACTCTGGGGCCCTGGGCAGTAGTGATAGTACCTGTCCACCTTGGAAAGCAAAAATCTTTAAGGGAGAATCTCCATTTCCTCTTTTATTATTTTTAAACAACCTTCCTGTGAGACCTTCATGATAAAACACAGACGAATCGATTGTTGGAGGTGAAGAGAAGCAGGTCTCTTCAGCTTCTGAGGAAGCAGAGAAAGAAGGTTGTTCCTCCTCCCACTGCACCCCCTCCACAGCGTGAGTAGGGGTGGTTTGTTCCATATTCTCCGTGTCCATAATCACAGCCTCTGATGTCTGCCTTTGGCCAGCCCAGGACCTGGCTTTGTTATAACTAATGATACTTCCCAGGTCATGGAGAGGGTAAAGGTAAGTGCAGAAACTGATGTGTGCTTACTGCTGGGAACTGTAAGACAACCCCAGACAAAAGTCAGTGCTGACTGCGTGTTGAGGATGGCCTGGCATCCAGAAGAGCACAGCAAAGCTCATCTACTGATAATTTGTCCTTTAGGACTAGCACAAATCCTTCCTGAGCTGCACATAGTTCAAAAACAAACAAACAGCCAACCCCAAGCTATTGGCTCTGACATCCCGAGGTTTGGAGTTGTGAGCGCACATGTGACTTTGTAGTTTTTTTAGCTTAATACATCACAACTTCAGTCCATGGCTGGAGTTGAACCAAGGCATGTTTGCACAGCTTTTGCTCATTTTTGTGTTGGTGAGCAGCTTAGCTGGAGACTTATGTGCTGCACTGCTGGTGCTTTTGCCATTTTTGCTTAAGGCAACAGCAGAGCAATCTGCATGTGGCAAACAAACTGGAAGAGAATAGCCAGAATTTTAGGCACCCTCTTCCCTCCTGGCAGCAACTCCACTAGTGCAAATATTTCATGACCGCTTAGGATGACTGGGTAACCATCTGCGAGTTTGGGGGTTGTTGTGTTTTATAACACTTTTTTTTTATTCTTCACAGAACCAAAGCCTAGAACAAGTTGTAATGTAACGCTCTACTGCGTTTGCCTTCAGCTGGCTCTGCAAAAGAGTAGGTATTGAGGGATCTGAATGTTTTATTTTTGCTTTCGTACTGCTTCAATACGGCTCAAGGTTTCCCCCCTCACGGCAGCAGGGCTCCAGGCAGCCAGCGGCCGCTTCCCGCCCAGGCCGGGCCGCCACAAGGCGGGTCCCGGCCCGGCCCCGGCCCCGCCCCGGCCCGGCCCGCCCCGCCCCGCTCCTCGCCCGCGGGATCGATTGGTCTCGCCTCGGCTCCGCGGGCAGGCTTCGAGCGCCACAAAAGTCCCCAGGGCAGTCGCCGGGGGGGAGAGGCGTGAAAAAGAGCCTCCCCCCCGCACACCGGCCGGGCCCTGCATGGGGCACCTCGGGCCGGAGAGCACCCGTGGGGGGGGCGCTTAAAGGCGGGGCTGCTCCGGGGGGCCCCGAAAGGAGGCGTTACGGAGGGGCGCAGTGTGAGGGCACCGGTCCCGCAGAGCTGGTTTAGCCCAGGGGTGGTGGATCTCTGGGCGTCCTGGTCCTGAAACGTCCCCCGGTACAGCGGGGTTCGCTGTGTCACTCGTGGTAGCCAAGGGCTGCGTTCACACCTGAACCTTCAATGTCACTTCACCTACATGCAGGCTTGTAGCGGTTCAAACGCTGGTTTTGCTAAATGAGTCTTGCAAGTCAGCGCTAAAAATTGACAGAGTTTGACTCAAAATGGTGAAGTGCCGGCTGGACTGGATGGGAAGATGGGGCACGTGGGGTCAGCATGCTCATTAATGTGGGACCATAGGAAAACACGTCCCTGGTGACCCAGTTTCTTTAACGCAGGGTTAAGGGCAGCTGTGTTATTGGGAAATGGTGTGTACTCTTTGCAGTAGTATATATTTAAAAAAGTGAGAGAATGGAGGCTTCTTTATATGGATCCCATACAAAGGTCCAAGCATGGGATTAGACCCATAAGGATTCATGGGATAAATTCATACGGACACCACAGCTCCTGCTCCAAGCACGGGGTCGGGCAGTCGGTGACCCCGAGGGGCAGCAGTATGCAGTAACAAAGAATGGAGGCTTCTTTGTATGGGTCCCGTAGCCCCTAGACCAAGCACAGGATGAGACCTGGAAGGATTCATGGGGTAAATTCACGCGGACACCACAGCACGGGGTCGGGCAGACGGTGACCCCGAGGGGCAGCCGGCGGTTTCTCGTGTTGGACCCCGACCAGACCCGCGGGGCAGAGGGCTCGGGCCACCGCCTCGACCCTGAGCCACCCGCCCCGGGTAAGCCGCGCAGCCCTGCCGCCATTTCGCCGTGCGCCGGCCCCCCCCCCCCCATCTCTCCCTCCGTCCGGGCGGCGGCAGAGGGCGCTGGCAGCGGCCCGAGGTGCGGCCCCGCCGGCGGCCGGGAGGAGGCCGCCAACCGCAGCCTTATCAGCGCGCCGCAGGGCCGGCCCCGGCCCGGGCCGCCGCGGGGGTACCGGCCCCCGGCCCATGGGCGGCGGCTGCTGCTGCTGCGAGGCGCCTCCTCCTGCCGCACACCGGCGCGGCGGGCACCGCCACCAGCGCCATGTCGGGCTACGCGCCGCGCCTGCCCTGGCTGCTGCCGCTGCTGCGGCGGGCGGCGCCGCCCCCGTGGGCTCGGGCCGCCGCCTTCAGCGCCCCGCCGCGCTCCGCCGCCGCCTGCGGGGCGCCCCCCGGGCCGCCGCCTCCGTGCCCGCCGGGCCGCCGCCGCCTCCTCCTCCTCGCCCCGCCGCGGCCGGCCGGCGGCGCCCCGCGCCCCCTCAGCGCCGCCGGCGCCGAGCCGCCCGGGCCGAGGCGGGGGGAGGCTGCCGGCGGCCCGCCGCGGCTCCCGGCCGGCAGGCTGCTGGCCCTGGCGCAGCCCGAGCGCTGGAGACTGACAGGTACCGGCCGCGGGGCGCCGCGGGGCGGGGCGGGGGGGCGCCCGCAGCCGCCCTCCGGATCCTCGGTTCGAGGGGGAGGCGAGAGGTCGGCGAGTCCCGCGCGGCCAACGCGGGGCTGTGCGGTGGGAGTCCGCAGGGTGCCTGTGTGACAGCAGTCCGAGTTACGTTTGCCGGGAATTGCTCGCCTAAAACTTTTGAAGATGCTTTTAAAATGCTTTACTTCTGCTGGGTTTCTCTAGGGTGAAGTCAAGCTCCACAGTCACGTATTGCACCTCTCACAGCTCAGCGTCCTCTACACCGAGTAGAAACAAACTGCTCGCGGTATCCCTTCTCGCAGGGATCATGGCATAATAGCTCCTCGTAAAAAGGCGATATCCAACGGTTGTGGGTTTTATTGCTTTTTTAAACACCTTAATGGTGTGCAGCTCGTGTGCTATGTGGCGGCATTAGTCCTGTAGGGCTGCAAAACATAAAACGCCTTAATTATGTGGGGCATGTGTGTGCTTTGTGGCAGCGTTAGGGCTCTGCAAAGCACTCGAGCAGTTCCTTCCCACTGTGGATAAGTGGTGTTCCTCTCTGTTACCTTTATTTGGTAACAGCGAAGAGGTGCGGTGGGTAGGCTTCTTCGAAGACGTGTCTTTGAGGAATGTGAAATACTCTTGCAAGTTTTTATTCATAGTGGGTAGCTACAGAACCTCTTTATGTATTAGCATTACACAGCCAAAGTAACTTGGATCCAAATTAATATTAAAAAAAAAAATGGTCTCTCTATGTCATGAGCACCTGCTTCATGCAGCTAATGCAGTTGTCTTGTGTGTGCGGGGTGAAAGCAGGGAAAAATTGATGGATGAAGGGAGTAAAAGTGGTGTTCAGTAAGGCTTCAGTCTTGCTCGCAGTTATTTTTCTTTGCTGGCTTATGAACTAAAAATTAAAATCCCTTTGCCAGTAACTAATGTTCAGCCTATTCGGATTTTGGTGAAGAACCGATCAGAGATTGCCTCCTGACTTCCAGAGAGGTTCTTGTTTGTTTCCATGCAAAATCTGCAAAAACAAAGAGCCCAGTTGTTTTAAAGAAGGGTTTTAGGGTTCAGAGGCTCAGAGCTAGCTGAGAACTCAATTTACCACTGAGTACAATAGTGTGCAATTGTGTTCTAAAATAGGGCTAAGTATCCATCACCTGTGCAGTATCCTGATGTTTTTATCTAAGTAAATTGACTGCCGCAGTTACTAAAAATCAGCTACATGCAGTTTTATCTTTTGAGATAACAAAATGGCCTGAATTATTTTTTTTTTAATTAACTTGATAATACCAATTCATGAGAATGGGGGGGGGGGGGGGGGGGGTGCAGAACATGCAGAAGTAATAACTACTTTTTTGTTTGTCTTCATTCTGGGAACAAAGTGAGTTTATGTAAAATTTTTCTTCCTTATTGACACATTAATTAAAGCAAAACTTCTGTTGTGAAGTTGTAATAGAGTGAGAAGATGGAAAAGCAAACAAGGAAGGTACCTTGGGTCGTTTTAGAGAGCGGGAATAAAAAATATGGGTAAAAATGCTCTTGTAGGTGGTTGTAAGGAAATCACATATGTGCGTTGTATCTAACACATGTTAAGATACATTTTCTCTTGTTCCTGTAATATCTTTATACTACAAAACTAGTCCTTACAAACTCAGCATCTTTTACCTGTGTTCTCTAAGGAAAGAGAAAGGTTAATGGCTTCACAGTGTGAGACAATGAATCTAGGGTGAAACATTTAATTTCCTCTTCAAGCCCATGTAGCAAATGCAATGGGATCTCTTAAGAAGCTTACAGGTGCAGTTTTGTTTTGCAAGAAAGTTGAGCTCTTCCAGACCTCCTGCAGGTTACGCAGCCCGTGGCTGGTAACAGAGGCTTATGGCATTGCCCCCGTGGAGTCGTGTACCTCTTCCGTAATACCGGGCGGCAGGGGCTGTTCTGCCCCGTGTCATCCCACCCTGAAGTTCACAGCCTCAGAGGATGGAGCCCTTGCACTGATGTCAGGGCTAGGGAGCAGGGGAGGATGATTTGTGAGGAAGAGCAGCTTGTGCAAGACGAGGTTCACCTGGATGGGTGCAGGGGGGGGACATGGTGTCAGCTGAGGAGGTGCAGAAGCAAAGGGGAAGGTGACTTGCCCTGGCTGGCACCAGAGGAGGTATTTTCATCTTGTTTTACACACAGCCTCTTCCCCATCTGCGGGCTCAGGAAGCAGTGGTGTGCTTTGGCCTGACATTGCTGTGTACTGGCATGCAGCACCCCCTGCAATAGTTCCTTCACAGAAGGAGGTACTGGCCCTCCAGAGTCCATTAGAAGGGAAAATAGAAGTGAAAATTACCAAATATTGTACTGCCAAAAATACACACGCACACTTATCGCAGCGTGATATACCCTATCTTTCATCCTCAGTTACTCCTAGAGCTGGGTACAGCTTAAACAGGACACGTCTGTTAAATTTAGTAGTTCTTAATAACAGGGGTAAAAAGATGATTAAATACTACAATGGGAATCTACTCCATTAGTGGCCACATTTTTGTGCAGTGAAATTACGAGTTTTTTAATTCTGTAATACCTCCCAGATTTAACAAAGGTGGAGAGTCATTTCAAGAATTCTTTATCTAATGTTGTGCGAGCAGTCAGGTAAACTGGTGTCTTCAGCTAAATTCAGTTCCCAGGGAGCAGGATATAGCCATCGCTGAAATTACTAAATCCCACTATGTTTGCGAGGCCACAAAAATGCCTTTTCAAAATGATCCTTTTTATTTCTTCCCACCTCCTTGTTTCTCCCTGTGAGAATCTGTCTGTTGCACTTCATCCAAACCGCACGCCAAGTAAACAATAGCTCTATTGAATTGCAGGGTAAGCACAAGAAATTTAGAAATTTTTAATCCAACAGCAAAGTGTGCCCTTTTCCTGTATAACACGGATTGAATCGAAGTAAGAAGGTTCGGTTTGTACTCAGGTCTTCTCTAAAGATGTGCTCAAAGTGTTATTTTGTAAGTTTCATTTTAGAATTTTGGGAATCTTTTTTAGTAGCTTTTTCCCTATGAGTTAGGGTTGCCGTGAAATGAGAGGAATGCTGCCTTGTTCATAATCTGTTTCTTCTGTACTTTGAAGTTATGCCAGGTGATGCACTTTCTCATACTTGAATGAGGAATACTTGAATTGCTGTAGATTTTCCTTTTGTAATTTTTAATAAGGAATAAATTGCTATAAAAAACAATTCTTAAAGAAAGACGATTTAAAAAAAATAAGATCAAAATATTGTACCCAAGAGTACCTGAAGTTTTTACATTTCTTTGTAATGTAGTTCAGAAACTATTTTAATAACTTACTAGTTCCTTTGATTGGAGTAGTGAACAGCTTGAATTTATTTTATCTTTTTTTGTACAGAATGCAGGTAGAAATATGGAGCGCATCAGTTCTGAGTATTACTACCGGAAGACCATAATTTTAGTTATTAAAAAATGTCATCTTGTACAAGCATTATGTCAAGTACTTGAGTAGGAGTATCTTTGAAAACTTATTTTTTTTTAGTTATTTTAGGAAGTGAAATCAGGCAAATAATATGTATTTAGCTTGTAGTAACACTTGCATGGTTTAATTTTGAAACTTTTGTTCTTCCAAGTTTTGCAGCATGATTTTGAACATCAGCAGGCAATCCACGCTCCGTTTTAAAGATATGTGTTTACTTCTCCATTTAAAAATTAACTAAAAGACAGATACGTCTTTGAAAAAAATCAGTTTTCACACACTCACTAAAACCTTGATGGTGAGTCAAATTAATTCTGTACTGTGCATAACAGGAAGGAAGCTGGTGGGAGCCAAGGCTTAGAGGCACCAGCATGCCCTTCTCTTCGGAACTTGGATTGAACCCGGCGCTTGTAAATCTTGCTGTTTCGTGCTGCCACCCAGTAGCTGGGACATTCCTGGCCGAAATTTAGGTTCACTTCTCAAGTCCGCGTGAGTGGCCACTGTTTTCTGGTACTATATTGCGATACTGTAAAGCGGTCTGCTTGTCTAAAAGCAACTCAGCAATCGCACCTTACCTTGAATTTTCTGAAGGCAATTCTTGTGGTTTTAAAATTGTAATTACTGTATGTATGATATTTACAGGGGTAACGTGCTGATTGTTTTTTCATGTGCCGTGTGCCTTTTGTAGAAATTGAAGAGGCTGAATTCCCTCTCAGTTCCCTCTCTGAATTCCCCCCAGCTTTTCTTCTGATTTTGTTGGGGTTTGTTATTGAGCTTAAAAAAAAGATTTGAGCAGCCTTGTAGCTTTATCACAAAAAAAAAATCAACTTCTTTGGCCGGTTGGTGACAGTTCCTTATCTTAAGTTGGTGGGGAACTGTTAGTGAAGCTGTTTCGCTAGGACGTTGCAGAAACAGTAGCTGCTGGCCTCTGTCATCGATTAGGGGCTTAGGACTTTGTTTGTCTGGGAAATGTCTTTGCTGCACTCTCTGTTTGAGTGAACTGTGAAGATAGAAGGAATAATTGCTAGATTGGTCTGACGTAAAGACTGTCTTCTACACAAGATATATATGAACAAGTTAAGTGCTTTCATTTTAAACATGTCAAAAGTAAATTAAAAAAAAAAAAGCCGTACTTCTCCTGCAAACCTGGAGTTATTTTATAACTTTTTTTACTTTCCAATGTTTGGTGGTTAGAAGCTTGGCTGATTTTTATAGCTGAGGAAAATCAATATCATGAGAAAACAAAATAGAAATTTTAAATACTTTGCTATTGGAAGGAAGTCTGTTTTTTAAATATCTCTGATTAAACACTGTGAGCCCATAATTTATTTTTTAAGCTATTTTAACGTATAGTGGTAAATACTAAGAAACTTCTAATACTTTCCGGCTTTTCTGAGTGAACTCTGTACTTCTGCTGTACCTGAACTACAGACAGGTCCATTCTCCTGAAATAATAGCCCAGGGAAGGTGCTGAAAACATACAGGGGATTCTGGCCTGGGTAAATAAATGGGCCATCCCTTTGTAGTGGGTTTTGATAGGACAATAAGCTTTTCCTCTCCCCTAGCTCCAGCAAAGTAATTGCTTTTATGTTCTGTGTGTGTGGTTTTACGTTTTGTGTGTGGGTTCCAAAGGTTTTCCACAAAGGCAGAATACGGTGAAGAAGAGGCCTGTTTGTGACAGGCTCTTTGCGAGTGTCTTAGAAGACCAGCTTGAGGTACTGTGTGTGTTGATAACAACGAATTGTAAAACAGAGATACCATACTTCTTGAGAGAAAGTGCAGGCGCTTCCTTACAGTCGGTTCGAGTCAAGCCTCCGTCATTGCTCTCAGGCGCAGGTTTTGCACAGCTGTGCAAGGGCCTTCAGGGAGGCAGCGGGCCTTGCTGCCTCCTCCTCCTCCTCTCCTGTGCAAAGCAGCAGTCCTACTTGCTCCTCCCTTGCTTGGGCTTCCTCAAACCACTGTATTCTGCCTCTCTCGTTAAGTATCTTCTCTGAAAGCTCTTCTACAAACCCTCTGTAGCCTGTTGTTATTTCGTTTGCTCTGTAGCAAAGGACTCCTGGCAGGTCAGTCCTGCTTGCTCACGGGAGCCTCGGTGAGGAGCTCCTTACGATGATTTCTGTGAATCCCGAACATGTCATGACTCGAAGAGCAGGCTTTCTTCAAGATGATAGACTTCCCTAAGTTGCATCATGTAAATGTGCTGAGCACAAGGGATGCACCCAGCCGATACTCTGGGGCTCTCTCCAGCACTGGCATCTATCTCTCTGTGCCCTTCAGACCCTGATCTTATTCCTAAGAGAGACAGGCTATACCTTTGAAATAACATCTCATTTAATTTCTGTTCCACAGCAATTTTCTCTGAGAGTTTCTCCAAACTGTTGTTGTATAATCCTGGTCAGTCAGATGACCCACAGTATGCCAGCCTTTTCCTGAGCTGTCTTAAAGATATTTTAAGTTGTGCAACGGTATTGTTGGTGTACCAAAGAAAAAAAAGTCTTTGTCATTTTGGAACTTGAACTGTTCTTTTGTGCTTAAAAAAAAAAAAAAAAAACACTGATCCAATAACCACATCAAACTGTCTTTAGAATCCTCCAATAAAATTTTTCTAAACCCCATAATCATCATAGAAAATAGTAACTTGCAAGATTCAGCATATTGACCACACCTGTAAATTAACACACCTGCACTAAAAGGGCTAGCAGCTTTCCAGAATGTACTGGATGTGTCTTATACAGCTGTGCTGTCAGACACACACTGTATTTCTCCTGAGAACAGTATTAGAGTTGTTCTTTAATAATCTAAAGAGGACTATTAGAAAATACTTAATTGCTGACAGTGTATTCTGGAAGAAGATTCTATCTTGAAATCATTATTTGCAGAACTGCCTCTTCACAGTGTTGATAACAGCCATTCAGCCTTCCTGCATAATCCAAAACTAATTCCTTGTGGCCAGGATTCCCCAGACAGAAATGTACTTCAGCTACCCAACAAACACGGAATTTATCAGTGGGCCTTTCTACTATAAAATAGCAATGAATGGCCTGATCTCCGTTTGTGTGCGATAGTAGACTTTATTCACCACGCCAAATGCATTTGTGGAAATTCAGTATTAATCTTAAAAAGTCCCTATGTATTTGAATAAAACTGCACGGATAACTAGTAAAGGACAAGCGTTCTCAGTTTCTACTAGAAGAGCATCTCTCACAAATGCAGAGCTCCGTCCTGCCAGCTCATGTTCAAATGAAACCAGGAAAATGCGTGAAATATTCCGGGAGGTAACATCTGTAACCTTACTGAATAGGAAAAGCTAGGTACTGCATTCATTTGCTGTGTCAACATGTGTTGCCAAGCATCATTATTGCGTTGTTTTAATGTTCTTTGTCCCTTGATTGACTTGAATGATCTTGATTCATCTGAGGTCAAATCTTTACGTATTTGTGTTTAAAATTGCTTGCAAGCCTTTCTGGGAGAAGGGCTGTTTCTTCGCTTTGTACTCTTCCACATACTGTACGGGGTGAGAGGGATGCTCTGGTAAGGACCAGTAAAATTAGAGATTTTCATAGCACTCTTGGTGGTGTTCTTGCATGTAGAAAACGGGTATTATGACCCTTCGGAGTCACTCTGTCCCTGTTCTGAAGAGAGATTTCTGATAGCTCTGGCTTGTTATTGCTCGTAAATGCCCCAGTTTATCAGTTGGTGGCCAGTCCTCTGTGCCAAGAGTGTGTCTGTAGTGAAATGAAGTTGCAGATCTGCTGTCAAAAAGCAAACACACTTTAGCTTTAATAGAGAGCATGCTGATCTCTGCAGTGATAAAGGCATCACTTTGCACAGCCATCTAGGTTTCTGTGCAGGCAGACGAGCAAAATGTTTGCTTAAGATTTCCAGCAGGGCTTCTCAGCTGCTCCTGGAGCCAGGTCGCCTTGTCTTTGCCTCTGTTGTCCACCTGATATAGCTCTGGGTTTGTAAGTCCCATTGATTTGCTTCACATTTTCTTTTTCATCTCATAGCCTGCAAAACTGATGTTCTCTAAATATATATGTGTTTTTATATATTTTTTTTTCCAGAATGCACTATTTCATTTGACACAATCTTCTAGCTAACAGAGTAGGCTGTGTGAAATGAATGCTATAAAGTTTACTCTGACCTTTTTTTCTGTCAATGACAGCCTCCAGTGTCACCGAAGTGTCTTCGTATCTGCTTGCTGAACACCTCGTACTCCTCCCTTTGGCCACTTATCACAGTGACAGCTCTTCTTTGAGCGGGGAGATAGGACTGTTTGCTGATTACTTTTTCTTTAATTAGTCGACAGTTTAAAAAAAAAAAAAGATCAACAGCTTGGCATCTGTGCAATTTTCTAGTTATTCCGCTGGTGTAATCAAAGTGAGAGTTTCAATTATGGAACCTCATTTTGCATGTGATTTGTGATTAAATTGTTATAGACGTGCATACTGCTTAAGGGGAAAATTAAAAATAACACTCTGGATTGTGTGAGCCTTCATTTTCAGGGCTGCAGTGTTCCCATATATTTTTGACACTTTGACTGATATTGCAGTAGTTTAGTAGTCTTCAGTTTGCATTAGGTACTGGTATTTACTTTTGGTTCAGTTAAAGCTGCTGGAGGTAATTACAGTGAAATCCATGCTATTCATGAAATGAAGAAGAGCTGAAGGTAAATCCAAGTCAGGAATGCCGTACCACTAGGCAGGCGTAGAGGAATTTTAGCTGTACGCTCCTTTTTCTTTGCTGAATATTTATGTATGTAGCTGTCCAGTTCCATCCATAACTGAGAAGAGGGCTGGACTCATGGACACCGAGCTGCTACACAGCACTGTGACTGTAAAAGCAATGCTTTTGACCGTCTTCCCCTGTCTTATAGAGCAGCTTTTCCTGCCAGGAGATGACCCAGCCTTGTTGGATTTTTCCCTGCTGCTTCACAAGCTGAATACAGCCCTGCAGCCAGCCTGCTAATAAGGTCACTTGTTTGTGTGAAGCTTTAGCTACTGAATAATATGTTCATGAGACTTGTCTGTGTCATGGGTTACATAGGTTTGCAGCAGCAGTCTTTTGCTTTCTACTCTGGCTTTGTACAGTTTCTGTAGCTTCAAGCTAAAGCGTTTGCTTCAGGTGGTGGTGGGTATGCAGTTCTTTATACCTTGAATTCTTCATCATAAATGCACAGCTGTATTTACGCTTAAAGTAAAAACTGAAACAAAGCTTTCCGTGTGTGTGTGTGTGGAGGTGGTAAGGGGCATCACAGCCTCTGTGACAGATGTGAGGCATACTGCTCACAGCAGTGCACTGCTGGGGGCTCTCTGCTCTTGTCATAATAAAAGCAATAACAGAAGCTCATTAAAATGGAAGGAAAACTGGGACAACTCCAGGATTTGCAACAGAGTTCCTTTTTGCCTTTAAAGACATTATCTGCTAGTAGTTTTATAGTAGTCCCTTGAATGGTTGCTCAAAGTGTGGGGTTGGCTGTTTGAAAATTATGCTGTATAAATGGCGTTGTTTGTTGTGGTTCAGTGGTTTTCATATCAGGTTTGTTCAGTTTCCAATCAAGAGGATTTTTTTCTAGCTCTCAGCCTTTCAGGCTTGGCTTGCCTTCTCAGAATCAAGCTGTGTTCTTGGCTCAGGAAAGTTCTTTGCAGAATAAAGTTCGTAAGGCTAAGTCTTGGTCCAGTGCAATTTTAATACGCTGTGACACAACTTCAAACAGTTACACAGGTGATTTTGCAATTCCAACAGACTTCTGTTTGTACGTACACTGTTTTTCTTTGAGACCAGCAATAGTGAAGAGTAAAACAAAAATGTATTAAATTCTTGCCCATCAAGAGTAAAACACATTTATTTGCAAGTAAAATTGTATGGTTTAGAAGGTTCTCAAATGGATCTTTACTTCAGTCCATTGTTATCTCAGACTACTGGAAGCCTTAATATGATGATATGGTAATAAACATGAATAATGAAATACAAACCAAACTAGAGTGAAGGATTGTTTGTGAGATATGGAAAACTTACTGATTGTTGTGCTGTCTAAGTGTGGAAAGTTAACTTTGTCGAGCGTAAGGGGAAATGTCAGACAAAAGGAACAATTCCAGGGCTGTGATTATATGGAGAGGCTTTCAGGATTTTAATACGTGCCTTGCCTAAGTTAATTTCTACAGTGACTTAAAATATCCCATTCAGAATGGGGCCTAAAAGAATGTTGATTATTTAGTGCTGGCTCTCATGAGCTTAATAGAAATTTCAAGAGAAAAAGTATTTCATATGTATTATTAACGATCTTGCAAATTCAGACTCTTTTTCCTTGCCTTTTCCATGTTGATTTGCAGCTGCTGTTGGCTTTCTGACAGTTTCCAGTGTCATTACCATGTCAGCCCCTTTCTTTCTGGGGAAAGTTATTGACGTTATTTACACAAATCCCAGCGAAGACTTCACGGACAGCCTGTCCAGCCTGTGTGCCTTGCTGAGCGGAATCTTTTTATGTGGTGCTGCTGCTAATGCTACTCGTGTCTACCTCATGCAGACTGCAGGTAAAAACAAAAAAGTGGACCTGTGAGTTACCTTGTTTTCACAGAGTCAACATATCTAGTGATCTGAAATGAATTCTTGGCACTGGCTAAGAAATTGTCATGGAATCAGTACCTTTTCTTACCAGATCAAAGGTATATTAATAGTGAAAAGATAAGCATGCTGAAATAATTGTTCAGTTTTGTTTACTGTTACGTGATATCTCAAAGCTCCCCCTCCAGTGGTATGTTAAAACTCTGTAACATGACTGGTTCAGTGTTGTAGAGTTCAGCGATTTCTATATGGCTGGTGTGTGTAAAGTCTTGTATGCCATGCTTGACTGCCTTCTGTTTCTGACAGGACAAAGAATTGTGAAACGTTTGCGAACAACCTTGTTCTCCTCTATTCTGAAGCAAGAAACTGCTTTCTTTGACAAGACCAGAACAGGAGAGCTGATAAACCGCTTATCTTCAGATACAGCGCTCTTGGGCCGTTCGCTGACCGAAAACCTTTCCGATGGGCTCAGAGCAGCAGCTCAGGCATCTGTGGGGGTTGGAATGATGGTAGGGTGGTCTCCTCCTTGCTTGTTGCTTCTTGCAGTTTCATCTTTGTTTCGCTTCTGTTTGGTAATGTGTGAATGCCATTCAGTCCAGCAACTGTTGTGTGTTCTTGGATCCAAGTGTATTTCATTCGTTATTAACGCATACAATAACCTTTGTGCGCTGCATTGCAAGAGATGGTGTGCTTATAGCCACTTGATGTTTATTCATGAGCCAAAATATGGAGCCAAAAAATGGAGAACGAAGGTTTGAAATTAACTACTCTTGTTTCCCTAATTTATCAAGTGAAATTATAGACAAATAATTGAACTCCATTCTTACTGAAGATATTAAAATAAGTGATAATGTTCCCATGATTGTAGGTAGAATAAGGTGTGAGGGGCCTGATGTGAAAGTCGTTGAAGTTTGTTGATTCTGGGTAAAGCCTAGGTGAGCAAAAACAGCACTGAACTTCAAATTACCACTGAAGATTTTTATGAGTGGTAGTCTTTCAGCTTTAATCTGTTAATAAAGAACATAGAATCATATAATAGAATCCTAGAATCATCTCAATTAGAAAACACCTTCAAGATCACCAAGACCAACCATCAGCCTCCCATCACTAAACCACGTCCCTTGCTGCTATATTTAGGTAGAAAGCATGTTAGCAAAAACTTTGGTGCAGTGCACCAGTCAATATTCCGCAGTGGTCAGTTGGTTTACATAAAAGTCTGACTTCCCATGTTGGTTTCTGTGGTATGAGTTTTGTTATGCTTATCTGAGAGAAGATATGCTGGTGGCAATTATCTTGAATGAAAGTATGGTAACTTCTGCCATCTACCTAGTGATAAAAACAGAGAGCAAAAAATTTCAATACAAATAAACAAACAAAAACTTCCAAGACTGATGTTATTAGAAACAGGTAACAGTTTCCATTATGAAGCTTTAAAGCTTTAATGCTTTGTTGCTGATAACAAGTATGGTTTTCTGTCTTTATCTAAGCCAATAGAGTCTAAGGTTTATGGTACCATAGGTTAACTGGAATAACCATATATAAAACACCTTGCTTAAAAATGCTACTGTGATGCAGTCTTAAAAAGTGGACTATAAAGATTACCTAGAAAGAGGGATTATTATAGAATAATTATAAAGCCTGTCAAATCAATTTTGAAATTTTTTTTTTTGAGATTTGTCTGGTTTGATTACAGAAAGCAAAATGAAGTGAAAACATATTAGATCTAATGTTAAGAAATCATGAAAAGAATCCATTTAGGAGCTTTAATGATGATTGCTGTTACGAGTGATAAGGTTTTGCAACATTAAATCCATTATTCCAGGTTATGACCATGAGTGCCAAGGAGTGCTGGTGACTCTACCTGTTCCTCAGTTACCTCAAAGTACTGTATGATGTTTCTCTACTTGAACTTTCTGTATTACACCATTTATTTAAAAGTTGTGACAGCACTTCAGAAACTATGTAATAGCTTGTGTCTTTCAGCATTCCCAGGAGATTTCCTGGTAGGCTTGTTTACTGGCAGGTTGAGACACTTCGCTAAGCCCACACAGCGAACCACTGAGAAAGCTGGAAATGAAATCCAGACCACTTGACTTTTAATCCTTTGTTCTAGCCATGGGATACATTCCCCAAATGCTATGGAGGAATAGATATTTCGCCTGGAAGAAATAAAACATGATAAATGAAAGCGTGGCAGCACTAAATTACAATCTTACTAATTTCAGAAAACTCTAGTGAGGGAAGTTGCAATTCAGTACTCCAGTGGCTTATTTTTAATCTGAACATAAACCCCTGATACATACCTTTTTCTTCTAGTTTTTTGTGTCTCCTAGCCTTGCTGCATTTGTTCTGAGCATTGTGCCACCCCTGGCTGTCCTGGCTGTGATTTATGGAAGATACTTGAGAAAACTTACTAAAATGACCCAAGATTCTCTTGCAGAAGCAACACAGGTAATCTTGTAGCAGATAACTTTCTAGCTAACTTCAAAGTTGCTCTAGTGTACTTAGGTTAGCATCTCTGAAGTTACAGATATTCTGAAGATAATTGTACTGTTCGTTGCCCTAAGGCCTGCTGTGCCTGTAGTTTTGCACCTGGACAGTGTGAAAGCTAAACTTTAACACTTATCCATAGATCTCAAAAACAACAGTGCTTTGGGGGGTGGGGTGGGGAAACAAACAAAAAAACCCACTATCCATACATCATAAGGTGCCTTGGGAATTAAGAAATGTGCATTGTGGAAAGGATAAGGAGATTAGGCTAGAACTGTGTGACAGCATCAAAAAAATCAATCTGTGAAGCCCTGTGTAATTTAGTACCTGGGTCTGACAAACACTTTTCTCGGACTATGGTTATTAGCTTGAAGCCATCAAACTCATAGTTAAAATAGCCGTAGTTGTCAGCTGTTGTAAACTTGGAATGTCCTGAATAGGACTTGTGTAAATTGACTCTGCAGTACAACAGTTCTCTCTTCTATTCATCTCCCTTGTCCTATATCAAAAGGAAGCTCACGTCTTTGAAAACCATGCATGGGAGTTCACATGAACAGGCAATTTTAGTGTTCTATTCAAATCTTCAGGTTGAATGGGGTGTGGATGAATAATTATATTTTAATCTCATATTTTTAATCCCAAAAGGGGCCTTGTTTTTTGTCAGACCATCACAATGTCTATTAACAACTTAGTCTAACTGGTTACAGTTGAGGTCATTTTAGAATTATTACTTTGCTGTTTATAAGTTAAAATACGGAGTTGGAATGGGGCATTACTAGTTTAAATTAATTCCCAGTGCTGCTTTGTTTAAATGAGTGGAATTGTTTCAGGAAATAACTGCAAGGAGGGCACGAGAAAATTTCCAGTGGTATCCGAAGGAATGTATTTGGAGATACTGGCTTAACTCTCGAATGGTCTATAATATGAACTTTCAAAATTCTGTGTCTGCGTGTATTTTTGTTTTTTGCTTTAATCTAGTTAGCTGAAGAGCGTATTGGAAACATACGAACAGTTCGAGCCTTTGGGCAAGAAATGGCTGAAATGCAGAAATACACCAATAAAGTTGATTATGTGCTACAGTTGGCTAAAAAAGAGGCACTAGCTCGGGCAGGCTTCTTTGGAGCAGTAAGTATGCCCTGATGAAAGAAACCAACCATGCTATTCCAAGCATCAATTATTTTAATATTCACGAGGATACTTACAAATCTGCAAATAAATGAATTGAGTGTAAATTGAACCTACATAGAAGTGTGGGAATACTGGACTTAAATCAGTCTAAATTGCTGTGAAACTGCACCCCAAGATGAAGTGGTATGATAAAGCAAGTTTAAGCCTCAATTTCTGCCCCACACCTTCCCTGGCACTATTTATCTAAGCCCATAACTTTTATTCAGGGAACTAAACCAGTGGAAACCTTTCACCCACCTTTGGTGTTTTACAGGTTTGGCTTCCTGATGAGATGAGCACCCGTGCCAAGGAAACTGGGGAGTGCATGGATAGGGGAGGGGGGATGGGATTGCATTTTTCTGTACCGCTTGCAGTGAATACATTTAACAGTTAAAACTGCAGCCTAACTGCAGACTATCAACTCTGCTCCTTGAATTATGCCAATGTTTGGCATTCCTTTCCATCACGAGGAATGAGATTTTTCTTTTTTTTTTTTTTTCTTAAAAGGGGCGGTGGGGTTGTTCTTTGAACACTTGTTGGATAACACACCGTAGTGCTGCTGGGCTGTTCTGTTGGGCTGTCAGCTCGTTTGGGGTTAGAGTTGGTTTTGTTTGAATTTAACTTAGTACTCCAAAACTATATATACACTTAGTATGGGAATTGTTTTATTAGAAGGAAAATTCTGAAACAGCATTTTAGAGGATGAAGTTTAGGATGTGTGTGACAAATCTCACTTTTCCTTTTTTTTGTTTTTCCTTAGACTGGTCTTTCTGGAAACTTAATTGTCCTCTCAGTCTTGTACAAAGGAGGATTACTGATGGGCAATGCCTACATGACAGTTGGTGAACTCTCTTCGTTCCTTATGTATGCCTTCTGGGTTGGAATAAGTATTGGAGGTATGGAATAAGAAATTAGATCTTGTTCACATCAAAGCATTATCGTCAGTATGGGGGCGGAAGGGAAGAAGCTCTTAAAAGATCTGGCTTACTTAAAACGTCTTCTCAAAATGATTTTCCCAAGAAATCATACTTTTTTTTATGAAGAGTTAATGAAAATAGTAATTTATAACTTAATGTAAGCTTTATATGTTCCCAAAAGAATACAGAGGTTATTTTTTTCAATGTGGATATGCAATAGATAAGTATTGCTCTTGTTTTCTTTGGATCTAAACTAAGATATTTGGCATGTTTTTTAAAGAAATAGTATTTGTTTGTTTGTTTTAAAATGGTTTCCTGTGTTAAACGCAGTCTAGTTAGAAAGGCATGTAGAATTTACCTGTAACTCAATATAAAAAGCGTCTTGAGCTGGAAAAAGTAAATAAAATGCCAGCAGAACACTACATTCTGGTGCTAACCTTTTGTTTTACCTTTCTGGCTGACTCCTTTCTGAAGCTCAGACTCTGTAATCTACTGGCCCAGAAACAAACTGTTCATCTCTTTGAGAGAGCAGTCTTCACTACTGCATGCAGGCAAAAATGAAGATAAGGTACTTTGAAGCTTGATAACTGATTGGAAGGGCTCTTCTTTAAAATGAGTGTTGCTTCTGATAGATCGGCAGGGCAGTGCAGCTCATCTGTACTCCTATTTTCTAAGGCAAAGCCTGATATCGTGGGAAGCACAAAGATGTGCCTGAAGGCAAAATTCACAAAACCTGCTTCCGTGGATATCAAAGTCGCTGTGGCACCCATTCCAACCACCAAAACCCCTATCTTCTTTTTGAATCATTCAAGTCTGGTCAACAAACAGATACCTGGCACTTTGAAAATGTGGGAAAAATGAATATTAAAGATATAAAAATAATGTTAGGCACACTAAAAAATATGTTTGACTAATATCTGCAATAAAAACATATTTTTAAATTCTACTTAAGATTAATTTGTGTCCAGTTCTGGGTTCCCCAGTACAAGAGGGGCATAGAACTACTGCAGCGAGTCCAGAGGAAGGCTGCGAAGATGTTTTGAGGACTGGAGCACCTGTTGTACAAAGGACAGGCTGAGAGAACTGGGCCTGTTTTGCCTGGAAAAGAGGAGTCTGAGGGGAGACCTCATCAATGTGTATAAATATCTGAAGGGAGGGTGTCAAGAAGATAGAGACAGTCTCTTTTCAGTTGTGCCCAGCAACAGGACAAGAGGCAATGGGCACAAACTGAAGCACAGGAAGTACGAGTTGAATATGCACATATCACAGCATTTCTTTACTGTGAGGGTGACAGAGCACTGCAACTCGTTGCCCAGAGAGGTTGTAGAGTCTCCTTCTCTGGAGATACTCAAAACCCGCCTGGATGCCATCCTACACAATGTGCTCTAGGTGATCCTGCTTGGCTGAGGGGCTGGACTAGATGACCTTCAGAGGTCCCTTCCAACCAAGGACATTCTGTGATTGAGGAATACAGTTCTGCACAGAGCTCATTCTCAGAGTCATAGAATATCCTGAGTTGGAAGGGACCCACAAGGATTGTTAAGTCCAACTCCGGGCTCTGCACAGGACCACCCAAAACTCAACCCATATGTCTGAGAGCGTTGTCCAGGTGCTGCTTGAACTTGACAGGCTCAGTGCCGTGAACACTGCTCTCGGGAGCCTGTCCCAGTGCCCGACCCCCCTCTGGGTGCAGAACCTTTCCCTAACCCTCAGCCTGACCCTCCCCTGTCCCAGCCCCAGGCCGTCCCCTCAGGTCCTGTCGCTGTCCCCAGAGAGCAGAGCTCAGCGCCTGCCCCTCCGCTCCCCTCGTGAGGGAGCTGCAGGCCGCCATGAGGCCTCCCCTCAGTCTGCTCTGCTCTGAGCTGGACAAACCAAGGGACCTCAGCTGCTCCTCAGGCATCTTCCCCTCTAGATCCTTCATTTTTGTAGCCCTCCTTTGGACATTCTCTGATAGTTTTATGTCCTCCTTGTGCTGTGACACCCAAAATCGCTCACAGTGCTCAATGTGAGGCCGCCCCAGCACAGAGCAGAGCAGGACTATCACTTCCTCGACCAGCTGGCAGTGCTGTGCCTGATAAACCCCAGGTTTTTCCTTTTGGCTGTCAGGGTGCACCGTTGGCAAGTTGAACATGAGTCATCGACCAGAACCCCCAGACCCATTTCCATGGGGCTGTTCTCCCATCTCTGCTTTGTCTACGTCTTCGTGAGGTGACCATGCTCATCAAGTAACGGACCAATATTATCTCTGGTCCACCTTTTGCTGTTAACATGTTTTAAAAAGTCCTTTATATTGTCCCCCACAAGTACTTGCTAGTTTCAACTCAAATTGAGCTTTGGCTGCTTGAACTTTCTCCCTACACTGGCAAACAGCAACACTGTAGTCCTCCTACCTCAATTCCAGTGGCAGTACGCTTTCTTTTTCTGTCTGAGCCATAGAAGAATATCTCTGCTCAGCCAAGTCAACCTTCTGCCCTGCCTGCTTGGCTTCCAGCATTTTGGAATTGCCTATTCCTATGTACTTAAGAGGTGGTACTTAAAAATTGACCAGCACTGATAGACCCCAATGCCTTCAAAAGCAGTTTCCCAGGGAATCCTGCTAACTAGTTCCCTGAGCAACCTGAAGTCTGCTGTCCCCATATTCAAGGTTGAAGTTTTGGTGGCAGTTCCTTGAAGAATAAATCATCAGTGTTATCATCCTGGCTGGGTAACCTATAGACTCCCACAGCAAAATCCACCTCATTTGCTTGTCCCTTACTACTTACCCAGAGGCTCTCAACTGTGTCATTGTCAACTGTGAGCTCTGTACAGTCCAGCCCCTCCATTATGTACATCATGGGGACTCAGAAGTAAAGCTGTTGTGCCACAAGGTGCCTGCCTTCCTTGACACCTACAAACAGAAATCTGCTGAGCGCTAAGTTTGCTTAGTATATGTCATCATCAGTACATACAGGAGTTCATCCAGTGAGCTGTGAAGTTCGTCGTATAATCTGGAACATTGCCCCTTCTTGTGTTTGCTGTAAGCGTTTTCTGTTTACAATAGTTTACTGTAAGTGTTTTCTATCAAACACTGAAGACAGGTGGCGAAAATTGAAAACATTTTCTACTTAGTATTTGCTGTCCATATTATACAATCTTATTTTTTATGAGTGGTTGTGAATATGCAAACCTGGGTGTCTCAGTTTCAAGGGGCTGTGTGAGACTCATGCCTTCTCCTCCATGCTGTGCTATAGACTGCAGAAGGTTTGGGTTTTTCTTCCAAGTAGATAGCTTCTCGCCAAGGCCAGTGCCTTGTGTGGCCACCTTTCAGATAGTGCTCCGCAAAGCATGCTTTGCTTTTGAATAGACACAAGCTTTGATGTTTTAACTTCAATTTGTTTCCTTCAGAATGATATTTTTTTTCAAAGATACAAAAAATGGTGAATAAAGGTTGTTGGTAGCTCTCAAGTGAGACTAGATAGGATTCAAACCAACAAGTCTGATGATGTATTGGAGTAAGAGATCCCCTGTGTGTGTCCAATGCTTCAATGTTGATATAACACAAAGTTAATGTCTCCTAATGTCTTCCATTCATAATTCTCTTCTGATTTTGTTTAGGTCTAAGTTCCTTTTATTCCGAACTAATGAAAGGATTAGGTGCTGGTGGACGTCTATGGGAACTTATTGAGAGGAAGCCCCAACTTCCATTTAATGGTGGGTCCTTGGTTTGTTATTGTTTATAGGTTGACTTTCCTCTGTACTTCAGAAAGAGGTGTGTAATACTTAAAGGTAGTATTAACTTAAAATTTTCAGAAAGAAACAAGATACAATGGTAACTTTTCTGCCTTTTCCTAACTATGAAACAGATGATGAAAATTTCCTTTAATTAAGCTCAAAATTTCTTTTGTTTTGTTTTCTTCCTTTTTTTAACTAATTCAGGATATGCTTTTAAATATATTACTTTGAAAGTTATGTGACTGAGGACATGCTCATTTCTAGCTCCTTGCTTTGATGTCAGCACCGCTTTCTCTTGGATCAGCTTTAGAGTTAAGAGTGGAAGGAAGAAAAAGAAGGGAGGAGCTCTGTATGAGATGGCTGTATTTCGTATTTTCACTAAAAGGCTTACCATGCGCATCTCTAATGGCTAAGAAATTAGCAGTCTGAAAAAAGAAGCTTTCAAAAACAGGTATTTTTCATTAAGAGTATATCAAGTTTATGAAAATAATTCATATCAATCCAGTGAAAATGGTTCCTTAGCGTCAACTTGAAACCTCACTTGCAAGCACAGACAGTTTGATGCCCTTGAGCAGCATGCCAAACTGAACTTTTAGCTTTTCTGCTGTAGGAGTTGGGGGGCTAAGATATGACTAGGGAATTAAAAGAAGGAAGGGAGCCGAGATGGAAAGTCCTTCTTGGGAGAGCATAGGATGTACAGGTACAGCAATTGTGACTTCTGAAATAATTTACGGCCCTCTCCTCGCAGTAGCACTGCCCACATTGCCCTCTTCTTTAGAGGGGGGAAAGAGCCATTCTGGCACATGGTTTACCTAAATCACCCATGGGTAGGGGAGTTATGGGTCTCTTTGCATGAGCAGCTTGCCATACCAGGCAGTCTCCTTGCCTGGCGTGTGTGGTGTTGGACCTGGTTCCATGGGCATAGTGTTTTTTTGATATAACTACAGTGTTCTAAGCCATGAACAAAGAAGTTTTGAAGGGGAGGTAATGTCCTTGATGTCCTTGACATTGCTGGGAGTGTGAAGAAAAACATTTTTTGTGACAAATCAGTCATTCACATCTGACTTTTTGTGGGCTGCTTTAGGCCTAAAGATAGATTTGCATGTCTGAAATCACATCTGTTTTTATCAGTAGGTTTACAGAAAAAAGTGCTCACCTTTGAGAGGTGTTAGGTTTTATAGAGGAATAACTTGCTGATGTAGTTGTCAAATTCCCAAAAGAAGATACGCAAACACCATCTATAAATCTGCCTTTTTGCCCGTGTAATTTTTTTTTTGTCAGCAACACTTAATTCACAGCTCTATTTTTTAGAAGCCACACGATGCCTTCCAGTGTATAAACGGCTTTTGCTTGTTTCAAAGTAGTTCACTGAGCTGCTTGTAGAAGACAATTTCTGTGTGAATTTTTCTTTCATCAGCTGCATTGCATTAAGCAGAAATCATACACAAGTTTTGTCCAGCTCTGCATGCTGATAACAAATGCAATATAGTAGAGTCTAGGTGAGCTGTCAGCACTGTAGTTACTCTCTAATCTTTATCTGGTTCTCTAATTTGGAAACTTTGTAAGGGCTAGCGTAAGAGGAAGAGGAGAAAACATTCAACAGACCTAACAGATTTTTTGAGTGAGCCATGGTTTAGGGAACTGAGTTTTATCTTTGAGTTGTTTGATGCAGAGGGGTGTTTTTGAAATACTCAGCTTCAGTTGGTTGTTTTTTTTTTTTTTTTCCCAGCTTCTGTTTCCCTGTACTGGAATTACTGGGGTTCTTAATTTGACTGACACCAAGGCACAGTCTGGGCTTTGTCTCATTTCTCTTCACAGCTGCAAGCCTGTGTCTGTAGGATGCTTTTCAGTGCATAAAGGCCTTACTTAGGCAATTAAAAGTACCATTGTCTCGAATAGATGGAAGTAGAGACTTAGAATAAAACCCATTGGCGCAAGAGGTAACCACCAACTGGAAGGGATAGCTAGACGTTCCTGTCTTTACTAAGGAAGTTACCTTAAACTTCCTACCATGACAGAGAATTATCCAGTGTTGCACTGCAGCATGCTGTGCCCTATATAGACGTAGTGCAACTGTTGATTTCATCATCATTTGGATGTGATATTTTTTTTTAAATATGGATTATTTCATTGGTCTTCATCTTTATGGTGGTATCGGGGCAGAGTAAGCAGTAGTATTGGGGAAGAAGTTGGCTTTCCCCCTGAAGGTATTGAATTGTTTAATTATACCAATCCAGAAAATGTTATTTATTGTATAGAGTGAAAATAAATTGGACAACGTTTCAGACATCTACGTTGCATAGGCTTAGAGAAAATTTCTTTTAGGTTTCCTTTCACTATAAACTAAATACCTAAGAAAGGATATAAACCTTTGTCTCAAGGAACAATTATAGTTGATATATCTACTGTCTTGGCTGCTTAGGTTTTATTTTGACTGAACTCCAGCTATATTATTTTTTCTGGTGACAACAAATATTTCAAGAACTGATGATAATGTCTTTCTTTCCCCCGTCTCTATAATCCAAACATAAATCAAGCACAATCCTGCATATAGCTTTTAGATATTTTTACAAGTAATATGTAGAGGAAGGACTTGTGGTGCCAGACTTCCTGTATTGCAGTAGATTTCAGTGTTGCAGGCCATGTAATAGACTATGCAATAGCTGTAACTGAGAATAAAGATAAGTGATTACTTGTTGGTTTGACATAGTAAGGATTTGGCTGCTAGCAGGGGATTTAGCAAATACATTTCTCTTCCCAGTAAAGGGTTTATGGGTTGTTATGCTTTAGGTAGCAAACAAGTTACAATGTGTATGTCCATAGTTTAAAGTCAAGGAAGGAGTTTAAAATTGCACGTGCTTGCCTTTGCCATTTCTATGCTGCTACCATTAAACTGAAAGTCTGAAGCTTGGGGAAGAGGAAGGAATCTGGGAGAAAGAGAAGCGGTCGAAATGGCTTGCTCTATGAACAGAATGGCTAGTAAAAATCTTGACTGCTAGTGATCAGTGTCTGAGTTCCCTCTCCATCTTCCTCTCCCAGTTACCTGTTTAACCAAATGGGCATGTGATACCATCTGCTGTGGCTGCTTGGGGGTTACATCTGAAAATAATGAAAGCTCAGGGGTGATGTGGCTTCAGCTGAACACTGCTTGGGTATTGCTTTGGTGCTGCCAGTTTTCCCAAAACTGGTAGGAATTTCAAGAGCGAAACTCTGTCAGTTGGTAATGCTGCACCACTGTCAAATTAGCTAACTTTGTATGGACATGTCTTGTTGGGATATACCTGGGCTTGAAGAAATTGTGTTTCTTTGTTTTATCTACTTTTAAGCTTTTTCCAGTACTGTGGTACTTCTTTAAGATAATTGTTAAGTCAAATGTTGTGTTCCAGAAAGAAGTTCCTTTTATTTAACTTCGGCAATCATTCATTCATGCTGGTTTGTTATGGTATTTCACAAACTGAAACCTTAGTTTCTCTGAACTGTTGCATAAGAATTACGCCTCTGGCCTTTGAATGCTCTCTTGTCCGGAATTTATTATGATATATTTTCCAATTTATAAAAATCCAAGTCGTAAAATTAGCCATTTATGCACAAACCTAGCAACAATTTTGTTCTAGTGACAGTTTTTGCTTAAATGCTAAGCAATTAACAGGTAGTGAAAAGTGAACGCGCTTGTCCAAAGGGGAGGGCATTTCAGGTGACTGTGGCTCAGTGAGAGGGCAGTAAGGGATTTGCAATGTTTATCTTTTTGCATCTCTTCTATGGCAACAGGACTTTGGCCTTCAACAGTGTGTCATTTTATTTCATTGCTCCTAATTGACAAATGTAAATTGCTTCTAATATGTTTAAAAATTCAGATTGTACTAGAAGCAAACACCATAGTCGTTACATATTAGCAAGATGCAAATTATTCCTGTTGCTGTAGCAGCCTGAGGCTTCACTGCTGGTGAGCAACCTGAAATTGCAGTCAGGCGTGAGCAGTGCCCCACGCTGATTCAATCATGGCTGAAATATAATCCCTGTGGGCCGGTGTTGTGACTTGCAGCTATCCCTAGGTTTAATGAGGAGACAGATATTTATACTGAGTATCTGTAAAGCAGGTCTAGGAGGTCTGAGCTGATTTTTACTTCTGTTCAAATGTTTCTATTTTATTCTGTCATATAGAGGGAATCACACTAGGCAAATCCACATTCAGAGGTGCTTTGGAATTCAAGAACGTTGAGTTTGCATATCCGACACGTCCAGAAGCATCCATTTTCAAAGATTTCAGCCTTTCCATTCCGGCTGGCTCTGTCATGGCTCTGGTTGGCCCAAGTGGTACAGGGAAATCGACTATTGTATCCCTTCTCCTGAGGCTGTACGATCCTATCTCAGGTATGTTTTGAGTGTTGCTCTCATTTGACAAATGATGCTTTGTGCCTTAGATACACCCTATAAACAAGGAGGGTTCCTGCACTGAGGTCCTGTTGTGACTATCCCACTGATGTAGCGTGCTTCCCTCTGGGGTGTGCAATTACCTTGCAGTGGTGCCTGCATAGCTTTGCCTTTCTGATCTGCCCTGACAAGATGCCAGGTTGTGATTCCCCAGGGGTCTTTGTTCTCAACTGTTCTTTCCGCCTCTTTTCCAGTACATGTCAGAACACACTTGACTTTACTGTTTCTTAATTTAAGGTACTATCACTGTTGATGGCTTTGATATTCGTCAGTTAAATCCACTGTGGTTCAGGACAAAGATTGGAACAGTAAGTCAGGTGAGGAAGAAAAAAATTCTAAATGAATGAAATAATTTTGTCTAAGCAACTTGTGGTGCCTCACTTTTCTTGTTTTTAGCAGTATGTAATCTTGCATCTCAGAGAAAACAATAAAGCTCCTCCTTCTCACCGTAACTGTTGTTATGCATGTCTTATTCTAAAAATAAGTATTCAGAGCTAGCCCCATTATTCTGTAGTCTGTTTTTTTTCTGTAGTCTATTTAATTAGAGAGATACAAACTAGTTGCTGAAAAGAAAAATGTGCATGTGGAGACTGGGAAGTACACTGTCGCAAATTATATGGGTTCAAGTACCTTGATGTTTGCTCTGATTTGTTGAAGAAAGCAACACAAAACTTAACATTTAGTCATGTTTTGTATTAATGGCAGTTACACAATCATATTTTACACAACCATATGAAAAATGACCTGTGCTCAGTGTAATTTCCTTGCAAACACAATTCTCTAACTGGGTATACATTGCATTTCAAAACATCTGCTTTATGTAGTAATGCCACCAAATGCTTTTGTGCAAAAATGATGTTCCTGTGGGCATATTAACATTTTTCTTTTTGAATGTATTTCATTTTATCCAGGCTGGAGTTACCAGAGATTCCATACTATATAGCATGTTTCTTACTTATGTTATACCAGAGCAGACTTACCTTGTTTCAGACATTTTCCCATCACTTGTCCTATCTGACAATCCTTTATTCTATTTTAAGCTTTAATTAAACGCACGAAATGCCATAAAATTTATGTAGAGGTAGTTAAGAGAAGATTCAGTATGTACATGATGATAAGTAGTAAAACATGAAGGGAGATTTTCTGATGTTTGGATGAATAGATCTTTCTGAATTCTTCCTCAAATATTATGAATTGACGGCTATGTCATGTTTTGTCAGTTTAAAAAAAAAATACTTATTTTTTTCAACTGCGCATTTTATTGTTAGGAGAGTTTTGTTGTGTTTTTGTTTTTGTTGTTTGTTTTGTTTTTAAATCAATGAACTTTAACATACACACAATGCTGGGTCTTCTAAGTGGGATTTATGTTATTTGAAATATAGACAATATGTGCATGTAATTACAAATACGACATATTATGTACATCTTTGAATTTTTCAGGAACCAATTCTATTCTCCTGTTCTATTGCTGAAAATATTGCATATGGTGCAGAGGATCCATCTACAGTGACTGCAGAGGAGATTCAGAAAGTTGCTGAAATAGCTAATGCTGCTAGTTTTATCAGAGATTTTCCGAAAGGGTTTGACACTGTAGTTGGAGAAAAAGGCATTCTACTTTCAGGTACATTTTTATTTTATCCTAAAGAAATCTTGCTGCTACAGAGTGAAGCCAAAATTCTATTATTTTTTGTTAATTAGTCTTTTCTGCAAGTCATAGTCCACCATAAATATTAACAAATACTTCTTACATTTCTGTTCCCCTCCTAAATTGCACGTGCCTAATTGTGTTCCGGCCTTCAGTTAAAAGTACTTTATATCTATGAATTTACTGACTTTTTCCCCCAGGTGGACAGAAGCAGCGAATTGCTATTGCTCGAGCTCTGCTCAAGGTAAGACTGCACAACTACTTAACTACTTTGTGGGGAAGGTGAGAGGATTAAAGAGGAGGAAGCCTTTCGATGGGAGGGTTGGAAAAATCTTTTTTTAAAAAAATATATGTACATATATATAAATTTACATCTTTTGTATCAGGGAGTTTGAAAGGTCTGATTGGTTTAAATACAGAAAATTTACTTATGTAAGCGCTTCTTCCTGTCTTTCAGTCATGTTTTTCTAATGATAGTTCTTGCCAAGAGTGATAGTAAATCACAGTATAATGGCTTTCTTTCATAAGACCATGTCAAGGATGAAGGAAGGCTTTAAGAATATGGTGTTAGTAAACTTACATAATATAACTTTGTTCAGTCTCTCTTCAGATCTTTTATGGGTTGTTTTTTTGGCTTGCAGCTTACCAGTGCTATAGATGCCCAGTCTTGATTTTGAGGGGAGCTGGTCTCAATTTGGAGTGACATTAGTTCAGGCACAACATCATGCCTTTTTTTTTTCTTCAAGGGTTGGCATGGTTTTAGCTTTAAGGCAGGCTGTGTGCCTGGAGCCGATACTCAGCTGGAACTTTGAGCCTTGTTGAAGCCAACCTAGATTCCTATTAAATCACCCAGGTCTCTATAGCACTCTAGCATGCCTAGTTCTGCTAGATTACTGGGAAATTTTCATTGTACCATTCTCTTTTACCACAAATGCTGAAAAGTCAATTGCATTTCACATCAAGCACAACTCATAGGAGTAGAAACTTTATTTGGAAAAAAAAAAAGTTGTAAAAAATGAGTTGTTGAGACATGTGTGTTGGGGTGCAGTGCTGTCTCTTGATCAAGTAAGTTGATAGTAAAATCTTCAGACTTTAGCTGAAAGAGAAGGAAGTTTGGATTTTATACTGTAGTTCGGAAAAGAATTCTTAGGCATTTGAATGCGGCTGGTCTTTTTGTTTTTTAATTGGGAAGAGTTCTTAAATACTATGTATTTAAGCTATGGTGAAGTACTGCTTGTTGGTAGGTTTTTGATATTTTTTGATTCTAGACAGTTATATGTAGTAGACTGACTACAAGCAGAGGGTAGTTGAACTCCTGTGAAAGATCTGTGTAACAGCAGTGAATAGGAAATTGAACGTCATACTGCAGTGCTGCTGACTGTACATTAAAAATTGTCTCCCACTGCAGTATGTTTAGTTTGTATCTTTTAAACAGTGATCAGTTAATATGTTCTGTTACTTTAGCTTGCAAAATTTGAAGATGAGTTATTTCCGTTTTGTCCTCTTAGCATGTAGTCTTCTTAAAGTAATGCTTTCTTTGAGTGACACCCAATTCTTTTGATGAAATATGTACTTGGAATTTTCAGCTGTATGAATACTGTTGCTATTGATATGAATATTCAGATGTCGAAGTGTAACTGTAACCAATTTTACTTTCTTCTTTAGAATCCTAAAATTCTTCTGTTAGATGAAGCAACAAGGTAAGAAAGAAAATGGAAACTTAGAAATGATCTATTTGTAAAACTGAGATTTGGGTAGTGTTCCATCTCCTTTATCTGCACGCCCTTGCGCAAATTATCTAGCATCTGACTTCTCCCTGCACACCCCTCCTCCATCCCCCTCCTCCCCCCCCCCCCCAAAAAAAAGGTGTTTTCTAAAAAAAAAAAAAAAAGGTGTTTTCTAGGTAAATGTATTAAGATACCTGTGATACGAGCTTTCTTTATGAAGAGTGGAAGGGATAGCTGGTACAGCATATTACAGTATTTCAGTTAACTCTGTAATGTGCAACTTAGCTTTGAAGCAGATGTTTCAAAATCTTTTTGTACCTTTAGTTTAAATGATGAAGTTGTTAGTGTAAAAGAGATGATTGTAGTGCAGCACAACTTTTTTCACTGAATTAATTTGGTATTATTTCTTCATGCATATTTTTGCATATGACAACAAGTAACTCATATAACTTGGATGTGTGCACTACACATGTTCGTGTAACTTTTCCTGCAGTTCCATTCGTTCAGCTTCACCAACCGTGTCAAGTGTTTGGTGTTTTAGCAAAATACGCCTAATGCAAACAAAACTAACCTGTCCTTAAAATAACAAATACCCTCTTCTCCCCACCCCCTTCTGCTTCTTATTTCTTATTAGTGCTTTAGATGCTGAAAATGAATATCTAGTGCAAGAAGCTCTGGACCGGCTGATGGAAGGGAGGACAGTCTTAATTATTGCTCATCGTCTGTCTACTATTCAGAATGCTGATTCTGTTGCAGTCCTTGGTCAGGGCAAAATCCTTGAGTGCGGAAAACATGAGGAACTACTTGCAAATCCAAATGGACTTTTCAGGAAACTAATGCAGAAACAAGCATTTCTTCAGAATAGTGATGCTTTTGCATTAGATGTACAATCTGGAGAAAATAATCTATTAAAAGAAAATGTACGAGAGAATGTATGAGTAATGGAAGCTTACAAACTACAAAGAATATAACTTATGTTTCAGTTATGTAAAGTAAATGTTATATTTTTCCAAAATGTACAAAATATCCTTTTGAAACTCAAATGTGTTTAAACTTTTTATTGAGAGCTTTTTAATAATTATTGTAACTTTTTAAAATGTCTATCACATTCAGACAATTTCAGTGTGTAGATTTTTCTGCTTTGCGTGTTACGTTAATTGAGACCATTTAGACTCTTGTTTGTTGTAATGCACTGTATGATGATGTGCTGCATTCTCAAGTAAAATCAGTATTTTAAGGGGAATTAAATGTCAAACTGATCATTTTCATGTCATTGTCTCTTCCCTTTTCAAGGAATTTTTGTTTCCATGTTTGTTGCTAATCTTAAATTGCTGGAATTCAAAAGTGCATGTTTCACTGCTCTATTTCAGAGCAAATGCTAAGTTGATTGTGGTCACCATCTACAGTTAATATAGAGAATTACAAATGAGAACTCATTTTTAGAGGGTATGGAAACATTGGAGGAAAGTTATTTAAAAAAAAAACAACTAGCTGACTTTACATATAAGGACAAAGGCATTGTATTTTTTACTGTTTTTAGTTCATGATAGGGAAATCTAAAATTTGCATACATTTTCTTCCTTTCTCTATTTTCCTAGTTCTTTAGTTTCATTTCCCTTTCTGAGATGACGTCCAAAAGAAGATGTTCTTACATATATAAGTTTTTGTCCTTTTTTAAGGCATATACAAGTTTGGTTTTATTGTTACTTAAAATTTCATTCACAGAAATCCCAGGATATGCCTAACTACCTTGTGTCACTTTCTCAATGACAGCTGGTAAAATAGTAGCATTACAATAATTTCAATAACTGCAGGACAGTAATGTTTGGCAATAAAGTAGGCTTCATGTTTCTAATTTAAGAACTTCAATAGTGTCTCTCTGTACTTTCTGAAGATGTAAAACCCCACAAGATAATTTTTAAAAAGCTATAAGCTTTACAGGGTCACATTAAAGCTCATCTGTGCTAAGAAATTTAATTGTTGCTGGAAAACCTTATTGGCAATAGGTGAGATGCCTAGTGCTGGGTAAGCTTAAAATGTTTCTCTAAAGTGCCATTATAATGGCACTTTGTGGAACATAGTGAAAACACTAATGAGATCCCTGCATTATAAAATGAAAATAAAATTACATCCAGATAAAAATTATACCTTCTGATATAGTCTTACTAGAAGCAGGTATTATTTTAAAAATGTGCCAAAAATACCACTGACCAAATGTTTAATTTCAGTGTTGACTAACAATAATTGTCTTGATACTGTATTTAGAGGAGCTTGAACTTTACTCATAATCTCTCCTTATGCAAGTGCAATGAGCCTTTTTGTTTGTGAGTTTCAACTGTGAGGTTATGGGGAATTAATTGCAGCTGAACTGAATGAATCTTCTATGTCTGTTGATCATTAGTTTTTCTGGCAGGTTTTGCAGTCTACCATAAAGAGAAAAGCTACAGAAAAGCTCTTGTTCAAAGAAAGGTGAATGTCTGTCATAAGAGGTGCATTGGATAGCAGACTTTATAATATTCCTTGGACCAAACCAAGATCTTAAGGTGAGAAAACTTTGCTGGACAAGTTCAGATTTTTAGTTTAGACACCTGCAATGCATGTAGCACTGCCTCTGTATGCACGTGGTGTGCTATATACCTACCTCCACAGCAGTGCCAGGCAGTGATGGATGTGGTTGCATTTTGAACTGTAGGAGCCCTGTTAGCTTAGTCAGAAAATCTGATCCTTTTGTCGGAGACAATATTTAAAAAGGGGAGAGAAAAGAATTAAAGCATTGTATTCTGCTTTTGTTATAAGAGTTTGTTTTCCTGTCTAAGGTGGAAACCATTGGTGCATCTCTTAACTCTGATGGGTGTTCTTTGTGAAGGACCACCATCTCATGCTGCTGCCTTGTGCAGCATGTTCCATAGGGCAAAAATGTATACCACACGTCATAGAAAAAACTTAATATGAGAGTATCTGACAGTGCATCAGAAAGCACTATAAAACAATCTTTATCACACTTTGTATTTTTTTTGTGATTGCCTTGTTCATGTTTTAGTAATGCTGTGTATCATAAAGGTAATGTGTAAAACATTTACTGCTTCATGCTATACTTACATTGTTGAAAAGATTAAAAAGACCTTTCAGAAAATAAATTCCTCACCCAAAACTTGACATTTCAAACCCAACCTGCACTATGTACAAAACACTATTCACTCTGAAGTCTTGTTAAAAAAAAATGAAAGAATATGTTGTTATAAAGTATTACACAACAGAAATGCCTTTGATTGGCTAGTAAACATTTGACATTAGGTCATGGTTCACCTAAAACAGGTAATACAGAACTAAACTGCCCAAGTTTCAAATTCCACATCAAGTCAAATCCTGAGAGGCAAGACTTTTGGAAAAAAAAAAAAAGTTCAGTGATTAGTAAACACTTGACATAAAATAAAAGCAGCGGATGAAGCTAGCTTGAGGCTTTTCTAATTTTAAGCTATCATTCTTCATCTTTTCAAAAAGAACTTCACTTATCTAGATGTCAACAGCTGCTTACTGCTCCAATGCACAGATAAGAGACTATTTTGCCAGACACCTTGACTTGTAAACTTGGTTTGAAGAGCTCTCTTAATGGGGCTGTAATTGCTACATTGAAATGTGCTGACGCAGTTATAGTGAAAAATTCCTGGCTGTAATATGAATTGGCAAGGTGCTGTAAGCACTCTTCACTCCAATGTACACAATCCATTTTAGTGATTTTAGTGCTATTGTTTTTTATGGTTATCCTAACAAGTACAAAGACAAAATATTCAGTGAAAAATGATAGAGTTTCTTTGGGTTGTAGAAAAGGACTTGAAGAGGGCATAGGTCTGCTCTTTATAAAAAACAACAACAAAAAACCACCAACAACCTTGAAGCTTATGTTGCCAGCTGTTGCTATTTGTGCCCTAAATCTTGCCTCTCCTCTGCTCTCTGCTGTTTGTTTTGTTTAAGCTGCTGTTAATAGTGAGAGGTTCAGTTCCATGAACGATGGTATTAACATGCTCAAAACACAGCTGTGTTGCTACTAGTGTATTACAAAGGCCAGATGGTACTCAGAAATGCCTTTGATCACAGGTGAGTACAATTTAATAAGTCAAATTAAGCTCATCTGACATTTCCTGAATTAATTTCACAATTGGTAGTTTTTAAAGTGTTTTTGTAGCATTGCAGGGCGTTACATAAGACCACCTCACTTCTGTGCTGCATGCACTGGTGTTCTGCCTTGGTCTAAACATATCTTCTCTGTATAGGAAAGAAGACAATTCCCAGATATTTAAAAAAAAATAAATGTACGTCTGTTTACATGTACACAAAGATATGTAATATAAAGACTTTTCAGCATCTATCATTATTTGCTGTGTTTTACGTGATAACTATGGGCATCATTTCAAAGTCTTACTGCTAATCATGCCTTTTTCACCTTCATCTTGGGGGCTAGAACTATTTCCTTTCTTAACGTTTGCTACCCAGTCAGGACTTTCAGGGCTCAAATACTGTATCCAGTTGCTTTCAAAACTACCTTGCTAAATACACTGAATACGTTACTTAGGGTTGTGTGCTTTCTGTAACCAACTCATGAGAACGTTGTTTGCAGATGACGGGGTCTGAGCTGCTGCTAGCCTTTCAAACGAAGTATCTTTCTAAATAGGTAGGCAACTATTTGCAGCTAGTCTACCTCGGCAATATTTTCTACACAGTTTTTCAAGTAATCAGTCAAAATAGAAATATAAAAAGGTTAATGTTCTCATATATTTTGAAGCTGCGGCTCTAACAGAAGTCTATTTCCATTCCCTCAGTTCAAATCCTCACTGAGGTCAGGCTCTCTCCTGAAGATGGAGCCCTTAACACAGGGCTGGGGCAGCAAAAGGAGCCCGAGTAACGAGCTGAGGAAGCAGCGCAAGGCTTCAGGCAGCCAAGGGCTGCTGCTTGCACTAGCTGCATCCTCTCATATGTTTTAGAAAGATGTAGAAGGGAGTTATCGGTTTTTAAAACAATCTGAATGTTACTGTTCGCGGATGTTGGGAACTGTGTGTGGCAGCTTGAATTTTACTCATTTTTTTCACATCTGTGTGTGCATTTTTTTTTTGTGGGTTTTCCTCACGATGTGAAACATATCAAAATTCGCATGGAGTTTCTTTTCTTTGGGGTATTTTTTAATAAGAAAACTGGGCGAGCACAGGTGATTTTAAAGAACGGGCGGCTCTACAGGAACACACAGCCACCTAAAAGCACCAAGCAGCGGTTTGCACCGATCTTTCAACGACGCCTGCCGTTCCCAAACCCATCCTTTATCCCCCAACACGACAAAAGCAGGAACACCCTTCACGTCCTATCGCCCAGCCGCCCACCCCACGGCTCCTCCGTGAGGGCACCGCCTCAGCGAGCGGTTGCCGCGGGGTCGCCCCGTCCGCCGCGCAGGGGCTGCCTCCCGCCCCTCGGCGGGCCCGGCCGCGCTCCGCAGTGACGCGAGTCGGCGGCGCCGGGCCGAGCCGAGCCGAGCCGGGCTGCCTGGGGCCGTTGGGGCCCTTCTCTCCGCAGCCATGTTCCCCTCGGCTCCCGCCTCCCCGCGGACCCCCGTCGGGCAGGCCCGCAGGAACCTCGGCAGCGCCGCGCCCAGCCCCCTGTCCCGGGCGGGCGGCAGGAAGGGCCTGACCGTGGCGGCGGCCGCCGTCTCCCCCGGGCTCTTCTCCCCGGTGGCGCGGAGGAGCGGCTCCATCTCCGCGCGGTGAGGCGGCGGTTCTGCGGGTGGCTGTCCCTTGGGACCTACTGCGAGATGTTCCACAGCTCTGAGCATCCCTAAACCTTTTTTTTTTGTTTCTTAAGTAGTTTTTCCATGATATGCTTTTGGGGTGGGTGTGTGTGCTAGGGCACTCGTACTCGAGAAGCTGACGTGCTGTGTAGAGTTGTGCTGTATTCTGTTTTACTTTTTAGTCTCTTTTAATAACTCTGGCTGTTTTTTTCCTGTTTGCGTGTCCGAGGTCATACTGCCCTGTCAGCCAGCTGTCGCTCTGGTACTTGGCTTCTCTTATGATGGTACTGAAGAACTTGGACATCAGCACAGATCCTGTAGAATGGGATCTTTCCTACAGTGTATACGTTAGCCTCTGTATTATTTTTGTTTATTTCTTTCTTTGGTACAGACTTTAGTCTACAGTAAGACTTCCTTCTTTCTCAAAGCTTGATTTTGTGAGAAATATTTCATAAAGGGTCTTTGAAAGATTTGGAGAAATCTAAGTACTTAGTATTGTCTCGGTTGTGTTGACGTTTTTTTTTTTTTCCTCAAAAAATGTGGATGGAACTGTTAGACATGACTTTCCTGTATGAAAACAATAGGAAAAAAAAGTATGCTGGTTACTAGTGTGTATACTCATTTACTCTACTATAGAAGTAGTAAGACTTTATTGGCCTGTAGTTTCTCAGGTACTCTCAGGTCCTCTGTAGGCTATTTGACATCATCTGTTCTCATGGTACCAAATCCTGACTGAAATATGTTATAGCTGAGCAGTTTTGTGGTTCTTTTATAGTTTAAAGTCAAATGCTGCAAGTTCAATATGTTTGAAATATCTCTTATTAACTTTTGAATTAGAGAGTTCCTCAGATATGTCTGTGGTATAAGAAGAATAAGAACCTGTGCATGTAAAACAAAACAAAAACATTCAGTTTGTGCATTTAAAGTAAACGTTGAAACTCGTGGAGAAAGAATAGAAAACTAATCAGAGCTTTTGTTTTGCCTTTTTTTTTTTAAGAGCAACTCCCACCAGAGTTATACAGCATCCCTCAGCAAGCGAGACTATTAACTATGATGTTAAGGCTTTTGGATCCTCTCTGCCTGTTAAGGTGATGGAAGCCCTGAAAAAGGCTGATGGTAAGAATTGATTTTATCTATTATTTCCCTCGCAAAAGTTGACAGGTGAAAGAAAAGTTAGCGTGGTGTTGATGCTATTTAAAAGTTGACTTTGCAGTATAAAATGAAATGCTTGAGTCTTGGTTAGAATTCAGCTTGCTTTGCTGTGTAACTGCAATCATTGTTTTCACTTGTTTGGATTCCTTTGTTTCCTGGACTGGATGCTCTAATTTTATTTTTTTAATCCATGTACTCTAAGCCATTAAATGAATACATAGTGGGTTTAATTTAACTTCAGCTCATGTCATTTCGGCAGGTGGAAAATGAAGAAACAGAAGTGGTGGTTTTATTTTTTTTTAACAGTGGTTTTATTCTCAGTTTTAAAAGCCCCAATAATACAAACTGTTCCCTGAGTTAAAGAAATTACTTGTTTTGTTTTTCTAATAGAGATAATAGGAACCAAAAACGTGCAGCTTTGTAATGGCTTTGTAAGTTGTTCAGCAGTTTTAAGGTATTAATTATCTACTGTAAATTGATGGAAATGAAAAGCCTCTAGGATTGTCTTGCTTTTCACACTCAAATGTTGAGGGTTTGTCAAATGGACTTTAAACTATATTTAGTAATTTGGTCCTTCAGATATGTAGAACTTGTGATGCAGAATTTAATTTCAATACAAAAGATATTTCTTCTTTGCATATGAGAAAGAAGGCTAGTTGGTTTTCAGGTTATTCCTGCAGTGTTTTAAAGTATTAATCCTTTTTATGTAGCTGATGACCAGCTGAGCGTTCAAGTGGATGAAAGTGGATGGGCCTGGCTGGTCCATAGAGAGAAGCTGATAATTTGGAAGATTGGTCAGTCTCCAGTTGCAAAGGTAAATGAAAGATCAAGATGGAGGCATTTCTGTGTTTTATGCTAGTTGAACAAGTTACCCAGTTGTGTTGCTTTTAAATCAAGGGTATCCATGTAACTTACAGTTAGCCTGTTTTCTACCAAAAGCAGCATTTCGTATGAGGTCATGGTAACAACAGTAACTAAACTAAAGCGTTTGAGGGAGCTTAGCAGTTTTATATTTCTCTCATCATTTTTTAATTGTCACCTTAACACGAAGGTTAAATCTTTGCATCTTAATAGGTTCCCTTTTTTATGTTAGATAGCCTTAATAAAGTTTATTCCAGTAGTTAGAAACTAGCTGATATGTTACAGATTGGTTTAGATAATTCTGTGAGTGACGTTCAACTGAGTTTCAGCGGCACTGAATGCATGTTTCATTTAGTTTTCTTACGTCAAGAAAAAATGTTTTTCTGCATAAATGTTTTTCTAACAACAACATATCAGTGCATGTAGCAAGTAAAGTCAGAGGAATGCTGTAGTTACAAAATCAGTACCTTCCAATTAGTGAAACACTTACCGATCATACAGATTCTGCACTGAGGGTATGGAAGTGTAGAAGTGTCAGGTATATGCATTCTGGTACTTGTAGAGATTTTTGAAGGGATTACATTTTTTCTGATTGATTTAAGTTTTCTTGGGGGAGAGGAATGTTTCTACCTCCCCCCCAGTCTCTGTGAATACCTAGTGAGCTTTTTCAACCACTTTCAGTTTAATTTTATTTTGCTGTTAGTATATTATCTTAAGGAATGTCCAAGAAATTGCACCTCAGAAAGAGAAATAATTCGAAATTGTAGTGTTTTCAGAAACAGAAATAACAAAAGGAAAGAAATTATGTTTGAAAAATATTTAAATAAGTATGTTTTAGCTGTTTGATCGTTGTGACAAATGTGCTGAAAATCTCGTGACACTTTTTTTCCACTTTATACAGTGTCCATGCTAGTTTAATACTCCGGTGTCACAAAGTCTCTAGAACTTTTGACACTGCTGAATGAGTTCTTAGATGTCTCACCTTTATAACTGCATCTCTTTCTTACAGTTATCTCTGTGTAAGGAACTTCAGCTGCCACCCAGTGACTTCCAGTGGAGTTCCAGTTTAGCAGCTATATCTTGTCTCAGTTCCTCAGGTGAAGCGCCTTCTCTGCAGGTGATTAACTTCAAAAGTTTGGGGTTAAAAATGCTTTTGGACTAACTTTGAATATATTTTATCAAGTATTTATTTGCAAATTGTGCACTTGGTGTTGTAATATATATTCCAAAAGTCAGGATTGTTAATATGCTTGAAATATAATCCTGCTAGTCTTTTCAAATTATGCCATCTACCTGTTATAGGATCAGATTGAATTAAGAGTTTTCCTGTGGATTACCCAGCATGCTTTCTTAACAAACTAAGTCAACTAAGAAGTATTGTGTTTAACTAACACTAGGGTTTAAAATATCCTGTATAAGCAAGAATGATTTAAGTACATGCTGGCTGGAAAAGTTGTTCAGCTCTCTTTTAATTCTGGGTACACGTGGCTGAAAAGCAAAAAACAGCACCCTCCCTTTATCTAATCATAATGAAGCTGACACTGGGAGGGCAGATGGCTTATGTTTTGACTGATGATTTTGCTAAATACATTTTCTTACCACACAGTGTTAGAGGATGAGGTTTGATGATCAGCTAGATTTTCTGAAAGTGTGCCAAGTGAGTTTGTTACAATCACTCATGGAAAAAAAAAAAAGAAAAGAAAAAAAAAGAAACTTCATTTTCAGCTTGGGCATAGTTTAGAGTTGATACATACAGTGCCGTAATAGAACTGGATAAGCAGTTGTCCTTGGAAGGAAGAAGCAGCACAAAAATATGTACTGGGAACTTTTCTTCTTACTTGTCATTGTGTTACACTTCCAGATGATAAAAGCTATCTTAATTTCTTGTGATTAGCTCATAATTCTTGAGGTGTCCTATGACTTTTTCAGACCCAGAGAAGTTTCAGGAGAAATGATACACCTAAACAATGATTTTATTTTATTCTTTTTAATTTCATCTTTCTTTAGTTTGGAGCTATGTATGGATACTATGACTTCACAGTCATAGAAATACGGTAGGAAATATTTAAGTAAATTGTAAATTATTAAGTAATAGGCAGGAGTCACCAAGGACAACATGTTATGTATTTTTTTATTGTTCTCATGTTGATTAGCCAACCACTCTCCTTTGTGTGCACCTGCATCTAGTTAAAAATCATTTAGAAATCTCCACGGAGCTCAGTGACAGCTCTCAGGTACCGTTCTTCTGTTCTGTGATTTTCAACAACCAGTTGATTAGGTACAGTACTTTCTGTGTAAATCTTGAATTGAGCACAGTCTCCTGCATCGTGCTTTGAATTTGGTATCTGGGTGATTTTTGGAGTTAGAAGCCCTAATGGAGGTACACAGTGGACTTACGTCTTTTTGAAGAGAAGAGCAACTGCGTGATTTAATTCTTCTGTTAATGACTCTAGAGCGATTTCTTTGTTAAATTGTAGTCTGTATTTTAAGTCTTCCGTAGTAGCTTGTAACTCCTGGCATCTGGAACACTCCACAGGTGTGGTTTTTTTTTCTTGCAACTGTAAATTTTGTTTGATCCTCAGTAGCAAACCCTGAATTATCAGGAACAAGAACCCATACAAAGTATTGTTAGCAAAATAAGCAAGTATAACATTCCCTGCATGTGCTAAGTTATGCTACAGAATCATTTTGCTGTTCAGTTCTCTGCTTGTCAATGAGCATACATACATATTACTTTTTTGTGTGTTAGTCGTTCACAATCGTGTTATCTTTATGTAAAATAACACTTAGTTAAAGCTATGGTGTGATTATTTTTTATTTTGCATGTTCTGATAATTATTTTCTCCCTTCAAGTCTCTGGCAATCATGGTTGCTACCAGCGAAGGTTCTGTGCGCTACTGGCCCAACCTTGCACACGAAGGTTCCTATACGGAGACATTCACAGACTTCGGAGGCTCCCTGTGCAGTTTCCTAACAGCAGTGAAGGTACAGTGCAATATGATTTATGCAAAATTACTGCTTTACTTCCTAACCTAAAAATCAAATGTTCCTCGTTTTCAGCACTAAATCTCCAATGAATGTCACAAACCAAGCCATCAGATGCTCTGAGGAGTAGTTTCAGAGGTTGTTGATGAACACTGTTGATGAGATGAGTGGCAGTCATAGATCTGTGTTAGAGAGGTCATGAGGTCATGAAAGTCACAGAGGCATGCAGGACTGAACCACAGGGTTATCAAGCCTGGCTTAGTACCTCAACCTGTGATACCTCTCTAGCAGAAAAAAAGAGGGGACTGCTTCATCTGAACTCGTGGTCTACATACTCAGTGTCTTGTGGTAAAGCTCGCTAGTGGCTGCATTTGAGAGATTTTAGTAGGGAAGGAAAGAAAAACTGTAATATGAATTCCATTTTCTGCTGGTGATGTATTTAAATGGGGAAGAAATTCTACAAATAGAGTATATCAAAAAAAACCAGCAAATGTTACAATATTTGATATCTTAAAAACTAATTATTCCTAATTATATTTTTTTCATGACCTTCTCAACAAGGCAGCATAACGTTCAGTGTTCATATCCTATATTTAGGGCATCAACACGTCATAAACAGTTGTAAACCTAATCAAAAGCCAGTGATCTTAATGGTGAATTTGTTGAGAGTTTCAAGAGGTTAAGAAATACTAACGGGTATCTACCCTCTTAGAACTGAATTGTGCCCAGTTTTCAAGTATCAAATTGAGGAAAGCGAAGTCTTCTCGTACTTGTAGTTTTAATGTTGACACCAATGTGAATTTAGAGCTAGAGGAACATGGTTTTCAGAGCAGAACCATTTTATTAATAAGTCAATGATTTAAAAGCTCCATTATTGCATATATGACAACTATACATAATTAATCAACCTGTCGTTGGACAGATCTAACCTTTAGCATAACTTTTATATGGTATGATTATGAAATCAGGCTGATTGTTCTTTTATTCTATGAACATTTCTTGTAGAGGTAAACAGTTTGTTCTTTCAGCAACCTCCAGGCCATTATCATTTTAACAAAGAGTTTTATGTGACTATAAGATCGCTTCAGGAATGTGCTTTTAATTTTTTAACATAATTGCTTTTTCTTTTTGTTAGGGAGGAAGCTTTATTTTATCATCTTCCAGAGGCCAGCTAGTTCGATTGATTCCAGATAGTTCTGGCAAGATTCATCAGCATGCCCTGCCACAGGGTCAGGGCATGTTTTCTGGAATTGGCCGAAAGGTTTCTTCTCTTCTGGGAATATTGTCACCTGGAAATGATGCTGTGGTAAGCTTGAAAAAGTTCAGATAGTAATCTACCTTAATTTCTGTCTGTGATTTCTAGTCTCAGCCTTTTGGAAAGGAAAAAGAAAGGTCTGTGTAAGGATGTATGATGACAAAACAAATACAGAACTGATTTACGTTACATATATTTTCTGGAAATTAAAAAGGCAGACAGAAGCTAACTAAATACTTACGTTGTGTAATGAAGAACACCGACTTGTTCTTTAGATCTGAATAAAAGCAGGCTTTAAAGCAGTAACACTTCCTGGGGAAGTCCGCAAAGCATCAAAATCTTGACTCTTCTAGTGATAGCCTCACTACTACTTGAAGAAACTAGCAGTAACCTGTAAATATACTTTTCAGACAAAGGGTTGTGCAGGGTTGAGGATTAGGTTGACCTTTGTCAACGAATTCCACAGAAGGTGTGAGAAACATCCTTATTATAGATGTTCTTAAATCTGTAAAATAAAACTTCTCTTAGAAATTATCATAATACTCTGATCTTGTAATGTAGCTTGTGCACATTGCCTGAGGAAGTGATTTTTATATGGACTGAGAGTGGTATAGATTTTTATATCCTAATAGCAATGCTGTGATTTAACCTTTTGAGATTTTTCTTTTTTAAATGCAGATTTCTAGTGTTCTTTGGGATAAAGAGAGATCAAGTTTTTATATGCTAACGAGTTCAAATCTAAACAAATGGGAGATTGAGGATACATCAGAACGTTACATTCTCAGCTGGGATGTCAACAGAATCCTCAAGGAACACGTTTCAGATGCAATTTGGGTAAGAGTATGCTCACCTGAAAAGGTTTTTTTTCTTTTACTGTATTTTCCCTTAATAAGTAACTATATAAAGTTATAAAGCAGATGCATTTTTTTTTTTTTTAGGGTTCTGAAAGTAACTATGAAGATATTAAAGGAGGAGTAAATATACAGTATATGGATTTGCAGCAGAATCGGTAAGAAAGTACACTTGCTTCTGGTAAAACTTAGATTAATGAAGTATGTTTGCCTTCTTGGATAAGCTTTCTGGAAGAAACTGAAATTCAACTTTACTTAAGTGCCAATATTGATAAAATAAGCATGTCAGGTAACTAGATAATCATAGGTTATCCTGTCTCATTCTATTTAGTATTACCAATTCTTTACCTAAGAATAATTCCTTTCATTTTTGATGTCATTTTTATCAGGTTTGGGTATTTGCGTTTTCTTGATATTATAAAGACAGTAGGTGAGCAAATGTAACTTTTGTACCAGCAAATGCAGAGAATTCTTTCTGTATCTGTTGTATTTTATTTAATTACAATAAATCACAACAACTGGATTGGTTCAGTTTTATACAGCAATATGCACACTGCATATGTTAATAAAACATCACGAAAGAAAAAACAGGTTAGTCTTTGCTTAAAAAAAAAAGTACATAACATTGGAAAACATTTATTCGTTATCGTACTTGAATATCTTTTTTTCTGAGTGCTAGAGGTCAAGCAAGTGAAATATGTAATAATTATCTCACAAAGAGGTGATCTCTTGTCTTGAACAGTGACGGGCTGGTGATACTTGCTGCAGCATGGCATCCCGGAGATCATCCATGTCTTGTTTACTACACTCTGATAACGGTAGAAGATAAAGGCTACCAGATGTCTGATGATGTTGTTGTGGAAGTCACACAGTATAATCCATCTTTTCAGGTATGCAAATGAAGGCTCTAAAACTACTTCCGAGCAAAGAAAGCACAGCGTTTCAGAATGTTCCTGTACATATATCAGCTCTCAGATTTTCTCTAAAGGAAACTCAAATTCTGTCTTAAGATTGCTCTTAGAATTTGTATTTGTAATGTTCTGAGGAAAATGTCTATTACTGTTTAATAGTAACTTTATGTGAAGTTTATGCTACAGAATTTAAAGTGTAAATGTATTGGTTGTCCTTACAGTTTCTCATTTGTGATATCTCTTCTGGAAGCATAGGCTTTGGCATTAGCTTTTTGTGGGTAAACTTCTCACACTCTCCCAACCCCTTCTACTGGGTCATTTCATAATTGAATTTGAAAATGCAAGGAGAGCGAGTGTGAAAGTGGTAGAGTAATTTATTTGTTTACTTCATCTCTCCATTGAAATCAGCAAGAACTTAATGTATATGGAAGTTTTAAAAAAAAAGTGATGAGAGCGATCTTAAATTTTGGGGCAAATGAAAAGTGTTTTATTGGTTGTAGAGTTTTCTTTGTCATTTTATTCCTGTCTTATTAAGAAATTAAACTTTATGCAACTCTAGATCAGCCTTTAAAATGTTATATGCTTGTTTAAGGTTCTGATTATGTGTGTGATTGTTGATATGTAATGCTTTCAGTCAGAAGAGGAAGTGATGTGCTGTCTGGTAGTCCCAGATTTCTTTAGCCATGCCGCTTACCTTTATAAGGATGACGAAGTGTTTGCTTGTTCCACCGGAACTGGAAGAACTTCTTTGCCACAGGAGAAAATTGTATTTGGCATACAAGGTAATATATGGGGGGGGGGGGAGTCAGGTTTCGTTCAATTAAAAATTGAATGTATTTACATCGTTAGATTTCTTAGATCGTAGAATCATGTTTACGCTTCTTTTTCTCTGTAAGTCTTTCAAACTGATGTTTTTTGTAGGTGTGCAGACAAAATGCTGAAGTGACCTCTGGTATTGATATTGCTTACTCTAGAGTGTTTTGGATGAAAGTGAAGTAAATCTGTGCTCTTGGTATATGAAAGCCTGAGCAGATGCTTTAGATTTTGACACTTTTTTATTTCTTCCAGTGTTCACTGTGGATTATTTTGTTTCCTTGAAATTAACTTTGTTTTGAGACTCAGCCTAATGTTCATCCTAGGTCCTTGTGTTAGGTGCCTCTAAGTATATTGTCCTTGACCTTTCAGAGGTGTTTCCTGCTAAGAAAAAGAAATTGGTCCCTAAGCAGAGTTTTCATGAAACACATGAATCGTAATTGTACTTTTTATTTTCTAACCTTGCAGTACCTGGAGATTTACATCATGGGTAGCAAACAGTATCCATGCTTTCTGTTAAGACAGGTGCAGTTGTCAGAATTTCTGTTGGTTCTTCACAAAATTCAATCAGTGTCTATGGAACCGTGTTGCACCTTGTTCTTACAGATGCATTTACATGCCTTTTTGCTTTTTCGTCATAGGAGACAGCATTTTAGGAGCAGGTTCCTGTACAAGCCTCCCCATTTTCTTTGCCAAAAAAAGTGGACTCGTCACTATCTTGTCCAGAGAAAATATTTCCGTGCTTCCTGAAGACCTTGAAGATTCTCTGTCCTCTTCTGTTGCTGGACCAAGAAGTGAGGTAATAGTTGAAAACTGAGGATAGAAATATTACTTTTTTTTCTGACAGTTTTGTATTTTTTCTGTGGAAATCCTAGCTTGTTTAAGGTTTTGGAAGTTTTTTTAGATTTGAACACTTTCAGTGAAGGCAGTTTTCAAAACCCAGGAATTTTTACCATATCTGTCATTTTGTGTAAGGTGGTTCTTCCTCTCACCCCTTGTTCTGAAGTAGCAATTTCAATGAAATAATGTAATTTCTCATGTAGGTATATTACTACATGTCACTAGGCCTCATAGATAGCTCAGATGGAACTGCAGAGACTGAGATTTTGCTGTCACTTTTCTATCAGGGTGGTCTCTTCAGTCTTTTGTCTGTTCCTTTATAATAAACACTGTTTTCTTATTGCACTGTGGAAAGCTTTGAGTCTAAGAAGTCCCTTACAGTGGCTGAGTATTGTTTGTGCTCTGGTACATGTTTTTGCTTTCGTACAATCTTACTAAAACATGTGAAAGTATTTTTATTGATATTTTATGTAATGTGTATTTGGTAAGCTCTTAATTACATCAAACATGTTTTCTTTAAAATGTGCATAGAATTTGTTGCCAACATGTCCCTGGAGTAAGTGGGAAGAACAGAAAACTTGTTAAAATAGAAAATAGAGAATATTTCTGTGGGCTAATAGTTTCAGTTTTTATCCCAATTAAATCCCCTTTTTAGGTTAATTATTGTGAACTAGTATTTTAGTGGAAGACCTTTGTGGTGATAGCTCAGATGGATCTGTATTTTTCTTAATTAATCTATAGTTAGATTTGTATGCACTTTTTTTTTCTGGGAGATAGAACTCATGAATACCTTTTAAAATTCCATCAAAAATGTTGGTTTTGAATGTCTAATATACTAGAATATTATATAAATATATGCATGCTTGAGGTCAAACTGCTACTTTAATTGTAACGTATATCTTTTGGCTAATGTTTGGCTTAATAAACACAACTGCTTCCAGGTGGCATTTGTATTTTGACTCTGTACTGTTATGAAGAAAGAGTTTAAATTTCATAATGAAGCTTGATATTTGTCTTCCAGCTGAAGTTTTTACTTTGTGTTTTCAGAGTCCTGCATTTGATGTAACCAATAGGCTTGAAATCGCAGCTCAAGAAGATAAGACGAAATTACTGAAAGCTGCTTTTCTCCAGTACTGCAGGTAGAAATTGCACTTGATCTTTGAGGCTTTGTTTGCTGTTCTTGAAGGCGCGTTGGTGCTTGAGTAAGAGGCTGTCTTGGTAAAGATAGTATTGTGCTACTTAACTGAAAGTTGCTTTAATGGCACACGAACTTCCTTATTAGGAAAGCATGGATATAAAAGTGGAAAAAATGTATGTTTTGGGGAGTGGAAATGGCAGGAAATACACTATTTTTCAGATTATCCTGATTAAAGCAACCTTATTTCTGGGATGCATGGAATGCCTCTGAAAGGTTTGCTGTTTGGTTAGATAACTGATGTAAGAAGTGGAGATAGAGAGGTGAAAAGATACACAGAGCTGCAGACTTGGATTAGTTACATTTAAAAGGGATTCTTTTCGATATATATTCATTACTAGCAGACAAACAGAAAACTCTTCAGACTAATCTCCTTAAAGAGTCTTAAGATTTGAAACAAAACAATTTAACAGGAAGTAGGATTATTTTTTTTTTTTGCGTAGAGCTACATGTTAGATAAAAGATTATGAAGGAGATTAAGTGCGTTGAATAAAGGATGCCAGGACAAGCTGTAAACTTGCACAGGACTTAGAAAGAAAGTCTACATGTATTCACTTGGCACTGTATGTAAACACAACAGCTGCTGAAGCAGGCTGTAGTCCTGAAAGAGTATCAGGAAATGCTACAGACTGAGTGGCTCTAGTTCCTATAATCCTATAAATTGATTTTATTTCACATACGCTGTGTTTCTTTTATTTCAGGAAAGATATAGTCAATGCACAAAGCATGGTAGTGGAACTCTTTCCAAGCAGTGCAGATTTGGATTCTGATGCTGAACTGGATAGGGCAGTGACTCAGATCAGCGTGGACTTAATGGATGATTACCCTGCCTCTGATCCACGGTGGGCTGAATCTGTACCTGAAGGTAAGCATAATGGTTGGTTTGTGAAAAACTGTTCTTAGTACTCTAGATAAAATCATATTTTAAATTGGCAAAGAAGGCATTGCTGTTTCATATCCTTCTCCATCAGTAGGTATATTTCCAGAAAGGCTACAGGAGGCATCTTACGAGACTGCCGGCTAAACTTTGTCTACTGTGGTTAGTTTGACTTCATAGAACAACAGAAACAGCAAAGGAAATGTGCATTTCTGAGGATGGGACTTTCTGCAGGGTGCAAGTGGTGCCACTTTACTGTTTCCAGGATTATTTGGATAGATCTAAATTAATTTCTGCAGATAGACATGTTAAGAGAGGGTTTTACTTGCTCATGCTTAACACTTTTGTCAGCATGGCTGCACAACTTCTGGAAGGTTTGGATCCTGGGTAGAGTGAGCTCATGTCTTGTGTTGTTATTAATGTCTGCCACAAGAGAAATTTATTTTGGAAACTTCAGCTGTACATAAAGGATTAAAGCAGGCACCTTTTCAGAAAGAAACATCTTTGTTCATGCTTCCCTGTTCCTTAGAACAGCACGTACTTGAAGCTGTCCCCAAGACCTCTAGGCAGCAGTTCCTGGTTTCTGAGCAGAGACATAGATTGAAAGTGGAAACACTAACATTTGAAATCTGCGTATGCAGATGGATGATGCTTCCTGCTGTTGCTGCTTCCTGGCAGCTAGTCAGAAATTGTAAGGCATCAAGTCTTTAGTTTTTTCTGAATCTTAATTTCATCTTTAACTTGGCAATTTATCTACATTTATTCCTGTCTAAAGGAAGAAGGGAAAGTTCACTGCTTCTTGAAAGTAGTCTTGCTATTTTTCCTCATAGTGATAGTTCTTTTGAGATTTCTATCTTAGTAGTCTTTGGCTTAAAGCATATGTGGAATATAAGAAAAAATTAAAATAAGAAAATAATTTCACCTCTGGAAAACTCCACTGAGGTGAGATACCTGTGGGGATGCTCATGGGAAAGCTTCCATCGTCCTTACTGACTCCTTAGAGGGCCTAATTGTTTGGGCAGAAGAATATTTCTGTAAAACGCTTTTCAGAAGCAAGCTCATTTGAGGAGGAAGAAAAGTAGAGTGGTGCTCGGCAGCTACTGATGTTGTGCAGTGGAATTGTTCAGGCAATGTGCGCAATTAGGAATTAGGCCTGAGTGCCTCTTACTGCACACTTAATTTCGTAGTAGCTGTGGTCTAGGGCATAATAAATTTAGCAACAGCTAGCCCACCATGATGATAAAAATCTTAATCATACTAAAAGTTGAGTAAGCTGCTCTTTTAGCAGCATAATGAATTGAGCACTACAGAATAGTCGTGCTGATCTAAAGATATTTGATTTCTTCCAAAGGCTTTACTTGAAATATGGTAGAGTTCAAAGGCCACATTAAAAACAATGTGGCAGCAATATGTAAGTGTGTGTGCATTTGTTTAAAGAAAAATACCAGTGTGGTAACAATATAGAAATTTACAGAAATATATTTTATCTCAGAGGCAAAGTTAGTGATCAAAGAAATGAAGATACAAAGTGGTCTATTATTTTATTTTTTTTTTCTTTCTAGAAGCAGCTGGTTTCAGCAACACATCCCTAATTCTTCTTCATCAGTTAGAGGATAAGACAAAAGCTCATTCCTTCTTCATTGAGTTTCTTCATCAGGTAAAATTTTTACCATTATTCGGGTATCAGCACACGCAAGAATTCTTGAGAGAAAAATAGTTCTTTCTAGTTCATTGTTTAAAGTGCATGTTTTGTTTTTTTGTTTTGATTTTTAAAAGGTTGGCATATTTGAACGACTGGGCAGTTTTCCAGTCAGAGGGATGCCAATGGCAACTCGATTGTTGCTCTGTGAGCATGCAGAAAAACTAGCAGCAGCTATTGTTCTCAAGAATCATCACTCCAGGCTGCCTGATTTAGTGAATGCTGCTATTCTGATTGCCTTAAACAAAAGGGAGTGCGACATTCCACCAAGTCTTACCCCTGCAGATGTTTTCTTTCGAGAGGTAAGAACATCAGACTGAGTAGAACAAACCCTTTTATTTCTGAATTACTGCGTAGTATAACATGTAGTAGAAGTTGGAATACTTTAATGTATACTTTAAAAATTTTTTTGCAATTTTTCTTTCTATTTTAAGGTGTCCCAGATAGATTCCATCTTTGAATGCTTGCTAGAAGAGGAGGAGCAAATCTTGAAAGATACGCATATTGAATCAGTTGAGTGGGCCCAGATAGTTGTCAATGTGAACAACATCATTAAGGTACTGAATTGCATTCACTAAAATGTTTTTGGGAAGGGAGGGTCAAATGTTAAAGAATACATTTGAGTTATTGACATGAGAAAAGTGAATACAAATTTCGCATGCCTGAATATATTAGGAAGAAAGAGATGGTCATTTGCAGAATCAGGGGCATTCCTTTTCCTCCTGAGCCGCTGATGAAGAGAGTTTGAGAAGCTGTGAAAGCATGTGTACGTAGCAAAGAGTGAAGAGCTTGTGCTTCAGAATGGAAGTTTCTTGCTCAGACAGTGTGTACCTTTCTATATAACTGAGAAAGAAGGGGCTGTTAAAAGACGCTTCAGGATTATAAAAGACAGCATATTTTATAGCCCGTGTGTATGCAGATGGACTCAAATATTTATTTCCTTACCTTTAAACAGGATATGCTGCAAGCTGCCTGCCAGTATCGTCAATCTAGAGCCTCTTTATATAAAACAGGAGAGCTTCCAGAAAGAGAACCTGAATATATTCCTTGGACGGGTGAGAAATCTCTATTACTACATGAAAAGCATTTTTTGTTTAGAATAGGTGTATTCTGGAAAACATAAATTCCAGTCTGAATGTTAACTTACTGTTAAAAGCTGTCAATGAGAATGGGAGAAGCTAGAGGTTTGGTCAATGAAACTGAGTGACTAAATGTACATGTTTGGTCCGGTATCGACGGTAAGTCTTTAAAACTTGCAAGCCAAATTTGACTACAAAGTTTGGGAGTCAACAGTTTTATTTATATATATCCATACATGTACTGTGCACTGGTTCTAGTTGGCAGGCCTATGGGATATATAACATTTAAAATGAATCATCAAACGTGATCTAGAACTGTTTTAAAAAGGCTAGTGGTTCTCCGCGTGCTTCAATGTTTTGATGGTTTGTTAACATGAAAAATTGTCAGAACAAATGTTTGTGGCTGCATGTTCTTCTTGGTTGGTGCTTAGGCTTTCTTGAGGCCTTCGAATAAAACATACTTTTTTAGTGCTCCCAAGATCAAAATCTTTTGAAAAGGACAATACATGTAAACCATTTTGGGTATCCATGGGTTAATGGAAGTTGAATTGTTTTTTATGTGCATTCTCTGCTTTGCCCCGGAGGTCATGCAAGTGAATCTTTTCTTCAGAACAGCTGATACTGATGGCTGACGGTATAGATCTCTGTAGTTTGGGGGTGGCTTTGTTTCTTTTTTGTTTACTATATTTTGGTGAAATTTAATATTAAAAAGAAGATGGGAGTATGTGGCTTATGGAATTTTTCTAGTATTGTTCTGATTTTAACCTTAAGATGCTTATTAGCTTTTATTTTTCTTTTTTAATTGTACCTAGCAACTTTTTTATACTTCAGCATGGATTCCTTTGATGGTGAGATAGTTGTTTTAATATTTACTGTGTTTTCTTTCCAAGCGTCTAGCAGCCTGCGTTCAGCAATAACACGCCAGCATGGGATCATTCTGAAGGTGGTGTATCCTCAGGTGGACAGTAACTTACGTAGCATTGTGGCTGAACAGTTGGTGGCACTGCTGGATTGTTTTCTAGATGGCTATGTTTCTCAGCTGAAATCTGTGGACCGACCTACTGATCAAGAGAGATACAGCAATTTGGAAATGGAATATGTGCAGAAAAGATCAGAACTCTTGTCTCCTCTCCGTAAGTACTGTTTGTTTTCCTTTAATGCAAGGATTAAATGTTCCGTTTCATGAGGAAATGATGCAAACCTAATAGAGTAAATGGTGTTTGTGTATGAATTCAATTTGTTTCACATTTGCCTTCAGAGTATTAATGACTAGTTTTTCTGATTTAATGGGGTATTTGCAAAACAGATTGCAGAATTCCATACAAGATTGCATCCATGCCCATACCTCTAATAAAGCATCGCTGCTTTAATTTTTTAATTCTGCTGACTTGTTACATTTTTCTGGCAGGATTTATGTTCTGTGCTAGATGACTGAAAATATAATAGGCTTTTGAATGTTTATATTGTTGATAGTTGGAAAAAAATTATAAACATCTGAAACTTTGTTTAGTGTTCATCAGAAAAAATGTTAACTTTAGAATCTTGATTATGTAGTCAAGCCTGTTAAACATGTCAGATGTGGTCAAGTCTTTAATGAGTAACTGACAGCAAAGCCCCCCTTGTTGAGTGGAAATAACTCGAAGAAAATGTACTTTAGTAAACTTATTTTTTTTAACTTATAATGAATGATACACTATAAATAAGACAGTCTAATAATCACTGACACTTAACATATTTAAACTTCAAGAAAAATCTCTTAACTGTCTCAGTTTTACTGACATTCATGGGCTATGTTAGTTTGCAAATACATAAGTTAACAGAATACTCAGTTTTGTTTGAGAGGAAATACGAACTTCCGACTGAACATAATAAGATTAAAATGTATTTAATAGAACAACTAAAGACCATGGGATCTGTATTCAAAATATATTGTTTGAACTTTCTTTTTGGTTCTATCTGTTATCGGAAGCTTTTGCCAGCTCCTTTTTTGCTTTGTGTAATTAAATGGTTATTAATGTATTTAATGTAATTAAATGGTCACTTGTGGACTTCCACCCCTAAAGAAGCACAAATAACAGATACATGCTATCTTTCAGAGAAAACAGGGAGTATATGGGTCATTTTGTATTTTAAGCTTCTCTCCCCTTGTACTGTGGGACAGAGGTGGTAGGTATGTAAACTTGCATATGTGTAGGGTACGTATGAAGTACCTCTTTGATGTGAACACCTGAATTTTGTTTTCATTTTACGCAGACATCCTGTAACAGCTGAAGATGAGCATGTGTGATATAACTTCTTTTTCTTCTTGGTTACTTAGTTTCCCTGGGACAGTATCAGATGACAGCTGCTTTAGCAGAGAAGTACTGTGACTTTGATATCCTGGTGCAAATGTGTGAGCAGACAGACAACCAGGCCAGATTACAACGTTATATGAGTCAGTTTGCAGATCAGGTACCTCTTTTTTTTTTTTTTCCATGTTTCCTTTAGGTAGTGTTTGATAATAAGCTTGCGCCTGAAGTTTTGCAAAAAAAAAAAAAATAATAATAATAATAATAATAATTTTCTTTTAGTGTGTGTATTTACATACACGTACAGAATGAAATGTGGAAAATTAGGACCAAGATTCATCTTGCAGAACTTAATGGAGTATTTAACTTGAGCTTGTAAAAAAATAAATAAATAAAGTCGACAGAAATATGGATGTTAGTTGTATAGACAAGAGGGTTTTTTGGGACCTTTGTGCATCACTTGCACTGTCTCACTCTTGACGTCTTTCAGCATTTTGTAACTTGCTTGCTGAAGTATTGTAGTCAATAATGTTGTTTTATTAAACTAATGTAATACGAATTTAGGGATAACTTCCAAAAGAGGAGGGGAGATTGTTAAATGTATAAATAGAGGAGTTGAGAAGAGTAGGAAGCAGAAGTGTCGCTGTGTTCTTTTTTGTCGTCTTGTCAGATGCTTGTTGGGCAATTTTTCCAATATCTGTCAAAATTCAGTGTAAACATTTTTACATGTACTGAAAATTTGGCAAATGGAAGGAAAAAGGCAAAGAGACTACTTGAGGTCAGGGGGGTTGGGGAAAAAGGTTTCCAAATTTGAGAATCAGTGAGCTCAATTTTGTTTAGTTTTCCATAACAGCTGTGGAATGAAGAGTGCTCATTATTAAGTTTCGTAATGAAGAGAGTACAAAAAGGGTGTTTAATAAGAACAATTTAAAGTATCAGTAGCGGACAAAAATGAAAGTAAATATTTTTAGTCGCAAGAATCAAATACACAAATTGCTGAAGAATCTTCCATTTGTTCTCATTAGTTGTCTCGAATACCGGTGGTGGTGTGGGTTTTTTTATGTTTTGTTTGTTTTTTATTACTTAACCTCTTTTCAGAAAGTTGTTTTTAACATGACAAGCATAGAGCAGAATAGATCAGTAGATAAAGTCTTCAGACTTTATTTTTTTTAACTGTTAATGCAATTAAAGCTTAGCATTATTCCAAGATTATTCTGAAAAATCTAAATTAAATCATAAACATAAATCCTGATTAGTTATTTCACACTGAAGTTCTTGAGGATAAAATAGTTTTGAGGGATGTTTTTGGTTACAAAACAAGATTTATTTTTTCGAACAATGACTAGGGGAAATAAGGTTGCAGGTTCAGCTTGAGATAGGAGGGAATGTTTCAAAACAGTGATAGAAAAATAAACTTCCAATTATGAAACAAAGTAGTTAGCACGGAGTTCTGAGTGGTGGAAAGGAACAGGTGAAGATATTAGTTTGAACTTGTGGGTGAGGTGATACCTATTTTCAATCTTGTGGGTTACCAAAAAATTTATGTTTGGCATTTCCTTCATTTCCATTTAAGGACAAACTTGGATGCATGTATCAGCATCCATAGCAGATGAATTCTCTAAAGATTTTGTTTCTAACAGGACTTAACTCCTTTTACATCAACAGTATTTTTTTCAGTCGTGTTTTTTTTAAACAAGTTAACCCATGTTCTTACCAATTACATTCTGTTAAGTATTTTGCCTTTTAAGACAAACAAAATATTTAAAGGTAACTTTTATAATCTGTTTGTTTTCCTATTCAGAATTTCTCAGATTTCCTGTTTCGCTGGTATTTAGAAAAAGGGAAGCGAGGGAAGCTGTTATCCCAGCCTGTTGCTCAGCATGGACAGCTGGCCAGTTTCTTGCAAGCGCATGAACATCTGAGTTGGTTACATGAAATCAATAGTCAGGATTTGCAAAAGGTAGGCTTTCTTAATACAACCAAACTGAAACATCGTATGGTAAAACTTCTAACCACTGTGACAGGTATATGTTCAAGTATGCAGGTTACCTAATTCATGAACAAAAGGATGGTGCTTAACTAGGTGAACGAGGGGAGAAATGTCACAGATTATTAATGGAGTACCAAAAACCTCCCTCCAGGCACCATCTGGTGTATCATATAAGCCGCTGCATCATGTAATGGAAATTAGGCCCATGTAGATGACTGATATTTTGTATCAAGGAAGATTTATTCGGCTGAGTGATCACCACCCTGCTGTTCTGGGAGTTTACATTGAATATCAGTAACATTTTCAGAAGATCCAGCATAGGGGAAACTAAAATTTGTATTTCAAAGCTAACTTAGTGAAAGCAGAGAAATTTTGAGGTATCACAAAAGTAAAAAGTAAGAAAAAAAAAGTGCTTCATGTATATTCATAATTTGAAAGCAGTTTATTTTTAGAGGAGTTAACGTGTATGTGGGTAGATTAATGTTGTTTTGGTTTTGAACTTGTTTTTTTTGTAGCCTTGTAATCTGTCCAGTTCTTCTCCTACGTCTTGTTGATCAGTCTTCCTTCTGCTAGATTTATGAATACTTCTCACTTTTACAAATAAAAAATCTAAAGAAAAATGGCTTCTTCCGATTCATATGCACATTTATTAAATATGCAAAGGATGGTAACATCCTATTATAAATTATAGGTTGAGAATCATATATCCCTTTAAAAAATAAATAAATGGGAAAACAATAAATATTTGGTCAGAAAGGAATCTTTATAATACAAGTAAATGAAGTGTTTGGGAATCTTACTTACTCCGTTGGTGTAGACTGAGTTTTCTTTATAGCAAAGTACTACGAAGGAGGGGACCAGGATTCTAGAATAGAAGAAATTCAGTCTGGATTGCTCACTTCTGAGTAGGTGCTCAGAAATTTATTGTTCCTTTGTCAGACACAGAAGTAAATTTTTGCGCATCTGTTGGGTTACTACAGTGGTTGAAAAATAGTTAGATGTATGCCAAATTCCTGAATTAACAAATAAATAATCTGCATGCAAAGTTGTTCCGTCAAGGTGCATTTGCCTGGTTTTTATAGTGAAGTCTTCAATAAAATCCCAGAGGAACAGTATGTGAAGTTGCAGCTTATATTTAATTATAAGATAGTTTTGAGGGGTATTACAGAAAGAGAGACCTATATGTCTTCCTAAATAGCATAATACAGAATTTTAATTTGCAAGTTCTTCAAGACTTCTAAGAAATAACACGTTACAGTACTACAAATCATAAATAGCTAAGACTGCAGTTCAAGTTAAATCCTTCTTGCCTGTTAACTTTCTGATGTTAACTTCTACAACTGATCTCTAATGTGTTTATTAATTTCAGGCTCACAGAACATTGCAGACTTTAGCAAACATGGAGACCAGGTATTTTGCAAAGAAGAAAACACTTCTTGGCTTGAGCAAATTAGCTGCACTGGCATCTGACTTCTCAGAAGAAATACTGCAAGAAAAAATAGAAGGTAAGAAATAAAAACAGAGTAAGGTGAAGAATAGATTAATGAAGTTACTGAATTAGTCACATTTTTGTGAATAGTTCATTTTCTGAGTGTGAGGGCTCTAGCTTAATGTGGTATGGATACATTGGGCTGATGACTTTGCTCATGGTGGGAATGGTGAGGAAAGCAGCGTAAGGCAGTAACCGCAGTATTCACCTTCCCCTGTGCGTTAGGACTATGACATTGGGAACTTTCACCTTTTCACTTTTCCTAATAACATGCTATTAGCATAAAACAGCAGGCTGCAAAGTTGTTTTTTTTTTTTAAGTCATTAGACAGTTCAGAAGCAGCTGAAACTTCTAAACCATTCACAACATTTTTTATGAAGCTGCATTTTATATTTCATATGCAAGGTAAAAATAAATCAACTTCTTAAAGCCTAATTATTGAATAGTTATCAATGTTGAATTCCACTCAGGTCCTGAGACTCTTAGGCTCTAAGGAAATGGTGTATATATGTTATATTGTGATAGTGTACCTGCAAATATGTAAATTTGTGATCAAGAAGTGCTTCCTCAGTACTTTCTAGCATGGCTAGTGGCAGTGTTTCATTATGATCTAACTGAAAAGATATTAATGGAAAAATTGGGAATTCCTGTTCTGCTTCATTACCAAATACAGCAGTTCCACTGCTCTGCCCTTGCTATCACGCTTGAAAATACCCTTTTCCTGCTGTGAGTTTGTGAAAAAGCAAATATCCTACACTAATGGTTAAACTAATACTGGCCACCAGGGGGAAGCTTTAAAATATTACTGAAGATTATTTCTCAAGTTTGCTTCTATGAAAGTGCGTGTTTATCTACGTATGTTAGGTACAATTCTTGAATGAGATCTTGTTGAAAAACGCTTAGAATAATTGATAGCTAAGTAGGTGTTAAAAATTTATTTTTAGATTGTAATAATAATTTATTGCTTGACTTCTAAATTATCAAACATTGCATCTAATCTCTGTATGAATGCAACTTCAAAATATATGCCAATGCTGATGTGAACAATCTCATCCTTAAATAGGAAAACCTTAAACTGGGGAAAGCAAAGCTTTATTTCAAGACTGACTATCAAAATTTGGTGTGGGCTTTATTCTGGTACACACTTCTGTATGACAGAGGGCATAGCTTTTTAAATTTATGCTCTTTGTGTATAGGCTTTGCATTTATAAAGAAAGAGTAATTATTTCTGCCATGTTCTGCTTATCCACTTGAACAGATAAAATACTCCTTTAGAATTATTTTCACATTTTCACCATGCAATGGAACTGGGGTTGGAGTTCGCGTTCTGTGCGTGAAGTTACTCTGTGTTGATTCTGTTTCAGCCTAATAGGTTTCAGGCTGTACTGGAAAATAAAACAGTTCAGAAAGGAATAATTCATGGGATGCAGCAACTCCATTGCACAGATCTTCAGCCAGAATGTGACTCTTAGAAATCACAGCCAGCTTGCTTTCCTGCCTAGTGCCATAGCATCCCTCCAATCCTATGTATCTGTTTTCTGGTTTTGAGGAGGGGGGGTGGGGAAGCTGTCAGTCAGCTTTACACTGGGAACCTGACTGGAAAATAACAACTAGTTCACTGGGATGACAGTAGTGCAGTAGAAGTATTTCTGTGCTTAGGCAACATAGAAGTACCCAAATAAAATGCTTCATAAGAAATATTTGTAGACCTGAAAAATATTGTAACTTGGCAGTTGTTGCTGTGCCATAGACTTTATTACTACATTTTAATAACATGAAACATTTATTTTCTTAAATGACTACAAGAAATATCGGAACAGGAACGCTTCCTGTTACATCAGGAGACGCTCCCTGAACAGTTACTGTTAGAGAAACAGTTGAACCTCAGTGATATGCCAGTGCTGTCTGCATCTCAGCTCATTGATGTAAGTATCTCCTGTCTTCTCTGTTACACAGATAGAGTTCCAGTATATTTTCTACTCCAGTGTTATAAAATAAACTAGATCACAGCTGTTTTTATGTCTTATTTGACTTGCTAACCACTTAAAGATCTGACATATGAAATTGTTTACCTTTGCTTTGTTTATTTTGTTTACCTATAGCAAATTTCAAAATATCTTTTTTAGTTCAGAATTTTCTTGTTGCATATGTGTTTTTGAGTGCTGCTAGGAGAAGCAGCAGATCAAATCAGTGCCAGAAGCTGTCTTACTGGTCTAAACCAGTTTTTGGAAATGAGATAATTTTTACCTTCTGTCACATCCTCAGCAGGGCAAAACTTGAAAGGCAGAGGGAACAAATAATAACAACTTAATGAAGAAAGATGCTACAGTCTAGAAATGGAAAGGGCTGGAAGTGAGAAAGAGCACCCACAGTCTTTGTCTTTAAAAACAATGAACAACAGCAACAAAAAAGCAACTTGTTCCAATTCTGGCATCAACAGAGCTGACTGCTCCTCCACACTCCTTTCTGGTGGGAGCTGGGAACCAGTGGCCTTATTTTATCATCCAGTGATGCATACAAAAATATTTGTTGAATAGCAACATTACGGTATAAAACCAACCATGCCTTGTCTGTTAATTTAGCAACACGTTAATTTTCTGTAATCTTGTGGAAAATTAGGAGCTGGTATTGCACCTGTTAGAATTTTCCCCGTTTTCTTAGAACAATGTGAAGAGTCAGTAGATTCTGAAGTCGTTACCTCTGTCTTTAAGTGAAGCTGACTGTGGGATGACAGAAGAGTAAGAAGTGTCATGGTTTGACAAGTGCTGGCACCGTGCCAGGGTTCCTTCTGAATTCTCTCTGTCAAACCCATGTTCTTACTTGCTACTTGCAGTGCCAGAATGAAACTTAGGAAGTGTAAACAAACAGTGCATTAATATTAGTTTTGCTTTTAAGTACTAATTTAGAACATTGTTTATGGGGAGGGGGGTGAATGAAATGTGAATAGCAAACTTACCTGTTTGTAAAAGGTGAAAGGCAGTACATGTGGTTATGTACTGCTTCAAGCTTTAATTGTCAAAATAATTCTGAGAGCTCATTTTATTTGTGGAGCTGAGCTCTAGCTACAGTAGTCCAGGAATGTTACAGCCTTAAATGGTACTTAAATTTGAAACCTAGCAGCCTTATATCCAATGTCATTTGTCCACAGACCATTGTCATGTATGTGGAATGCTGCTCTAAAACCTTAAGTATATTCCTTACTATAAAAATACTTGCAATTGAATCAAGGCATATTTTCAAGAGAAGGTCATGTAAGTGGAAAATACATGGTGGTCTTCCCACAATGAGTTGTTCATGATATCAGTTACATTAGTTTGTAGGCTAAAAATAATTCTCTACGTTAATCTTTCATGTCGTAGATGTACATATGTGATGAGAACAGAAGGGCCAACGAGTATGACTTCAAGAAAGCACTTGATCTACTGGAATATATTGATGAGGTAGGAAAAGGTTTTGAAGAGTTTCTAATCCAGAGACTTTTTTTTTGATCATTTAAGCGAGAATGTTGCATCTGTAGTTAGTTAAGAACATATTGGCTTAGTGTACGGTAGTTAAAAATAGTCCCTAATGTGTTTTTTGGTTTGTTTTTAAGTCACTGGAGACTTAATGCCAAGTGGGGTTTAGATCATTGAAGAAAAATTACACTCCTCATCTTCAGTTCCCATTTATAGTCTAGTTTCTTTTTTAGAGCCTTGCTTCCCTACAGGCTTCCTGCAAACAGGACAAAAATTATCTGTTTTCAGTTGTTCAGTTCATGCATCATCCCTAGTGGCAGTTTCTCTGATGGTTTATGAGATAAGGTGGAATAAAGAACACCAACTTTTTAACACATGAATAGCACTGAACCACAGATTTGTTATCCTAAGCTCGAAGTGCTCGCTGCATCTCACTGTATGATCTGGTAACTTGCCAGGAGAAACTTTCCAGTAAGCATGAATAAATCAACTTCTGAGAAACATCAAACCAGAATTAAAAGCAACCTTCACTAAAAAGCAGCGGCTGTATTATTTCAGCAAACTATTTCAGATTTCTCTTATGGATCAGTTGGAATGTATTCCTTGGTAACTGAAAATGAGAGCTTTTTTCAGATTATCCCAGTTCATGTTTGTCTGGGTAGAAGGAATCCAAGTAGAAAAAAAACCCTCCTTTTATTAATATTTACAAAACGATTGTTCCATTTTGTTGGCCTTCGGTAATTTTGGTTTGATGACTATAAACATCTCTAACTTTGATTTTTTTAGCTGCTTTTAATTTATTTTTAAATGGAATTTTCTTTTGAATAATGTTTATTTACTGTTTATTAACTAGTATTTATTTATTTATATATGAATCTGTTTATTTTTCTTGTGTTCACAACTACACCGTATTTTGTACCGTGGAGTATTACTGCTTTGTCATTTACATTGAGTGGCTTTTTAGTTTAAAAAGAAAATGCCGTATGATTTTCTGACTTTTCCCTTCAATTTTACAAAGTAGAATCTGAATTTTGCATTAAATAAATAAAAAATAATATTTTTTTTGCAGTAAAATAAGTCTGAGTAAACTCATTTTGGTTCAGTCTTTCAAATTAATTTTCCCCTTGAATTTGTCTCCCTGTTTCACCAACATTGAGACAGAGACAACTATATTGTTTTTTTTTTATGTCTTTGAAGAAGGAAAAGGGAACATGAGATCTCAAAATTATTTTTTTTTTGCTCTGACATTTAAGTCTCTTAACTTAGGTAGAACCATTCAGCAAATGATGGCTTAGCTTAGTTTTTGCAGAGATGAGTTCAGCTAAATGTAGGGTTTGGTTTGGTTGTCCGTAATGGATACAAGTGCAATTCACAGCACTTTAAGAACGCGTATGTGTTCACCAGTTTTCCTAGCTTTTCTCCAGCAAAAGCTTAAAGACAAGGCCCATCCTTTTGCTTCCAGGCTTTTAAAGGCAAGAGATCATAGCTTTATGAGGGGAATTTAAAGTAGCTGTGATGCTTTAGGACATTGGGAGGTGAAAAAAATACGTGGTCTCTTCTGTCATTAAATCTTAAAAGGGTCTCTGACACCAATTATCTCAAAGTTTCTCTGCAAAGAATGGACTGACCTTTCCAAGACAAGTGTGTATTTTTTGAAGACATGTATTTTATGACTACATTAATAAATGTCCTAATTGTGTATGTTAATGCACGTCAGCTAGCTTGGCCACACCAAGAAAAGAGCCTTGAGTTCAGTCACCATTTAACAAATGTTAAAATTAAACTTGCCTGGAATAAACTGTTTTACATACTGGTAGTTGTTTGTGCTTTGGAATATATCCTGTTTTCAAATTGAGGTAGTTGGTCTTCAGTGATAGTGTGGGGATGTAGAAAGCCTGAGCCATGTCTTCAAAAGGAAGTGAACTGTCTTGAGTGGTTCAACGGTATCATCAGCTCATCTGTTAAAACAGGAGGTGTTTAAAAAAAAAAAAAAAAAGAGTTCAATACTTGAAGAATCTAACTGATTGGTGTAATCTGTGTGACACAGTGATTACTTTTTAAACAAATTTTAAAATTACCTCTCTTTTTTCCTTACATGATGTGAAGGAAGAGGAAGTGGATGTAAATGATCTGAAACTTAAAATTCTCTGCATGGCGCTCCGAAGAGATGGGTAAGTGCAATATGAATAAAAATTACCAGGAGTATTTGTGACATAGCTTTTCCAGAATTACACATTGGTGTACTGTTCTTCAGCTCATTGCAAAGATTGAATTTCATAGTGTGAAGTTTATAAAGTATGAAGTAACTGGTCAGAAAGTGTGTGGAAACCTCCATTTTAAAAAAATTGTATAGTACTTTGCTTAGCTCACTGGCAACCTCCTATGCATTTTCAACACCCGAGAAGCAGAGATGTAGTCATACAGCTCTCATTCTTGAACCCTTTGCGAAGGTAAAAGCAGTGATCAGTGCTGAAACTTTTCTTCCCCTTTGAAGCATCTCAAGATGAAGCTTTTTAAGAGCAACATGTGCAGATATCACTCCTACAAACTTTTATTTCACTTATTTTTGACCACTGAACCACTTCGACAATTTCATGACTTCTTAATATTAAACTGCATTCTTAACTCTAAGAGATCAAACCCCGGTGGCTTAAAAGACACTCTTACGGGTCTCCAGCACTGAATACAGGCTGAATCCAACTGGTCAGAAAAATCTTCTCATCAAGCAATGCTACTGTTCTTTTTAAGGGTAAATAGCTCAAATGGTATTCCCTCCCTGTCTTTACTAATTTCCAGAAGTTATCCAGCTTTACTAACTTCTATCTTTGTTCTTAGGAATAAAAGATGAGGATACATTCCAAATGCACCAAGCTATTTGTGATGGGCATGGATATAAGCACCATTTACATTCACACATACACATAGGATAGATTCCAAGGGACAATTGTCTGTAGAAAATAAACTCCTAGCTGCATGACTAAGTTATTGTCACACATGACACAAATATATGCAGAAACAGGTTCATGCTATTCTGTTTTCTTCCCTTCCTGTTAATTTCAAGACAGAGGTATCTAGAATCCCTGCATGGCACCAAGCCAGTAATTGGTTTGTGTCCTGTCTACCCTGAACCAAGAACAGAGATTCGGATGCAATATTTAAACCATTCAAATTACGTACAGTGCTGACAACATGTTGCCTGCTCCTCTAGCTAAACAGGTACAATTTGAGATCGCTTTGTACTAGTTAGTGTTTGGGAAGCTTGATCTCCCAGTTGAGTTTCCTGTCCAGCAAGGCTCACAAAGGTTTACAAAGAGGTCAGTCACAGTTTCAAAAGAGGTACTTTTAATTTTCATCACTGTGTGAAACGAAGTATTTGACATATTACAGAACCTACCTGTAAGGGTGGCATCTGTTTGCTACCAGAACAACTACAAATGGTGGTGAGCTTCTCAGGTAGAACAGAGGGCCTTGGCTGAACATGTTCCTGCCATTCTGGTAGGGCTCTCATTATCTCTCCTTCTCTGTGCCTAGGAGAAGGAAACCATCACCACCCCTTTCCCCTTCACTGCCTCCTTCCCTCAAGCTCTTCCCAGTAGATTTAATGATGAAGATCTAGAAATTTTGGAGTTACAGTGACATCCAGGGTAAAACTGGTTTCAGTGAAGTACGGAGGATTTGGCAGTAAGAGTTTCTGGGAGACAGGTCCAGATCTGAACCACATCCTATTAGCCAAAGGAAACCCATGTTAGTTTAGGAATTGACATGGATGTTCTTGTGTGGCGGTTTAACACACAAAACAGGGAATTTTAACAACTGAAAGGTCAGAACCCCAGCAAAGGAAGTTAGGTCGGTGTTGACTTAAAGCTGCTTGCTATGTGTAGAGCTCTGTAAAAATCAAAGTGTCCTTTAAAATAACATTTCTCTTAGAAAAATGTTTGGAGCTTTCTTATCACAGGTGAGACTTGCATTCATAAGTTTTTTGCATTTAATCACAAATGAAACTCAACTTGAATTTTTGTGCACTGTTACAGGACTGCAACTTGTATTAGATATTTTTTTCCTCTCGTTTTCAAACATATTAGCAAATTCCTGCTCTTGGTTTATTCTACCAGAAGATAAATCTCTACTTTCATCTCAATCAGTAATTACTCAGAATAGTTAATTTTTGTCTTGATGGGTAATACTTGTGTTTTTTATCAAAGAAATAATGTTTGTGTTTATGATTCAGAAGGCAGTAAGCGTTTCCATTGTCCTCCTAACTAGACTATGTTATAGTAGTGCAGTTATTACAGTCTTACTCTTGGAATAAATAACTAACTCAGGATAAAGAGACCTCTTGCTCTGAGGTATAGCCAAGCACGTAACATTGCGTGAACATAATCACCTTTGCTAACTCACTGGATTTCCTGTATATTTTTTCTTATTTGCATTTGTTTTTTACCTATGCAGTTCTCTTAAAAAATTATTCTTTGACTTGCAGATGGTCCAACTCAGAAGGTAGAGATGATCCAATTGAAGCATCTAAAGACAGTATATTTGTGAAAATATTACAGAAACTATTGAAAGAAGGTAAAGTGTACTTAAATGTGAACTTGAAAAGCTTAACTTCTTGAAATTTGGTGTTTCAAAAACTACTTAAAATGAACACTAATATATAAGAAAAGTAGCATAAGTGAATTCTTAGAGTAATACAAACCTCCATGTGCATTCCACTAGATAACTAATTCCCATATGATTATAATTCTCTCTCTATGAAACACTGGGGATGTGAAAGAGATGAGCTAATTTATTGGTTACAATGTCAGTGCCCTCAAATTATTGGCTTAGTAGAGCAGCTGTCAGATTTTGCATGTTTTTTTTATTGCATAGTAAAGCATGTCTTCTGGAGTCAAATGCATATCTTCTGTAAGATAAGGGATTAATATTTAATCATCTATCATTCAGAAGAGTGTGAAATATTTTAGCTCAAATGTTTTTTATGTTCCAAAAAGCAAAATCAAAATGGATACCACCATGACTCTCACTAAGCTAAAAATGCCCATAGGAAGCTGTGGTCATAGAAGTTACAGCTTTGGGGAGGGAATGGCAGGGAGGACAAGGAATAAGCAATTTAAAGTTAAAAAAAAAAATTAAATAAGTCAGATTTTAATACTACTACAAATGCCCTCTTTCCAGATTCGAGAAGGCACAACATCAGAAATACAAAAATTAAGTTCTTCAGAACAGTTCAATCCTATCAATTTCTACCCTTCTTGTGAGATTTTCACAGCTTAGGCTGAAGTGTTGCAACTGATAACTGGAAGTATTTATTATATGACTGATTTTTTTTATTTCCTTTGTGACATGATACGTAATGATGTAGATTTCATGTTTAAGAATTTTAGGTTTAATAATGAATTTAGGGATAAAATCATTGGGGAGCTCTGTTTGAGCAGGAAGTATTTTTTGGACTCAGTTTTACAAGATACGTAATTGTTATTTCATTTCTCTATGTGCATAATAGAATTTGATCCTCCCAATCCCAAAAAAGGCAGAAGTGGGTGTTTACTTAAAAAGATCTTAAATGCCAATGCAAAGTACTTTTATCAGTTTGGTAATTTAAGGTTTTGTGTTGCAGGAGTTCAGCTAAGTGAATATTTACCAGAGGTGAAGGACTTCCTGCAGGCAAATGAACTTGACCACTTGAAAAATAATCCTTACTTCGCATTTGTGTTAAAGGCAAACTATGAACTCTACGTTCAGGGGCAAGCATGATGATTGACACTTTTAAAAATATTTTTTTCTAAAGTCCTGTTGAATTCATGTCTACTTTTTTTTACATTCTGTTATTTTCCTAAAACTTTGTAATAAAGGCTATGGAGAGTAATATACTTGGTCTTAAATTTATAGACATTGACACTTCAGTCAGGAGAGCAAGGGGTGCATTTTCAGGCAAAAGAAAAATAAAGTTTTCATTTTCCATACATCTTGTAAACTTGCTATTTCATTTTATATCTTCATTAGTATGAGTCCTACCCGACAGTCAGATACACAGACACGTGGGGTGAAATGTGCAACCCACTGAAGGAGGTGTTAACTCTTGCTGTCACTTCACAGGGGCTGTGATTTCAGTTCAGAGAACATACTGAAAACATTAACGCTGGATGATTGTATCGCTTGCTAAAGAAACAATTATATAGAATAGCTCTATTCTCAACACTTCGTGTATTGTGCGGTGTGCGGATATACACTTTCTGCTGTAGGAACTAGGTAATTTCAATTTTGCATTAAACATTACTGTAAGGAAAGCTGACTTGTCGTTAGTCGCTCAGCTTGTCAGTGACAGCCATAAAGCACGGTTCTCGTAGGAATTCCCCTGCTCCAGTAAGAATACCATTCTTCTAATATACCTGATTTTATATTTTATAATACTTTTTACAGTGTTTTGAAAAAGCAAGTTTATCTGTCTGTAGCTTTCATATAAACTATATCTATAATTATATATAACTATAAACTATATGGATGTCTAGAGCACATGTTAAAAATGAGATTTAAGAGCTCACCGGGCAGTCATTCACTGTAACTGCTTGAATCTAGGCTGTCAAGAAACCTAGAGAGCAGTTAATGGAAGTGAGAGTCCAGCATGATCGTCCTTACTCGGCGACTTGTTCTTTACTAGCTGATGCTACTGATAGTCTCCTTTTTTTCTTTTTTTAATAACACCACGTTGTCCCAGTTATCTCTAATGTGGGAAGACAAAATAAATAAATCCATTTCAGTTATTCTGGGTGGTAGCAGATTTTAATTTTTAAGCTAAATCAATGTTACTTTAATCTGTAACACTGCACCTTTCCTTTGCAAGTAGTTTAACATGAAGAGAATGAATGCAGAGCAAGTTGCATGCCCTTATGTTTTACTTCTCTGGCCAGATGCCTGCTGCAACAACTTGATCCAACAGCTGAGAAGGTCAGAAGTTAAATCGGTTGAAGAGAATCCAGTTTCTAGTTTTAAAAGCGCAGCTCCCCTTCCGTTGCTTCCCCTCCTCCCTGTACTAATACAGTAAGCTGGGCTGAGAGTCTGAACATGTTTGGAAGAATAGCTTTATCTAGAGAGGTTCTAACTAATATGGGAAAGAAATGCATTAGCAGTCATCTTCTAAGATTGTTCTAAGAAACAAACTTTGCTCTTCTGCTGTCTTATGTGGTTGATAACAAATCATGGGTGCAACTCCTAGCTGTGGTTTCAAAGAAGTGGGGTATTTAAGGCATTCAAAAAAGTCCACATCTTTGTTTAAATATCACTTTAAAGGTGGTTTCATGTTATTGGTAAGTGTAATGTTTTAAAGGAAAGGGAATACTGTAACAGATGATTGACATCCCATGCTGAAATATGTTCTACCTGAACTTTTACTAGACACGTTTTGCTTGAAGAGGAATCTCTTTAATTGACTGTCTGCAGTAAAATACTTCGGGGATATCTTATCCCTTCCTAGACTGTCGGCTGCCTGTATTCTGTTAGGACTGACAGGATAAGCCCAGGAAAGCTTCCTCGAGAAGGACGTGTTTCTGTTCACCCGTAGCTATCAGTCTGCTTCAAAGCTCTTGGCTTCCTTCGTGAGATGTGTTTATTCCGGTTGGTGTAAAAGTACTCTGCAAGTTCTCAGGAAACAATCAGCCGTGTAGTCTTCACAATTAATGTTTTATTCTACTGCAGGGTTAGGAGGTATTTGGCATTTGTACAATGCCTTTCATCTGTCTATTGCCAAAACAGAAGGCTACGGGCAAGGAGTTTACTTAAATAAAACCTCATTAAAATAACTTCCATGCCTAAACTGAAGTTAAGTGTTCTCTCGTGCTAGGAATGTTAAATTGGTTCACTGTTGTATTAAGGAGCTTGAAAAGACGGGGATTTGGGAATGGCGAGGAGGAATAGCCCTGTTTCATTATGTAATAAGTCGCTCTTATACAGAACTCTTGTCTCGGATTACTGTATGGGGAGGATGCCTTCATTTACCACTGCATATCAAAGGTCATGCAGGAGCTCCGGTTTTGTCACACTTGGAAACAATTAAGAAAGCTGGAACATAAAACAGCAGGTTTTGACTAAAACAGCTAAAGGAGTGTGGACAGCTCCGTTAGAATAAGGTGGTATATGGTATATCTTTTCTCTTAAATAGTTACTTTTTCATCGATGGGAAATACACGCAGTACAAAATGCTTCTATCCTCTATGGTCATAAGAGTTGCAGGAAAGTTTATCAATTTCCATTTGTGGTAGGTTTCATTAGTTGTTCGTTGTGGATAGTGGTTTTCCTTGTGCTCTCTTTTGGAAACTAAAATATTTTCTGATTTATAGCCTAAATCAGATTGATTTAGTGAATCCAACACTGTCACCATTTTGCTGTGAACTGTATTTGGGTAAAGAGAAAATTAAGAGCGACCACGGGGAAAGAGTAAGTTTAGGCTTGTGTCAGCTTTCATTGAAGGACCATTGAGAATGTTTATCTTTCAGCAGTGTTAATGTTTTAGGCGGGATTTCTGTTACAAACACAACTTGATTTCAGATTCACAGCCTAATCAAATTGACTGACTGTATTTTGGAAGCCGGGAGTCTCACAGTTCTGCAAATAAATTTGATGGCTGTGATTCCCTTAAGTGCTTTCAGGCTTCTGGTTTTTGTACTGCCAGTTGTAGATGACAGAACTGAAGAATAATAACGCAAGTTGAAAAATAGCACGAAGGAACAGCATCTTTTATCCCCAGTATAATTTAATACAGTAACATGACAGCGAATGAACATGTATAGCAGAATGAAACAGGGAGCAGCCAGAGGTAAAGAATGCTGCCAAGCTAGAGGATGCAGAAATGGAGAAAAGGAAAAGCTGCTCGCTTCTCCATTGACCCTTCTTGTTCTGCATCGCAGTGGAGGAAATCAACTCCAGAAACGCCTTACTTTCAGGCAACTCCTTGCAGCGTGAATACTTGTGGTTTACTCTTTCTACCTCCTCTCCTGCCTTCCCTGTGTTAGATTGTAAAGGGATTTTAAAATTTAAAAGGATTTAGAAGGATTTGCCTCGGCCAGTTGTGCCTTTAGAGCACATTTTGATTTGCACGGACTCACTGGCAGGGCTGCAAATCTGCTTGTGTTCCTTCCCCTTAAATTCTGGTCACCAGCGAAGAGAAGAGTCACTTTATAAAGTCTCCCAAGTGTCTCACAGGCAGCCTCTGATTAAATACTGATTTAACGCGGCGATGAAGTGTTCCTCCTGGCTCGCACAGCGCCCTCACCTAGCCGGAGATGCCTTCCCTGTGAGACCGCGCTCCTTTTTACAAGGGTGAGCTGCGCGACGAGGGCCGGCTGGGCGCAGGGTGAGGGCACCAGCAGCCCCTGCTGGGTGCACAGCGGGGATCACGCTCCCCAAGGCCTCTCCTCAGGTGCCGGCAGCGTCCTCCCGTGCTGTTATTTCCCAAGCCACATCGGTGAAACACAGGACGCTACGCGCCGCGCCGCCACCCCCAACCTTCCTCTCCTCCTGCCTGCCCCCTCACCAGGCTCCCAGAGCCCCGAGGCGGCTCCCCCCGGGGCACACCTCCGCGCCGCCGCCCTGCCCTGCCCCGTCCCCGTCCCCGGGGGGATTATTTCGGCCCCGGGCCGGGCCGTGCCGGGCAGGGGGGGCCCCGCCGGCCGCTCCTTTTACGGCCGGGCCCGGCTCACCTGGGCCGCGTCCAGCAGCGCCTTCTTTGGGCAGCGCCGGGCCGGGGCCGCGCCGGGCCCGAGGCCCAAATATGGCGACGGCCGGGGCCGCATTCCTCAGCGCCCGGCGCCGCCGCGATAAAAGGGCCGCGGGGCCGGCGGGCGGCCCACGAGCCAGCCGGCCAGGAGCGGGAGGCCTCTCTGCCAGCCGCCCGACGCGCGCAGCCCGCAGCCAGCACAGGTAAGAGCAGCCCGGCTCGGTAGGGCCCGGCACGGCTCGGCAGGGCCCGGCACGGCTCGGCAGGGCAGGGCCGGGCAGGGCAGAGCCCCTCGCCCCGCCGTCAGGCTGAGCCGTGCGCCGCCCTGCCCCGCAGCCCGCCCCCGCCATGTGCGACGAGGACGAGACCACCGCGCTCGTGTGCGACAACGGCTCCGGCCTGGTGAAGGCCGGCTTCGCCGGGGATGACGCCCCCAGGGCCGTGTTCCCCTCCATCGTGGGCCGGCCACGCCACCAGGTACGCTGCCGGCTCCCGCGGGGCTGCCTCCGGCTGGCCCCGGGTCCCTGCGCTTGGACCCGCCCGTGGAGAGGTCGCTGAGCCCCTTTTTTCCTCCCCCCGCAGGGCGTCATGGTGGGTATGGGTCAGAAGGACTCCTACGTAGGAGACGAAGCCCAGAGCAAGAGAGGTATCCTGACCCTGAAGTACCCCATCGAACACGGCATCATCACAAACTGGGACGACATGGAGAAGATCTGGCACCACACCTTCTACAACGAGCTGCGTGTGGCCCCCGAGGAGCACCCCACCCTGCTCACTGAGGCCCCCCTCAACCCCAAAGCCAACCGTGAGAAGATGACCCAGATCATGTTTGAGACCTTCAACGTGCCTGCCATGTACGTGGCCATCCAGGCTGTGCTGTCCTTGTATGCCTCCGGCCGTACCACTGGTGAGTGCGAGCGCCCCGATGGCCCCTTGTCCCCAGGGACACCCAGGACTGGTCCCCTCTGGCTGCCAACAGCTCTGCCCCTGGCACAAGTCTGTTCCCGGGCCATGTCTCAGGTGTCTTCTTTTTGTGTTCCCAGGTATTGTGCTGGACTCTGGCGATGGTGTGACACACAACGTCCCCATCTATGAAGGGTATGCCCTGCCCCATGCCATCATGCGCTTGGATCTGGCCGGCCGCGACCTCACTGACTACCTGATGAAGATCCTGACTGAGCGTGGCTATTCCTTCGTCACCACGGGTAAGCACTGCTCCTTCCCAAAAACGTCCTCCTTCATTTCCAGCTCTTGCACCTCTGGGGATGCTGTAGCCTCTTGCCCCGTTGCAAGCCATGGGAGTGCTCCCTGTTGGGCGCTTGCGTGCGGTTAGGGGTCTGGAGACCCAGCAGACCTGTGGATGAGTTGCAAGTGTTCTGTTTCCCCCTTCATTGCAATCACTGATGGCTTTGCTCCCCCCTGACAGCTGAACGTGAGATTGTCCGTGACATCAAGGAGAAGCTGTGCTATGTGGCGCTGGACTTTGAGAACGAGATGGCCACTGCCGCCTCCTCCTCCTCCCTTGAAAAGAGCTACGAGTTGCCTGATGGGCAGGTCATCACCATCGGCAATGAACGTTTCCGTTGCCCAGAAACCCTCTTCCAGCCTTCCTTCATTGGTGCGTGCCCCTCTTCCCTCTCCCCTCCCCAGCAGCTCCCCCCTCCCTCTCCTGAGTCCTGGCACAGAGCTCTTGCTTGGCGCTTAACTTGTGCCTGCTCTTCACCCCTCCCCTGCCCCCAGGCATGGAGTCCGCGGGCATCCATGAGACAACCTACAACAGCATCATGAAGTGCGACATTGACATCAGGAAGGACCTGTACGCCAACAACGTCATGTCTGGGGGTACCACCATGTACCCAGGTATTGCTGACCGCATGCAAAAGGAGATCACAGCCCTGGCCCCCAGCACAATGAAGATCAAGGTAAGGCCAGAGCGTAACGGAGCCAGGCACAGGTCTCTGGGGACAGCCTTCTTTTGCCCTCCTGCGGCGCCTGACACCTGCAGCATTTACGTGCACTGATCTCATCTCTCTTGGCTTTTTCTAGATCATCGCCCCCCCTGAGCGCAAGTACTCTGTCTGGATCGGTGGCTCCATCCTGGCCTCCCTGTCCACCTTCCAGCAGATGTGGATCACAAAGCAGGAATACGATGAAGCTGGCCCATCCATTGTCCACCGTAAATGCTTCTAAACATGTTTACATGATCACTTTGCCAACCACTCTCAGGATGACAACCTTGTAGGTTCCAGGCTGCTGAGGACCTGCACCAGCCATGTAACTTTCTATTTTGTAACAATTTCTGGTTACTGTTGCTGCAAAGCTCCATGTGACACAGTGTATGTAAAGTGTACATAAATTAATTTATTTTACCTCGTTTTGTTTGTTTTTAAAACCAATGCCCTGTGGAAGGAAACAAAAAACTTCAAGAAGCATTAAATCATCAGTCATTCTGTCATACTCCTAATGCAGTTCTTTGTCGTCATTTGCTTGGGTTCTTCCATCGCTCGCGGCCGTGGCGCCTCAGGGTTGGGAGCAGAGCGTGGGGTGGTGGGCTGGGGGCTCTCCGAGCGGGGGCAGGATCCCCAGCCCCATTTTGGGTCACAAAAAGCTCAGTCGTGCAGAGAGCGGCCCCGGGGTGGCTGCGTGCTGCGCCGTGCTGCTGCAGGGTGGGTGCCCACCGCGCTGCGACGTGCTCCTCCCAGCCCCGGGGGGAAAGGGTTACCTGGAGCTTTCCTCACCCGCGGTGGCTCGCAAAGGATTTTATTTGGCTCAGCCTGCGGCAGAAGTAGCCCAGGCATGCCTGCGCAGCCCCAAGCCGTGATGGACAGAGGCAAGGCTGGGGCTGAGGGCAGGTGGCGGGTGCAGGTTAAATAAAGAGCTTTCCACTCCGCTTATGGGAAACCCGCCCGCGCTCACCCCGTCCCCGGGGGGCTGAGGGCACCCAGGGCCACTTCCTCACCTTGCCTGACACCCTCGCCCTTCCCCTGCTCGTGTGCAGGGGTCTGACTGCAACATGAGCCCCTCCCAGGGCCAGATGCCTCCCAGGGGGCTTCCCTGCTCCATGCGAGCCCTGAGGAAGATCCCAGGGGCTTCGGCTTCCCCTTTGCCTGCCCCGGGGGAGCTGCCCCTGCCTGTCTGCCTTCTCCCTAGGTGTGCTGGGGGGCTTGGAGACCCCCTGTTGTTCCCACCAGCTGCTCAGCTGTGGCTGCCCCCACGGGGAAGCACCCCAAAGCCTGGCTGGGTGCAGGGCTTGGCGCAGCTCCCTGCCAGGACACGTGTGTGTAGGAGCAGGTGGCCCTTGGAGAGGCTGGAGGGCCCTGGCAGGAAAGCTGTGCCTGGATTTGGGGGGGGTTCTGCACATTCCCATGGCTGCGGGGACAACGGTGCAGGAAAAAGGGAAGGTTTTCAGCTGAACTTCAACCCAGGAATGTTTTTGCTCTGCTGCGACTGCATTAAGGACATGCTCTTTTTTTTCATTTTGTTGGTTTTGCCTGCATTAAAGCGAGACCCACTGGCAAAGCCACTTTCCTGTACAGCCACATCCCAAAGGAAAACCCAGAGGGAGGGGCTGGCCTGATCCTTCTGGCACCCGGGGCTGCGAGGCCCCCCAGCAGCCCTCGGTGCTCCGAGCGGAGCGCCTGGGGCTGGACAGGGGAAGCAGGAAGGCATCCGCCTCTCAGAAGACAAGCGGGAGGCAGTCGGTGACCTTGCACGTGCCGTGTTTACAAGCCGGCGTGTGGCGGCACGTGCCTCGCAGGCAGCGCTGCGCGGGGACGTGGGGAGCTGCTTACCGCACGGCAAATCCTCACCGCTTGACCCCCGCTCGAGGGTTCAGACGTGGCTTAAGTGGTGTTATGAGATGGATTTTAGGGCCTGCTTCTGTTTACTTGATGAAAAGGCTGCTCTGGAAGCGCAGACAAAAGTTGGAAATGCAGCCTCGCGGATCAGACAGTGCTCGCTGTGGGGTAAGGGAACAGCTCCTCCACGTCCGTAATCACAGTCAGGGTCCTAATCCCCCGACAAGAGGGGCTGGGGGGGAGCTGCGCCAACCTAACCCAGCCCAACCCAACCTAAAAACCTCACCTTTTCAGGTTTCAAAACACAACACTTTATTTAACCTGGAACTAGCCTTTTATTTGGGCTTGGGGTTTTCAGAAATCACAGACAAAGATTGTTTGGAAACAGATAAGATGCATTTTCACATGGGTGAAAATTCACAGTGACACCAGCCTGGGTCTGGTCCTCACTGTGCATTTAACAAGAATTTCATTGTCCTCCTCTGTTGTTGGCAGGAGGCAAAGGATCAAGGACAAGCATCCTCTATCTTGAGAGAGGGAAAGCATTAAATCTGACCAGGGAGGAGTAAAAGAGAGCTGAAGGCAGGATGCAGGACACCAGTGTGGTGTGGGAGGCAGGGTGATGGCAGAATGGGATTGCAGGCAAGATTTAGTAAAAGGATAAAATAGAGGTCGCTTGCAAATCACTTTTATTTTCACCCAGGATGCTCCTAAGCAACAAGTTCTGTGGAACTATTCATTTTTGAAAGTGAAATTGAAACATTAAAATGAATCCCTTCAAAACACAGTTGTTCAAAATTTCAGACATCTTAATTGTATTTTATGGAAAAAAAGATTTGCTGCTTCTATTTAGTTAATCCTCAGGAAAAAAGAAATAAATAAACAAATGGAACATTGCCTGCTAGGGTTTCTTTCTTTCTTTGTTTTTAAATGGAATGGGCTCTTTTTTTTTAAAAAAAACAAACAGTTGAAATAGCTGCTCAGATGTATAGATTTCCATGGTGCATCTCCTTGGGCTGGAAAAGGAGCACATCAGGGTGACCACAACCTACTGACCAGTGCTCACTGCAGGGATAAACTCCCCTGTCTGAGGCAGGGGCACGAGGAGCAGGTAAGCATGGTGCTGCTCTGCCAGCAGTGGTGCAGCCCTGTCTACCTGCAGGCATCTCCCATGCTGTGGCTGCTCGTAATGAGCAGCTACAGATCTGTAGGAGACTCCGTTTTTCATCTGTTCAGCACCTGAAAAATAAAGCAGCTTCTGATCTCTGTGCATCGGGGGAAGCCAGGAGTACTGCAGGCTCACGCAGGGGTTGTGCGCTGTGTGCGATGGGTGTGAGCAGACACTTGGAGGAACATTTTATGTCCCTGGGGATTTCCTCCTTCCCCACGCAGGGCTCACCATCAGCCTCAAAAATCCGCAGCCAGAAGCAGAGCTGGGGCCAGCGATGCCGGGCCTTGTAGCACCGGCCACCCTGCGCAGCTTATCCCGAAGTGCTTGCAGGGACCGCAGCCAGGCGCGCTCTTGTCCCGGCCGTGCTCTGAAGCTGATGCCGGTGGCCTGGAGGCTGCTCTGGCCCGGGCTGGTCAGGGAATGCCTGGGAATGAGCCTCTTCTGTAACCCCACCTCGCAGAGCTGCGTATATATAGATCCTGGAAGCAGCTTTCCTCCTTGGCACATCCCTGCGGCCCGTAATACCCTGCAGGCCTGCCTGCCCTGTCTCCTGCTCCCTCGCTCTCAGCTTCCAGCAGCTTCTCCCTGCTCTGGGGAAAGCAAGGTTTTGAGCTGAGAGGAGGGAGAAGAGGGAGGACAGCCTTACAAAAGGGCTCTCGCATGCTCAGGGGTGAGCAGACTAAAGCCAGCGCCATCTGGCCTGGGTGCCCGACCCTGCTCATGGAGCCACAGCCCTTTCTGCACTGCTGGGCTCTTCCATGAGGACCTGAGCTGTACCTGTGGAGATGGACATGCCTGTGTGGCTCTTCTGGTCTCGTAGCTTTTGCTTAGGCTGCCCAGCTTCACCAAAGCCAAAGCATCCCAAGTGTGGGTTCAGGTAGATGTGTGTGAAGGGATGCGGCTCTGTCTTCCCCCTGGGGCAAAGGGGCTACTGGAGACGGTGACCCTTCATCTGACACCTCCTGATCCCTCAGCCCAGACACGGAGGTCACCTCGTCTACCTGAGTGCAAAGTAAGACTACTTTACATTGCTACTAACTGTGGCCAGAGAGCTGCATAATGGGATGCTGCTTTCCTGGACACCCCCACATTGAGCCTGTATTTTAATAACCAGCTTTCCGCCTATATCATTTTTTTTGTTGAAGGATATGAAAACAAAACAAAACAAAAACAAAACAAAACAAACAAACAAACAACAACAACAAAAAAAAAAAAACAGAAAGCTCCCAGAACACCCTGATGCCAACCAGTGGTAGTACTGTTTCACCCCAATCCAAGCAGCACTGCTCCAGGTGATACATCATGTTTCATGCAGGAAGGGAGCGGTTGCATAGGTGCATTGGTTTTCTCTCCCCTTTTCCCTTTCCCACCCCAAGCCCATCACACTTTTCTTCCGTGCCCATGAACAAGTCATGGCTCTGTTTGTTACCAGCAAAGTGGCTTTTCTGTTTTCTGTCTCAGAGGAAGATGATGAGGAACAGCTAGTGTTCTTGGAGGGTTTTGAGATGTTGTCATAGAAGGTGTTTGGGGAATGGGAAATACTTGGGATCCTAAATTTAGCTCTGAAAGTCATGCAGTCCAGTATCCTGGCACAAATACCAGAGAAAGTCTTGAAATCTGAAAGTCTTCCAAGTGTGGCCGCAGCCCGAAGGCTGCAGTGGCCACCAGCGGTGCTGACACCACCGGCTGTGCCGCTCTGCCTCCGCTCTCCTGCTTCGGGCAGGAGGCACCAACAACCTGAAACACCACCACGGTGACGTTGTGCCATGGCTCTGAACACCAGGCCTCACTTTTGTGCTGTGGGGATAACAGAGCCCTGGCACAGGCTGCCCAGAGAGGCTGTGGGGTCTCCTCCTAGGAGATCTCCAAAAGCCGCCTGGACGTGGCCCTGGGCAGCCTGCCCTGGGTGTCCCTGCTGGAGCAGGGGTTGGGCCAGGTGGGCTCCAGAGGGCCCTGCCAGCCTCAGCCACTGTGATAACTCCTGTCAAATCCTGACCAGGCTCCAGAAACCAAGTGTAGCTCTGCCCAAACCGGCAATGGTGGGTTTCTTTACAGTCTGCAGCTTGCATGTGCAAAGGCTGAAACAGAAGTGCAGGCAGCCCATGGAGCACACCTGCTGGACGTGCATCATTGTTTAAAAATAAAAGGAGTAGGTTGCTGAGAGGGGAGAGCAAAGAATAACACGGAAAACATTGCAGGGTCAGCACATGGCGTGGAGAGTGCTCTTGCCGGGGCAGGGGGCTCCAGGCAGGGACAGAGCAAGCAGTGGAAGCAGTGGACGTGGAGGGGTGGCCATGGAAGGAGAAGGGAGCTGGGGTGATCGTATGGGGTCATCTGAGATGATTGCATTAATGATGTGCTCCAAGATTAATACAAATTAATACAGGCTCCCAGGGGCCCTGTATTGACATTGCACTTAATTTCGACCATCTGTGCAGGTTAGATTTGGCTGATCACACCTTGCAGCAAAATTTCAGCCCATTTACCAGGTCTCAGACACTGAGTTAGACAAACCCTTGGTTTAACTCTTGGGAAACATGCTGGAATTGACTTATGCAAGTGATCCTCACTGAAGCCACCGAGAGAACAAAGGATTTGGTTAAAGTTTAAGTGTTTGCATGATCAGGTCCCAGATTAAGAAACAAAGCCATAACAATTAAGGCAATAACATGAGGAATCCAAAAAGAAGAAAGAGAGAACAATTAATTTTATTTCTGTAAGTCCAGAAAAATGGCTCGAGGACATGAGGTGATCGGTTGGAAGTAAAAGATTAATATATATATATAATATATATATATGTATTTCCTGAAAATTGTAAAGTGTATGTATTTAATCTATTGCCTGTTCTGTAGGGTTTTGTATTGCTGATTTCATGATTGACATCTATTTTTCACCATTTTGTGTGGAAGAATCGGTCTGAACTGAGGAACAGATGAGGGGTATAGAAGGACATAAATAGCAGCGAGGCCTAAGTCTGGAGCGCAGGTATTCCTCAGAAGCAGCAGCTTTAGCAAATAAGATACACGTGTGGAAAAGAAGCATTTAAGGAGAAAAGGGTGTCATGACACAACCGTAGGGGCTGATACCCTCAGCAGTCGCATCGGCTTTGCCCTGGCCGTGCCGAGGTAGGGCTCTGGAGGGAGGCATTTCCCTTTGAGACCCCGGTTTGCCTCTGGCCAGCGAGAGGCGAGCGGCCTGTTTTGGAGAAATGGCCTTACATATAACGGCCGCATATGGGCACGGTGTTTTTATATGGTAAGTGTAACCGTGAGCAGGGGTCGGTGTTGCTAAATGAATATTTAAAGCAAATGCCTGATAAGTTCTTCGCTGTCAGTTTGAGTTGTGAGTCACGTTGCACAGTCCCCAGCCATGCCCCTCTCTATTTATAAATTCATGCCTTGCTATATCTGACTCGCTAAATAACCCTTCCAAATTGTGGAAGGGATTCTGGGGGCGTACTATGGGACACAGGGAATAATTTAGAGGAGCAAGGGGAGCCGGGGAGGGCACAGCCATCTCGGCACGTGTGGAGGCCCCGGCGAGGCCCAGGAGCCGCCGGCTTCGGCCTGCTGGGCGCAGGGTGGGCAAAGACCAGCAGAGCCAGGGGGCTTCAAACCCAGCCCCCTGGTATTACCCAGCGGTATTTTGGGAACGCCCCACTTCATATCCTGTCAGACACTTTCCCACCAATTTCTCCGACTCTTTTTTTACACAGAACATGGAGAGATGGCATTGGGACTGGAAGGGTAAGCAGGCTGCCGTAAGGTGAAGTCACCATGATCTTAACACCCAGACACTTTAAACAATTTAAAGAAATTGAGGTGAAGGGACAAAGGTGACTGGGGAGATGAAAAATCTAAAAAAACATGATGGGAAAATGGATTTTCCAGAAAGATTTTTTGATTAAAATGACAAAAAAAATTAAGGCTTTGAGTTGGCTTATCTATTGAGTTATTATTATTTATTATTATTTTTAAATCGGCTTTCATAGATAAATAAGCAAATATAAGGGTTTTAGGGTTGTTCTCCTACAGCGAATTTCCAGGCCATGATCTGCTGTTTGGCTCTGTCCAAAATATTTTTATTTAAATGGTTTTATACCTTCCTTGACAGGAAACCTTGATGAGTCAGGAGTAAATAACTTCTTCACGAAGGAAAGCTTGGTAGCACGTTGAAGGAATTGAAGGATTGTTTCTCTGTGGCATTTGTCAGATGCCTGGCATTGTAGTTTCTCCACCAGAAACCAAAAAACCATTTCCAGCCCACTGGGATACAGTAAAAGGATCCTGACCCTTTCTGCCTGTCATCTTTCCACAGGCAAAGGGCAAAGAGGGACAAAGGCATTCGAAGAGTTTTTAAGGAGTGGTTTGGATGAGTGCACGATCATCTTTTTTCCCTTTTGGTCATTTTTAAGTGGTGGCCTTCTAGTCTGCTGGTGGACCGGGCAAACGAGAGGCCAGGGCTGGGTGTGGGCACACACAAGTAGCCAGGCTCAGCGCCCCTCTGCCTGTTGACCACGGAGCCCTGCCTTTGCCCAGCTGCCACGTCTCGGGAAAGGAGGGTGCTCACTGTTTGCTGTATTAATGGTGTCTCCTGCTTTTATTTCTTGGCCAAACCTTTCCCCTGGGACATGGGTGGGGAGAATCTGGGGTTTGCGTGCCCTTGACCCTGTCCACCGGCATGACGGGGAGACCTACCTGCCCGTCTTCCATGGCTGTAAAATTAAGAGTATCAATGTAGGCAAGTCTGGCATGTTCATAATCTTCCTTGGAAAGCAGAGCTGAAAGACATTTGTGATGGAACTGACTGATTTTATTCCTGTTTGCCTTCTTCTGCATGTCGCACGGAGCTAACTGCTCTTTGGTGGACATTGTCTGATGCTGAAGGACTTTAAAGAAAGGCAATTTCTCTCTGGCCCAGCGTAGCAAGGCAGGGCGCAATAGTGTTTGTCCAGCATCATCTGCAGAGCTCCTTCTCGAGGCAGAGAGCTGAGCTGAGCCCTGTTAGGAGAGTGCAAGGAGCAGCCACGTGAGGCTGGCCAGGCTGAATGGTGCCACTGCAAATGAACCGGCATTTCCCAGCCTGAGGAAGAGGCGGCTCTGCCCTCAAGTGGGTGGTGGGAACAGCAGTGTGGGGAAGGCAGGGATGCCAACCGGCTGTGGGAGCACTGGGAGCACCACACCAAGTCCCCAAATCCCTCTTTTCTCTCTCCAGCATAAAGCCACCCATCTGGTCAGCAACTGCTAGCAAAACACTCACTGTCCTCTCAGCGAGCGCATAGCTGGTGCCCAGCTTCCCTGAGAGCAGAACCGATGCTGGCTTTGTGCGGGGCACTGGGGACAAGGGGGGCAGCTGCCTGCCACCTGCCCCATGCTGCCATGCACTCGGGGCATGATCTGTGTGGGCTTTGGTTCGGTGGCAGCTGGTTCTGGATGGAAACCAGTGAGCTTGGGAGATGAAAGTCGTTCGTACAGCACTCTCCAGAGCCAACAGGTCCCTTGCGCTGAGTAGGTAATCCATTATAAACAATGCACGCGGATGTCAACGCTCTCTGAGGGAGGCGCTCACAAGTGGTGCGCGTTTTTTTTCAAGGACACCCATTTGTCAAAACCGTTCTGGAGATAATTGCTAGTGCTCCAGGGGGATGCGGTGCGTCAAATGCTGGCTTTTGCTGTCAGGTGCACGGCTGTGCTTGGTCCCCTTCCTCTGAAAATCAGAATCCCAGCACCGACCTGGGCGATCGCAGATTTGAAATATCCTTTTTGTAAGGATGCTGCTGTGTCTGTAGCTGCTGTTTGACAGCGGCTTGACTTTTTGGTGACTGCCCTTGTAAGAAGGCTACTTTGCTGGAGGATTTTAGGATAAAGAGTACTGGAGAGGACAAATAGGCATCCAGAGACAAATATACTAACCATTTAAACCGGAGAAACTCACTGTAATGATTGCTTTTCTGTACTTAAAACAGGCACTGTGCTTCGCTGAGCAGCAATCCTCCAGGAAGCCTTTAAGACCCGATGGGAAATCTCCAATTAAATGCTGAGTGGCGTGAGGGGCTGCAGACAGTTTTGGGGATGGAGCAAGCCCAGAGCTGTGGGTCCATGCTGCCCGCTGCCCATGTGCAAGGGCTGGCACCCAGTGCTGCGGTGCTGATGGAGGGGCTGAGCCCCACAGCAGCACTGTGCTGCCAGCAGCTGTACCAGCTTCGTCCTGCTTGGAGCAGAGTCTGAGAGAGCCGGGCCAGGCTCTGCCCAAACCGCAAAGCTGGTGTGCGGTCGGCAGTGCTTAGCACATGTGTGTGCATTCAGGCTGCTGGCCGGGACTGCTAGGAAGCCAAAGGAAGAGACACCCTAAGACTTTAATCTCCCTCCTATCTGGAGGCTAAATTAACCCTGACTGCACTGACATTTTCCAGCCTGATAGCCAAGTGGCCGATTACGTGCCTCTCGCTAGCTGCAGAAACTTGCACAGATGGGATTTGCACATCCGCAGGTTCCAAGGGGTTAAAAATAAACCACCCCCCCGCTGATGGCTCGTTTCATGTCCATTTAGAGGTGTGCCATGCTTTTCATGCATTTCCATTCTCATACCCCTGTGTGAGACCTGAGAAAATGCCTTCGCAGTGGTGACATTTTGTTCAAGGCAGTAATTTTTTTTTTTTTTAACTATTGCTATCTGGGCTAGCTCCCCTCCGAAGTATTATTTCACCAGGAGTGCATTCGCCATCTACGTGCCTTGTTCTAAACTGGGCGCTACAACATGTTTGCTCGCACGTTTATGGCTCTCCCTGCTACTGCCGGGGCGGTGGCTGCCCCGGGGCACGGTCAGCAGCTAGCGATCCTTTTTGTATTTCTCAGCGAAACAGGGACTTGGTCTCTGGAATGGATAAAACACTTTCCATTGCTTTTTTTCTTCATTTTTTTTTTTTTTACCTCAGTGCTGGGATGGTTTGTTCAGAGGAGCACCATCTCTCCTGCCACTTCTTAATGTCAGCCGTGCGGGGTGGTGGCACCACGTTTGGTGCAGGCATCCCAGCAGGTACCAGCACGTGCATTACCCCAAGCGTCCGCCTTTCTTACCATTTGCTTCCTGGGACGTCCCAGGGAGCGTGTCCTGTGCAGGAGGAGCTGTGCACGTGCCCGAGAGAACAGCCGGGTGTGGACCCACAGCTTGTGGGGCCGGGGGGGCTGTTTGGGATGCGGATGGGATAAGGGGATGAACATAACACTTGGGTGGATGTAGAAGACACAGAAGCAAAGCAGTGGTGCTGTGGGTCCTGCCACGGCGGGGGGCAGCTGAGGTTGCTGGAGGAAGGGGCTGGCACCATGGCAGTGGCCTGCACGCTCTGGGGAGGCTGCTGCTGAATCTTCAGTGTGTAAGGGGGAGAGGCAGGAGGAGGGAAGGGGCAGGCAAGCTGACAGATGTGGGAAATGCAACGAGGGACAAATTCAGAGAGCCCCCTCCCCACCACAGGGGAAGGGCACACGGAGGGGGACAAAGCTCCTCGCCTGAGTGCTCACTTCTGCAGAGACGGAGACTTTGTGGGGGACTTCTTTTCCTCTGTCTTTTTTTTTTTTCTTTTCAGTTTTGCCAGCAGAAGAAGACAGAAACTAGGAGCAGAACAAAGCTGGGAGGCGTAATAAAGCAAGGATTTAACTGAAAAGCAGTCAGAACAGAGCACAGACTCTGGGAGTCCAGCGTGGCCGTGCTGCTTCTGTGGCTGGAGCGGAGCAGGGAGCTCAGGACAGGGGGCTGGCTGGGGGCAGCTGTCCCCTCCCCAAGCAACGCTGCATGAAAACTGGCTTTTCCTGCTGATGCCCACCACGTCCCGGTCGCTGTCGGGTCTTACCCAGCCCAGGCAGCCGCTGCGCACCGTGTGAAACCCAAGAGAGCCTGGACGATCTCCAGGAGGCAGGCAAAATTCCCATATTGAGCCCGCCTCGCTCTCTCCCCGCTAAAACCCAGGAGGGTTTGCCTTCGTGGGGGCTTTTATAAGGGGCTGCATTCCTCCCGCGGGAGCCCCCAGCCAGTCAGCGCGGCTGAGACCTTATTAGGGACACTGCTCACCAAACCCCGGCCGCGTGCCCCCCTGGCTCCCCCCAGCAGGGCTCTCCGCGAGGTCCCCCCTATGCTGGCTTAAAGACGTAGCCAGGGCAGCAGAGAAGGGCGCAGCGAGCAGCGGGCGAGATGCGTGCCCAGGGCATCGTGGCCACTCGGGATTAGTGGCCAGCCGCTAATCCTCCCCGCCGACGCTCTTCCCCATTAGGTGGAGGTGACAACAAGCGAAGAGGCAGCAGGGAGGGAAGGGGGAGCCGTCACCCTGCCCCCAGCGTGCTGCTCCCGCTTCCAAAGCTCCCTTCGCCTTCCTGTCCTTGGTTTCCCCCTTCCTTTCTTCTGCCTGTGGGCAATTTTACAAGCGGCAGCTGAGCCCTCGCCTGTTTGATTTGAGGCTGGACCTGAGCAGGTCCTCTGCTGCTGCTCTCCTTCCTGTGCCTCCAGGGGGAAGAGCTCGTAATGGTGCTGGAGGTGCTTCAGAAGAACGGTGTGTGGCTGCGGCAGGCCAGGATGGGCAGTCTTCAAGTGCGTGGTCTTGCCACTGAGGGCCATAAATGGAGTTTGCACTGGGGTGAGATTTATTCTGTGCCAAAGACCCACTGTTACCAGGGTGGGGACAATAAAATTATTATTATTTTTTTCAATCATTAAATTATTTTCCACGTATTAATACCCATCAGTTTGGTGCTTGGGAAAGTGTGTGGGCTCAGAGACTTCTGCACCACTTGCCTCTCCCTGAATGCACACGGGCTGTCTGCTGCCTTGGCTCCTTGAAGTGGCCTCCTACAGGTGTTCCTGGGACCACGAGCTTGAAAACACCTTGCACATATTGCAATTGACTGCGTTGGACTCTGCCGCTCCACGTGTGGTGATTTACACCCTCAGAGCTTCCGACTTGGTGTTTAATTCGATGGTACCTGGTTCCGGAGAGCCCCTCAGCCTGGGGGATGCTCTGCAGGGGAGCCGCTGGGGCTTCCGACCCTTCTCCGTGATGGCTTTATTCTGTGGGCAGCTGGTACAAACCTAAAAAGGATAATAGCCCGTGAAACCAAAGCCCCTGCATCTGCTGGATTAACCAGGCTTCTGTGAACAGCGTGGGGGCTTCTTTTGTGAGGTGGCTGGGACAGCCACCCCCAGGACTTGGCAGAATTTCACCAGATACAGAGCTAGGAAGCCTGTGTCATAGTTTTATTTTCTTTCTCTGGCAGGGAAAGACTTGCTGATTTGGATTTCATGCTGTTAAATACTTTAAAAAGTTAAATTTAATACTTCAAATACTTTAAAAAGTACATTTATTTATAAGAAAATGCATCTTTCTTTTCCCTGTGTTTTCTCTCCCTCAGACTTTACCCAAGAGATCTCTCAGCAGCCCCATTTCAGATGACGACTGCTCCTGTTTCGGCTGGGAGTCAGCCTGCTGATGTGAAAGCTATATTGACATGCAATTTTCCAGCCCTGCTACATACAAACTGGCTGCTCTCCTCCCCTGGTGCCCACTGCCACGGAGAGGTGGAAGAAATCAGGACTCTGGGGCTTGGTGCCAGCTCTGCCATCGATCTGGTGTGAAACTCTTGACTTACCTGGCCACCTGGCTTGCTACCTGCAGGAGAACAATAATAAGGATTAAGAGGCAGAAATAAGATCCTCGGGGGAAAAGGGATTTAAAAGCAGGTTTCAAATTTCTGTTTTGGTTTGAATGATGTCTTTACTTAGTTTTTTAATGAAGGAAAAAAAAAACCAGCAAAATTTGTAAGGGAGGAAATTCTCAGACTCGTAAATATTGTAATTCCTCATTCAGGCATCTGTGGAACTGCAGTTACTTAATGACTGGCTACTCTCAGCCCATGGAGGTCTCTGCCCTGAGGTACTGAAGCCAAAACTCGTTAGGATTAAAAAAGTAAATGTTTATATAGCTACACTGAGATCATCCAGAGCTGCTGTGCTGAGGACTGGGAGTGATCCCTGGCTGGTGCACATGGAGCTGTCCGGCTCTAGCTCTAGGAAGAGCTGTCCTTCGCCTCCTTCACCCAACACAGGCTCAGCATCTTCCCCCAGAGCCCCTGAATGTGCTCCAGGGCTGGTTTCGGATGGGGGCTGGCCTGGAGGGACGTTGGGCACTGTTGCCTGGTGGCTCCTGCACTGCTAAGGCCTGAAGATTGATAGTGGTAAGCCGTGCAGAATGTGCCTTGAGTAAGGTGTGGCTTTTGGCATCAGTGTTGTTGGGTGTCTCCACAAGCTTCTGTTACAGGTCTTTTTATACACACTGTCCCTGGTTATTTCCCCAAGTCTGGCTGCAGCCTATCTGCCCGTCACTGCAGGGTGTGTGTGCAAGGGATGAAAGGGATGTGCTGAAACCGCGGCAGGAGCATGAGGACACGGCTTACCTCATAGCACACGTGGCTGGTTGCTTGTTTTCATGCCAGCAAGGGAAAATGGCCCAAAAACAAGCCTGGTACAATGGAGGGAGGGGCAGGGGCAGCTAACAACAATCCTGCATTGTTTATGATGTGCTGATATCTTGCGGGCTGATATGAAGAGTAGTTACCTGCTCTGAAGAGTGCAGAGTCTGGGGAGGAAATGCACAAGATGGGAGCTGGCGGACTGCATGCCAAGCTGGTGCTGGTGTTGGTTCTGGTGTTTCGTGTATGAAGGCTGAGGCACACGCTAATGGCTAGGAGGCAGGCTTGGGGGCACCCCAGCAAAAGTATGGCTCTGCAGCATGTGAATCCTTTCCTCCCTGTTGGGAAAGGAAGCCATTGACTGGAGTGTCCATGGACCTCAGATATTGCCGTGCCTGCCTAAACTGGGGACAGTCTTTTTGAGAAGGAAAAGCAGTGCACAAACGTTGCTCTCAACTGACCCCTGGGAATGACAGCAGCCTTTTCATAACCCCAGCTGACAAGGTAATGCTTTGTGACTGGCTCAGAATGCCATTTTGTACAAAATTACAGTTTCTAGATATGAAACAAATGCTGCCGTGCCCACATATATGAAATCCATAAATGTCGTCTGACCATACAGACTGAGCAGACTTTCAGAGTAAGAAGTCGTGGTTTATTAGGAAGTCATCTGCTCTCCCGTTGGGCAGCTCTGGCAGCCTTCTCTAGGGATGTGTTTGGTGATGGTCACTCGTACACAAATCCTCCCCTGCTATTTCCCAGGAAATTTGGGTGGTGGAGCTGAGCGCATGGCTGGGTGACGGGGTGGTGGAGTGGGGCAGGGGGAGGCAATGGGGACACCCACCGGAGCCCTCAGGGGGATAACCAACATGGGTTAAATGCAAACGGTGTGGTTTTGCTGGCTGTGCTGGAGCCACCAGCGCCTGGGTTAGGATTGAGCACTTTTAATCGTGGGCGCCTGTGCTAGCTCCAATTTTCCAACTTGTGTTGGTTTTGTGCTGGTTCAGGCAGGCCGGCCCTTCGCCACAGCAAGGCAAGGGGGAAAAACCACCGCTCGTCCCCGTGCTACAGACAGACAGACGGAGCCTCCCTCCCACACGGCTCTCTGGAAGGCCGTCAGTGCCCCCCCGCGTCCGAGCGGGGCTGCGGGGCGCGCTTCGTGCCTCAGTGCCCGGCACGGGGCCCTGGGCGCCTCAGGGTGGCGCAGCGGGCATCGGGCGGCCGGAGCGCCCGAGGGGGGGCTGTGAGGACGGCGAGGGTCCGGGCGGGAGGCGTGAGGAGCGGTTGTGGTGACTGCAGAGCAGGCCGAGGGGAGGCCTCACGGCGGCCTGCAGCTCCCTCACGAGGGGAGCGGAGGGGCAGGCGCTGAGCTCTGCTCTCTGGGGACGGCGACGGGACCCGGGGGCACGGCCCGGGGCTGGGACAGGGGAGGGGCGGGCTGGGCGCCGGGTCCGTTGCCACCCCCGTGCCGTCACCCAGCGGGGGGATCCCCGCGCTGCGGTTGGCTCTCGGCGGGCGGGGGCGGGGCGGTGCGGGGCCGTTTGGGTTTAAACGTTGCAGCGGGCGGGGCGGGGCTCGCCCGGTGGCGGCGCGGCGTGGCGGCGGCTGACGGTCCCCAGGCCCCCCGGCCCCCCGGCGACGGCCCCGCCATGGTGGTGCCGGCGCGGCGCGTGAAGACGGAGTACATGAAGCGCTTCACGGAGCCCCAGTGGGACGCGTGCGGCGCCTGCTACCTGGAGCTGCTGCGCTACCGCCTCAGCCGCCGCCTGCTGGAGCAGGCGCACCGGCCCTGGCTGTGGGACGGCTGGCAGCAGGGCGGCAGCGGCGCCAGCACCGCCGGCTCCCCCTCGCCGCCGCCGCCGGCTGCCGGCAGCCCCCCCCCGCCGGCGCACGAGGAGGGGGAGGCGGGCGGCGAGGCGGGACGGGACGGCACCGGTAGGAGCGGGGGCGGCGTGGTGGTGGTGGTGGTGGTGGTGGGGGGGGGGGGGGCACCGGCCGTTAACGGCCGCCCCAACGGCCGGGGGTGGCGGCGGTGCGGGTGCCGGTACCGGGGGAGCTGCGGGAGCGGGCACCCTGACTCACGGCCGCTTATGTAAAGCGTTGCCATGGGGCCGCGCATCGCGGCGCTTATATAAGCCGCAGCAGCGTGCCGTGCGATGGCTGCCCTGGGCCTGGCCTTCGGGGTCCCGGGTCTGCAGCGGGTGCAGAACCGGCCGTGCTGTGCTCTTCGCTAGCATACGTCACCTTCTGACTCCCCAAAAATCAACTCTGTGGCGTGGGCAGACAGGTAAAGTTGTCATCAGCCTCTCAAAAGTAGTAATTTGTAATCCCATAAAGTACCTTTCCTTACCTGTAATGAAATAGAACCTTATCCGGCAGCCGCTGACTGATGTTTTGCAGCGTATTTAGAGCCACCTGTATGCCTCTTGTGCAGCAGCAGGGGAGGGGGGAGTTAAGCCTTATGCTGCTGGGGGGTTAGCTCTGGGGTTAGATGTGCTTGTTTGGACTGGGGAGATCACATCGTCTGTCTTGATGTCCCTCAGGGCCTGAGCTTACCAGACTGACAGAGTACAGGGTACTCTGATGTTCACAGCTCAGCTGCGTTCACTGTCCTTAAGAATACCATGTTAGCTTTAGCTCTGTTAGCTATTTCCTCTTCAGGAGGAGTGGTGCTTCAGTGCCTGGAAGTGGTACAGAGTTTTGTAACCTCACAGTGGCATGGGTCTGTGTGCTACCCCCCTGTCTGGTCATTCAGGTGTACTGAGATGCTGTTGAGCTGAAACATGGTTACTCCATGTTGGGGGGAAATGGCAAGGCATCAGGAGTGGTCATGGATGCTCTTAAGAACATGGCCTGTCTGGGTTGGTGGAGGTGTGCTTTGCTGCTGCCTGTCCAGGTAAAGCTCTCTACCTCTCCATTGCCATGCAGTGATGAAAGCACCCCAGGTAACCAGAACATAACAGTATTAGTGGGTCTGATCTTGCTTTCCTCAAGTAGTATTTTGTAGTGCCTTGAGGAAAGTGGTATTGCAGGGTATGTGTGGAAGAAGCAAGTACGTAGCAGCTCTGAGAAGCAGCGCTAAGGAATCTCACTCTGCTGAAGGAGCAGGGAATGGCAGTGTGGGAAAAGATGTGCTCTGTTAGGGTGGTCTATATATAGGCTTGGTTTCTAGCGAGGAGAGTGCTAGAAGCAGTTGGGGTTGCACTCAGACCTTGGGGTTCCTGCCTTTCCTGATGTGGTTTGAACACATGCCAATCCTGGGTGGATGTGGTAGGGACCAGGATCTCGTTCTGTGTATCAAACCAGTGGGGTACAGCAGGTAGCTTGCTGTGACCCAGACTGACTGGCAGCTGGTGAGGCTTGAGGCTATGTGTGGGGACGTTGTTCGGTCTCCTCACCTTAGTGGCAAAGGAGCTGCAGAGCAATGCCAGCCTGCCCAGCTCTGAGCTTTTGGGCAGCTGTGCCTGTAGCTGGTGGAACTTGGCCATGGCTGCTCTAAGAAAGTACCTCATCTTCTCTTAGCTTCTTTCCATTTAGAACGGGAGAAAAATCTGTACCTAATCTTCACTTCTTTGCAAAGTGACTTAGTATAAATATATTTTCTTGCAGGCATTTAAGAGCCTTAGTAAAAGGTCTGAGAACAACTCTGCTTAGGCAGCTGAATTAAGTGGAAATTTATATCAGTGTATAGCTTACTGTACAATCAGCAAGCAAGTGACTCATTCAATATTGGGCAATTAAAGATGTGTTTTTCTTTTTAGTGACTGGCTAATTAAAAAGTGCAGAGGAGATAACATACAAACTGCCACCCTGTGAATCTTGCATTATTCAACTGCTTTTTTTTTTTTCCTGGAGGAGCTTAATTATGCTAAAGTGCTGTGGGGGCAGCTGAGTATGCTCATGGCAGTGACATCTTTTGTCTCTCGAACCTGACATCCACCCACGCGCTGCAGCATCCTGGTTGTTACCTGGCTACTGCTGCTTCCCTCTGTTCTGGGGGGAACCGGATTTCTGGCTAAGTGATATCTGAAGTGGTTGTGGCAAAGTGCGTCTGGCCAGCAGTAATGTTGCTGAATATCTGAATACTACCACATGCAGCGTTTTTTCTCTAGTAGAAACAGAATTACCTGTTCCTCACACAGCCCCTACCCACGAGGGAGCACTGAAAGCTGCAAAAACCAGCACTGCTTGACTTTAAGGTTCAGTGGTGTTGGTCTGAAGTACTGCCAGCATGAAACTCTGACAGGACAACTAGGACACGTGCATTTTGTCAATATATCTCATGCTCAAGTGGTAGCTGAGTGATACTAAGGTGCACTGAGTGGCAATTTTGGCATAATTCCTTCTGGCTCTTCACTTGCGACACTGTTGGTGGGACTGCTCTGTAGAACATGTCCAGGCATGGGTGTGTGTTAAACATAATCCAAAGAAATCTTGACCTAAATCAGCTGGTTCAGTTGACGCATCCTCGGACCTGTCAGCAGAACCCTGTGGGCTGGTAAGTGACAGACAGGAGCTCTTGGCAGCTGCACTGCAGGCAAACATGTTTGTGAGGTGATACTGCTGCACACGCATCCAGGATTAAGCCACCTTTCCATCCTTATTGTGATTTTTGCCTTCAGCACTCCTGTACAGAGGTCTGAAATGACAGCAGTGACAAGCTGGTGTCAAAGCAGTTGCCACACAGTAGTCTGACTGATCTGGATTTGTGCAGCTCAGTAGAAGATCCGATTGCAAACTCCTTCCCCGATCTTGCCTGTCGTGATGTTGCAGGTGTATTTGCTGGCTTATGTGCATGGGGAGGAGCAGCTGGTGGTGGGGGAAGAAGGTAACAGTGTCAGCTTAGGGGGTTATAGTACTGTGATCCAGTCACTTGAGCGTCTTTTGGCTGGAAACAAGCTTTGCCATCAAGTCAAGCCAGTTTTCTACCAGCTGTGGTAGTCATTCATAGCCACAACTGAATACGTGCCCCCCTCAAGATGCCCTGGAGACCTGCCTTGCTTGGGGGTGTTTGTGCTTAAGTGGCTGGTGTGCAGGAGGCTTCCCGGAGCAGGCACCTCTCAAGCCCGGGCTTCAGTGCTGCCTCTGAACAGGGAAGCTCCGAAGACGACTTGGGGGCAGAACCCAGAGTTTCCTGCTGTGGTACAAAACACGTCTGAACCTGAGGTAGCCCCGTATGGGGCAGACATCCCACACAGATGGTAGCGTTGGTCCCTGGGGACTTGTGGGTCTAATAGGAAGGTGGTTGGCTCTGCTGACTTGCTGGAAGTACCTTTGAAATGGGATTCTTGTCAGCCTGGTAGAGCATGCAGTGCTGTGAGAGGGAGACAAGCTCCACCAGCTCACATTGGGGCAGCGGAGGGGAGCTGTTATGCAAGTTGGGCGATGCAGGAGGACTGAAGTGACCTTTCTGGGCTGGAGCTTTCAACTGCCCTGTTGGGTGGGCCTGGCAGCCTTGTTTTGCTGCTAAGCACTTAATCCCCTCCTGTCCAGTGTGCTCTGCTTAGCATCCGCGATGCAGTTTGAAAATGTTCCTAGCTTTTTCCCTATCCTGGCTAATCCCTGTAATGCTGCAGCCAGTCGGTTCTGAGTTCCCTGTTCTATTTGCAGCATGTGTTCAGCAGTGCCTGCCGGAGCTGCTGTGCTGCAGGGCAGGGAGATGGCTGCTGCTGGTGGCTGGGCTGCCCGAGTGGCTGGGTCTGCTCCTTCCCTGCTGCCAGCTGCTGCCTTCCTGCAACAGGGGTGCCTCAGGAATCGCTGGGACGTGTGCTGTAGTTTCAAATGAGATTTAGATGTCTGATGAAGACATCAGCCTTGTACCTTCACAAACTGAGTTTACATAAATGAGCTGTAGGAGTGAATTCATTAAAATATCTGCTCTAATAGGAGGTGCGCACAAGGTGCCATAGTACGTTCTGGCATACAGCGTTTACTGCAAGACTGAGCAGGATTCTGCGTGCCATTTACTCATATGCTTTTATAGCTATTTCGGGACAAGCTGGCTTCGTCATTTCTGCACCAGCTGGGACTGTATCTGAGTGAGCAGCATACAGGCTCGTCTGTTGCTTTGAAGTAAGGCTACCGATGCGATTGCAGAGACCCCGCTTCCCTTTATTTTGGAGACTCTAAATGCCATCTTCTGTGGCTTGTGAACTCCCGTGTTGTGCTCTCCTGCAGAGAAGGAAGGTGCAGTTTCCTGTGAAGGAAGCCATTCCATCCTGCCCCAAATGACTCATTTCATATTTGACAGCAGTATGTCCCCCCTTCACTGTGTTTTTCTCTGAAATGTCACTGACATGCTCAAAACAGTTCCTCCTTTTGATACAGCCCCTTGTATACAGAAGGGGACCGAGCCAGTCCTTTTTTAAGAGCCGGCACTGTAGAGAAACTTGTAGGTAACAGACTTTGGCAAAGGGATGCCTCTGTGCTGCCTGTTGCAGCTGGGATGCGTGCGCTGTCTTGTCAGCGGTGAAGCTGTGACCTAGAGCCCAGGATGCCACGCAAAGTAGGTGCTTTACAGCACTGAGGTCATTGCTGCTCACTCTTATCCAGCCTTGGCTGTGACTGAAACCTTGTGTCTGATATTTAGGTATGTAAAATTCCTCTGGCCACTCGTTGCTCCCATTCTGTCACTCCTCTGGCACTGGCTGCTTTCCTTGGCTGTTCTGTAGGGGCACTCAGTTGAACTCTGAATGCTGCCATGTTGCTGGCTACTTGTAACAGCTACTTGGCCATACTGCAGCGGCATCTGCCTCTGAATGCTGCGCCTGCACAGCTTGGAGGGCACATGTATAAAGATGGGCCTGAACAGGGCCCAGCACCAGGTGCTGTGCTGGTTTGGCAGCAAGTAGGAAACGAACAAGCCGAGCAGCTGGGCAGAGCAGGCAGCCCACCTCCGGCAGTGCTGGGGCATGCAGCAGGTTGTCTGGTACCCTGCTGGGGCAGAGCGAGGGTACGAGTGAAGCACCGCTGTGCCAGGCAGGTAACTTCCGTTCTGGCGGAGCTGGATGGATATGGAATGAAATTAAAGCGGTGTCAGGTTGGGCACGCACAAGCTTGGTTAGCTAAATCACAGCAATTAGCATGAGCAGTTGCTGTTGTGTTATGGGATGGGCAAGTCCTTCTATTCTTAATGACAGTTCTTCTGGAAAGTTTGTTCTAGTTGTTTGTGGTCACCCTCTCAATATGTAAGCAAGCTGTAAGCAAGATTAATTCATTCTACACCAGTGGAGGAATTGTTTCCATACGTGCCAGAGGGTGCTGGAAGCACATGACTTGGAGCATGGGCAGCTTGCAGCTGGTGCAGCAGGAGTCCCGCGTGTTCAGCTTGCTCTGTGAGCAGCCTGAGGGCACCGCTGAGTGTCCAGGGCAAGGCTGCAGCTCGAGCTCAAAGGTAGCCCCTTGAAGGGAGAGCTCTTAGTAGCGGGCTGCTGTGCTGTTAGGTTAACAGAAGGCTTTGGTTGCCTTTTAATCAAAAGGCATGGCTGGCCTAAAAGTCATGGAAAAACCGGGTCACGATGTCTGCTTGTGTATGTCTTATCTTGTATATTATATATATGTCTTGTACAATGCTGATCTGGCCTTCAGTATCCATCTAAATGTGCAGATTTAGATGATGCACGTTAGGTTCTGTGAACCTTAATGTCTGGTGGACGAATGCTGCACTCCTTTGTCACCTTTGTCACCTGATGCTATGGGAACAGGCAGGGCCTCTAGGGATCTTGGGTAGAGGACTGGCCAGAAAGCTGTGGGTGTAATTAGAGCTTTATCCTCATATAGATTTTTTAGCAATTAGCATAGCTTTATTATTACCTGATTTTTAATCACCTGAGTCCTTTGCAGTGTGGGTCAAGAACTTAGCAAGCTATGTGGAACACAATACTCATGACCAAGACTCAGAATACACAAAACCACCCAAGTCCATCAGTCCGTGGAGGATGATGACCATGGCGGTATCCTGGCCACAGGGGAGCACAGGCCTTGCCATCCAGCAGCAGTTCCGGTACAAGGCCCACTTGGAAGTTGCAGATGCTGATTTCTGTGCGCAATATCTCACTCACGTGTTTGTACTTCCTTCTGTCATGGGGTGACTGCATCCTGGCAGCCCAGCCCTGGGGGCTTTCATCGTGCTGGTGGCCAAGTGTGCTTTTCTCAGTGCTGATCACCATGCTTGTAGATAACTGCTGTATAAAACGGCATTGGTTATGTCAGCCATGTTGTCAGGTGTCAGAAGCTGGGGGGGTGGTGACACGGTGTTAGGGAAGGTGGAGAAACTAGGGCAGCTGTGATGCTTTAAACACAAAACATTCTTCACTGAACAGATAGCAAGGGTGATGTTGATTGCTTTATAAATCTTTGGTTCATACTTTCCTCTCCTATGTAAACAGCAAACCATAATCAAGATGTAGGCATGAATAATCAGGGAGCTTGAAAATGAACTGCACTCTTTCAGTGGATGTCTGTAATATGAGGGATTTATTTTACATAGCTTTATCAGGCTTGTTCTCTGGCTGGCAGCATCTACATGCCATTCAGCAGTCCATCTGTTTGCTGTCTGAAAGATGAAAGGATGAAACAGTGAGGAAGGAAGATCACTGGAAACATTGTTAGTGCATTTACATTGCTGCCTGGAGCTATGAGGCTTCTGTAGCCTCATTTAAATATGTGGAAGCTGATGTGCAGAGGGATGGGCTTGGAAATATCAGTCACTAAAGAGTGAAGGCGTTTGAGCAAGGTATGTCTTTGCTGCTGTGGAATTAGTGACGTCTTCTATTGCTTAAAAAAAAAAGTGCAGCTTCAGTGACATATCAGGAGGCTGTGCAGATAGGCCTAACTGTTGTCATTGGGAGCTCAAACCAGACTTTTTTTTTCTTTCAGAAAAAGAAAAAGAAGATCAAGAAAAGCATCAGAAGGAAGAGCAAGAAAAAACTGTAGAACACACTTCCACAAAGGAAGCAGATAAAACCAGCCGTACAGGACGACGTCCAAGCCGAAGTGCCTTGTCTAGTCGTAACGATCGAAGATCAGCCAAAAGTCCTCAAAAGACAGATGCACCAAAGGAGAATAAACATCCATTTGCTCTGTATGGGTGGGGAGAAAAACAGACAGATACTGGAAGCCAGAAAACTCACAATGTCTGTGCTTCTGCTTCAGTGAATGAAGTAAGTAAAAAGCTTCTATTTAAGTGAGAAGTGATGACTTAGTGCCTAGAAAAGACACACAATATCTAGGTAAAAATACCAAGGATGCTTTTATTTGTGATTGCATGGGGAACTGGGGGCTTCAACAGCCTCTGTTTTACTGTGGGTGGTACTGTCTTGTAAGTACTATCCTGCTGTGGCTACGTTATGTTATACAGGAGTGAAGTTAGGGGCTTTCTTCGCTTTGAGAGCTGGTGTCATCCCTCCAGGTTTGGCTGTGATTGGAGTTACGTATGAGCAGAGTTTTGTCAGGTTAGTCCTTCTGGGCAGTAGGGTATTTCTGTGAAAAGGCTTTTAAAGTGTCAAACAAAAATGTTTGGATACCTAGTTCTGCTTGCTGCAGAGCCTTTTCATGTGTTGCTAAACCCCGTTTCATAAAGACAGCTGGTTTTCCACAGTATCCAGTCGAGCCTGCGGAGTCCAGCTTTGGTGATACCAAAAATAGCTTTTTGAAGGAACAGTGGTTTTGGTACTTTCTCCATCAAAATGCAGCAGTAGTTGTACCTGCAAGCCTCTAGTGTGGCAAGCGTACAGTGGAGACCTGAATGCACAAACCTTTCGGGAGGCGTAGAGCCCTCCTACCCACAGGAAACTCAGAGTTCTCATCAGACAGGAACCCGTCTGCCTACACTGATGACCAGTGTCACAGGAAAGATGACAGGCATCAGATGAATAAATGCGAGTGTGACAAGTTATGATTGAAGACACTTCTATATTGAATGCTGGATGTGCACTTTCATACTGGTCACAGCCAAGTATCTACATTTTCTGTAGGGCGTGCTTGTGGATAGAGCTGCAACCTGTGGTCCTTGCTAATGCTTTCCTCACTAGAGTTAACACTTCTGTGTGGTAGTCAAGAACTTGGGTTAGGTGTGGAGGGGAGAAGCAGAGGAGGAAAGCAGTTCAGAGAGGTGTATGTAACTGTAGACAGGACTGTCAGTACAGTATTGTTATTAATATTAAAGTTACAGCAGTAAACCTAAAGATGTTTGGCATGTCTGACTCCAATAGCTTTTAACCTGTTGCTAACGTGTTTTGAGCAATACTTGGAAGTTCTGATTGATGTCTGGCTATCTTGTTTCTGGCTGTTACAGTGCTGCCAGCAGAACTGGCTCTTATAGGTGCATTGCTGCATTCTGAACTTCATGAAAACACGAGAAAAGCAGCAGGCAGTTAGTACCAGGCATCCCAAAGCTGGGATCTCAATCTCGGAGTCTGAATCCCTGAGCTAAGATATCTGAGGATTAATGTGGTGGATGTGCTCTTGGTGTGTGAGGTACAGCTGACTTCCAGCGGGCTGTTTTGGAAGGGGTTTGAGGCATTGTTTTCTCCTTCCTGGGCAGCTGAACTCTTAAGGAAATGACCTGCAGCTTTTGGAAGAAGCTGCCTATCGTGATAATGGATGCTGTTACTGGATTGATAAGGTTGGATCAGAGGTGGAAGTGGCTGACTGGTGCCTTGTTGAAGCCCAGTAGATGTTAATGCCTAACTTGAGCAGAGGGATTCATACTTTGAAAGACTTCTAACATTTCTCGTGCTAGAAACAAAGTTAAAGAGCCCTTAAGGGTCTCTGGTTTGTAGTGAATGGCAGGATTCCTCTGAAATACTTTCAATTATGTAAGCCATGGCAGTGCTCTGTCACTAGGGTTGCCTCTGTAAGGAGGGATTGCTTACTGCCTGCCTAGGTCACTTTTCCTGGATGTTTCAAAGTTCTTACTCTCTTGAGATGAGATCTTTAAGACTGGAGATAGAGGCAAGCAAACACAGAAGCTGGCTATTAAGACCAAATTTGGTGAAAATGATAATTTGAACATGCATCAGGACACAGGTTTTTATATTTAAAGGTCAAGAAGTTCTCCAGTATCTAGTGAGCGGTCTCTAAGGACTGATGTTACTACTATGCCTAGATTTTAAGGGATGCATACTGAAGGATAATTAAGAATTTTCTATGGTACAAATAGGAGAAACAAGGTTTTTAAAATGTCAGAGTTAAGATTAAGAGAAACATTAAAAATTTTTGCAGTCTTTCCCACCATGAAGTGGGGGAAATATTGCAGAACAGAATTTCACAGAATCACAGAATCGTCTAGGTTGGAAGAGACCTCCAAGATCACCTAGTCCAACCTCTGCCCTAACACTAACAAGTCCTCCACTAAACCATATCACTAAGGGCTACATCTAAACGTCTTTTAAAGACGTTTTTTTTGAGGCAGTTCTTTATGGAAAAGTTCTGTGCTTCTCTTTTATTAGTGGTGCAAATTACAGAAGAAAATGTAATCTTCCTAGCAAACCCTGTTTCTTCAGAATGGGGGTTGGGATAAATAGCAAGTGACCCTTGGCTTTCCTGGGGGTTCCTAGCCTGTTTTCCTGCTTGTAATACTAACTCTGGTCTTCCAGATCCATGAATCTGCTCTACGAGCAAAGAACAGGAGACAAGTGGAGAAAAGGAAGCTTTCTCAGAGGCGAGTACGATCAGCAGAAACAGAGAAAGCTTGCCGGATAAAACCTCCCCCACCAGACAACCCTTGGATGACGGAGTATATGAGATGCTACTCGGCAAGAGCTCGGTGAAATTGGATTCCATTAGGTATCGTCACAAAAAGTTTTGCCTATCAGGACACTGGTGCAAGGAACCAAACTACTTATGCAAGGTTTTTATAGGGAGTTACCAGCTGTTAAAATATTTGTTACAGTATTTTTACCTTGGCTACCTACCTCACAGTGGGGTGCATAGTTGGAGCCATAACATTTGAAGCGGCTTTTAGATATAGCTACCCAAATTTTTAAACAATTCCCCTTTTGGGAATCTTTGTAATGTGTTTCAGTTGACTTGTTTTGGGGGTGGGGGGAGTGGAGGGGAACCCTGGCATACTGGCAATCGAGGCAAACACTTTTTGATCTTGGTTATGAGTAATCTGCTGTCCCTTACTTCAAAGTTAAGTCCTCCAAATCATGAGGACGTGGTATGATATTAGGGGGGAGGAACTTTAAAGGTGTGATGGAGGTGCCTTTGTATTTATAGTACTATTGAGTCAATACTTCTACCAAAATAAGCGTATTAAGACAGGCAACAGGAAAGCCAGTAGGTCTGGCAAGCAGCACTAATAAACGTAGATGCTTTTTAGGCAGACAAATGCCAAGTGTTGTCTGTATATAGAGGCTTTCAAAAAACTTGTTCAATCAGTGAATCTGGTGATACTTTTTAATTTTCATTGCTGTTACAAAGGTCATTGTAATAAACTACTAATTTTCAGAGCAAGAAACAGCTACAGGATCATTTTGCTGTTGCTGTGCCTATTGTACCAAATAACTGATGTAGACAATCATTATCCGACAGCTGCTGCTTGACAGGCAGTTGCGTGTTGTACCAGGATCAACTTGGCACCACTGTATTAAGCTTGTGGTCAACTTATTCTACATTTAATCATGTAAATGCCAGTTTATCAGTGGGCTGGCTTCTGTCTAGTGAAGTCTATTTTTAACACTTATGAGTATCTGCGTTCAGTGGGGTTAGACTGCAACATGCATTCCATGTGGTGGTGTTGTATGAGTGTGCTGTTAGGGGTTTTAAACTTAAATCACTTTTGATGATGCTTGTAGATGAAGTTGAGAAGCTTTCTGTCTCAAAATTGGTGCAGAACTCCTTGCTAGTGGGGTGAGGGCTAGGGGAGGAAGGAGAGGTACCTTTTAGTAAAGAATATATATAAAGGAGCTTGAACGCTTTCAGTTTGTAGGTCTTGTTTACATATTAAGAGTCATTGTTTGTCAAATTCTTAGTGTTTTTTCTCCTCAGGCTGCTGTGAATGACTTTTTCAGTTTGATAACTAAACTTTAGGCAGGCTATTCCTGTAGTTGTGAGCTTTAAGGTTTTGTTCAGATGTGCTGTGTTAGTTATGTACGTTGGTTACCTTTAACATTTTTGAAGCTTGCTTTTTACAGACTAGACAACTTCTCACAGTAAGCATGCTTGCACTTCTGCAGCAGAAGCCTGTGCCTGTCTTCGCTTCACTGCACAATCTCAGTGAGTAAGCAGGACTAGAATCCCTGCTGCAACAAGGGACAGTTAGATGCGTAGTTGAGTTTGGTTGTGGATGTTCTTGAAAGAAAGTATTCATGTGGAGGGACCAAACACTGCTGCCTTCTAGTGTTAATTGTTACATCAGTAAAGGTTTCATTAATTTCAGTCGTACTACGGTGTCTTTGACCCCATGAAATAACCTGATTTTCAAGCGTAAAGCTTTACAAGTCCTGACAACTCTTGTTCAGGCTACCAACCAGAGATCTTACAGCTTTTAAAACTGGGGAAGCAGAGCATGACTAACTATGTTTATACATGGCAAAATGACTATATTCCAACTTCTTAGTAGGCCACAGTTTAGAACTTTCTAAAACTTCAAAACTGTCCAAAACTGAGACAAACTATTCAATAGAATGCTTTTATTCCATGTGGGATTATGTTCTTGCATGCTGTTTTTCCTAGTCAAGTTGCTTTGACACTTTCAATTCAGAAATCCACCCTAGTTTTGAACAACAGTATCAAAGCACTAACTCAGTACTGTTTAACAGCCCTACTAAATACAGCCTGTTCTGTTGCTGCGTACACCTCTGGCTTTGTAGACTTCATGTGACCATAGCAGATGGACTGCGTGCCCTCAGTGTGTTTTGTCACATTAAGCAGTTTTCTTGATCATGGACTTGCCTCGCTTTCCAAGGCAGCTTCCAGAGTTCTCTTCCCACTGAGAATGGAGGAGCCAGGATGACTGTGCCTGCCTTAAGTTCCCATTCTTGGATAAGATGAATCTCCCATTAGATGTTGGACTAGGGGGTTTTAAATGTCTTCTGCCTTGGACACTGGGTACCAAACCTGGAAAGTCTCAAAACAGGATTGTTCAGGTGTTCTGTAGAACATGAGAAACTTTCAGCAGCATCTGGGCTGCTGTGTACTGAGGAAATATTCTAGTTCTTATCCTAGTCTGGACAAGAGCTGTTCCCCACCAAAAGTAAGTTAGAAGATAGCAGTAACAATAATTGGATCATGTGAGTCACTTGTCTTTTTTTAAAGCTAAAAATCTTGGGTGCTATGTTGGTGCAATTTTAGTCTGAGTAATGTAATGCCTGAAGTGAGGGGCAAATTCTGCTGATCAGGTAGCTTTCTTATATTTGGGCATTTGACTTTTAAAAAAAGGTTAGTAGATCTACTTAGGCTCTGTGAAATAGCATAGTCCTGATTAACTGCAAGTTGTATGTGCAAAATATTTGGTGTGCCAAGCTGAGGTCTGGAACACTATTCTAGTGTTTTAACATGAATTTTGATTGAACAGACAAATGACTTGGAAAACTGAACTTTCAAGTGTCAAGCTTTAACTACATTCCATAGATAAAGGAGCAGGTTGCTTTGCATCAAGTTTGACTTTGTTTTTCATTCTAGATAATGTTTACCCTATCAATGAAGAAAGTTCTGACTTTTGTCTTGCCATGGACTTTAGAAATGAGCCAAGTTATGAATGCTTTTCACTCCTGTTTTACCAGTAAAACCTTGTAAGAACACAGTTAATACTCAGCTGAATACTCAGTTGTCCAGTCTTCATTAAAGTAACTGTTTATTCCTTTAAGTTTCTGAAAGCACTCAGCTAAGTGAAATGAGACTTTCACAGTGTAATGCTGCAATTTAACTATAGTGTTGTAAAGACTAGTGTTTACAATGTGAAATGTTGCAATGAAAACTGCATATGAATGTCCCTGTCAAGTACAGTAGCATGCCTGTTCAGTCACTGCTGTCACATCTCTGCAGCTATGAACTATGGTGGTCTTTACTGGAAGCTGAGATAGTCAAGGTGATTCCTAAATTTAGAGCCAAACTTAACTCTGAGGGACAGACCTGAATTTCTGGTAATGAATTCTATCAAGGTACCCAATGCATATTAAGCAAACTTTTAACACCTAGGGGAGTATATACTGCCCTTCTAATTTTTATGGTATAAATGCAGTACAACTGAACTATAAAGGCCTCTGATTTTTTTTTTACTGATAGGACCAAAAGCTAGCAATCTGAGGACTGATGTCCAATAACCTGCATGTGCCAGTTTTTCTATCTCAGTTAGTGCACTCAGCAGCAAAGCCATATGTAGAGCCTGACTCAACACCTTGACAATAGCACCTATAAAATTAGGGGTAGAAGTGAATGGGAAGCTGCCTCAGCTATTGTTAGCACTGAATTCACTTTAAATCACTTTAAAAATTCTAGGGAAATGCCATCGAAGCTTGAAGCAATATGTGTTTTTTAAAGTTTTTAATAGTATGTTTTTAATGCTTCTGTATTGTCTATATTTAATAGTGTAGTGTCAACTTGTACATGTGAATAAAATGAGTGACACAGTACCCTGGAGTGCTTATACTGTGGTGTTCTTTGGGTCTCAAGATTTTTGCTACAGGGCTCTTGTAGACTGCATGCAGACTACAGCCTCTGCTCCTCATATCCTCTCGTCTTACGGAGAGTGAGTGACAAAGGTAGCTAGCACCAGTCTTTACAGAACCGTCATCCTGAGAGCTGAGTTTGTTTCTTAGGTTCTTCCTATAACTCTCCCAGGATTTTAATGTCCTTTCCTTAGATGACTGGCTTCATGTAGCATGAACTTAATTAAAAAAAAAGAGCCAAAACTGTAACAAGCTGTCTTAATTGCAGGCTGAAGTCCTCGTGAATCTTAATTTATAGCTGGAAAAAGGGTAATATGGGGGAAATGCAAGAAGCCACATCACTAGGAACAAGTATGATGTTGCAAATGGGAAAAGTTATTTAAGAATGGCTGCACTGAATTACTATATGCTTCTACAAATATATATAGTGAATGAGGAAGCCAACTGAAACTACCAGGTATGTTTTTCCCCTGGTATTGCAATGTGCTTTTCCCTTAAGTCTTTTGTTAATTCTTTTAGTGTATTGAATATGAATGCAAATGAGCCATATACACAAATAACTTTCACAGTGTTCTTTTTTGAAGGGTCAGTAGGCATAGTGCCTATTGGAGATACGTCTGAGTACAAAGAAAGGAGATAATCTGTGTTGCTAAGTAGACTATAGCAGTTATACAAGCATATACAGGATTCAAGCTGCACAGAAACATCTAACTTCTGAAACCATGTTCTTCAAGAGATCTAGGCAGATGTATTTTCCCTAGAAATTAATAAATCTAGAAATTAATCAGTATTGCAGTTGTTACAGCAAAAAGGCAAACCCAACAAAGCTAAGAACCAAGTAACTACATGCAGCCTCACAGCTCTGACATGCAGGAGCTGAGATTCTCTGTGGAAGACAGCCTTTGCAACTGCTGCCTTTCTAACAGTGGGTGGCAGCAGCACTGCCCCAGGGTGGGGGCTGCCTCGTGCAGTGGGAATGCTGGGGGTGCTGCTGCCAGGGGGCACAGTGGTGGCCCCTTCCCTGCTGCTGGGAAATGCACTGAGCAGTGCTCCAGTTCTCCTAGCTGCTGATACTCTCCTAGCTGATACTCTACCAGCTCAGCTTCACCATGAATTTAGCAGAAGTGTTTTTTGTTTTCGAGACCATCTAAGGTTTGTCTTGTGGATGTACCTTATCAGGCAAAAGTGCAAATAAACAGGATTTGCAGTACAACACCTAGAAATCAAAAATTCTTTATTTGGTGTTAGATACAAGCATGAAATGAAATAGTATAGGCCAGCAGCCTCATTAAAAGGCAAGACAGGATTTAATAAGACATTTAAATCTTCTAAAGCTCTGAACGGTTTAAGTTCCATATCCAGTAAATCCTAGGATATGGGTGCCTAGTACTTTGTGTAAAACTAAGCCATCTTGCTTTGGTAAAGTAAGAACTTTACACTAAAAACCATATATAATGTAACAATCATCACTTAATGTTATGTGAGCTATGTTTGGTTTGCTGTGTGAACTATAAAGTTAAAGCTTAAAATTGATTCCAGAGCTCTTAAGGGCTTGATGTTTATTTTTAGAAATAAAAATACTCAGAGGAAAAAGAGTAAACAGCAAAGCTTACACTGGAAAGCTACTGCTTCCAACAGTATTCTCCTCAGAAGCTGCCATTTTAGAAAGTATCTGTTTTAAATGTCAGTGAGATACAGCCTAAGGGTGCAACACTTTACAAAATGTATATTAACCAGGTTTAATATGCACTAATATAGTAAGGGTGTAAGTATAAGGAAATGGTAAAAACCTGGCAATCCTGATTATAATGAAGAAGGTATTCTTTCCTTCCTCACAGGAAGGGGACAGCATAAGACAATTTGTTGAAGAATAAAACTGTGCTTACTGCTGCTTAACCACTGACACATGACCAACATGATCACATGAACTAGTATAAACCAAAGGGCCACTCTTGTATACAAAGGGAAAAGGACTGGAAAATATTTTTAAAATAAAAAACACCCTGTAGAGCACTTGCTTTAAAGTAGTACACTGCTGAAAGAAACAGAATTAAGTAACAACCCTCCCCCTGTTTCAACTGTTAGTGTACTAATAGAGAAGTTTTTATCAAGTGGCAACCCCACTTCAACCATTTTAACAGTGTTGGAAGGGAGGCTTTGGCTTTACCTGTGCTATGTCATGGCAGGTAAGTGCACAGCTTTTACTTTTGTCCGTGTACCAAGAAATCTGATTAGATCATAGGGAACACATTCCTCTATCACTTTTCCAGTACTTCAGTATTGGTTTGGGGTTTCAGAACTGACATCTTCACCCCCACCCCCAAGAACTCTGGTAAAAATGCAACACATCTCAGTTGAACAATATGCCACTTGGACATGCTGGAGGTGGTAACTGCATCCACCATCTACTTCAGGGAACTTGCTCTCGGAGTAATGGAAGTGAAAATAAATGTCATGACTAAGACAGGTAAGGTTACTTGGAGTTTGTTCTTATTGTAAATGCAGGATTAAAAAGTATATTTTGAGACAGTTTATCAACAATAAAATGCCTTGGAATAAATTCTTATCAGTTATATAAAAATCCAAATCTTAAATAAAACATGATACAGAGAGCTATAACATGAAAGTCTTTAGACCCCACAACCTTTTTAAAATTAAGCCTAGGCTTTTCTAGTACACAGCAAACTTAATTATTTTGTACTTTTAACTCAAAGATGAGCCAGGGGTGTATAATTTTGCGATGAGCATCTATTTGAACTAAAAGTGTCAGGACAATATTTTTTACATGCAATTCTAATTCCATGAAAGACAGTATACCTCTCCTCTTTGTAGGATTTTTGGTTTGCTCGTGCATTAACTGCCCTCTGAATTACAGCCTTGGTTTAGTTTTCCTATTTAGTTTTTAGATGTGCGTTTGACCAATGTCCCTTAAATAGGGAAGATTCATGTATATAAAAATAAAGCACTTTTACTCTTGGAATTTCAACCCTGGGTTCTGATCAGATGAGCTATTTTGTGTTAATTTGCACTTCCAGGATAACATCCCCTTTCTAGTTGGGAATCACTAGAGATATTTTTACCTACTTGTATGAGTACAACTGCAATGTCACTCCCTGCCAGCAGTTTGAGTTTGGCTACCTCCAGAAACACTTATTTCCACAGCTCCATAAAAGCCCCAACTCTTACCTGATCAGTTGTCATGACACTGTAAAAGTGGTATGCAATACTTGTGGTTCTCTCTTCCCTCTTGAACCCTCTGCAAGTCTCTTCTCTTTTGTCTCCAGCTAAGCAATGACAACAGGATTCCTAATCTCTTGTTCCATACCTCTTCCCCACCATACAAAAACAGCACGGGAAGAATTAATTAACATACAAAAATTAGCACCAAGGCTGAAGGTTTCCTTGATGAGCTTGACAGGAAGAAAGAACTACATAAGTAGTATTCGTATTTTTTTCTTCTCATGCAAGTCTTCTGGAAGCAATGTGGATAGCATTATGTAGTATCCACACAAAAAAGTTAAAAGGTAGAACTCCAGAAAGGCAGAATTTAAGTTCATCATTTTAAAATCTAATTTTACAATTCAAGTTCTTAGTTGTACCTTGTAAGAGGTACAAGATATTAGTATTCTAAACTTCAAATGTTCGGGATAGTTTAGGAAAAAAACACTGGGGTTCAGTTTGTACTTTACCGGGTATGCTTCACCAGATATCATTTTTCCCTAGTTGATTTCTTAGTCAGAAGTAAGAGGTTAAATAGAATTCTTCCTGTGATCGTCTTCCTGTGATCGTTTTCTATGAGCCCCTGCCCCTGCACTAGAATTACAAAACACACAGAAGATGCACAGTTCTGTTCACATATACATACTATCATCATGACACCAGTGCTAAACAAAACATCAGGACCAAGAAAAATTCCAAAATGCATGTCAGTTGACAGCCATTTGAGAGATTTAAAAGCATGTTTCTGAACTTCTCAATTCTTAAATATCTTAAGAGATACTTAAGAATTATGATAAATTAAGAATTATGATATGTGAACTTCAATAAAGATGAAGTCTCTAATCTGATGTGTTACAAAATGTTAACTATGGGTCTAACCCTACATTGAAAATCAGTTGTGTAGACACCTTGTCAGAATGTGTCAAATTAAGAAGGAAAAACAAACAGCCACCTCTTACTGACACTGCCAGTGGTTTTGTAATACATGGCATAAATATAAACTGTTGTGCGACAAACACGACAAAGCCTACCTCAGTTAAATTTTAGTTTATATAAAAAAATAAAATATTAAACTGCTTGTAGTGCAACATTCTATCATCATATATAAGTATACCATGCTTTGTAAATTTACTGTTACATTATTTACAGTATATAGCAATGCTTTCAACTAAAGATGAAAGAACAAAAGTAGGCAACGGAAAATGCTTACATACAGGTATCACCTTAACATTGTCCACTGAATTATCAGGTTTGCTTTACAGGCTTTTGTGTCACACGGACAATCCTCCACCCACAGCACACGGCGCACCTTTCTGTCAGCAGTCGTCTGCTCTGTCTGTATATAGCGGAAAGGCATGTTTAAAAACTGCATAGCTCTCAAACTTTGTTTCTTCAAATGCCATTTACATGGACAGCTGAAAAATACATAGGAACTCCATCACTTACCCACACCAATCAATGTAAAATCTCAAGAGCTGAAATAAGATCAATAAATAGTCACTGCTGTGGAGCCACACAGAATTGGACTAAATGAATGCCCCTTTTAGCAGTCTCTTAGTTGAAGGAAGGTGTTTTATAGGAGAAAAAAAAGGATGAAAGCAGTTAAAGGATTCTCAAGCATTATTTAAAATTCTGGGCTTTAATTGGGAACTAAGCTCCTTGAATATAGAACAAAATATGAGAACACATAATTGAACGTGGTCTTATTTAACGTTCTGTAAAGCTTCTGCTGGCAGTTTGAGTAATGCTGCCATGCGCTGCCCAAATTGATAAAAATGAATACAGTAAGACTGACGTAGTAACTATGCTTCCAGTAATAGCTTAATTTGATATCACTGCCCTCATGTTAGAGAATTAAGGCTTAATGTGGCTGGAAAAACTTATACACAGCAATTCTTTAATTACCCTCAGTGACTAAGGGGGAAAGTAGGAAAAAAACAGTCAGTGGAAGCTTGAAATCCAGTACTACCTTTCATTTCCAAGTGTCAGTCTTTAAATTTCATTTTTTTTTTTTCAGAAAATACTATCTAATAGCTTTGGACAAGATACTGCCCCCATGCATTTTGTAAATTCTCATTCCTAGTAATATTTATTCACAATACCATGGAAATGATTCACTTTTTCTACAGTGCATTAGGTAAGTATCAGAAGAACAATGCATTTCAGATATACAGAATTTTTAAATGTTTTCCGCAGCATTCCTCAGAGTAAAAACCTCAAACACATCAGTAGGGAGTAAAAGTCTTGTGTAAACCTCTACTGTGCATTATTTCATTAGATTCCATGCTGCTGCTTTTACAGGCCGTGAAACTGAAAATGCCGAGCAGTTGGTGTAGCCCATTTATGAAATACAGTAATTTACCAAACACCCTGAGATTTTTGTAACTAACTTACCTTCTGTATCTAAAGTGAGTATTTGGAATTTTGTGCTTTGCTTCTTTAACACCCACATTCTTGAGCACTTTGTGCTTGTGCTCTACGTGGCGATCTCAGCTGTCTCAAGGCAGCGTCTCCATACTGAATACCTGAGCCCATTCTTTCTGGATCTAACTCTCCTGAGGAGAAACAAAATGGTCACAGAGGATGGATCACTTACAAATAGTACATTCCAATTTAAACGACGACATCAGATACAAACATAAAATGATGTTCTGCTCTAGTTACGGAGAGATCTATTGCAATTCTGTTTATTTTTAGGCAACTCTAGAACTGTGCTATTTTCTTCTGTAATTACAACCGTGTGCCCTTAATCATAATGACAAAGCAGTTCGAGCTAGGCTGCAACAGAAAAGTGTTTTTGCGCTACTTCTAACAAAGGAAATACCTAAAATGTGTTCTGCAAACACTGTTTCATGTTAAAAGACACCTGCTCTAAGAGACTAACAAGCAAGCACAGTTAATACTAAGCCAAACAGAAATGGATCAATTTGACGGTAACATTCCATAAAGCACTGCCCCTGGAGGAAATGGCCTCAGCTTTCCCAGCTACTGCTAATTCATTTCTGTGGCTGGTTTACTTCACACCCAGTGCCTTCAGAAATGTTCTTCCATTTCTTACTCCATGGTGAACTGGCCAAGATTAGAAATGTTTAGGTAAAAAAAAAAAAAAATCCCTCTGAATAATTCAGATAACTTATTCAGGTTCATTGCACATATCTGCTCCCCCTGTGAGTCGGCAGATGATGCCACGTTGAGCAGAGCAGTTGATAGCTTGAGGGTAGGGCTACCATTCAGAAAACACCTTGACCAAACTAAGGAACCATGCCAGCAGGACCTCATGACATTCAGCACCTACACGTGCAGAGTACCGTATTTGTGACAGAACAACCCCAAGCACCGGTACAGACTGGGGACTGACCAGTTGTTACACAGCAGCCCTGCCAAAAAAGACCTGGGGGGCCTGATGGACAAGCTGACCATGAGACATAGCACGCACTCATGACAACGGGGGTAAACAATGCACAGGGCTGTGATAGCAAGAGTGTAGCCAGCAGGATGAGAGACGTGATTACTTCACTCTGCTTGGCACTTGCAAAGCCACATTGAGAGCCCTATGTCCAGTTCTGCATTCCACAAATGCGAAGAACAAACTGGGGAGAGTACAGGAGAAGGCCACTGAGACAGTTGCAGGCTGAAGCACACTACGTTCAGGCAGAGGCTAAGAAAGCTGTGTTTGTTCAGCCTGGAGAAGAGAAGGCTAAGAGAGATCTAAATGCAGGACTGCAGGATCTTAAAAGGGTCTAAAGGCTAGGGCCAGACCGCACTCAGAAATGCACAATAAAAGGACAAGAGGCAATAGACACAGGATGCACAATGAGAACTTCTGAACGTCTTGGGGCATCTCAAAATATGCCTTGATGTGCCCTGGGCAACCTGCTCCCACTTTGAAGCTGACCCTAACTTGAAACAGGAGGCTGGACGTCCAGAGGTCCTCTCCAGGCTCAATTTTTTCATGATTCAGTGCATGTGTGATGACACAAGGGAAAGGACAAACAGCTCACATAAAGCAGGACTCACTTTTGTCATATTAATGCCTCTTTAAATCAGTCATGGAAATACAGTATCATGACTAACTAGCCATGCTCTGCTTTTTTGTTGCTTTTTTCTTTTTATTTAAAATGGAGGTTGCTATTTGGCATTTATTTGATGCAGTGATCAGGAAACTCCTGTGAAAATACTGTATTCTTTTCGCATAATTTTGTTTGGCATTCAAAATGTGTAATCTGAGTCTGAGATACTTTCCAATATAGCCCATTCTTAAAACTTGGAAGACATCGGACAGCTGATGACAGACAAAAATCAGAACAACAGATTAGCTCTAATGACACAACACTTGGGAGTCTGTTTCTGATAGAAACCTGCTCACTTGCATAGAGAAGCTTCTGGTATATTTCTAGATCTACAAAAGAAAAAATGATTTCAGCTGAGAGCTAGGGAGGTCACTTCAGGGAATACAGTTGCTAGGAAACATCCCCGGCATCTTCTGTGTTAGTGTTCAAATTCTCTTGACCACATTTCCTGCTATACAAGAGAAGCAGAAATAAAAGGTATGCCTGCCCTCATGCTAGGTTTTTATTCTGCATTGCTAAATCTAATGTCACGCTTCACGTCTGTATGGACATAGCAACCCACAGAATGCATTGCCCATACTCTGAGCTGACTATTAAGGCAAATGCCATGTCAAAACATCCATCAAAACTCTCCTCCTTTTAGGTATACAGATCTGACTTGGGCGTTCATTTCTATTAAAACATATGGCTATAAATCAAACTGGTTATTTTACTACAACTAGTTAACATTAGATGCTGAAACTTACACATATACTTTTATTTTTCAGGGAAAAATAAAAATCTCTATTTACCTGATTCAATTTTATTGAGTATTTTTCTTGCACACTGTACAAAGGCCTCTTCAACATTTTCCCCTGTTAGTGCACTTGTTTCCAAGAACATCAGCTCTGCATTTGACAGCAGAAAAACAATCTCAAAGCAAGTCTGAAATATCTGATATAGCAATTCAAACAAAAATTGATACTAACAATAATTTTTCTTACACTTCAGGAGAGCTGTCCCCAATAGCATGGTCCTGAAAAAAATCTGTTTTTGAAAGCAAAACTTCTAAAACCACAAAAACTTCCTCTGAAATTTACACAAACCTAGAAAGTCAGAATCCAAACACAATAACCTAGGCTGCGCATGCAAAATAGCACATGAAACCGAAGAGCTTCATATAGCTTCCTGTTAATAGAAAACTATATGCAAGGGGTCAGCCAGCAACCACAGTAAAATACATGGTAGAAGAGACTTCATAATCAATTTGCAAACTGAAAACAGATTTTACTGTTAGCAGGATTGTAGCATAGAAGCTCAGAATGAGACTGGCTTCAGCTGCCACAGAAACGTGTCTTGAAAGACTGAAAATTCTGGATACTACAGACCAGGTAATAGTCCTCTGGATCTACGCCATATATTGAACTGTTTCTCATGAGTGAAACGTATTGCTTTCATCTGAAGCCAACACCATCCAACCTTATCTACAATGTATAGTATCTACAAGAAGCTGAAAACTAGGAAATATTACTCTAGTTTCTCTCCAGCCCATTGGTGGCAAGGTAACACCTGAGGCTGTATTACACTCCCTACAGAATATATTGCCCACTTCAAGTAGCACCTATGACTGGAAGAATCACTGGTAATAGAACTTAAATAGTACACGCAGTTCTCACTACAGACACTGTCCTTTCCCTCTGCCTCATCTACTAACAGGATTATCTCTTCCGCAGACACTTGACAAGTTACAGTGGGCCAACAAAGTATTGCCTATCTGCACAAAAACTAAATTGTTTGAAATATAAGACATCGTTCATCATTACATGATGACTTTGTACTACTTACCATTTTCTTGTGCAAAGCGGGATGCTTCTAAAAAAGTAACTTCACGATCTGCATCAAGATCCTTTTTGTTTCCACACAGTATTATTACAATATTTTGACTTGCTAACATTCTTGCATCTGTCAACCAATTAGTAAGTGCATTGTAGGTTTCTCGGCTGCGAAGAAAATAACATCCCGTATTAGAATACACTCATTTCTAGTGAATAGATCACCGAGCTAAAGCTTAGAAGGCAAATCAAATTTGTGGCAAGCCACAAACTGCTGCTAGTCAGGCAAGTCACTTACAATAAACTGGGAAGTGTATCAAGTTCTTTCATGAAACTATTTAAAAGTTGTCCCGCTCTACTCTGCGCTGGTGCGGCCTCACCTCGAGTACTGTGTGCAGTTCTGGGCACCACAGTATAAAAAGGACATGAAACTGTTGGAGAGTGTACAGAGGAGGGCTACGAAGATGGTGAAAGGCCTGGAGGGGAAGACGTACGAGGAACGGCTGAGGTCACTTGGCCTGTTCAGCCTGGAGAAGAGGAGGCTGAGGGGAGACCTCATCACAGTCTACAACTTCCTCGTAAGGGGGTGTCGAGAGGCAGGAGACCTTTTCTCCATTAACACCAGTGACAGGACCCGCGGGAACGGGGTTAAGCTGAGGCAGGGGAAATTTAGGCTCGACATCAGGAGGGGGTTCTTCACAGAGAGGGTGGTTGCACACTGGAACAGGCTCCCCAGGGAAGTGGTCACTGCACCGAGCCTGTCTGAATTTAAGAAGAGATTGGACTGTGCACTTAGTCACATGGTCTGAACTTTTGGGTAGACCTGTGCGGTATCAAGAGAGGATATTCTATGATTCTATGATTCTATGAAAAGCTTAAAGTTTTTAAAAAGCAAAAGTGAAGTTAATCAGCCAATTTCTTTTCAGCAGTATTTTATATATTCAAGAAACATGCTAGCTGTGTACATGTGCTGTGGGATCCTTTAGAAAGGAATGCCTCTCAGCTTACTTCTCCTTGCGTTTATGAATATTCTGTTCCACTGCCGTACCTCCTTTCATTAGATAGCCATTCTGATTAATAAATTCTGATTCAGACACCAGGTTCTATGATCTAAATACATACAGATATCCCAGTTGCAGCTATAAAGCTCTCTGAAAGTTGGACCTCTTCTAAAATACCACTAATATGGTTTAGAGCGACAACCCCAGATGAAAGGGGCACAGATGACGAAACAAAGAAAAAAGCAAACAAAAAAAAAAATCCATAGTTCATGATGAGTCAGACTACTTGTCGTCTCTGAGAGGTAGCAGCCTGCTTGCTATTACTCACTCAAAAAACCCCACAGGTCGGAGTAAGTCAAAATAAATAACAAAATACCCCATTAATATGAAAGGCTAAAATTTTAAGTGCTAATCTAGTTTCAGCCTTCTGTACGTGAAATTTAGGGCTAACAGAATGAGTTATTGTTTAACATGGAATTCATCTGATACTTAAGTTTCAGATAGGATTATAATAATTAACTACACTTAACGAGACTTGCTGACCTGAAGTTTCACATTTGTTTTAAGACCAATTACATTGCAAGCAGTTATGCACACACCATTAGTCACTGTAGTGGTGGTCAGTGCTAAAGCCTTCAAGAAACAGGACTGACAAATGCATCCAGCTGACCTTAAGTACAAAACACCGATTTCAAAGACTGCTCAGAGGAGAACAGTACACTCACAGGACAAAGAGCAACAGACCTAGCCAAGTCATTAATAACCAACATGAAACTTAGCTGACAAGTATCAGTCAATGGTGGCCAGAAAAAAAAAGGTGTAAGTGTGCAATGGTATGGTCTTCTATTGGCTATAACATTAAAAAATAAATAAAAAATACGGATGAACAGGCTTTGGGGGGCTATAATTAAGGAACACATAGGTAGAACTAGCTTCTCCAGAAGAAGACCTGTTATACCAGAACACTAACAAGCAATTTGCACAAATAGGGGTGTACAGCCTTGATTAAAAGTGGCTCAAGTCTGCTGTAAATTTCTGTTGCACCCTGCCAGTGCCTGGTTATTTGTTTTGAAGGCTATGAAATTAAGCAACATAGATCAGGCCAGAGGCTTGTTTTAGCTTTGTAAAATCATGAATGTAAAAGATATTTCAAGAAGAGAACAAGACATGCACAGTGATCCTTCCCCAATTTATTCAGTTTCCAACAGTTGGTGGTTACAGGCTTCCTAAGCCAGTGGCTGCATTTAGTCTACTGTGATTACAACAGCTACTGGTGAGCCCATTCCCATCTATTTTTCTAACCCTTACACTCTGCTTACATTTATGGCATTCATAGTATCTCACGTAAGCAAGTCCCAAGACTTGAGCGCACATTAAAACAGTAATATTTTTATATTTTTCTTTTCTTCCTGTCCATTCTCTGTTAGAGGATTAGATACTTGGGCAGTATATAATTATTTGTTAACCATATCTGATAGCCAATAAACAAAATGCAGTAGTTTTCTTACCTGGTTATATCATAGACCAGCAAAGCACCTGCAGCACCTCTATAGTAACTTCTCGTTACAGACCTGAAATAGAATTACAGATATCCATTTCTGTTTGTACCAGGTCTGGCTGGGATGGAGTTAACTGTCCCTGCAGCAGCCCATACGGTGCTGTGCTCTGCACCTGTACCTAGAACAGCCCTGGTATCACGCCAGTGTTATCTCTCTTGCTGAGCAGTGCTGGCACAGCAGCAGGACTCCCTCCAAACCACCCTACAGCCAGCGGGCAGGAGGTGGGGAGGGGACATCACCAGGGCAGCTGACCCAAACCGACCAAAGGGATGTTCCATACCGTATGGTGTCACACTCAGCAATAAAAGGTAGAAAAGGGGACACAGAAGAGGGCTCTTGCTATAAAAATGCCTGTCCTCTCAAACAACCACTATACGCGTGCAGTGAGACCCTGTTTCCCAAGATGTGGCCGAACATTGCTCACCAATGGAAAGTGGAGATTGTTTTTCTCTCTTTTCGCTTCCACATGACCTTTGCGTACTTTCTCCTCTTTCTTTTCTCTTTAATTAAATTATCCTTATCTCAAACTGAGAGCCTTTTTTTTTTTTTCCCAAAATATTTTCTCCCCTCACTCCTTTGACAAGTGAGAGAGCAGTGCAGTGGAGTTTAGTTGACCATTGGTGCAAAACCACCACACTGTTAAATCTCTGTTGTTTCAGATCTGGGTTAATATAATGCAATCTACACTATGAAACATTTATTTATTTAAATAAAACATGATTTTAAACATAGTAAGCTATGCAGCAGCAGACTATTTATAACTAGGCTTTTGACAAAGCATTTTCAATGAACATAGCAATCCGGGGATTCCTAAAGTCCATTATCCCTACTTATAAACAGGGATAAAAAAAAAGACATCATCGAAAGTAATGACTGAAGAAACAACATTTAATAAAATGGCTGAAAAGGGCACCTGAATCTCTCTTGTCCTGCTGTGTCCCATATCTGCAATTTTACATATTTACCACCAACGTTTATGATCTTTGAACCGAATTCCACTCCTATTGTATGATTTGAATCATCTTTGACTGAAAAACAAAAAATAGAGTTGTTATTTGGAGAGTATTTAGGGTAAATGAGTAGTTGTCACAAAATCCAGGTTATGTCTGATCCAAACTCTTCAGTGTTCAAATTATCAGCTACTTTTTGAGCAAACAAAAATCAGTGCAACTCATAAGCCTACTGCCATCATGCAGAAAAAAAGCATTTATTACATTTTTTGAACATCCTATTGAATTCAAAATTACTAGAATGACCTGCCTTAATCAAATCATTCCTGGTTCCCATTAATGAACGGCAAGACAACTTCAGTTACATTTTATTCCACTGTTTTCTAATACTTCGACACAATTTAAAATTAAAGAAAAAGCAAAACACAAAATGCCAGTCTTGCCCATGAATAAGCAAGATACATTTTTTAAGCAAGTTCAACTTTATAGCAAGTTAAGGCACTTGCTCTATGCAGACTGTTGATAGCACAGATTCTTAGCAGTATGTAACTGCCCATATCAGAAGCGAGGTCATGGTTCAAGTTCATAGGTCATGCACAGTTCCTTGGTAATTACACATTATCATTCTAGAGGTGTTTCTCAAAAGAATTATAATTCAGTTGAGAAAGATAAATCTTTGGAGAACTCTTATTGTGCTCATGTATACTTACACTTCTTTTCAATAAATTGGTGTAGCAAACAGGATTTTCCAGTTCCAGCATTTCCTATGACCAAGAACTTAAACAGGAAATCTGAAGATTGAAACAAACAAAAATTGCTAACTTTTAGTAAGAACTCACATTTTTGTCATAAGACCAAGTACCCACACCATCTACTGTCTAGTAGCTGTTATTTCATGGAGAAGAGAATAGAGGGCAAAATAATGATAGATCTGAAAAATACCCCAGTGTATTCAATAGTGAGGTTAGAAAGTAAGAGCTAAGAATGCTATTTGTTTATTCAATAGTGAGGTTAGAAAGTAAGAGCTAAGAATGCTATTTGTTTATGGAGATACAAGAATGACAAGAGGAGATTAAATGGTTGAATTACAAGGCATATGGTTGGCTTGTATACCAGCAACCTGTTTTAAGGGCATATAAGCTATCAACTAGAGTCAGTACAAATGCCCTGTATCATGACATTAACTCTAAAAAAAAAAAAAAAAAGTACAAAAATGTCTAGATTTTTAAAAAAATGTATTTAGATTATTTTCCGCTTTTAATACATGTATGATCTGGAACAACTAGAATGTTTTTCCTATGTATTCAGAGGCAAGAAGTATTTTTTATTCTGGAATGGCTGCTTTCACTTTTCCTCTGTATGATAAACGAAGATACAGTTACTTCTGGCACTTTGCCTACTTATGAACCTTTTACATCAGTGTTCATTTAGCAAGGCAAGTATTCAAGATGTCATTTGTACTGTTATCTACACAGTTTGATACTACCTCTCCAGGTCTACTCTCAGGTTGGCTAAAGACTGAAGAAAGCCTCCTTGTCTTATCACTCTCAAACATTTACACTGATGAACTGTGATTAGAAGGTTTACAATTACTTCCCCAACACCGAGCCATCAAGACAACTGTTAAAGTTCTTGCGTGATTCACTATTTATTTTTCCACCAGCAGCGTTCTTTTTATAGTCCTCTTTGCTTTATTGTCCAGTTCCTTATAAACATAGTAAAACATCAAATAAGCATGCAATGAGAAGAATTAAGCTTGCAATAGCAAGAAAAATAAAAACTTTGCATTAGTTTTGACAATACGAAGCAAGTCAAAGCACCAATACATGAATCTTTCAGAACCTTGTTTGAACCTTTAGCTTTACAGGTCGAATTTAACATGCACAAAGAAGTCTACCTGCTCATTCTGTTTCGAGCAGGAATTGTTATTTGTTATGGTGCATCACAAACATCTAGCAATGCCAAAAGCAAAAAGCAAGTGGCTATGAATCCTGGCAAAGTCCACCATTCTTTGTCTTCAGTTGTTTTCCAAATTTTGTTACCTTTAAAATGAGGTATTGTTTTACCAAAGGTTTCTGCTGTTTTTCACTCTACCTCTGCATGATTTTCCTGTTCCAAATGCTGTAACAGGCTTTGCTATGGACTCTGTTCTGCTTGTCTCAGAAAGAAGAGATTGCTTTTTTTGCTCACAAGTATGACCATTTACACACTCTAGACATTCTGTTCCAAACTCCTCTCATTCTTCATGCCCCCACCCAGCTGCTCATGCTTTGTAGATGAAAAAGACCGTAAGAAAAGGGATTTTGGTTCAGGCTGTGAAATGTGTACTGGTTCTTCCAGTAAAGGAGGACCCTTCCTGTCATCTCAACTGCAAAACACACTGAAACTCAGAATACTTCATTCTCCAGACTGTAACAAATCTTCACCGTTAGCATGAAATGTATGTATATCATTAACGGCCCCAAAGCGTTAGGTTAAGAAAGCCAAACGTCTCTTTTTATGGACAAAACAGCACTAGTTAGCTGCCTTGTGTACCTTTCCATATATTTAAACCACCGTGGGTGTGTGTAATCTCACTGATTTTACCACTTCCAAAGAGTTCCTCAAAATGCAAGATGTTCTGAGACACAGTTGCAACGAAAATAATCTGCTTCTTGTCTCCGCAGTTTTTTCCAAATATAAATTTGAAATCCAGTTAAAACCGGTTCTCCTACATAACTGGCAAATACTGCTTGTCAGAATTTCGTGTTAAAAACAACTACAAAAATCAAGCCTACCTTTCTTTTGTCCATGGACAACTCATACCATGGACAGTAGTTTAACAGCTACTGTCAAGCTGAAAGAGGAAAAGAACGACAGCAAATCTCTGTTCCTACACTAGTTTTTCCTGTCATTTTAAGCCCTGGTTGTTAGATGTGGTCGATGAAGCCGTATTTTGCCATCCACAAAACCCTGCTGAGCGGCACAACTGAGGAGCTGCTCTGTTCTGCACAGGCAGGCTTCAGGCCAGCGAGGAATTCAGAGCCAACGGCGTCACTGGCAGGGACCGATATGGAAGGGCCTCAGAACAGCACTGGATTTTTCCTGAGGTGCTTCAGATTTTGCTCTGAAAGCAGAGTGATACTGGAGATTTCGTATTAAATTCCTCAAACGGATACCGTACGCTAACAGCACTTTACAGATAGATTCCTAACTCCTACCAAAATCCTATTAGGCCAGACAACTTTAGGAGGTTTTTTTTTTTTTTTTTTCCCCCCTACAGAAAAATCATTTGGATAGATGATGATTCAATACCTGCTTGCTTGGTAGAAAAAAAAAATGCTTCCATATGCCAGAACAGCAAACCGGTTTACTAAGGTGAAACTTGAAAGTGCAGTTTCATACTGTAATCAAGTGAATTGTAAAGAAGAGAAGTGTTTTAGTCGCCTACAGAATGGAAAAAGCCAAGCCCTCTATTAAAAAATTTATACCAGAAAATCTTTCACAACATGCAGACTCATACAGTAAGGAAAGTAATGTTTTGCAGTTATGTTCACAAAGGTACTTCTATCACTTGAAATTATTTTATGTCAATTGTTCACAAGAGCAAAAGGCTCTCAATCAGACTTAACGTTAATAGCTTACCCACAAGCACCGGATAACATGTTTCAGGAAATCTGGAATACTTTGCACATGTAATCACCAGCAAGGAAGGACAAGAAAAAGCATTTGCCAATACCAAAAGTCACAAATATCCATATTTAATGAGTTGGGAGCTTTTTAAAGTTATCAGCCCAGACTATCAATAAAGGTAATACCAGGTAAGAAGAGGGAAAATATTTTTTCGGTTTGTTGTTGTGGAACTTCTTTCTTAGAGCGTCATTCTGCATGATACTGGCAACCGTATCAATAACATGTTTATAAATTTGTTTGATTTAGGACATGAAATATCTTCTCTTTGAACTGTGTGGACGTCTCAGAAAATGCAGCATTGCTCAGAAACAGAAACTGAATGAGACAGGCTAAAGAAGCTATGTGCCCACACTGCAACTCATACTCAGAAAAACCTTCCATATATTATTAATTCTGTGCAATTTCACCGAATACAACCCATATCCTAGTGTTTGTACCATTGCTTATTGTTCTAGTTTTTCTTTTTGGCCTCCCCTCCCAGAGGAGTTAAGTCACTTCGTTTACAGCTTGCTTTTATTTATTCATTTTTGTGATTGACAAAGAAGCTCTGAGCTCTGGCATTCCAGTTGGCTGCCAAGGCTGTCACCCGAGAGAAGTTTTTCTCATGAGCTCTGTTGTTCCTCCTTCATGCAGAAGCTGAAAAGAAACATCATTCCCATGCTAAAAATGCTTGCTATCATGCTGGTTACTAAAACGATCTAGAAAAGTTAAAGCACTCTGCCTGTAAATAATGTCTTCATTATGTAGAAAGGATTTCGAAAGAAAACTGAACTCCGTGCCAGAAGGAAAAAGGGTAACAAGACATTCACTAGAGAAAGCATGAAGAGAAGAAAGATAGCATGGCATGGCTGTTTAAGGAAATAAGGCAGTATAAGGGGTCAACTTACTCCCCTCTGTGCGCTATGTGCCCCACCTGATCCCACACTGCACACAGTGCCAGGGAGCAAAGCAGCTGGACGGATCCTTGCTTCCTAGCACAGGTGAAAAGGACTCAGTAAAACCGCGGCTCCACCCCAAAGCAGCGCCGGCAGCCAAACTGCTGCACGCCGGGGGAATGAGGGAGGCTGAGGGGGAAGGAGAAGGGAGACAATGGTGGGCTTTGACTCAACCACCACGGCAGATCAAAACCAGGCGGCCGATGTGGAAACCACCCCAGGACATCCAACCTCCTTCTCTGTCTGAAGTTTACTCCAGCAGAAGGGATAATTGAACTGCTTCTGAACTACTGCAGCCTAGCCTTTAAAATGTAATGTGAAATGAATTGTCTTCTATACTCTTCTTAATACAGGAGGGGGAAAAAAGACCAAATTGTACCTTCAATCACAGCTCAGGCTTCTTCCAGCTGCCTGGGAAAGACTAGAGCATACATTCATTAATGCTGACCCTTTGGAAACTCACATTCATGCCAGTTAAAAAAAAAGAATTTTCCTGATAGTTAGACATCTTTGATTTTGCATAAATCTGCATAAGGGAAGAGTGCTCTGAAGCGTTCCTACTAGCATATGGTTTTCTCTCTAAGTGAGAGGAGAGAGGAGCTGTTCTCCCTGCTTACCCCTTTCTCCAGCAGTAGCAATTTCCAAGATAAACAGGTAGAACCGATAAACATGGCTCTGTTCCAGCTGGCACAGAGACTGCTGGAAAGACAGCAGCTTTGCTTCCTGCCCTGAGCAATAAAATAAGCTTTGAAATAAACTGAAGACCAAGGTGACAAATGCAAAGACCATCTGAGAAGTGCGTGCGGGAAGGGGAGGGAGGGAGGAGGACAAGGAGAAAAGCATGAATCAAATTGCCTAGACCAAGAAGAAACACTTTTTTGATGACAGAAATATCTCTGATAGTAAGAGATTGATAAACTAAACCAGACTGGCAGCAGTAGATACTAATGGAGAAAACAGAAGGAAGTAGGGACTGAAGAGATTTGAGTGGAATCTAACGCATCACGTTTTCTCAAAAGGTAGTACCACCTTTCCTCTAGCCTTCTACCACTTAAAATCCAAAGGTCACTTTTATTTGCCCGTGAAGGGTAAGACACTGTAAAATCAGTCCATATTTATCATCATGTGAAAATGCTTACGTTTTGCACTGGGAAGCAGGAGAAAGCCTGCATGTATTCATAGTAGCTACCTATGCAGAGGCCACTGTATTTCAGAAAGCATGACTTATTCAAAGGAAAATTATTTTAAGAGATTTGTTTCCACTGTTACAGCAGATGACATTTTACAGTGACCCTCCTCTCCCAACAGCAGCAGTAAAAAGTTCTTCCTAAATTTAGTCTCAAAATTCATGGAGTTTTCTCTTCACAATTACTTTGGTTTTGTTCCTGGCACTTTGTAAGGGAAAGAAATTGATTGTGTAGGATCATACTACAGCAGCGGAAATCCCAACTTGTTCCAATATACCTCAGCTGAGTATCCTGGCAGTCTCCTTTTACCACTCCAAGCAGAGCTGAAAGCTGGGGGAGGATGGAACAGCACACACTGAAGAGCAAAATCCCAAACATGATCCTTATTAATTATTCATTTTATTATACTCTGCTTCCCAGAGCAAACTTTGAGCCATCACATTCCCATGCTAAAACACCATAGAGAGGGGAGACAGCACTGTTCTGGTGATATATTTGCAATAAACCACAGTTGGATGTTTGTCTGATTAAACCTCATTTGACTTACAAGTACCGTAAAGACTTCTTTCTACCAGTAGAAGAAAGATGCAAATAAATTTAGAACAGTTGTGTGAAGCAGCCATTAAGATTTAAAAAAACATAAGCAGTACTTTTCCTATCTGTCCATTTCACAATCTGCTCCAGAACCCGGCACTCAAGTTCTACAGGTCTCCAGCCTCCAGCGCTCCACAGGTAGCGATATCAAGCTAGCAAAGCGTTGCAGACAATGTTAAATTCACTCTCATATTTAATTCAGTTACAACTTTTCATTCCCCACTGCTACTAACATGACAATTCGTGGGCAACAGGTCCACTGCCACGCAAGGATTGTTTCCACCACCCCCACAGCCCACTGGAGAAGGAGCGTATGCTTAAAGATCATTTGTATTCACGAAGATAGTCCAAGGAGCCTGGGCAGCATCATGTCCAAAGCCTCAGAAAGAGAATTATGAAATAAAACTGAAATTGATATGGAGAAGGCTGTCTCTTAAAGGCAACTGGCAACAGTAAGAAAGAAGAAGCATCCTTAATCATGGGACCATCACTTCAACTGCAGGTAATTTACAATATTGATATTAAAGCAGAGGTCCTGCAAAGATCTTCCAGAAACAATGGAATTGAGCAAAGCAATTACAGTTTTCAAATCAAAGCTGAGAGTAAAACAACATAATTGGCTATGTAAAGCAGTTTTAATAAGCAGAAAAATATTTATTTGGGAAAAAAAAACCACTAAAATTAGTATTTCCAAAGTAATTCCAAGGAACCTCAGAGGTCTGCCAAACGATTCTGATACCCAATATATGTTGGAAAGGAAGAGGGTTAAGCAAATTTCTTGCAAATAACTTTTGGAAAAAATACTGTCTGCACGGCTTTCTCAGCAAGCCAAAACATTTACTTAGATTCCTCTAATTATGATGAAGTGCTATATATAGCTATTCTGCAGTAAACTATTCCAACTGTTCTGGAGCATTACAAAAAAAAAAGTGTGGGGGGAATACAACATTTACATGTAGTTAGCACACAGACCCCACTCTCTCATGATGCTGAACAAACAACGTACAGTCCCCAAAATAATGGCAACCCAACCAAAACTGTTAAAACTAGTACTGACCCTTAGTTGAGACACGGCAACTAGCCTTTAAAAGTTTTTAGACCTTTTAATGTAAGACTGAAGGCAATTTAAACTGTTGTTTTACACAAACCTGCTTTACCTTTCCTTTGTTCAGGTCTAGGAAATGACGAGTAAAATCATTAAGAGGGGAGACAAATATTACACTCCATCCCCTCAGAAGAGCTAAAGGCCATCAAATAAAACTGGCTATCAAGCAGAACTCTTCAGAAAACAAGGAGAGCACCTTCTGCAGAACAGATGGCATATGCAGGGAGCTCCCTGCCAAAGGATGCTGTGAATGCAAATTTGCCAGAGTTCAAGAAAAAACTGCACAAGTTCATTGAAGAAAGAGCCACCAACGCTTTCTCAACAGAAACCATACTCAGCTCATGGAAATTTTAAGTTGAAAATAGCTGGAGAATATCAGGGAAATCATCACATGTACTTGCCCTGCTCTTATCCTCTTTTCAAAGCACCAACAGGACGCTACAAAATTAGATACTAGTCACTATCACGGTCAAGACATAGCGTAGGCATTGTTAAATTCTATGTTATGTCATAACTTAGTTTTTACTACTCCATCTACTCTAAATCTTGACACTCATGTATTCTAGCTCAGAATTTCTGTAGGTTATTTATGTACATACAGAACAAACACTGAAACTCAGAAGAAACATACACCAAAAAATAAGCAAACAAAATAACCTACAACAACTGCAAACCTTCAAGTTTAAGGTCACATTTTCTAGAACACCAAAACAATCAGAAAACATGAAGAGTTACAGTGGGCTTACAGTTGCTATTTTGCATCACTGGAACAATACGAAAAAATGTTGAAATGTACTTGTTAAGATATGGCATGAAAATATGGGATTGTAATAGCAAGCAGGCTGGAGCACTGCTGGCATTCTGTCTTCTCTGGTTATCTGTCCATCCGTTTGTTTAGAGGCCACTAGAAGAGTACAGAAGTGATCCCAGTTCTCGATCACGAGTTCAGACCATGAAAAACTGGTTCAAACTCTTACCTAAATCAGCGAAGCACAACTCGCTACTCTGGTTTTGTGCAAGCTTTGTGTTTCAAGCATGGAAAAAAGAAGCAGGGTCTCAATGTCCTAATGTCTGCCCCACGCTCTGGGATCATTCTGCCCCCAGTTCTGTGCACCTGCCATACACTGACCACAGCGGGGAAGGAGACCTTAGCCCCTGATGACCAGGGCGTTGAAAATAAACAGGCTTACACAGCAGAAACAACGAGGCCGGTGAACCCCTGACAAGAACTCCTGCTGGCAGTGCTGCCGCCCTCACACCTGGCCGAGCTGCCGCTGTCACCACACGGCACCCACCCAAGCCATCAGGTACTTACCGTGTCCCCGCCCCACCAACAGCAGCCGCACGCCCACCACTAGGCTCGGGCTGTGAGAGCAGGAGGCTGCCCCGGCGGCCCCCAGCCCCTCGGGGCGCTGCCCGCACCGCCCCAGCCCCGCCGCCGCCCCCCAGCTCCTACCGTAGGTCTCGGACATGGCGGCCTGCGACATGCCGGGAGCGCCCCGGCTCCCCGCCGGGCCCGGGCAGGGCGCTGCCGCCCGCGGACCGCCGCCGGGCCGGGAGGGACGCGGCCGGGCCCCGCCGCCCCGCCTCGGCTCCGCCCGCAACGGCCCCGCTGCGCACGCGTGCCCGGCCCCGCGCCATGGCGGGCGGGCACCGCCTCTGTGACGAAACCCTCAGCCCCTCAGCCTCCCCCCTTCTGGGTTTCTTAGTCTCACTCCTTCCCCAAACCCCTAATGGTTAACACTGAAGTAGACAGATTTTGCCAGATTACTAAAAATGTCACAGTACGTCACTATGAGAACAGGGAGATCTAGACACCTTGCTCGGTACAAACAGGATTTTAGGCTAACAGACGTCAGCCTTGTCTGATCAAAATGAGCTTGCCTGTATGGAAGTTATGTTTGGTAAATGTTGTCGTACTAATGCCACGCTCCTCTGCCTCCAGCCACTCCCAATTAGTTAACGTGCACGTGCCAGCACACAAAAAATATAAAGCTTCCTACAAAAGCTTTTAGTAATACTGAAGAGAAAGATGGGCTGGACAAACAGGAAAGGAAAGATAGAAAAAAAAGAAAAAAAGTCACAAATAGTCACAAAGTGTGAACTAGGCTGGAAAATACATTGCTGGTATCTCTCCAGTTTGCAAATATAGGCTACTGTATTTCAATTAAAACATTATTTTTGACTAACCAAAAAGTAAGTAGCTAGAACTGACCTCATTGGTATCCACCTGCAGTATAAGGGTGAAGAAAACCAAAAGCCAAATGTTTGTCTTCTGATTTATGGTTTCTTTTGCTTACACCTGCTAGAAACTTCCGTCTCACATAAAAGCAGATACATCATGTCAAACTGTGTCTGCAGATCAGATGTTTAAATACTATCATTTGTTCCTCAAATTAATTTCACCACAGTTATTGTACCTATATACTTGATTGTGGTCATAAAGTTGCTGCCCAGAAAGTCATGTTGAGGTTTCTCTATTTTTTTTACTCGTTTTTTTACTAATTTTTTACTAGTTTTTACAGAATCACAGAATCACAGAATCGTCTAGGTTGGAAGAGACCTCCAAGATCACCTAGCCCAACCTCTGACCTAACACTAACAAGTCCTCCACTAAACCATATCACTAAGCTCTACATCTAAACGTCTTTTAAAGACCTCCAGGGATGGTGACTCCACCACTTCCCTGGGCAGCCCATTCCAATGCCTAACAACCCTTTTGGTGAAGAAGTTCTTCCTAATATCCAACCTAAACCTCCATTGGCGCGACTTTCGCCCATTCCCCCTCGTCCTGTCACCAGGCACGTGGGAGAATGGACCAACCCCCACCTCGCTACAGCCTCCTTTAAGGTACCTGTAGAGTGCGATAAGGTCGCCCCTGAGCCTCCTCTTCTCCAGACTGAACAAGCCCAGCTCCCTCAGCCGCTCCTCGTAAGACTTGTTCTCCAGACCCCTCACCAGCTTCGTTGCCCTTCTCTGGACTCGCTCGAGCACCTCGATGTCCTCGATGTTCGCAAACTAGATTACTACAATATTAGTGTCTGATACCTTACGAATGGGGAAGGACCACAAAATCTCCTCAGAGGCAGACTCAGGATGGAGGAGATGCAAAAACTCCTTCTTCCAAATTAAAACAACATGACTTTCTGGGACTTTGCGGATTTAGACACGGCTTTAATGACCTAGCATTGCAATTGGCCAGATCCTCCCCCTTTTCTTTGCGCTATCCAGGGAAACAAAATTCAGTCTGTATCTGAAGCTGAGCCGTGTTTTGGATTCCCCTTCACCGGAGGCTCAGGGCTGCTGGTTGGGCCTGGAGTGCAGCCAGAGGTGGGACGGACTATTAGTTAGGAGAGTGATAGGATGTGTCTTGGTTTAGTCTGAAGGTGGCACTACAGGGCCATCTGAGAAAGGCACTGCAGTAACGTGATGCTGCGTGTGCGTTTTCTCCATCACTTGGGGCTGCATAGCGTAGGGTCCCACCTGAGAGGTTCAGGTAAAATGGGGAACAGGGTGCTCTGCCTCGCTTTCCTGCTCCTTGTGTGCTGGATATGGAAAATATCCCAGTGCTTGGGGAAGCTGCAGGCTTCAGCTGGACGTGAAGCAGCAATGAATTTGGCTCCAGCAACGCAAATGAAATAAAAAGATTGATGCATTGAGAAACCTCTGAGATTTGCGTGACCTCCTTGTACTCAGTGTTGCTGGCCAGCTGATTTCATGTGAAAACAACTGACATCATCTGAATGCTGTCATCTTCAGCTTCCACAGAAGCTGCCCTCAACCTATGAACGTGTTTGTCAATTAATAATGTAATTGCAGTTAGTCATGGAAATTTATGGGCTGAGTGCTTCTAAAGTCATGGGTCAACCCCTCAGCTGTTAACCAGGAGCAGTGGGAGGTGGTAAAAAAAGGTGACTGTGAAGGTAGGCTGGAGCTGTAATCAAACACCTTTATCTTGGCCCACGGACTGTCCCATTTGGACCTTCCCCAGACCTCAAGCTACACCACTGAACTGGCGGCTGGTGAAGTTGGAGTCCAGCATGCTGTATGTTAGTCACCATCTTTTTTCCTTTAATCATGCTCTTTTCACCAGTGGCAGAGAGAAGGCAGCCACATGGAGCAGGCTAGGGAGATTCGGGGTTCATGAACAATCCCCAGAAGCTGGGATAAGCTCATTTTCAGATAAATATATGCTATAATGCAGAAGTTCAAATATGCCCTAATGGGGGATTGGGTATCATTTTATCTGGTAGAAACCTATAAAACATTTTTAGGTGTTTTTTTAAGCGAAACATACTAATGTACTTTCACTAGCATAAAGGCACATAGATGCCCTGTATTAAAAAGAGAAATGCACAGTAGAGAGGGAAAAAAAAAAGAATATAGATGATGGATTTCAAAAACAGTTAGCAATTTAATTTTGCAAGAGCCATGTAAATAGAGTACTAGAGTGACGGGGCCTAAATACTTGAAGAGTTCAAGAGAGGCATGGGAAAATGAAGATAACAGAAGTTTGGGACATTTTCTTGAAATGCGTTATGTGTTTAAAGTGTCTAGAACACAGTTTTGTGCGAAACAACTGTATTTTATGAAGTCAGCCTCAAGGTGTCACTGATCAACTGCTCTGCTGGTGAAACACGTTGGGGATTCCATACAATTGGATGTAATAGGCCACATTTTTTCGCTTTTAACAGGAACTTGCTGAGGGGTTTGATATTTTTAACGTCACGTACTTGAAGCAGAAGGTTTGTTAAGAGATTGCTCAGGAGGACTTGAGGCCACCTGAGTATTCCACCTCTTGAGCCCAAAGGTGTACTATCTGCTCGGGAGAACTCACTTGAAGTGGAAAAGTTGCTTATTTGGGTCCTGTTTCTCAGGTGGATGTCCTCAAAGACGCAGTACAACAGTCTTGATTCCATTCTGCAGCCTCAGGTGCTTTGAATGAAGCACCAGGAAGCCATCAAGGCTGATTTTGGACATGGGTGTGATCTGCCACCTGCGTGGTTCACCTGGATGGCTTAGCAAGTCTAGGTCAGTGTGAGCTGCATGCTTGAGGAAGAATTTGCCATGTCCCATGTTACAGATAACCAAGTCATGGATGGATGATCTCATGCTCCCAGACTCCTTGTCTCCCAGCCAGCTCAGTCGGGGACCTGTCCAAAATGTACCATGATGCCTTCACCTGCCGCAAGTAGCTATGCAGCTGGACCCTGGCCCATGGAGGTGCTCCCATGCCTCTCTTCAGATGCAGCCTAAGCACACACCAGTCATTTGGGACCATCCATCATCAGTGCACAATGAGAGATGCCTCCAGAGAGTGCCTCAGCACAGGCATCTTCATCAGCCAACTGAGGACTGAAAGGATCATCTCTGCATTTTGTTACAGAGGCAGCACAATTTACACTTGGAAAAACAGACTTTTGGATACCTAAAGGCACATTTTGCAGTGCTCTTTTCCTCTCTAAGCTGTTACACACCTTTAAACATACATTCTGCAATGACAACCGTGCTCTGAAAGCTGCTTTCATTTGATAATCCAAAAAGGCTGTGAAGCTCCTGGCTTATGTTTGTCCTGTTGTGTGCACAGATGTGGTTGGGGGGGACCTGGAGGGATGCAGGCTGGTAGCAGTCAGCTGTACTCAGTGAGGAGGCTCCCTGACCAGCAGAAGAGTCCTCTGGTCATGAGGTGCTGCAGTTTTCAGCTGCAGTGTTGCTACAAGCAGCTGCAACTGCATTTAACTGTTTCCCAGTATTGCTGTCCCTCTGAACGTGGTAGTATCATGCAGTCGTGGAAGCTGGATAAGTAAAGAGGCCAAAGAAGGGCACGCTGCACATCTGTCGTGGCAGTAAGGACATCTCAGCAGCTGGAGGAGGCCTGGGAGAAGAGAAGGCAGCTGTGCACGGGGGTTGTCTCTAGTGATAAATTCTTGCTCTGGCTTTGCATGAGCCTGGAGATGTGATCTGTGCCAAGCTGGTTTGAGAAGACCAGTCTGCAGTGCAGTGTTAGGCCTTTAACTGCTAAGGATGCGCTACATTTCCCTGAAGCCACAGAATATTTCTGTCTTAAAAGACACAAGGCTAGAATTTTTCGTCTTGTGAAGCATTTTGTGACAGAAAATCTTAGTAACTGATTACCTATGAAGGGATCAGACTTTGGATTTTATTGTATTTATTTTAGACACTCTTGAAAATCAGAACATCTGAGGTCTAAAGTGGCTTTTATAGACAATATTTTTGCTATAAAATGCATTCACCTTGAAGTTTTCTGGGATGGATGGGACTGAGCTGCCCCACATGGATGCCCCTGTGCTGCAAAGAAGGCTAGACTTTCTCCACAACTGATGGGCAGACCCAGCCAGCTGGTAAGCCACTTTCATGAGCCTATCCTGATGATACGTGGATTTAAGATCACGTCCTTTTTGCTAGGCAGCGAAGTTGCATTTGCGGATTTTTGAAAATGAGTTTAAAGTAAAAAATGTCTATGGTGATAAACTTAAGGGTCAAGTCACATCTTCTTATTTTCACCCACAGATACAAACACAAGCATAGTTCTTGCACTTCATAGGAAACTGTTCAAGAGTGTCTGAAGGAAGAACCCGAACCTAAATATGATATTATCTGTGTAGCAAGTGAGTCTCAGTTCTCAAAATGCAATTCTGTCTCTGGCCACGCACATCATTTTTAATGTCTGCGTTCCTGCCTCTTTTGCTTTCACTTGTAGATAACCTTGGAGCTCTTTTCACCTTCTAGTTATTCTTTTCCATAATATTTTTTGGAAAAGAAAAAGTTTGAAAATACTTCTGGTTCATGAAGAAGCTTCCTTCCTTTTTTTTTTTTTTAACTTTTTTTTTTTATTTTTTAATTACAGCCAAAGAAGAAAACTTTACATCATCAAACTGACACGCTGATTGAAATGAATGGGCATGGCTTTGAATCTGGCTTTGGTTATTAGTGACAGAATATTGTTATCGATGGCTTATATAAAATATGTTTGATGATCTTATCTGGTATCCTGGCTGTTGCTGTCACACAAAACCCACACCAGTCAGCTGTTTGGAGTAGAGGTTGAAGACAAACAAGGCAGACATGCTTTTCAGCAGATGTTACCAAATTTTTAAATCAGACCCCACGCATAAAGCAAGATCCTCACTGAGCTTGTTCCGATTTCCCTGCTCCATGGCCAGGGTTTCTCACAGATTTGCAGGCCCTTCTCCCATTCTGGGACCCAAGATGCTCACGGCGCAGACCACAAACCCACCCATCCCCTGCTGCCCAGCTGCACCGCCCACGGGGCGCAGGGCGGCAAGGGGCTAGCGTTGAACATGGCCGTGAGGATGCGCCCAGTACTGCGATCCTCTCCCATGGGAAGAGTTTGTGCAGAGTTTGTGCATTTTTGGAGAACTCTGACATTGCAAGCGTCCCCAAAGCAGGCATAAATGAGAGCGCAGAATTCAGCTCATAGCTTTCCTGCAGCTGCATCCCAAAACAGGTACCCTGCCTTCAGCTGCTTGGATGCTTGCACACGCGCCCATCTGTTAGTGTGGCGCCGTGCCCAGGCCGGTCGGATCCCCCTCCCGGGCGCTGGTGCTGTGCCAGGCATGGTGTTTGGTAGCTGACCTCCGTAACCTGGCGAGTCACCTCCTAACGGCATGGTGGCCTCCCCACGCAGCGGGCACATATGTTCTCAAACAGCTTTTTTATTTTTTTAACCTTGAACACACTTGTTGACCTCAGCTTGAGCAAAGGAGGAATGAGGGCTCAGGAGCGTTTGCCAGATGCACGGCTTGTCCTGCACAGGCAGCTGGGATGCTCTCACATCTCTTGTTTTACGTACCAGGAAGAGTACACCAGCAAAGCTCTTGGGCTGCTGCATCTAAGGTCATGCCAATGTCAGCCTGTGGAAATAAGAAGAAAATGATTTTTTTTTTTTTAAAGTAGAAAAGCCTGCTGAGCTCAAAGCACAAATTTAGCACTTCCCTTGCTGAGTGGATGAAGTATTGACTGAGAACGTAGGATGCTCTTCTATATAAACAAAAGAGCAGAAGAGTTTTTCTCTGCTGGGAAGTAAAGTGAAAAAGAAATGGAACTGAGCATCCTAGTCACAGCTGAAAATATCGGATGCAATTGATTCTCTACAGGAACAACTCATAATCATTAAAACACTACAAACGTATTCACAGGCTTTTGCCAATTAAGCCATGAAGGCCGTGCTTGTGTGTTGATTTCAACATCGTCTAGATGGGCAAAATCAATTAAAGCAATTCAATGCAACAGAAGCAGCTTAGACAGCTTCTTCTGGGAGAAGGGCAGGGGCAATTTTCTGACACCACTTAGCTAATGGGGTGAAGCCCATGCTCGGCTGATCACTGACTGCCCTCAAAGTTTTGGCTCAGGGTTAAATTTCACTACAGCTGAGACATGCAATCCCTCTCTAAATTCCAGAAATCTGATTTAGGCCTACATAAGGTCCTTAAACATAAAGCCAATGTAAACAGCACAGGACTTAATGGGAATCCTATAAAAGTGTAAATCCGGTGGATTTACTTCCTGAAGCAGTAGCAAGAGTTATTTGTGCAGAAGCTATGATCGATACAGCACACCTAACTCTGTGTTAGATGTTTAACACACCTTTTGCAATTAAGTACCTTATACATCGATGAGATTCACACTAAGACAGAAAAAGACTGCTTCCACTCCCTCCTTGGGGCTTTGGAAGGTTGCTTTGGAAGATCTTCCAGGTGGTTTCTGCTGCAGGCGTTCAATAACAGCCTGCATCATGCTCTGAGGGTACATAGTGCAAGCCTGCTCTTGTTTCTCATGGGACAAAACTCCACAGGACCCTTTACACTGTATTCTTCTTCCTGCTTCGGCACCTTGTGCGTGTTGGTGTATGCGCCCTCTGCACAAGGGCTCAGAACGTTTTTGCTAGTAGTAACAGAAGTGTCACTAGGGTGCAGGCGTACCATACTGTGCACCTCCTTCTGAGGTTGTAAAATGAGATTTTTTGGAGATTTTCCTACAGACTGTCAACACTAAAATTATGTTAGAAGACTAGTAACCAGATTTAAGCTCTTGGGCCAGGGCTTCCAGTTGTGATCTTCTTTAATGGCTGCATAGATAAAACAGGGGCCAATTAACACCTCTTGCCTTTGCCAGCTTTGTTTTTGACCCATCATGTAAAAATCATTACAGAAACACGAGGGTCACTAAAAGTGAAATATGAAGGTAATTTTCTTTATTGCTATAAGCAAAGCAGTTGTTTGTCTGGGTTACCCCAACACAGCCAGGCAGCAGTGCTGTGGTGGGCAGTCTAGAAGTGTCACCCTTAGGAGGGTTAAAAGAACTGTCCTCCTAAATATGCTGTTTAGGTCTTGCTTTCTCTATTTTGGCTCCTCCCTTTGTAATTAACTCTTAGTCAAAGCAATTAATGTCTTGTTGCTCTACAAATGGCTTCCACAAAACCTAAAACATCCCTATCTTTTCATGTTACCTTGTCTTCACGACTAGCTAAAAGTAATTCCAGTGAGCTTACAAAAACCGCACATTTCCATTTTCCTTCCTATCCAGGAAGTTTTCCTACAGCCTTTCTGGGTAACACATGTACCCGCTTACAATGAAACTCCCTGATATTAAGCAAACATCCCACCTCTAAATATTCTTGACCTGAATTTCTGCAAAATAAGTGCACACCAACAGGGTTGGGAGAAACCCTCCTTACTGGGCTGGCAGCCATATTATGCACTGATAAGCAACCTTTCTTTGAAGGAAATTTTAACACAACTCCAGTGTTCAATTCTCTTGGTGACAACTTTGGTCCTGTAACAGTTGTCAGATTTTGTTAATGTCACATCACGATTAATTTCTATTACTAAATTTATCTCTACTCAATCAGTAGTTAATAATGCAAATTAAATCATAACCTATACACCTAGAATACACTTAGGGCTTACTAAATTTTTAAATGAAAGATTAAAGTAGTCGCTGAACCTTTCTGTTCATGCCTTTGTTGTATTGTAAACAATAAATAACTACATATTAGTTACACCTTTAATTCTGTGTTTTTCTTTGCCAGTTTTATGAGGTAACACGCACAGCTGACCAGAATTTTTCTAATTCATTTTTCTGAGGATTGTTTTTCTCTTGGCTTACCCTGCTCAGCTCTTAGTTTTTGCTCTAAACCCAGCCCAGCTATGCACAAAGTGAAGCTGTGTAACCCTGTGTCTGTATCTTCCTGCTATACACCTTGAATTAGGCCTTGAATTAATTCTCAGTCTCGTAGATGCTGGTCACCATGCTTGGATAAAGCATGAGGGCTGCCAAAATGCAAAGAGTACTTAAATTATGTACTGAAACACCATGGTAAATAATAGAACGGTGTGATTATAATTATTTTAGAATTATTTTAATGAGTAATAAATTTGGACGTGATCTTCTGTTCTTAAGTTGTAAAACTTTAGCATGCTGTCTTAGCTACTACCAACTACGTAAATGATTTATTTCCCTCTTCATTTTATATTTGTCTGAATAAGTATTCTAATCCCCTTTCATTACTCAGATGACATATTATATGCAGAACCCATTACAAGCCTGTCTTTTGTGGCTGGTATATTTTACACATAGAGCTTTCATAGAATCACAGAATTATGGAGCAGCTTGGGTTGGAAGGGACCTTAAAGATCATAGAATTGATAGAAGACCATCTAGTTCCAACCCCCCCTGCCATGGGCAGGGACACCTCCCACTAGACCAGGTTGCTATTTTGCCTAACAGTTTTCATCTGCACATTCAGGAAAGGTCCTTCTTAACCATAAATGCATACAACAGGTTCTGCTACATAAAAATCTTAAAAAAAAAAAAAAAGCAAATCTTAGAGCTCAAAGCTGTAACTATGAATAAAGTTCTCCTTGCTGGTCAGAACACCCCCTGGATATCTTGGTGGCTTTCCCTCAGGCCTCTTGTTGGGTTAAAAAGAAACCTGTTCCTCACCCCACCGTACTATAATGAGCAACCGTTCCTGTTTCAGGCTTTTTCAAGTATTTCCCAATACATGGTCTCTTAGTACATGTTCTTGGTATTTAGCAATGCACAGGATCCCCACCCTCACCCCCTTCATGCTGAAAAACATTGCAGATTTGTGAGCCTTTTTTTGTCTTTGTGACTTTTTATTTCTTCCCAGTAACCATTGAAATTAATAAGCTGAGAGAGGCTACTCACTGCTTGTGATTTGAGTAATCATCACAGACATCCTTTGGGCTTCGACTTGAAAATCCTTACAAGAGTCTAAAACAACACCATTATTTAAAGAGAAATATTTCGTTACTTCATTCCTAGCAAATCATGTAGAATTATAGTCTAATTTCATTGCTAAAGAATAAGCTTACAGCAGCAGTTCATTTTTTTTTAAATTTCCACATCAGCAGGCCAACTTGTTATAAATCATAGCTGGTAGAGGCTAGTTGAGAGCGCTTCTGGGGAGGCATTCTCCAAGTGATACTATGTCAATTAATTAACTCTGGAAATATTACCCGCAACGTTCTTGCTTTTAATAGCCCTAATTGGATACACATCAGTCTCATGTATTAACAGCTCAGGGAAATTCAATCCATTTGTGGACAATTCAGACTTAAAGCTACATCAGCTAGTAACATTACAATATCCTCTGTTTTCCAAGCATTCTCCCACAAAAATGTGTCAAAGCAAATATTGCTCTGGCTTCCCCAGTTTAGCAGGTGTGCCCACGTTAGTTTACAGCAACTGCAATTAATTATCTAATTCTCCCTGGACCAATGCCCTGTGCTTGCAGCCATCGGTTTCCCCGCCATTGTTTTAATAATATGATTAATTTGATCCATCCTTCCAAAAAATGAGGCTCATAGAAAACAGGTAATTTAAACCGGGCTTCCAGCAGTTACAGACATCTGGCCACTATGGTTGGAATCAGGAATCATCACCCCTAAAGGAAGATTCCCAAAATGCTCCTAAAAATGCTCCCAAACTTTGGTTCTAATTATGGCCTGGCTAGGGCTAGATGCTCTTTTAAAGGGAAGGCTGGCTTCATCCATGTTTAACACATACGGATTTCCCAGCACATAATTATACATCTCTTCTAACCAACACTTCATTTGCAAAGCTGATTGTCAAGTATATAAATTGTAAATATATCATCATTCAAATAAACCCTCGCTAATACCCTAGTAAACTGAAAGACCTCTAATAACATTACATTTATTAAAAACAAAAATGCTGCTGAATCTCTCTCTTACTAAACATAAATGCCTTAAACAGGATGTCCTTCACAGATTTACTACCTCTTGTTTTCTGAGAACTTTAATATCTTCACGCTCAAAATAAAGAATAAGTTTGAAATGAAACCTAACTCTTATTTCATGCAACTTTACTAATTAAGAGAAAAACTCACACGAGCCTGCTTTGTGAAAGCATATACCCAACCTGTCTGTCAAATTCACAGTGCATTTTTACGTAGTCACTGTTAGTAACTCCCCGGCAATCAGGCTGTGGGAAAATGCCTGTAACACGCTACGACAGCATTGCCCCCCTCCCAGCTAGCTGGCTGCCGGACAGTGGCCAGAAATCAGCCTTGGAAAAAGCAAAGAAGTAACAGCTGCCACAGTGGAGGAGGAAAAAGGACTCCACAGACAACTCAGCAATTGTCTTGGAGCAGCTAAATCCTGAAGTGTTAATTGGTAAAAGCAGAAGCTGTGATTTTCTAGGGGACTGTTTTTTTCTCTGCTGTATGAGGGACCTGTTTGTGGCAGAGCCCAAGGAGGGATTGCCTCCTGCTCTGGGGACTGAGTGATACCGTGCTGTCACGTGTGCCTGCAAGAGGTGTTACTGAGATACAACAGGGCCAACAGTGGGATGCACCCATTCCAACCTCCTGGCCTGGGAAGTCAGAGAGGCTGAACAGAGATGAGGCAAAGCTATATGATAGGCTCACAGACATGTCTCCTGGAGCAGAGCTTCTGCTGGAGTCCTGAGCCCACCCGAAGGCTCTCACCTTGAGCAGGGGGAGTGCTGGACTGCAGAGCATCCCCTGGGGGTGACTGTTCCTGGGGGAAGGAGCATTGCCAAAAGCCAGGAAGGGTGATTTTTCCATGTGGTGTGAAGCCTTGCGTGGTGGTGCTACAACTGCAGCTGGGGTCTCAGGGCGCTATGGCAGTTATCAAATAAAAAGAAAGACTCATTGTTTCAGTCTCCTGTTTAAGGCTGTGATTCTCAGGAAGACTTTGCTGTGACGTGAGGAAGAAATAACCCATGTGTCATAGGAGCCCAGGAGGACGCTCTCAGAATGGCACGAGTGATGCACTGGCATTGGTGTCCAGCCACGTCCATCCTGGTCAGTGCAGAGCCCCTGGACCATGTCCGCACTCAGGTCCACTAGTGCATACCCTGCGTTTGGATCTGTGTCCAAGGAAATAGGATCTGACCTCTTGCTGCTCCAGAGGGATTTCTTCACATTCTCCCATGGCTCTTATTCATGTTTCTCATATTTAGTATGGCCTCACACTGAAAAAAGCTCTTCCAGTCACGTCAAAATCCTCCCTCCCTTCTTCTTTCCCCTCCCAGGCTATGCTGGGCCACATATTTGGGTAAACTATGTGGAGGGGGTTTCTGTGTTTGCTTTCTGACATTCCCCAACTATGAAACCATAGATTCTTACAATGTGCTTTCTGGGTATTTGCATGCTGTACTGACATGGTTGTTGGTTGGCCAACAGCCCTTTTCCTGTGACAGCGCCTGGGAGCTCCCTCTGGGTGTCCTGGTGCCTCCTGACCTTTGTTCTTTACCCCGCCACACATCAAAACAAGGAATGCTTGCTTCTGGGGTGACAGGACTGAGGGCTCCTAAAACACAAGGCAGGATCACTACACCGAGCCACCATACATATGCTGATACACTCTTGCGTAATTTAGGGGTAGCACAAATACTGCATTGACCTTTACTCTGATATCTGCTTATTTATCTGCAGCAGATGAGCAGTCAGTGGGTATATCCCAGCCTCAGCAAGTTCTGTCAGCACTGCAAATACCATTTGTTGCTTTATTTTATGGGAAGGAAGGAAGACTACCTTTTTATTATTGTTTTCAGGGATGCCTCACTGCAAGGCCTGCTTTTCCCCACCCTGGATATCTAGAGCTTTTATACTATTGGCCAAATTTTGCCCTCTGGCCACATTTTGCCTTGGACAAGCTCTCGAGCATGTTGCACATTTGACGAGACTGATGGCAGTCAGCCCTAGGCTTATGGACAGGAATAGCAGATCCTTATCTGAACTTCTATGAACTGGGTGTGGGGGGAAAGCAGTTTGGTCCAGGCCGTAGATGGAGGTTCAGACAAGTTTCGGCTCAGTTCTATAAGGCTGTAATTGTAATGGTATGAGAAGAGAGAAAGAGACACCCTGAGAATAGAGCTTTGCAAATTATACTTCCATTATCACCTAAAATGCCAATATAGCTAGGCCTTTATTTTATTATTTGCACAGAGCATAAAGCAAGCTTGCCCTGTGCAAGCAGTTTCTCATCCCATCAGCACCAGCCTGGCATGAGAACAGTGTCTGCCTTTTATCTTCTTGGCTCAGTTGATGTGGTTTATTTCACACTCAGATGAGCTAGAACTTAGAGGGGGAGAAATTTAATTTCAAGCTTGAGCACAAGGTTTGGGATCTGGTTCAGATTTCCAGTTTGTTTTAGCTTACGCTCAGCACCAATGACTAGGTTACAGGGAGGGCCCCTTCTATCACGGCTCCCCTTTTTTATACATAGGTTGTACAAAATCCCAAACCCAAATATCTCCCAAATTTTGAGTTAATTTGGATCTGGCTCCATAATTTTCAGAGCCTTTTTCTCTTGGAATAGGAAACTTTCCTCCAATTTGCCTTGTGGAGAAATTCACACCCAGCTTTGCTTGATCTCTAAAACCAACCTTTCAGTCTGCCCTGATACCATTTCATTTCTCCACTGAGTTCTGCACGGTCCTCTTCCTGATCAGCACTTTGTGTGTATTTTGTGTCCAAGCCAAAGACCACAAAAACCTTACAGGGATGTCTTCATGGACTTCAGGGACAGCTACATTAAGCCATGGCATGTGTTTCCATGCGCCTTCAATCACGGTTTTTGGCAAAGTTGTGAAGAGATTTGATTCTGTCTTACTGAAAACAAGAAATCCTGGATTTGATTTGAGTCACTCTTTGCTCCCTCTTTCCTGTGCTGAAATGTTCAGTAACTTATGTATGTCTTTCCAAGCAGTGTTAACATTTGATCCTGAAACCTTTGGTGACCTGCTGATTGACATGCAGCCACAGGTTAAAAAAAGCTGACCACTTTTCCTGGACTGACTCCAATAGCTTTGATCTAGAAACTGAAGAAATTTGTGAGTGCTTTGTAATAGGAAGAGGAAAGATATTTTCCAGAACATTGAGGACATATTGTACAAAATGAACGGTTGTGTGCTAAGGTGGAGATGACATCTGAAATAGTAAATACACGGCAAGGATAAATTATTCATGGAGAAAGGAAATTGGCTGCTCACCTTTGGGAATGAAAATCCGAATGAACCAAAGATTTGAAATGAAACAAACTGGATGGTTTCAGCCCCCTCCCTGGGGTGTGATAATATCAGCATCATGCCTTGATCTCATTTGGAACTGTCCTTCCTTTCTCTCTTTTTCCCCCTTCCAGACCATATTGTTGCAGTATTGTTGCTGTCAGCTTGTCATTCTGATGGTGTTTGCCGCTTCTTCCAAACTCAAGGTGAGCAGAATTGCAAATCGGGTGAGCATATGTGGAGTGCTCCTGCTTGGTATTCAGTGGCAAGGACAGGTGGCTACCAAGTGGCTGCTGGGCACAGATTTTCAATACCGCTGCAGTCTGAACAGACTTATTTTCACAGTCCATTGAAAACCCTAGGTTTCTTGAGATGCTAAATGCAATTCTGAGCATTTTCCTCTTGCTCTGTGCACATGTGCATGTTGTGTGTGTGTATGCATGTGTATGCACATGTTTGTGCTGGGGAGCCTCTGTGGTGCCAGGGCTCATTTTGCCTTAAAGGGGGATCATCACTCTCCTTCTGTCTTCGGAAAATAGGATGGCACTGTGATGAGTTGATAGAGAAGGCCTGATCAGACCAGTGAACTTTTTCAATCTCAAATCTCCTAAGTAAATTCAAAGAGTACTTGAACTAATGTAAATTTATTGTTCTTCCCCTTTTGCCATGGCTTCTATTTTCTCTTCTTCATGACAACCCAAACAAACACTTCTCCACACACACTCCCCTCCCAACTCAGCTTCCATGGGAACAGGTCTCTGCACCTAACTGCTAGATTTGCTTCATCGTATTCTTGTCTTCTTCCTCTCCTACCAGCTCAATTTCTGGCTTATTTAATCCACTTAGCACCAGATGTTTCCACTGTGTAAAAGGAACTTTTTAGATACCTGCATGGGAGGCTTGTCTCATTGCAGGGGGTGGCCTGCCCGTTCAGGCAAAGGTATTAACCGCACGTACATATGAAGCCATACGATTTCAAGCATGGATATCTGAAAAACACCATTCTTGAAGTTAAGCCTTCATTTCTGTTCTACTCTGTGACTGACATCTTACTGTCAAAAAGGCAGCAGAGGATGACGACATCAGACAAGTTTATTTCTTGCAGAAATCCCTGAAGGCTGTACAGAGGGCACAAACAATGCTAGCATGCAGGGAAGGGCAGTTGCACCTATGCCACCTGGAAATTCCACATCTAGCAGGATAATCCAGATTTCTGGTTATTGGAGACTAACATAATGGCCCAAAGCAGCTGGAACATGCCAGGATCTGTCCCACAATACAGGCTTGATGTCAAGAAGGATTAACCATTTTCGTAGATAATGAAAAGTGATACATTTTGTAGGGTAATGGGATATAAATCACCATGCAACATGACCTAAGGAAGGTAGTAACAGATTAGGGCTTGGAAAAGACGTTCCCTGTGAGTAGATGAGCAGATTATTCTTCAGCTTTCCTTGGCAGAATTTCTTGTCCTTGGCGCTGAAACATTTGCTACAGGAGGAGGTGGCTCCTAGACATCTTAAGCTGGCCTGGGGGTGGACTGTGATGGACTCCCACCTTCAACCTTTCCTACCTTTACAAGCAGGACTCTGTTGAATGGAAAATGAGAAAAAATTTGACCACCAGGACCCTCTGAGGGATGAGTGGCAGCTGGATAGCACAACCTGCCGGGAGCTGGGACTGCCCCTGGCTCCCGCTTTGTGAAGCTTGCAGGCACCTTCATGACTCAAGGCAGATCTCAATCACCTCTCTATTCAGCACAGAGATGCTGCTTCGCCCTTGCCTTCAGATTTAATCTGCACCTCCAGATGCTGACAAAACTTTCAAGCCTGTTTACATACACCCTGAATTTGGGCTCGCTGCCTCGCTGGGCCTGCTAGGGCTGGGTTTGTTTCAGCTCGGTCCCCATCCTGCCTGCTCTGCGGTGTGCTGTGCCATCCCCAGTGCCACCTCACCACTCCTCCAAGCTGTGTTTGCCCACGCTTGCGCTATTTCACTTAGTATTTCTCTCCTCCTTTGTTGTCCCCGCCAAGAGCTGGCAGGAGGCGAGGAGCATGCCGAGGCCTGGCACGCGCTGCGCAGCCTGCGTGGTGCCGGGCTGTCTCGATGAGGGGATCGAGCAGGTGAGTGCTCTGGGTGAAGAGGGGGTTGTGCCTCCTGAAGTGAGCACGAGCTGGCTTTGCTCCTAGTGTTAAGAGCATAAAGTTAAACACATCTACGTGATTTGCAGAACTGAGCACCTTACCACATCTAAATAGGGGCCGACTTTGCATCCCCTGTCCATGCGAATAAGACACATGCACATATGAATAACTGAGCAGATACAAAATAATCCAGAGGGTGGCAGGAGAGGGTGCTGGGGGGCTGTAGCCCTTTCCACAGGCCCTCCTGATCCAGCCCACTCGCAGTCCAACAGTGGTGCATGGCAGTGCACCATCCGCCACCCACAGGGCAGGCCCAGCTGGCACCCGCAGGCTCTCCTCGTGCAGAGGGACCACTTAGATATCTTGCTTTCACTCTGTTGGGTGCCATGCCAAAATAAGTAGAAGGGGCTTGCACTTCATCTAAAGAAAACAGAAAAACAGTACTGGCAGCAAACAAGAAAACAAACCAAAACAAAATAGAAACAACAGAGAGCTTATTGTACCACCCAGATCGGATGATGGAGAAAGTGTTTCTGTCTGCGCCCGGCTTTCCCCTCTCTGATCACCTTGAACTGTCACGAGAGTGATTGTTCTGTGAGCTGGCTCGGAAATTCTGCCTGCAGACTGCAGACTAAGTGTCCAAAAAGCAAGAGGATTCTTGTTTTCAACCAGGATCATGTACAAAGAGGGCACTCAGCCCAGCCCTGGCCCTCTTCTCTGAGGTGGGGACCCTCAGTGCCAATTTGTTGCAGCCTGGGGTGCTTCAGGTCCTGCTCAGCAGTGGAAAATAAGGCAATCCCAGCCCTGCTGCAGGCTGTGAAAAAGGAGTCTTGAGCCTTATACCCATTGACCAGCCTCCCAGGAACAGCACTGTCCTGGCAGAGTGGCTCCATCCGTCTGTCTGTGGCTGCCCAGACAGACAGCTGGGTCTACCTGAAAGGGGACCCTGCACCATGGCCCTTCCTTGAGGAAAACATATCCTCAGAGGGAGGATCTCCTTTGGAGCACAGCCTCAGGCCCTGGCAGTGCTTGTCAATGTCCTGCTTTACACTGAAGCCTTTTTGCAGCATCAGAAAGGAGGAGGAATGAGACTCTGATGTCTCAAGAGACGCCAATGCAATGTGATGTGTCTAACGTACCGTAGATACCAATGTGAAATAGCAAATACCAGTATCTGGCTTTATAGCTCACTTTTTCTGGATGCTTAACCTGCAAAGGGAGAGTGTGCACTGATTCTGTGCTTGCAAAGCAGTATGTACATGATTAATGATTTCCAATTAAAAAATAACAACAATAATGTGGACAACAATGCCTCTGGGAGCAAGGCTGCTGTGCCATATGCTTGCTGCAAGGCAAAAACCAGAGGAATTGCCACAGAGAGCACTGGGAGGCTGGGGTGGGCTGAGCCTTCTTGCTGGCTGACGTAGGGTGGAGGTGTTTGAAAAATCAGCTTCAGTTCTGCGCTGCGTAAGCTTTCTCCCATCTTACTCCTAACAGGGTATGTTCATCAGTAACCCCATAAAGGGTCACCTGCTGCCTGCTTGTCCTTAGGGGTTAATTACTAAAGCCCCTTATAGGAACAGCCTCTAAAATTTGCAGGAGATGATTTTGAGTCTCTCTTTGAAGTGCAACTGTCTTGTTTGGAAGTAAGATACTGGCACATGAATATTTTTGCTATAATTTCAGGGATAAGTTTATAACAGTCTAGTAATACAAGCTGTTTTAATATGAGAAGGTCTATGCTGTTTTATCTTTCGTTAAATTTGTAACTTAAGCTAAACCACATAAAGCCTCTCTTATGCTATTACAATCATATGGCTGGAAAGCTCTATAAAGCATGGACCCAACGGGTAACTTGTCTTATGGTGACAATTTTCTCACAGCTGCACACAAACACACTTGCAGAGATAAATTATAACACATTTGCCTCAAGCACTGCCATGTATGCTCTTGGCATAGCACCGTACTGGGCGTCATGGAGGGGGATGCATCAGATATCTCCAGTGCAAAGGACCAGGGATCCAGGTTGCCCCCAGCAAGCTTGTGGGGTGACCTGCCCTTGCAATTGCAAGGCAGCAGCTCTGTCCCTCTCCTCTTTTGTGACCATAGGTGAGGGTCTGGCAAACAACAGAGGATGCTCAGCACAGCCCCATAGGTGAAGCCCTTCAGTGGGAGACCAACTGTGTTGCAGGGCTGTGAGTGCATGAGCCATGCCCCAGCCCCACGGAGGTGTGAGGATGGAGCCCATGGCATGGGGGCAGCCCATGGCATGTTGAAACTCAGGCCTGTGCTCAGGGTCCAGAATTAGTCACAGTGTCTTACACGGGCATGCTAGAGTCCTGCATATGGCAGGACATGAAATGGTGCTGCAAAACTAGTCCTTCGGTTTAAACATCCCAGCATCAGGAAGACTTTTTCAAGTAACTTGTAAAAATAGAAGTTAACAGGTGAGAGGGTCAGATGAGCTGAGTCTGGAGAAATTCTTTGCCATGTAACTCTAAAGGACAACTTACATTAGAGTCAGGGTACTTGAAGATCTCTTCTACAAAGGTCTGGGATCACAAGTTTGAACGAATATTGCTGGCTGAGAAGGCTGCTTGGCTTGTAAATCAGTCTGTGCTCAGAAAAGCCTGTGACAGGTCCCACGCTATTAAAGATGATGTAATTTCATAGAGAAGTATCTGTTTTTCCCACGGCAAAGATGGATCTGCCACCCCAGATCAGATTCCTGGCTCATCACCTCTCATTTTCTGCCTCCAGGAATGGACAGTGGATGGTGCTGTAAAATAAACAGCAGTCCTCTTCACTCATTTACGCTCCCTTAAAAGTTGTGTTTCCAATGAAACAATGCTACCTGTGTGCCTCATCACCTGCACATGACCAATTAATGTCCTAATGCATTAGACTTGACTAGACTTTAAGTATCTTATGTCATGTCAGACCTTGTTGACAGTACAAACCATATTGGATTTATTTATTCCCCCAGAGCTGTGTCACTGAAGGTTTAAGTGCCTGAGTCCCTGCTGTTCTCCAGTGCATATTCAGGGCTTCCCAGGAAACTGCAGTTAGAAGTTATTAGTAGCCTTTACAAAATTCAATTCCAGCAAAGGTTTTCTCATAAGCATGTTCAAGAGTAGGGAAAAGAGAGAATAGTCACGCTTGATTTGGTCAGTGGTTAATGAAAGGATATTTCCTTCACTCGAAGAAGGCACGCTATTAATGTGTGCACACACAAGCACTCCCATACAGTTTACCCATCTGGCTGTGCTGTGTGCCAGCAGCAAGAGCCCTGCACCTCCACTATCTTCCCCCCCTGCTGAGAAGGGTGATTTTTGACCGCTGGGGAAACTGTGGTTTCTGAAATCCCAGGGTCCAGCTAGATGCCGGCGATGCTTTTCTGCATACCAAAAATCACCCCTGGAGGATTACAGGGAAAAGATGTGTACCAAAGCCCCTTCACAGCCTTCACTGGAAGTGCCCTTTAGATATCTGCTGACACTGCAAGGGCTCTTCCAACTGCTGGATTGGTATAAAGAGGTGTTTTTTTTTTTTTGTTTTGTTTTGTTTTTTTTGTAGATGAGAATTTGGTCCTTGGGAGTTCTGCCTGGGTAAAAGCATTTGGATTTGGCCATGTGTTAGTATAAATCCACACTTACCGTTCTCTCCCCTGATTGCAAACTCATGTTCCGGATGGTTTTAGCCCTAGCTAGTCACTACCCAAGTCACAAAGGGACTGATACCTAGTGCTGTGCTTTAAAGACATGTGGAATAGCTTATCTAGCTTTGAAAGAAATCCTTTTGCCTCAGCAAAAGAGCTTGGGGTTGTTATTTACAGCATAAACCAAACAAGCAAACAAACAAAAACAGACCACAGTAAATTGGAAAACAATGTGTAAATAAGAGAATAAACAGATTGGAAAAAAGGAAATGGAAGTGGCGATACAAAGCAAAATCCTTTTAGTAGGATCCTTGAAATGAGCGTCCCGTATCTTGCGTATGTAGCCGCTGATAAAAATATTCACTGCTGAGAAATGTCATCATTCTGGAAAAGAAATGAAGATTAATACCCAGAAATGAGGAAAAGGCGGGAAGTCCCTTGTGACTGGGAGATGAAGAAAAGCGTCGTTTAGACTTTGCTCGTTCTTGTTGCTGACTCTCCAGGGAGACCGGGGCCGTGCGCTGTGCAAGCTTTATTGGAACTGCGTTGGCATTAATCACACGCCTGAAGGCGGCTTGGCATGCTCTTTGGCAAACGATGCCGTGTGATATAATGGGAAGGAAGCACTTTGTTTTTTCCTTTAATAATGGTCACTGCACATACACTTGATTCCGATTTCGCACTGATTTTGTATAGTAATTTCACCAGTTTACACTAGCATGTGCAAAAGCACGACCAAGATGTTAGGGTGCACAGACGTCCAATCAGCCACTCATCTGACAATTTTCTCTGGAGTGCATTTGAATAATACTAATGATTTCACTAATTGCAAAAACAAAAAAAATGGAGAAGAAAAAATGGACAAAAGATTCTTTTTGCCTAGATGTCTAAAAAGGAAAAATAAAATGGACAGAGGATTCTTTTTCCCTAGATGTCTAAAAAGGAAAAACATCCTATCCTACATTAAAGCAGTGCTTTATTGATTGTTTCTCATGATGATACTTTATAATATGGGTTTATACCATTGCCAAAAGAGATTTGGATCCCAGAGGTCTGTTAGAATAAAAAAGAGGCATAATCTAAGTGCTCATGTAAATAGTTTGCTTAGAGCAGTGGATGTACCCAAGATACGAGTTAGGATCTGGATGTCCCAGCTCGTTCCCAACAGGCAGTTTGGAGGCAGCCATCCCCTTTTCCTGGCAAAGAGAGGTAGGTGTGGTTTGTGTCGGGCCACCTGCCCTCAGTGCCACAGAATAGTCCCTGATCTATTTGATAACCAACCTGGACACATCTCCGGTCACCATAACTAGGGGAAATAGTGCTATATAACGGTGAGTCACAGAGTTTCTTCTGGTGCCACACTGCTGCGCCTTTGCAGAATAAACTGGGCAGCTCTGAGATATCACAAGATAATAATATATTTTAGTGCTGGAAAGGCAGGATGCTGTGCTATGCACCCAAAGATGGGCACAGCCTTATTATCCTGAAGATTTAGGCTATTTCAGGCTCATTAACACTAACCGAGCAATTCACTGGTGTCATTTTTTGCAAAAAATATAGCAAGTGGTTTTGCTACTCCGAACAAGAGTGACTGTGACCTGCGGGCTAGAGCTTTTTCAGTTGCTTCTCAAAAATGTGCATGTACATAGTGTCAGCCTTGCCACGTGAAGGTATTTGGAAATCATGAAATTATAAAAAACAGTAATGTTGATTTGTTGTGCTTTCTTCCCCCCCCCCCCCCCCCCCCCTTTTTGAGCTTTTGCACCGTATTTTAAAGATTTCCTCCATTAAACATGAGAACTGTAAAATTCTTCCTAGCAAAAAAATGGAAGCCCCGATTCTGATAAGCTCACAGGGCTGCAAGTAAAAGTGCTTTAAGGGGAAAAAACAATAGCACAAGGTTCAGAATTTCATTACAAGCAGTGAAAACATTGGGGCTGACATCTTCCTTGCACTCAATAAATAAGAAACCTCTGCTTGTCTCATTTGAGTGGTATCAGCAAATAGCTGGGAGTCATGTACACTACAGCCTTCTGCTGTGAGTCAGGGCATCTATCTGCTAGGCACTTCTCAGAAACATTTACCTTGCACACTCTTTCCAAGGAAGCTATTAGCATTGACTTCAACACACCGTCCAGTACACAATAGTCATGCTTTTTCTTTAATAGAAGTTTATTGTATCCCTCTTTGCTCACACAGCTTTTCTGGCTATACGCGCTTGTCTTAACAGCAAGCTGCAGACCCAGCAGACGACAGCAGCCAGAAGTTACAGCGTAAATGCATTGCATCCCCCTTTTTCAGCACTAAGTTTAATGAAACACAATATTCATAATAAATAAATCATGCAGTGCATGGTATGTGGGGAGCACAAATAAAGGGAGAAGAAGCCCTGTCTTTATTTGCCCAGCAAACTTCACAGCAGGCTGGCCCGGCGCCTTTCATCACGGCAGTCATACAACATCTTCTCAGCTCTTCATGCACACATACAGCCTTGTATTTGTAGCTGCATGGAAAATCCTCCAACTGCAAGCAACGTGTAAGATCCGTGCTGTCTAAGAATGTCTCTCAGAGCTGCAAGTGGTCTCTAGACTTACTGCCAGGACGTTAGCTCTGTATCTGAGCACGGACACAGCGCCAGGACCATGGGCATCTCTTGTGAGCGCAGGCTGCCTGTCTGCTCCCCAAAAGCTCTTTCAAACAAACACAAACCAAGTGGCACGTCTGTCGGACCTGATGCATTCATAGACCCTGTGTGTAAACGACAAGGCAGCTGCTGAAGCTGGATGTGAAAGAGGTGTTACCTTTTACTGGATCCTATCAGACTTTAAGGGAAACAATGAAGCACTGTACAAAATATGTAAATAGTTATGTCCCTCTGATGTACGTTGAAAACACGTTTCACTTGTAGCTTCAGGAACTATAAAAGACAGTCTGAAATACTCTTGAGGCTTCCTTTCTTCTGTGAGAAGAACTGTTTCAGAACAAAAATAAAGTATATACGTTCTCTTGTATTTCGGTGTATATTTTCTACAGAAGGGAGGAAGGTACCATAAGACATTGTGCAATGGAAAGTTTATATGTGCAGTTTTGATTGTTGTCCAGAATTTTATTTTGTGCCAAAATGAAGGGTTATTTTCTTTGGAGAAACATATATATATATATATATATTTTTTTTTTAATTAAAAATTCTGTACTAAGAAACTATAAAAGAATTGCAGTCTATATCTACTGCATTCAATCCTTTTACTTTTCCCTGTCCTTAAATAAAGGGGGGTAAATAAAATTTCTGCAAAACCATACCAGGACATTCTGTAAGGAGAGCATCGCGCAGATGCTTGTATCCATTAAGCTGATGGAGCAGGACACTGCTGAACTTTGCACCATGAGCAGGGAAATGCAGCTCACCCCAGGCCTTCCCGAACGCATCAGGGAGGACCTCCAGGGAGGGAGCTGTGCGGCAGGACAAGGCCACCTTGTCACGGGCTCTCCTTCTCCACCTTCATCTCTCCTTCCCTGAACGAGTTGCTAGAGAGGAAATAAAATGGTGGTAGTGAAGGCAGCTGCTTGGTTGGCAAGGAAGCTTGTCCCTTTGGCACAATGAAGATTGAGGTCTGCGTTATCAGAGCACCAACACACGGCCAGGAAGTTACTGGCCTTTGGTGACATGGTACTGTGAGATCAAAAGGGGGGTGAGGCAGGATGACAACAGGCCCCATCGGTGGGCCAGGAGGAGGACTCTTCCATGGGAATGTGGAGGAGGCAAGGCTACAGCTGGTGGGGCCGGGCACGCAGCCGTAATCCAGGCTCGAGGTGAGAAATGCCTGGAGAAAAATCTGGGAACAAGAGCAGAGAGGAAAGGTTAAGTCCTTAAATCCTTAAAATGGTCTGGAAAACAGGCTCTGCTGCTTGTCAGGGGGTTGCAGAAAGGTGGGGATGCAGGTGTGAGGAGGAGGAGGAGGTTCAGGAACCCAGAGGTGTGAGCTGGTATCAGCAAGGAGATGCCAGGTGTCAATGAGGAACTAAGCTCAGTTTCTCAGCAGCTGTACCTTTGGGTAAAACCTGAGGTGGCAGCTTTACAGCTCCAGGGATGCAAGCAGAAAGTTCAGGCGAGCCCTAGCCCAACTGCTGGCTGAGGCCAAGGCACTGCTCGCCCTGAAGTCACTGGAAATTAGAGCTTTGTTTGAAAAGGTGAGGGAGCAGAGTGAGGGTGTGGAAAGAAAAGGGTGGTGCTGGAAGAGTGACCCTGGCTCTCCCCTTGCCTCCACATCTCACCCATCTGCTGAAACCAGCACTCTGGGTGTGCTGGAGCTGCTCCCTGTGGCTGGGACACGAGGTGCTGGCTGGTGTCAGGCGCTGGGGATCACTCCCTCTCCAAGGCTTTCACTTGAGCGAACTGCAAAAAAGAAACAAATTTGCATAGCTGCAATTTTAACTGGAGTATCTGCAGTTGTTAATTCCATTCAGGTGCTTAGTCCACCTGTTGCAAAAGGCCAGCAGCATCCTACTCACTGCTGACCACGGGGCAGGCAGAGGGTGTCATGGCTGTGCTATGGCTGTGGCGTTTAGACAAGGCAGCGCAGCATCTCTTCTCACCCACTCGCAGGATCTTGTCAGTGAACACTTGGCTTTTCTGCCCAAGTGGCAGAAAAGGGTTTGAATGTCCAGCACTCTTGTTTGGAGACACAGTATTGCTTTTTCTATCTTTAATCTCAGGAACAAATGAAACAATTACATGGTCCAAAGTCTGAAATAATAGCCCACAGCAGTTTCTTACTTGTGTTATGCCCTCTAGAAATCCCCTCAAACACCTCTGATACAACACCTGTCCACTTGGATGTGAAACAGGGCACCTGTTTGTTTTTTGCATCTATGCATATTATATTATTTCTTGCATTTTCTTAAATCAGAGAGCATGCACAAGTCACAGCTGGGTTCTTAAAGAGGCAGCGAGACGGAGTAAAGGCCAGAAAAATCACTTGCTGAGATGCCCCAGTGTTAGGAAAGGTTCACATCCACCATGGCAGCCCCTTCAAGGGCAAGAGGCAGGAAGGCACTGGGGGTTATAAAGAGGGCAACCAATGCACCGTATTATAAACCATGCTTAGAGGTGGGTGGTATATATAAATTCAAGCTTCCATTTTGCTGTTTGTACGTATGACATCTTTAATACACACTTGCATGCATAATAAATACATACGTGCATACGTGCATCTGTTCAAACGAACAAGACTTGTATAGCAGCCATAAGCAAGCACTTAACCTCATGTTGCGAGTCTTATTTCTGTCTCTCTTTCTGCATTGGTGTTTTTTGTGTACCCTGGATCTTTGCTCTCAGCCCTTCAAAGCCAGGGAACCACGTCTCCTCCTATCTGCAGGAAAGCACCTACCAGGTTTCACAGCCCCGTGCCAATAAATAAATCAAATAACAGCTTGCGCTGGAGAACTGGGACTCTCCACAATCGTTTTATCTGCAAGTGAATGATGTGGTGGAGAAAGCTGCTGAGCCTGCAGCTGCTAAGATTGAAGTCCTTTATTTACCTGCTGAACAGATAAAATGAGGGGGGCAGCAGAGCAAGCCTGCCTGCCTTGCCCCACGAGGACAGGGACAAATTCAACCTCCTGGCTCTGGCTTTGCCATTGCCCCAGCTGTGGCAGTGGTGCTGTGCGACAGCGTGAACTGGCCACGAAAGGGTCTCTCCCCCAAAGGTCAGCACACAGATGTGCATAAAAAGGAAACCATACATACGTTTGAGTAGTTCCTGATGTTTGACTGTGCACAAGGGTTGCACCCTTGGTGTCAAGCACATGTTCCCCTTCCTGCAACAGCACAAGGAGATTAACTATGCAAAGGCCACGTGCAGCACCCGTCCGGACTGCAGCATGACAATGTGATTAATGCCAGGCTGCGCTTATTGAATACCATAATCTGGACGTGGCTACAGCTCAGTAAGTCCTGCAGCCACTGTGGCTGTTGCCTGGAGTGGGGAGATGTTGCCTGTATCCTTCATGTCTCCGCAGGGTGCTGTCCCCATAGCCCAAGGCTTCCCTGGCCTTTGGGACGTGAGCTGGTATGGCATAACCAGGGTGTTCTCCCTTGAGATGCTTCTGAGAGGGCAGCTGGCTTCTCCTGCAGCCACCAAGTGATGTCTCCCTGTGGGAAGGACCTCTCCCTCCAGGCAATGAGGACTGAAGCATGGCATTGCTGAAGCACAGAGCAAATGAAGGAGTCCTTCTGGCTATGAGTACAGCAGAAATAAGCGCAGCCTGGCTGCATGAGGGAGCTGTACTGATTTAGTTAAACCATTGCCACAGTCTGCTGAGAAGCCTTTATTCTCTGGTCTTTGTTCAGCTAGGAGATGCCTGCTTTGTTTTCGGTGCAGTAACCTTGCAAAATCCCTCAGATTCCTGGCCCAGCCCTCCAGCTTGGCACGGTGTGTCTGTGCCAAGCCCAGGCAGCGTTAAGCCTTGGTGAGACTCAATACCTCGCCATGAGGTGTATGTGCGAGTGCTTCACTGCACAGGGAGGGACTGCTAAATACCTTGCCGAATGTGCTGGGGTATTTGGCAGAGATCAGGCCTCATTGCCAGCCAGCAGAGGAATAAAACAAAGGGCAGCAAGCAGAACACGGACTGGAAGGGGATAAAACTTTGTTGAATAAAAGCATTCTGCAGAGTAAAATTGAAGGATTTCAATAAATTAGATGGAAGGACACACAAATATAACAACAACAAAAACAAACAAACAAAAAAGCAGAAGGAAAAAATTTGCTGGAGCATTTCCTTCCAGCAGGATGAAATTCTCATTTTTGCCCTTTGGTGATCAATGGGAAATCCACAGTGTTTTGACAGGAACAGCAGAGCACGCCTGAAGACCTTCCCGAGAGAAAACAGTAATCTTTAACAATTTGCACTGAGGCAGCAGAGAAGGTCACTCACTCTCTGCACAAACTGGGGGTAATCTGAGGGTAGGTCAGGTACAGGTCATGAATTTCTGTTTAAACACGTCCAGGAGCCCCTGTACCCTGCAAAATTGGTGGTGAGAAAGAGCCAAAATATCGCGGCTGTCATTCCAGATCAGAGGTTCCAGCAGGTACGTACGTGTATTATCTTGTTTCTCTGTCAGCTCTACTTTGTTCACCCCACAGCCTGAGCGGTCAGATTTTGCAGGTTCAGGAAGCTTCCTACATTAAAGGTGCACTCTAAACTTACCAGGTTCAATAGCATTGTGGGGTTGAATTCTGTTTTGAAATAATGAGCTTTCTATCACACGTTGCTTTTGGTTCTTCTCTTCCCTTCTTTTAAAAATGCTGGAGAAATCAATAACAGAAGTGAGGTTAACAAAAGATTAAAATTTGCCTTTCTTGTTGGATTTGCAACCCTTCTGAGAAGACTCATTGCAATTGTGCTATATCTCTACTGCATAATAACACATTTCATAGCTGCATAGGCGATAGGGACTTACACTAACTATGGGACCATATAATGGACTCCAGCTTCTCAAGCTTAACACATTTAATCATAGAAATAGATAAAATGTGTGCAGAATTGCCCCTTTCTGTAATAAAACTCCATAAAATGAGGATTATGCATTTCTTTAAAGCTTTCCTTTTGAAATGGTGCTTGATGTTCATTTTTTGCTAGTCTAGTGAGCAAGGTAAATTTCACCAAGTTGACTTTTGATGACAAATATGATCTAGCAACTCTCTACATCTTTAAAAGCGACAGCTTCTCTGTTAACTTAACTCTATCTTTTCTTGTGTTTGAGCCTTTTTCATGTAATTCAGTCATGGACTTTTTTAAACATTAAGGCCTGGCGTGTTCTTACTTTGTCTTGTACCCTGTAGGCTAAATTGTACTGCCTCATGCTTTTTGGAGTCATATTCCCATGCCATGTAGAAGCTGGGGCTGTATTTTTCCATCTCCATATATGTAATGTACATCTTATATTATGAAGTTTTTGTTGTGAAAATTAGGCACAGTTTCTGAGGTAAAAGTGGATAAAAAGGGTGGAGGACAGCCACACAAGTGCTCTTGTGTTCTTCGCCAGCCTGGCAATGCAAAGCCCTACCAGGCTGACAGTAGTTTGAGGAATTATCTCCATTTATATCTTTTTAAAAAAGAGCTGAAGTTAGAACCAAATCCTCTGAGACACGCAGAGCACCAACCCTTAACTTAGGAAAAGTTTATTCTCAGGCAGTTATTCAGTCCTGGTGATCTAACCTGGTATGGCACACAACCTTGAAGCCACAGAAATTTCTGTTTGGTTAGAAGCCTACACCAAACAGATTGCTGGTGAACCCCTCCCCATTTCCCAGATGTAAATAGTTTTGTTTCTAGTGCAATAATTAAAGGTGCCTCATTTTCGTTCTGTAACCAATGCCATGGTGACAAAGGGCTGTGCCTGTGCTGGCCACTTTTGAGGGACAGTTCTGCAAGGATGCACAAGCACCCCTGTGACATTTTGGGCTCTCACTGTCAAGGGACAAAGCGTATTCATGAACGTAGCAGCGAGTGCCTGGCATTTTTGCAGCTCTGAAGCCAGCCAGCACCAAGCAGGACTGCCTGGGACACACAGAGCAGTGGAGTTCATGGGCTGGCTCCTTGCTTCTGTACCGGGGAGGGAAACGGGACTTAAGAAACTCAACAAACAGTGCCTGGCAGCTTTGTCTCTGAGTCTAGTGGTGAATAAATGCCACCAACTGCAAATCTTACAAGCCTCTGGATACAGAATAAGGAGCAGGGAAGAATATAGCACTTTTTTGCACTTCAGGGACTAGCAGAAAAATAAGAAATTTAAGGACTGGTAAAGCCAATGTGCATGTGTCTAGTGTGCTTTTCTTTTCATTGTCAATCTACATGAAGGGACGTTTCAGGCCCTAAACTCTCTTTGGGCCCAATTAGGCAGCGGTAATTTTCTTTCTGCCACTGCTGTCACTTTCGTTACAATGCTCTTGTAAATAAAATCCTCAGGAAAAAGGCAGTAATCATTTATGCAAGCCTGAATTTTTTGGAGCTCTCGCTTTATGGAGAAATAATCAAACATCAAGCTCTGACCCATCTTGGCACTCCACATAGTCACATACTAAAATACCTGTGCTCACATGTAGAATTAAAAACACTGATTAGTGTCCAGGCAGTATGCTGGACCATGGCAATGTCTCCCCTGGAGCTGACACATCATTGTTTCTGCTCAGTGCTGCAAAAGGACACTGGCCAGAAGATGCAGTAAATACTGGGAGAAAAAGTCCTCCCTGCCCCTGCATTTGCCAGTCGTGTTTGTCATGGCCAGCCCCTGCAGGTACCAAAGATGACAGCGGCTTGTGACTTTGGCATTTGCTTTCCAGGTGGGGAATTTAAAATCAGCCCTATTCCCTGTATTTAACTGGTGCCAGTTTTCAGAACTGAGGACCCTCATGAATCAGCCAGGACTGTGTTTTGAGGACAGCCCGGGCCAACCATTTGCCTCCTCAAGTTACTCTCATTTACCGATGCATCCCCTGTTGCTGTGGGTCCAGGCGCTTCACAGTTGTCCGTGTGTTCTTCCTGAAAACACCCAGAGAAATGAAATCCTGTTCATTTTCCAAGGGGGCACTGGGACAACGTGGTTGTGGCCACACAGCAGCTGACAGTGATGGGCTGCTTGCAGCTCACCTCCCCTGTCCCTGTGGCTGCCCACACCGCTGTGCATGCTCTCTGATGTGAGACGCTCCAGCTTCCACTCTCGAGTCCTGCCTCCGAGTGATAACTTTCTCTGAAATTTAGGTCCTTAAATCCTACATATGAAACAAAGCGCTATCTGTGCACCACCAGCAGAGAGGGTGATTAATCAGAGGATAAACCGCATTCACAGTAACACGTCATATATAAAGAGCAAGAAGAGAAACCCGTCAGACATAAAAGAAGATGCTTCCCAAGCGATTTTTTTTTTCAACTGGAAATGTCATGAAGCTTTTAAACAGAGCTCACTCTGCTGCCTTTGCTGCAGCCTTTCATGCCGGCTGACATTGTCCTGGAGACATCCTGTAGGTGTCTAGTCATACCGTAGGGACGCTGGAATTAGGTTATTCAGGATGCTACCAATTACCTCCATTACTCTTTTTCTCTACCATTAGGGCAGCTCTGGGAGCTCTAACAAAAATAGAACCAGACAAAAAAATACTTGGGAGCAAATTAACCACAGAAGATGCAGCTTTGTCCTTCAAGATGAGCAATTAGAGGTTTCTGTTTTATTTTCATCATTACATTTTGAGTTGCTCTGCATATCTGTCCCACTTATCTTGCCAGCTATCTAAATAAAAGATGCAGACACAAACAGTCAAGGAAGACCTTTTTTCTCTCAGGTACACAATGCCGTCTAGCCTAATTTGGGTACTTTTCTCATTTGATACACATTTATGTTACTGGAGCTGACCTTCTACTCCCTGTGCAGCAGGGGGTTTAAAGTGTAGGCCTGAATTTGGGATCCCACTCTATTGTGCATATCCCTGGGTATGCCACCATGTAAGTTTTGTGAAGTTTGTGAGTTTATGTAAGGTTTGTCTTTACTTTTCTGGGATTGGACAGTGCTCATGGTTTATGTCAGCATTTGTAAGGTTATCGCAAAGGTTATCTTGGCTAAATAATAGCCCTTTGTTTATCCACGTGGTTAGGTATGGTGCAAACAGCTGCACTGTCAGGAAAATCTTTCTGCTGCCCTCAGCCCTGACCTGGAGGTACCAGACCCTGTGAGGTTATGTAGCTCCGTATGAAGGCAGCTTTGAAGGGGCTGTGGATTAAAGCTGACACTCTGCCTGAAATACCTGCCCCCAAATTAGCTGTGAAAAATCAGGTAACTGATGGAAGATGCCAGTATGCCTTTGTCCAGCAGCTCACCGTGGTCAGTGAAGCTTCTCCTTGCCCCAGGAGCTCACGTGTAGCCTGTCCCGAAGATGAGAAGATCCATAGTTGAAAGGGGATAACTGGAAACACCAGGAGGGCTGGGGAAAAAGCTGTCCTACAGCGTGTGGACATGATCTTGGCCTCTGACAGCCGGGGACAGCGATCTGCTCCAGCAGCCCCAAAATCACATTGCATGCATCTGTTGTTCTCTTGCCACAAGATGCCTGCTGTGGCATTGTCAGCTCCCCTTCTCCTCATCCACTGCACATCGCCCTGCACTTTGCAGGAGGACGTCAGGCCCAGATCTGAAATTTCTGACTTGGTCTCTTTCACTCTGTCCATGAGGCTTTGCTCTGACCCTGGCTGTGTCCATGTGCCTTTTGCATAAAATCACTGAAATAAAGCGGTGCTTATCTGCTGTGAGCCCTGAACCTGGCTTGCTGCGTGCATGTGCATGTGCCCATGTGTCCGTATGCCTGAGCACATGCACGTATGTGTGTAATTTAGCTAAAAAGAGGTTCTAATTAGAGATAACCAAATAGTGGGAACAATTTTTCTTTGAATAAATTATTCAATGCATTTTGTCTTTGCTCATCTCATAAATTATTCATCTAATAGTGTTTGAATGGTGGTAGGACGGGAAGGGTACTGCAGAGATGATTAGTCAAATAGGATATTCAGTAGAGAAGATCAACATTAGCTAAATAATGTATTGGCAAATAATATTCACCCAGGCCTAGTTCTAAGCGATCCAACAAGAAATGCAGACACAGCACATAGCACTCGTGGACGGCTTGGTGAACTCGGAGCTGATCATTTCTGCTCTTCCTTCCTCTCCCCCCATACAAATAAACACCCAGCTCCCCCCGGCATTGCTGTGCGTGATGGGGTGGGATGTCCCAGACAGCCCAGGCACCTTCCCCACTGCTTTCTCCTTACATTGCATGGGGTAATGGCACCCACATGGCAAGGCTGATTGTCTTGAACTAGCATAAAAGGAAGAAAAGGAGGAAAAAAAATAAACCACATTGATGAGACTGGAAAATTTGCAGGCAAGCAAGCAATTTATTGGAAAAGGAAGAGAATCTTATTTGCGGCAGGAGCTGATTTAAGGGACATGAATTAATACATTTTTGTGGTAATTTTATGCTAGACATTATGGAGACGTGCTACATCTTTGTTAAATTGTAAGGTTTTTTTGTTTTCTTTCCTTTCACAATCTTCACTTCTTCCTTGTTACGGAAAAAAACCCTAACAAGTCCAAGCTCCTCCTTTCCACATGACATTTCTTTCCGTGCAGTCTTTCATCAGAAAAGAACTGTTTTTCTTGGAAATGTCGAGCTAAGCCTTTGAAAAAATGAGATGTCATTGGCTGTGTGAAACGTCTTCTTTCTTTTTCAAAGCCAAACCTCGAGGATATCTTGTTTAGAAACTTCACGTCTGCTTTATTTAACAACATCCAGGGACATACAATTCAAATTAGATTTCTTCTGAATTTTGATGGTACCATCATTAATAGGAAAATATGTCATCCAGAAGATCAACACTGAGTGCCAGACACTTTGCATAGTAGCTTATTTCTGAAACAAGTCCACCGGGACTTCACTAGGGCCCTCTACAGATATCACACATCACAGCTTCACATGTCAGGATCTGTCCCATTCTTTCTAATTATTGCATGTGTGTCTGTGTGCATTTTGTATATGCTGATATGCAGGTGGAAGCTCAGCAGCCCACCAATATATGAAATTCTTTTGACTCTGAGATTATTTATAAGGAAAGTTAAGAGTGGGAGTTGCTGTGGTTAGGACCTTCATGCCTTTATTCTTCTGGAAAAAAAAGGATGCAAGCAGCAGGCAGATGCTTAGGCAGAGAATTTGGCCAAATAAAAATCCCATGTTGACTTCTCAGTTGTTGGAGAGGATTTGCTGGATTTTTCTATCTCCACCTTCAGGTAAAGAGCTGTCCCCATACAGCAGCAGAAGTGGAAACAGCCCCACTGTGGTTTGCTTTATGATTCTTCTTGTCTCACCTTTGAATTCGATCCTCCTAGCACAATTCCTGGCCGTACTTAGGCTCCTTTTTAAATGAGGTGATTCCAGCCGATTGCTGCTGTAAGGGTGCTCCCAGCAGCTGGCTGTCAGTCTGTCCATCGCTGCTCCTCAGCTGTGGGCACGGACCCAGCCGCTCTCCTTCCGAAGCCGTCGCAGCTCCTCATGGTGAAAGCGAATGGCGGCGTTGTTTTGCAGCTAAAATTAGGTTGTAATCAATTTTATGCAGCATTAATCACTCCTGTAAACAAGCCCCTCCAGACACGTTTAAATCAAGCTGTAAGACCTGAACCAGCACAACAAAAGACTCCATAAAATCAGTCCAACTTATCCCCCCCAAAGTGACTAATTACATTAATTAATTCAAAGCCTGATTAAAAAAAACTATGCTGCAGCAGAATCATCCCTCTGAGTCTTCAGAAATGCTGCTTTTATAAATAATGAATGTAGCTTTTACTGCTGTGGAATTGGGGTTTTGTGTATGGATATTATTTATTTATTTATTTATTTAATCTAAGATTTGACTACCTCATTTCTGCTTTCCTAACAATGCCTTTGGCCACAGGGTTTGCCCATCCCATGTTATGATAATTGGTTTATTACTGAAATAGCGCATAGTTGTCAGACAGAAATCTTTTAAAACTACAAGCATCAGAGTCGATTCTCAACAAAATCCTCAACCTTGAAATTCCCTGAGTTTTTTGAAAGCTTGGCTAAGGAATCTTGACCATTGAGGCTTGGTAATCCAAGCTAAAAATAAGCACGCTCATCTATTGGAGATCTACAGAACCATTTTAACTAGCTCAAGTGGGAATTAGAAAACACTGGTGTGTGTCTCTATGTTGTCAAGGAAGCATCAATGGTGCACTCCAAGCCCAGCTCTACATTTCTGCTACTGGAAATTTTAAGATGCCTGCCATTAGGCAGCCAGCAGCACCCAAAGGGCAGGGCAGCCCTTGGCTGGGGACGATTTCTGCAGCAGAGGTGTGGAGGAGCAGAGCAGCAGGGATGCTGCCCTTAGGCCTGCTGCTGGTGGTGATGACCCCCATGGGCACCTCCAATAAGCCCCATGGGGACCTGCAATAAGCGCCATGGGGATCCCCCACAGAGCCCTGACTCCCTGAGAGGGAAAATAACCCATGTCACACAGGTGTGCCATTAACTGGCTTATTTTGGTGAGTAAGCAAGTTTTGTTCCCTTTGTCAAGGGTGGCAGCTTTGTTCCCGCCCATGGGTAATTGGGAATTAGCAGGGGGTGTGACAAAACCTTGCAGATCTGCCCTTTGAGCTAGGCTTAGCTTTTTTGGAAAGCTGAGGTTCAACTGTGAAACAAGAAAATGCAGAGCTGCAGTGTAAAATTATTCAATGTTAAAGCCATTATATAATAGTTAACAATATTGTAGCTAAATAACAAAAATAATTGAATATTAGTAGTCAGTCACTGATGTGGTTTTTATCCTCTACAGTTCTCTAAGCAGAATAATTCTTATTCTCATTCTAGACTCCCTATGTCTGAACATGCTCACATTTTGAAATCCAGAGATGCAAATGCACTCAAATGCTGGATCAGAGGCACAGTGAAAGCAATATGGAAAAGTATTCTTCTCTTTCTGGTGTAGGACAAATGGAAAAACAGGAGAGAGACAGCAAGAAGTTGTAACCAAGAAGCACAAAATGCAGGGAAGAGCTAAGGGAAGCTAAAGATATCAGAAAAAAAAAAAAGAAAAGAAAAAGAAAAAAAAAAAAGCAGATTAAGAACCAAAATGTTTGCTTTTAATGAAAGAAAAGAGCTCATGATGGGAAGCGTGATTATGGGGAGATGATGAAATTGTCAGGGATGGAGAAAGGCGGATGTGTTGGGTAAATATTTCTGCTTCGCAATTGGAAACAAATAACTTATATCCTTGTTTTCAATGAGGACAGTACATACTTTCCATTAGTAAGCAGAGTGACTGTTGAATAACCTTTGAGAGAGAGAAATATTTATGTCCATATGTCCAGAGAACTGGTGGGTCAGGACTCCAAAAAACCTGGCTGCAGAGACCATTAGCTCATCGGTATCAACACTGAGTGGTTCTTGGCTGCTGGGAGTCCTCCAGGAAGCTGGGCAAAGGCTACTTTTGTGCCAGTATTCCAAAAAGGCAAGCAGATGACTTGGTTTCCTCCATGCCAGCTAGCCTGACATCAGTCTTGAATGGAATACTGGAAATGCTGACACATGATTCAGCTGATAAGAGCAGGGGAGGGACAGGAGTGTAATTCATACCACTGAGCATATGAGAAATCCAAACTGGACAAGCATATAGTTCTAGTGTCCATGCTTTCAAACGCACATTGAAAAACTGGAGCATGCAGAAAGCAGTCACAAAATGATTCGTGGGCCAGAAGAAATGCCTTCCAGGGAGGGACTCAGAGAGGTTAGCTTGGCAGAAGGGAGCCAGAACGACACCTGAATTAAGATTTGTGTGTAACTTCACAGGGGTAAAATGGTGGACCCCAAAAAATGGTGGACCCCAAAGGGTTACCCAACCTGGCAAAGCAAGATGGAATGAGAAACAATGGTGAATCAAAGCCAAATCAACTCACGTGACAGAAGGCTCCCATTTCTAATGGAGATGTTTAATGAATGTGATGGGTTCTCCATGTCTTGATGGCCCAAATCAAGACTGAATGGCCTTCTGAATATACAAGCTCTTGGGTTCAGTGCAGGAAAAAGCAGTTAAAATTAAATGACCTGTGACATACATGCAAGATGGCAGACCAAACAGTGTGTCTGATAGTCCATTCTGCCCTTAAATTGTACACATTGCAAAACTGAAGGACAGATCCAGTCCTGTATTGGTGTTATAGATAAACACTAATTCCTTTTTTCTATTTTTATTTCCCTTAAGATTAATGATTGCAGGGAAGCCCAGTGTGTTGTGATTCATCCAGGTGGGTCACCCAGGGGCAGGAAAGTGTGTGGCACCTCCCTTGCAGGGTGACCCAACACACCTGCAGGAGAGTCCATCTCTGCAGGCACTGCAGGTCTGACTCTGCAGTGCTCATATGCACAGAGAAGCCCCTTCCCTAAGCTGCCTCCAGGGAGCAATTCCTTGACAAAACCTGCCCCATAATCCCTGTGGGTCTCCAGGGGAAGCAGGGCAGCTGTGGACAGGTTTCTCTGTGATTAAGCTGTCATAGCAGGCCCCTCAGCCCCCAAGTAAATCCGGATCCATTACAACATCTTGTCTGGATGAGCAACATTTTAGATGCAACCTAGATATTGCACGGCAGTGTAGGGATCTCCCCCTGTATCAAGCCGACACCATCTCAAGAGACCCCGAAGCAAACTCCGGAGATCCATCGGGCATTTATTTTGGCAGTACAAAGACAGATGCAGAAGGATGAATCCACACACCCTGCAGCAGGTGGAGGGAGGGCAGATAATGTCGGAGGACAGCACAGCCCCGGTGGACTGGACTCTAACTCGGGCATTTTGTGGTATGAACAGCCCTGCTGGTCTGAGTGGATGCACAAAGTGCAAATGTGGCTCCCTGGAGGTCACCTTTGCTCAGGCTGATCTACACACATGTGCAGGTAGACGTTACAGAAGCTAAAACAGTAGATAACTGGTATTACAGTAGATAGTGTGCTGTTTAACTGCTCCCAGGTAAGAAAACAAAAAGAAATGCTTTAAAGGCCTTTGCAGACAATTTGCACTGCCAAAATGAGAAAAGTTTCAGTGAGAACTCACATGCTGTCTGTTGCCCGGCCCTGTGAAATGCTTTGTGTTGTAAAAATGGCCTGTGAGGGAAGAGGATGTGAGACGAGTATGAGAGCAGCGGTGGCTAATCCTTCCAATTGCCACTTGATAGGAGAGCTTAAACGCAAAATGGTTTGATGTATGTAAAGCGAAGTGCTCTGTGCTTTGCAGCGTGCTGTTGCTACCACAGCTAAAGCACTGCTATTTTTTTTCATTCGGATCCTGTGCTCTGCTGTTTGCTCATGCATAAGATATTTTCCTCAGCCTGAGTTCTCTGCCTTTCTGAATCTCTGTAAAATCACTTTACAAATCACGTTCATGGCTCCTCTTGGGTACCATGTAAGAAAAATTATTTATTACCGTTCTACCGTGCTAGGCACTGTACAAACACATATTATTGTACAAGTAGGAATATTCTTCTGACATCTTCTCGGTCATACTCCAGCTACAACACTAGAGGCAAGAAGCAGATTTTGTGAAGAGAAATAACTTTCTCACAGGCTGTTTTTCTTATCCTTGCCCCCAGTCCCTCTCTGTTTTACACCTCTTACAGTCATCTCCACCTGACTGAGGGGAAGGCACAGTAAGTGTAAAATGCCACCCACTTTGCAGAGATGGAAAAGGCAGTGAAGGTAGGAATCAGGCTGCAGGGAGGGAAGCATCACCTCTGTGCAGTTACACAGCAGAGCTGCACACCAGGATGCGCAGATGTGGAAGTGCCAGTGAAGGCTTCTGGAGGAGCAGCTATTGAGACAGCAGGGCTCAGACTGTGCTTATGCCATTATGACTTGCCCCATCTCACCTCTATGCTACCAGTTATTAACAAGATTTATAAATCCTCAGCCTGGAAGGGGCTACTGTGATTTTATTATTATTTAGCTGTGATATTAATATTTTCCCAGCAATTTTGATTCAGAGTATGGAAGTCATGTCTGAGGCACAGTCACAGGTTCTGTGCCTTGGAGAGTTGCTCAGCCTTGTCCCAAAGGTGCAGAGTGGCTGAACCACAATGCTTGCTGGTGAGGTGTTCAGTGGTTAGTTTTCCTTGTTCTCAAGTGGAAAATTTCCTTTTACTTTATGTTGCAATCGTCACAGCTTCCCAGCTTCCAGCAGTCAGATTTTGTTAGCTTTTTGTTGGCTTCATTTAAGAATTGTCCCCGCTGCAATCAGAGGTGTTACTGTAGCCTAAAACTAATGTAATCCAGCAGTAAATCATGCCTGCGGAGCAAGAAAGGCTGCATCTACCACACAGATGTTGTTTTCCTCTGTCATTCACATGCCACTTTAAAGTTCCCTTCACATCTTGTTTAGATTTGGCCATGTTTATACAACATCACACTGTTACTGCTATAGGGGAGAGCAAGACAGCGCACCCGTTTTATAACTTGTTTAATTCCTTGTTGAAGAGCTTGACGTAATCGGGAACGACTGCAGATCTGTTGTTATAATTAGAATTTGGTCTTTCGCCCTAGGCTTTTCCCCTTCAGGGGGGTTGATTGGAGGCCTGTGAGGCCTCACATCTCAGCAGGCTGTTTCCTGAAGCCTCTTTCATCCCCGCTGCTCAGTGCGTGCTGAGTGACTGGCGGGGGGAAGAAAGAGGCTGCGGGGCTCTGCGGCAGCAGAGAGAGCCCGCGATTCATGCTGGGTCAGGGGCACGGCACAGGGAGACCAAACCCAGCGGAGAGGCCGCAGCAGCATCTCCTGCAGCATGCTGAGGAACACCTCTGGTTAGGAGGCCTCAGCACAGCTGAGCCTGAGGAGCCGTCTTTTTATAGCGCGGTGTTCATGGCACGCATTCTCAGCTGCTGCACGTTAGCACCGCTGCACGGCCTGCCCTGACGACAGCTGGGCCCGGGCCCTGAGCCCAGCTTGTCTGCAGAGATGGGCCTGAGCCCTGCAGGAGCCCCGCTGCGGGGACAGGCCGTGGAGGGACAGAGGGTGTGACGGGAGATGGCGTAGGGGCTCTCTTCTCCACCTGAAGGGGTACAGGCACCCACCAGTCTCCTCAGGGTAGCCTGGTGCTGCATGTGCTGCTGCCAGAAACACGCGCCTGCAAGAGCCACTTGGCCCAGGGATGTCACCAAGCCCAGATACTACTGTCTATGTGTGCAACAAGCCCCCCACAGCCACGTGTGCTTGCAACACTGGCCTATGTGTACACGCATCTAGCCTCATATACCCACCCTGCCTGGATGTGCAAAGCCTCAAAGCTCCATGGAAGTACAGCTCCACTGAAATTAGAGAGCAGAAGTGTTCAGAACAGGCTGGCAAGGATGTTCTGATCAAAAATAAAACCTCCCTGGGTTCTTCAAAACATTTTCTGGCTGAATACGTCGCCCTCTCTGTTTTTCTCCCTTCCTTCCTGCACAAACACGTGCATAACTTTTTGGTGACTTTGCTATAAAAACCCCGCCATCCCTCCCCGGGCAGTCTAGACTCCACAGAGCTGGAATGTGCTGTATTGATCTGTCAGGCCATTATATCTGGCTGCTAGATTCACACACGCTCTTCTGAGATTAGCCAAGTCTCCCTGCAAACTGCTGATAGGCAATTTCACAGACCCAGCTGTCCAACGATAACAAGAAAAGTTCAGAAAACAGGGTTTAGGTAACTGATCTGTGGCTGCTGAGGGCTCGTAAAGCTTTCAAAACAGGCTGTGAGTGAAGGCGATTGGTGAGGAGCAGAGGCTACCCAGACCTCTCAGGATATCGTCCTTACACCTATCCCGTTGCCTGTGTGTCACTCACGGCAGTAACCCGGTATTATTTGCTTGACCTTTGTTCTTCAGCCAAAGACGGGGGGTAAGCAGGGCAGGAACTGACCCATCCCTCTGTGTGAAATTGCTGGGCAAAGATGCTTGAGGAGCTACAGTGCTGAGCAAAGTAACTTCACTTCCTGCAGCGAAGGCTGGAGGCTGGATTTCGGGGAATGACTGACACTTCCAGCAGCTCTCCGGGATCTCTGGGGATCCCCGGAAGCAAAAGCATGCCGAGCCATGTGCTCCTTCAGGAAATGGCCCAGGTCACGGTCTTTGAGAGAAGCATTGTCCGCTGCAATGACCTGTGCTCTCAGCTGCACTTCGGAAACCGTCAGACCCAAGGGCTGATGGGGAAACAGATGCCTCTCCCCATTTATATATGAGTTCACGGTCCCTTTGCGATACCCATATATGTTGCTCCCTCTGAGCAACACACGCATCCAGAGACAGACCCTGGCCAAGCAGAGCTCTGAGCAGGACCTCCTGAAGATGGCGGTGAGCAGCAGCTCCCTGTGAGCTCCACCAGGCCAGGATGACCGTGGGGCCATGTGTGGGGTCAGTGGGATGTGCTGAGGCTTGCCTGTGCTACAGCACAAAGATGCCACCACAGGTCCTGCAGACACGTGGAGGTTATGCACGGACTACCCATTATTCCCACCAATATGGATCTCAGTGATACTGACGGGTTTCTGCTTGGGTTTTGCAGCTGGCTTGGAGCCTGTGCTGCCAGGGATGGGAGTGCCTGAGCCACCTACTTTCAGTCCAGCTGGGAATGTGCGTATGAAACGCAGTGAGGCCTTTGCATGGCAATTCGGACATGCCCACTGCATGCCTGGGGGCTGCGGTGCCCGTGCTGCTAATTTCTCCTCTGGGGTCAAGCGGGTGGTGAGCAGCCTTGCTTACGACACAGCCTCGTGGATCCAAAGAATTTGCCAAGCCTAAGCTGAAGGCAGGGTTACATAGCTCCACTGCCCCTTTTATTCTCCAGGGAAGCCTCTTTGCCTCTGACTGTCATTGCCCCTGGAAAGCTGCCAAAACATATTTCTTGGCAAGGCTTGGATCTTCCCACCAAAAGGTCGTTATCTTTTCGTAAGAATAAAGGGAGTTGCAAAGCCCCCAGTTCCCTGGCAAAACAAACAGGCCTCCCTTGGAGACTTATTCATCCTAAGGCCAGAACAGGAGGCAATGAGAAATACAGGAAAGACTTTTCTCCCCAATTTGTCGCACACTTGGGCTTCCAGATCTCTTTTCCCTACCAACAGAAACTCTGAGAAGCGGCTGAAGCTAAGGAGAAGGCTGTCTCAGTGGTGGGTCAGCCTCTGCGTTGTCCTGTTCACTGTATATTGTTCATGCTCCCGGGGTCATGCTGACCTCTGCAATTGCCCCTTTATGTCAGATGGGGAGGTTCCCCTGGACGCTGGATTTTTTCCTGTTCCCTTTGTAATGTGAGGCCTGGCCAATTTCCAAGGATTATCTGGGAGTTTTACAGCAGGGACTGAGGACACTGGGGATGTCTGTGATTGCCACCGATCTCTTCCTGTGGCACACAAGTGCTGTGGGTTTTGTTCTTTGCTATTGGTCTTGAGCTCATTACTGGGCCCTGGGGAGCATTTTGTGGCCATGGATGGGAGGGTGGATGCTCTGGAGACTTGTCTGAACTGCTGCCTGTGGTTGTGGAGGACTGAGCTTGTCCCTGTCCCCTCCTAACTCCAGCTTTGTTGTCTGGCATGACCCCTGGTGTGATGCAAAACCACGGTGTCTCACCCAGTAATTTCCAGCAGAAGGAACTACTCCCGGCTTTAGCAATGATCACACACAACACCAACCTTGCACTACGTATTTTTGCTCCTTCCCTTATTCATTAAGAGGTGAAGAAGCACAGGGTAATGGAGATCTGCCTCCTTCCCACTGGCTGGAGGATGGAGCAGGAAACCCCAGCCCTCCTGGTCAGGGGGAGAGGGATGGGCTGCACCAAGGGGGCACTGCCAGGGCTTTTCAGTCCAGCTCACCCTGAATGTTGCATGTGGGATCCTGAGCAGGTTATTTACACCACCACTGCATGCACGTCTTTGGGGAATGTGTCAGGCCAGGTGCTGAGGCCCAGATTTCCCACCTGCTGGGAGCTCTGCAGAGCCACAGATTTCTGCGTGGGGCACAGGAGCCTGTGGTAGGTGGTGTAAATTTTGCTCCCACCAGTTCAGCTCTACTTCCTCTAGCCCCCTCATTTCTACCCTTCCCCAGGAACTGAGGGCTTAGGAGCAGGGGCAGGGTAATCCCTACCAAGCAGAGATCCAGTGGGTGCTATTTGATGCCTCGCTATTTCCTCCTAGCCTTCCTTTCCTCCTCAGCCCTTCGGTTTCTGCTCCCTGTGAGGAGGCGGAGGCTGTGCAGGCTGCCCATCCCACACAGATCTTACTGCATCCCTCTCGCTTGTGCTGCCAGGATCCAACCCCTGCCCTTCCAGGGCAGCAGAAAAGCAGGGGAGAAGCATGCAGAAGCATTTGGGCAGGAAGTGGGAATGACAAAACCCATGGGAATCCAGAGCTGGGGGGCCGCAGCTCTGATCTTAACTCTCCCTAGCAGGTGTCTCTGCAACCTGCTATTTTTAGAGCTGCTTTTTCATTTCCTGTGTTGTTTGAGTTTCTGCCTAGCACTGACACTGAGAGGTGTGACCGCAGGCTGGGCTGCTGCTGAAAATCAGGAGTCGTTCCCGGAGCAGCCATGAATCTTACCTTTAGCTAGCGGCAGCCACTGACTTGTTGCAGTTGCACCAGCAGCCAGGCTCCAAACCCATGATATATAATTATTGTCCAGGTAAATAATAAAAAGCCCAGCCCCTTGGGGATAGATATGTACTTATACAGAGGATGAGGCCTTATTCTGCAGAGATGAGTTCTGTTCCCACATAGCCCAAAGGTATTTGGGCGTCACTGTGTTTACTCCACAAATCTGCTTTGGTGAGAACAGGTAGTTTCACTATCTGTCCTTTCAAAGAAGGTGCTGGAGCTGTGCATCAGGTCTCCTCTCCCTCTTGGAGGTCCCTGCCATCTCCGTTGGAGCTGGAGATACCAGTGCCACTGTCACGGACTGAGAACCAAGGACATACTGTCTTATTTGCACAGCTTTGGTCAGGCATGATTTGTGGAAAACTGGGCCTTGCTAGACCAGACGGTGAGAAAGGGTGAGACAAGATACTTTAGAGATGAGAGCTTGGCCCCCTGCCACAACCCTGTTGCTCTCACAGGCACATGGATGCTCCATGGACCTTACACCTCTACTCCTACGCCAGAAAAAAGGGCAGCGAGCCACATAACCCGACATACCTGCTTCCCCTCATTCCACTTGGACTCGTCTCTGTGTGTGGCCACTGATGATCAAGAAACCATGGTGCTCATTCCCTTTGCAGGCATCTCCATTGCCTCTTATAGGACTATTGCCTGGCAAAAGCCCTCCAGAAAGTGGAGATGCCAAAACAGAGGCATGCATACTTGCTTTGCCAAGGTGCAGATGGCAGCCTGGTGGCACACAGTACTTTTGCTGATTCTCTTTCTGGAGTGGTTGCAGATGCTGGAAAACAAAAGGATGCTCTCCTTGGGGAACTGCCTACAGACATCCCACACAGAAACCCTTGGGAAGTGGAGTGGGAGGCAGGATGCTGTGTAATCAACCCTTGATACCACCCTGTGGTGCACCTAGACACAAGCACAGGATGTGTCCTTGGGTTAATTTAACAAAAAGACTATTGTGGGCTCACATGTGATCCACATCAAATCCTGGACAGCTGGTGGGGCACAGATCTGGGATTAATAATTGTGGATCCCCCGCACTGGAAAGGTGCATAATAGTGGTAGCTCAGGGACCCTGGCAGCTTTGAGGAATTGTTGTGTGATGGCTGCCTTCTCAGTAAGAGGATTAGCTATAATTAAATGATGCTGGCTTTATTAATTAAATGGCTCTGTTCAAATGATCCTTTCACTGCTTTGGGGAAGGGTTTTCATAAGTGCCTAGCCTTGCCCTAACTGCTCTTGCAGACAGTAGTCAGGAGTTGTACCAGCACCTCCAAGGAGAGCACAGACCTTCTGAGAACTTGCCTCCAGCCTGAAGCCCTTTGGCTGCCGTGGTGGGACAGGCAAGATACTCAATGCCACTAACGGGATATTTGCAGCTGTTCAGCTGTTCAGCTCCCCCTGAACAAAGCACAGTCAGCGTCAGGGCACAGCGAGGCAGGAGAGCCCCAAGAAACATAAGTGGGGTGCAGAGGGCTGGGGATTTCCCTAGGTGGGCTGCTCCCCAGGGAGGCAGTGCTCTGGGAAGGGAGCATGGGAAGGATGCTCCAGCTTTCAGATGTGCCGCGTGGAAAGTGTGCCAGGGTGCTGGGGACATGAAAGCTCTCACCATGCTCACCTCCTGTCCCTCTTCCAGCTTGCTTAATCCTACCCTGCCTTTTTGAAATGCCACCTGCCAACCCAGTCACAGCACAAGTCCTTCCTCACATCCTCTCTCGAATTGTTCCAGAGCTCTGCCATCCCCCGGTAAAGTGACACTGCACTTTGTCCCAAAGCTGTGGAGAACCTTTCTTCCTTGTCATTTCTTCCATGAGCAAAAGGTCAAAGCTATCACTCGTGCGCCAGGGTGGGAGGGACAGCTGTGGGCTGAGTCACCCCACCAGCAGGGTGCGGGGATGTCCAACCGTGATCATCTCGGCAGCCCCGCAGCCTCGTGCCTGACACAGCTTTCCCAAGGCAGCTGATATTTAGGCCGAGCCATGGTTATTTCAGAAAAGAGGATGTGATTTCTGTTCCCTGCATGTATCAGGCAGGGTGATATTGAAGAAGCAGAGCTTGCTGGGAATTGCTCCTGAGCTGGGAGCACTCTTACAAAATTATGTCTGAATTATTTTCTGCCCTGCCTGAATTCTCGTGTTTTCAGGGTCGGATTTGGCCTGACAGCCTTCCCGCAGAGGCTATGGAGAAAACAGATCTGCCCTGTTGTTTTTTTTTCAGACTCCCTCACAATGCAGGATCTTGATGAAATTAACAGCTGGCAAACACAGATCGTGGAAAGGGAAGCAGCGCTCGGGCAGCGCGCTGTCATTGTAACCCTTGGAATTCGGGGCTGCGGGGGGCTCCTGCAGCTTGATGCTCTTCCAAGGACAGCAGTGCAACAAATGCGGTGGTCACTAACAAAAGCTTGGAGACGAAAGTGAGGGCCAGCAGGGCATGGGGAGGAATCACGGCCCCAGAGTGGCTCTGAGCGGCTGGCTGGGTCACTTGGGAGGCTGTCTTTTTCTACAGTATTAGGGAATCTTCTGGCAATGGGAGGCGATGCATAACTGTAAATTTATAGCTTTGTGTTTACATATCTGGTCAAAACTTGGAGAGTTTAGATATCCAGAGCCAAAAAGAAAATATGGGCCAATTTCTAATCCTTTTAATGTTCTGACAGAGATTTCCATCATGCACACAACTAATCCTATGGGGTCACACCCTCTGACAATGTATGTCCTCAGACTTTGGGCTATAACAGCTAAATACACAGCTTTGTTTTTCTTGTTTTGTTGTTTTTTCTCCTCTTTTCCTAACAAAGAAAGGCTTATGTGACTGCATTTCTCTCTGTGCATTTATCTCTTGAATTCACCCCTCTCACCCCCCAAATCTTTGAGCCGGTTAACTAATGTAGTCGAAATTTGATGTAGGGGGTAGATAACAATAAGGCGTTACATTCCTGCACATTTCGTGGAAACTGATGGTTATTCAGCAGGCACTAGTTACATGGTATGCTCAAAATTGGTGCAAAGCTGCAGCATGATTTCGGCGTTATCTGTTCAGCTCTGCCTGCTGAGTGGCCCAGAGGTTACTGCAGTGAAAAAGTATGGCCACAAGGCATCAGTCTGTGGGAGACTGGATTTTGTCAGCGCTGCTGCTCACAGAGCAGCTTGCTTTGTCAGCCCACAGAAAATGTTCCCTCCACAGAACCATTAGTTTGTTTTCTGACATGTACACAACCCTTGACACCAAAGGGACGTTTGTATGAGTGCCACAATTTTTGTCCTTTGCAGGATTTATTTATTCACAAAGACCTGATGCAGATGGCAGATGTGAAGAACGAATGGGGCACCACTGCAGCTCACTAGGAATTTGACTTGCTGTTGCTTCTTCACGGGTGAGTGCCATTTTGATGTACAGTTTAATTATGATTTTAAATTTGCTTCCCATCTATGTCATGCCTTGATTTCAGTGAAATTATCCCTGTGTTACACCAGGGGCTCGGGCTCAGCGTTCAGACCTTTCGCTTTAAACTCTCCTCAGTAAAAACCATGTACAAATTCAACTGAGCCCATGGGCTGTGTCCTTGGGTTGGTGGTTGCAGCCTAAACAAGAGCAGGCAGGGGGCATTGATTTTCAGAGGAGGGAGCATTTTGTGTTCACTACAGGCAGATATAAGTAATAAGTCAAGTAGGCTGAGATCAGAATCGGATCTGGTATCTCTAATAAATAACGATTGCCATTTTATGGGAGGCATTGCTCAGTGTTATACCAAGACCAAGAAACCTGTTACGTCTCCCGCACCTCAGATCAGCCACCTGCTGGAACTTGGTCCCCAAATTCAGTCTTGGGCAAGGCCTAGCTAGGCATTTCCAGAAGTGCTTCAGGGTCGCTAAACTCACAGGGAAATGTGAAAAACCGAGAGAGATGCCTGACCAGCCTGGAGGTCTTGGCAGGCAGGTCCTCTGTAGGTACGTGGGAAGCCACGGCCCACTCGTCACAGGTAGGCACACGGTCTGCTCAGGAGCCTGGTGTGGCTTTTGGGAGATCGTGTGAGGAGGGAGGAGAGGAAGGGGGCAGCTCTCCCAGCCCCCGGGCTGTTGCCAATGGCACTTCTGGTCTGACAGACAACACGAAGTAATATATACAGCATTTAACTGCCTGAAATGGGGCCTGTGCTGAGTGCTCTGCTGTGCATCCCAGCAGCGTCAGGGTTGCTGGATAGCCTGTAATTGTATAAAATTTAGGTTTTTGTAGGAAACAGATAGGAATGGGTAATTGCTCACAGAAGGTGGTCATAATTGCCTTTGCTAACAAGTAAGGGCATAAACTGTTGCCTCTAGCCCCACTTTAAAAGGACAAAGCAAGGAGCAGTTGGCAGGAGGAAGAGGTGGAGCCTGCCAGAGGAATTTCCCATAAAGAAGAGGTGTTTGGTATTTGACAGGGTAATTGAATGTTTAGAAGAACAGGCTGACATGAAAATACATTTTCCTTTGTGTGGCTCAGGAAGGCCAACCTTTGAAGACAGCGGAATAGGGACGTGCTGTAGCCAAAGCTCTTGTTTGGGTTTGGGGTGCCACCTCTTCCTGAGGGGCTGAGATGTCCTCACAGCACTCCCCAGCCCCTCCGTCATTGTGTGTCACCCCAGGCCTGTTCTCGTGGCAGGCCTCAGTACAAAGGTGAGGCTGCTGAGGGCGAGGCCGGTTTCATGGCTTTACCTGAAGGCGTTTTGAGATCAAGGTGGTTTTGTTCCAGTGTAGACCCTACTTTAATAAACCACAAGCTTTTTGGAAGACCCTGACATCCTACCCAGGATCAGTTAGGCTTCTCTTGTGTCAGCTACTAATTTTGCAGTCCTTTTAAAATTGGACACATGCAACCATGTCTTTCTGGTAGCAACCCTGCTACCTGCCTGAAGGGTTTCATCCCCTCTGTGTTAACAATGGCATGCCTTATGCAAGACTGAGCCTTTAACAAACCGGAAGACTTACAAAGGCAGAGACAATGCAGCACACCAGTTACCAAATAGACAAGTGGGGCTGTGTCTCAGTGCTCATCTTCTGCTTTCTATTAGTTTGAGGTGGTGCTTGCAAGGCTGCTAGCTCTCCCCAGAATCCCTGGGTCACTCAGGACCTGCTTTCTTGAGTACAGAAACAGTTTTAGCAAGGTGGATGCCAGACACTGAGGGATGCCCAAAATGCATGGCGAAGTTTTGGCTCTGTCCTTGCCTATTATTTTCTGGCTTTGGGGTGCAGAACAGCTGCTGGGTCATTTTCTTCACATTTATGTTGGTGTTGTGTAATTTGTACCAAAGATGTCTAGGGCTAAGGGCAGATGCCTTTTTATATATCCCGATTATAAAATAAAATGAACATTGATGGTCTCTTGCATAGTATGTTCCCTCCCAGCCCATCTCCATCAAGCCCCATCCAATAGTATTTGTTTTGGACAGCTTAGTGACTTTGAGCATCGCAGTCCTGCCAAGCAATGAGATGTTCTTCATGCCAAGCAATGAGATGTTCTGTCCTTCACATGGGCTCTGGAGCACCTTGCAATTCGGTGTGCAGCTGCCTTCCTTGTGAGTAGAGCATGGAGTGAAAGAAGCACAAATGAGAGGAGATGGGGAGGTCTGCACATAAGTTTGCAATGGAATGGTTCCAAATCATGGTCTTCCCCCACGCACTGTTCTCTTGGTACCCTCTCATCTCATGCCTTGTGGATTAAGGGATATCACTAAATCCTCTTCCTGACATTTAGATAAGATGTCCCAAATTCATCTCTTTGCAGCAGGTCTTTCAAATATTCCATTACCTCATAGCTCAGGCTAAGAGGTGCGTGGTATTTACACAAAGGGTCCGCTAGCCCTGGAGAGAGGCTATGTCTGCCAACCTGTTTTTGTTTTGAATTTTATGTGGAAGGGGACTGTATTGTCAGCCCATTAATCATCACAAAGTTAATGGCTTTGGATCCAGAGGCCAGCAGCTTAAATTTCTGGGAATGGGATTTACTGCAGACTATCACATGAGGATACTGTGACAATCTGGTTGAGGCATAAGAAGAACAATCCTATTAGCTTGAGTTGTCAATAAGGATCAAAGCTCTTTTCCCTCTTGCAGAAAGGCCTTGGAAGCAAACTGATCACTATCCAGGTCTATCAGACCATGAAACTAGATTAACAAACTGGTGCCTTTGTGGCCAAATGATATAGCAGTTGAGAGGCTGAAGTAAACGTAGGAAGAGAGGGGGAAGAAGGGGAGGTTATGGAAATTTCTTGCAAATAACTCAGTTTATAGAATATAATTAGAGAAGACTGAAGGTACAGCAGCACTACCATCTGAAAGTAAACTGTCTCTACTGTAGCAAAGAACACGTTCAATGTCATGGTGAGGAAAACCACATCATGGATGAACAGTAGCTGAAAATTTCACAGCTACAGGCTTGTGTATGGTGCTGGGGCACTTTCTTTTCCTGCACTATCTATGGGCATGCAAGGAGCAGAATGTGAACCTTTGCCTGCCAGGTATGTGCTATGCACACTTTGGAACAGCTGGCTTTTTATTAGAATTTATGAACTCTGTTGAAACTGAGAAAAAGAAAGGAGAAAGAATAGCGCTTGGTGGGTTATATGGTTATATGGTGCTGGCCACGTTGGTAATATGAGTCTTCAGTGGTCAGAATTATTTGGGGGGTTACGGAAACAGGGCTTTCTGGTACGAGGTGTTGTGCAGGCAAAAGAAACCATGGGCTCTGTGCTAGCAGATGTTCCAGTTTAATCCTGCACGCCTTCAAGAATACTTCAGGGTGGTGGCTGGCTGTTGGTCCCTGTGGAATAAATGAGGACCTGCATCCCCTTGGAGAGGGACGGGTACCTAGCAGTCAGCTCTCCTGCTCTGAATTAGCACTAAATTATAGAAAAGCCCAAGACAGAAGTTAATATGTGGCATATTAAATGTATTGTGAGGAGTCAAAGCCCATTGTGTCCTCTCGGATAAAAAGGCTGGTGCAGACTGTCCTGCTGGCTCCTCTCCTACCTGGACTGCACTTTGCTGACGGTCATAGGCTCAGCAAGGGGGGAAAGAACTGAACAGAGTCAGCTAGCTCCATTTTGCTAATTAAGTCGACAGGTTGCATTTGGGTAGCTGTGTATGATTAGCCAAGTAACATGAAATCCATTTGTTGGGTGGATGCTCTAAAGTTGAAATTGACCTTGCCAAGGTTGTACTGATGTGCAGGATATTCCTGGTGAATATGAGCAAATGGTTTGCATGGTGTCTGTATGCAGCACATTCACAAGAGCTCCATACTCCTGCTAGGCAGAATTTTGTCCTCTGCTACTTACTGCTCCTTCTCGTAAATTTACCATAGGCCACAGATTTTTATTTTTTTTTGACAAAAAATTCAGCTGTTCTTCTTCTTTCAAATACACTGTCTTTGTATTAAACTGTACAGAGTGTACCTTAAGCTGGGTGAAAAGTCTTCAGCAGTTTTAGGCCCTTGAATCAACCTAGCAGTATGATTGAGAGATCACAGGCATTTCTTCTTATCAAGACAGTTTACTTACTTGATAATTCAGGTGAGTCCTTCCCTTCCAGGTCTCACCCACAGCCCAGCCTCACGGCCACAGCATGTGCCCTTAGCAAAGAGAACTTTGCTCCTCATCTTGCTTCTGTCTTTTGATGTTTCTTATTGTAAGCCAAGAATATGAACTATTTGGTACACACAGGAATGAGGGAGGTACTCAGGGAAAACTCTATGTAAAACTTAAAGAGAATCGTGTAGAATTACTGGTCTACAGCCTTCACAGAACAATTGCAAACAGAGTATTTATTGATTATGCCTTCTATGACAAGCCCTAAGTAACATCAGTAAGATTTTCCAGTGCAGTAGTTCTTAGCGTTTCTTTCTCCCTTTCTCTCTCTTTTTTTGTTTTTGTTTTTGTTTTTGTTTTGATTTTTTTTCTGGTCTAAGTAAGTGAAGTAAGTGAAGTGAAGTGAAGTAAGCCTTACTCACAACTCTAGCAGCAGGTGGTGCCCACAAAATTTGGGGAATTCACACTGTAATCTCAATATGGATTTGCCAATCAAGGTTTTGCCTTAAAATTGATCTGATTTGGGACCCAAAATCTGAACATCACATCACTCTGGGTAAATTCAGGTTCTAATTTTAATGCTAATCCGAATCTGTATTTCAGGACTTGACAAGACAAAAAAATGTAGTAGTAAATAGTATCTGAAACAGCAGGAACAATAATAGCATCAATAAAACCAATAAAAATAATCATTTTCATGCATTAGAGCTCCCATTCTCCTAAGGAATGCATTTGAGTGCCTTTAAAACTCTATATACAGAGATCTTCCATCTGCAGATGTAGCAAATACACCTTTGGTGTGCAACACAGCAACAGCAGGATTCAAACACAATCTTTAGGGGGGAGAGCAAAAAATAACATTGAACACTGTCACAACTGAAAGAGAGGGGAACGCTAAGGCAACATATAATTAACCCAGCTGGAATTTGGTCAGGATGTCCAGGTTAACACCTCATCCAGTTAATGGGCTCTGTAGTAAATTGTTGAATATTATTGTTTAAAAGTCAAATAATTTACTGAGCTCTTTTCATGTGTGGAATATACAAGGAGGTCATCTGCCTTTTTAACATCTGGTAGCAGAGCCCTGGTGATTTACCTGCACGCTGGTGACTGTAGATAGCCAAGTGATAGATGACTTTGCTAGAAAGCTCGTTTTGTTAACTCACACAAGCCCACAAGGAGCCTGATAAATCTGCCCTGTGGAAACATTAAAGGCTTTATCTGCAACTTGTGCAGATTGACAAAGCACCATAGATGTCAGTGGGACTCTGCTGATTTATACCTGCTCTGGCTGTATCTCTAAATCGGAAAAGCATTCATTACTCCCACTTGAAAAAAGAAAAAAAAAAGAGGAAAGAAAAGAAAAGAAAAATAGAATATATTTTTACTGGTCGTTTACTTATTAGAAAACATTTTATTTGACTTTTAAATTACCTTACAAATAAAATCTAGGATTTGTGCATGTCCCGGATGGGAAGAGGCCACACTTACTGTAGCTGCATTGCTGCCTGACACTGCTGGCTGTAGGAAAGCCAATGGAAGAATTACAGAAACAGCAAGTAGAGTATAGAAGGCCTTAAGAAGGATCAGGAAATTGATTAAGAGCTGAATCTTTCCTCAGCCTAAAGAACCCTGTTCCAGTCAGAGCATCCACCTCCCAAGCCCTTTCTGGCTTACTACAGCTCTTGTCATTTTAAGCACAGCCACACACCAGTTCTGCTGATCCTATGGAGCTGACCTTCCCTGCTATAGAGGCATCTCTTCGATCAGCATACCTGCACCCTGAGAGACTCTGACTGCTGGTTTTCACTCTTGCTGGCAAGAGGAAGCCACTGTGGTCAGGGAAAAGCAAGGTGAGTCCCACTCTTTTCTGCCTTATCAGCAAAACTGTCAGTGTGCAGTCATGGAGCTGCAACTTCTGGAAACTGAAGAGGCAGGAAGGACACAGCATTGCTTAATTCCTTCCCTCTCCCCAGGCTAGATCTGTAGGTCTGGCAACTAGAAAATTCACCTTCTGGCTTGAAACTTGCTTGAGCTTCAGCGCGGTTTTGGCAGGCTCCATGCTCAGCTGGGCTTCTCTGCTGGGGCTGGTGCTGGGGCAGCAGGGAGGGGGTGAAGGTCCAGCATGGAAGGGCACTGGTTCCACAGCATGCTCCCCCTCCAGATTGCCCCTGCTTTGCACAGACCTCCAGATCACAGGGGGATGCTCTGCCTCCACTGGTTTACCATCCTGGCAAATGTCATGCGGAGCACAAGCTCTGCTGTATGTTGCAACGGGGCGAGCGGTGCCTGAAAGAGGGCAATGTTTGCAGTCAGGACTTTCCTTTGCAAACACTGAATCACGCTGTTGTGAAAGCAGGACAGAGCGATGAATGACTCACTGTTGGCAGCACATACTGCCCTATCAGTAGGCTCTGTTCAGTGGAACGGGATGGGGGGGCTGATGTTTGATATCATCGCTGTTCTCCCAGCTCCCCGCATGCTAATGAGTAATGCACACTGTGGCCGGTATTGATCTGCAGTTTGCTTATTCACAGGGCTCTGCACAAAGACTCCCGGATTGCTGGAAGCCTCCTTACTCACAAACACAAAGATGTCGCTTTGGGGATGGTTAAAAACATCTCTCTTGCTTGACCGCGATGTTTTCAGCTTTCTATTTCTTTATTTATTTCCAGGGTGAATGCTTTGCAGCAATAAAATGTAAAACTTTGTTAGTAATGGGCAGAAGAAACATGCCTAGAAGATTCAAAGAAATGATAGTAAGATACAGACCCTTGGGCCAGTGGTTCAGAGCTAGTCCCTGCAGGTTATAAGATAAGGGACACATCCCATTTTTAGGTGCAGGTGGTTGGATTTATGACCCAGAGCAGAAGCTGGAGCAGACCTGTCTGTTGGTACAGGGCTGGAAATGGATAAATTGCCAGGCTGTGGCTCAAGAAAGGGAGAGGGGAAAATGTTGTCCTAGGTTAAAGGGCATCAAGGTACCTGTTCTGCAGACTGTTTCTAAGCTATGGCACAGAATAAAATCCCAAAGAGTGCTTCCAGGACATGGGGATGAGGGTCTGTGCCCTGCGATACCCAGGGTTGAGAGTGGTATTGCAGGAGGTCTCCATACTCACCCGAGACAATAATTGTCCCTACTGCCAGCACTGCACCCACGTTTCACTGGAGGGTGGAAGCACGAGGGTGTAAGTCCCCAAAAGTTTATAGATTGATCTGTCCTCTCAAGATCAAAGAAGGCATTCACAGACCAGCAGTGAGGTGTAGTGAAGGTTAGCCTGCCCTTGCCAACCGTCTGTGATTAAACGTGAGACTTCAGGCACTGATTGCTACAGCTGGGTCTGTAACCACCAGATCCCAAGGCCACTGAGAGGCTCCCACTACCTTCAGCACACTACAGATCAGGCTGCAAGTAAGTGCTATACTCACTCAAAAAAAGACAGGGTGAAACTAAAAAGATCGGAGATAGCAGCTCTTCGCAGGACAGGGCAGGAGACAACAGCCTGGTATGAGCACAGGTTAACCTAAAGTTAAGGCTGAGCGAACAACATGATTTCAAAAGTGATTGGGAAAGGGAAAGTGGAAATTGAGTGAAGCGCAGAAATATGTTCTGGATCCCCACCCCAATCACATGGTGGGGGGAACTCACTATTGCCATAAATCAAAATGTATGTTTAAAACCTTTTTGTAGTTCCTGCAGAGCACTCTCCTGGGGCCCAAGATGGCTGTTGATAGCCAAGAATGCATTACGCTGAAGCATCACAGGTCCTGGAAAATCCTATCAAACTTTATGGAAAATGATAACATTCCTGCGAGCTTAATGAACCGTTCCAAAGTTCTTAGGAGCGGTACACCCACTGCTGAAACGTACGGGTGGTGCACGCAACCTTGCAGAAGAGATAAAGCTCTCTGACAGTCGTGTGGTGGTAGTCTGGCCGAACTCTTTCATCTCCAACAACCATATTCACTCCTAACATGGTCCTGTAAATGTTCCGAGCCTCTACAGAAACCACTGGCCTCAGCCCTATCCTGCTCTGTAGGGCTTTCCTGAAAGGTTTTATAACTTTTCTAATAAAGTAGACCCCAGATTAACACCCATTCTCATTTTTTTCCTTCAAAAAGCCCCTACGATCAGCTTGGGAAAGCAGACAGCGCAATAATGACTTGCTCTAAACCTCCACCCTGTGCAGAAGCCTCTGCCCAAACCACGGGCTCGTTGTTCTCCCCAGGAGCGCCTGGGCTCTGGGAAGGGGAGTTTTGGGGCAGAACTGTTTTGAGAAGAGGTGAGCGTGGGTGTGAAGGCGGGGAAGCAGGGAGCAGGAGCAGAACCAGCGAAGGCAAACGCTGGAGGTAGCATGGTGTGTGGCCCTGGGGAAAGCCCGGAGAGTGGGGGCTTTGGGGTGGGGGGCTCGGCCAAAACAGCAGGGAGCCGGGAAGAGAGAAGCCTGCTCCCATGGCCTGACTCCTGCTGTGTCACACAGGGGTTTGTCTCTCCTTTGCAAATAGACGAAGTTGCTTCCAAAAGCTACTTGAGTCCTGAACTGACTTTTCTTCCTAACTGGAACAACCTACAAGACTGTGAATTTTAGATAGCCACGTGGGTGGAAGAGGAAACGCAGGACTTTTTGGGCGGACAGACAACCTCTCGGTACACACACACGCACGTATTTAAAGGAATTGGCAGCAGAAGTGACCAAAAGAGACAGAGGGGAGAGGAGGCAATGTTCAGCAAGATTTGTGATATCCTCTCCCTTCTTGAATAAAAGGCTTCTGATCTAGATGAATTCAAGCAGTCCATTTCCCGGTTTCAAATCCTGACTGTAAGAATGGGCAAATTCTCTTCTGTGCATGCAGCAAATTAATGGGGAAGTGTTTGTGTTTCTTTAGGCAGTTAGGCAGTGGGTTACCACTAGTGTCCTTAATCCAGGTACCTTGTTATCTTAATTAAAAACCAAAATCAGCTTTGATCTCCTGCAACTTCATTGCATAACCACTTTCATTATGCTATTGTTTAAGCTCAGTTAGCTTTCCATGATGAAAAGAATTTGTATTTCACACTGGGCAGGAAGTCCTACTTAAATGTTTCCTGGTTTTGATCTCCTTGAAGGGAATTAAGTTGTGTTCCTGCTTCAAAAAATGCATGGCAAACAGATTACTGAATCACCAGACTCGCTCTACTGTGAGCCAACTGGGGGCAGCAGGCTGGACACAGAGTACGAAACTGCTCCATTCTCATGATTTACAGTCTCATGATTTACTTGCCATCCCACTCCATGGGCAGGCAGAGCACCAGCCTCTGCTAGCTGCCATGCCACGGTGGTACAGCCAGGCTCCTGCCAGAGAGGAGCCAAAACCTGTGCTGAGCTGACCTGCCGCTTTCCCCAAGAGATGAAAGAGCAAGTGAGATTACTCAAGGTGAGCCTGGAAAAATCTTTCTAGGTTGCTGAGTGGGGATTTAGATCATTTAAGAAAAGCATGTTTTTGCGACTTTGGGACGTGCCTCCAGCTTCCAAGAGCTTTTGGCTTTTGTGGGGGTGACCCAGGCTGCCCTGGTGCATGGGGATGGGAGGCTGAGCTCCCAGGGTTCGGAGTGTGCTTGTGTCTCATCTTACCACTCAAAGGAAGCAGGGAAGGAGACGGTGACACATTTTCCCCACCAGTTGCCCTACATAAAAACAGTTATCTGCTTAAGTGGTTACAAAGTGACTGAAGTTTGCAACTCATTGTCTGAAAGTTAATCCTCTGTGTCTCCATCAATCGATGTCATGGGAGTTTATGAGAAGCCAGAAGGAGACAATGGGTAAAATCTAGTCACTTAAAATGAAAGTCAAACAAATTCTATTTTGAGTGTTACAGTTTTACACGTTTTGCTTGCTTTATGCCCTCTCATGCTTAGTATATGATAATCTTTGCCTACTATCCCCCTCTTTTTTCACTCCACTGGCAGCAGTGACTCTCAGGACAAAAGTCCCCAAAGGACTTTTCCTTGCACACAGATTTTATTCTTTCCCTCATCCCTGCTGCACCTCCCATTTTCAGTCTGTTTTACATGAAGTCAGGATATCAGTGCTCCTGAATTAGCTGTAGCATGCCAGTGCCCTCAGAGATGCTCTGGATCATGATGCAAGCCTCCTGAGATGCATCAGTGCATGTCTGGGCTTCAGTGGATTAGCAAAGCCCAAGCCCCACTTGTGGAGCAAGTTCTTTCCCACATCACTGCCTGACAGTTCAGGGTATTTGACTTCAGGGCAGTTTCTGGGGGTAACAAGGTACAAGCAGTGCCTCAGGTGACCCTGGGCAGGGTTTTAGTCAAGGGCTAGTCCAGTATTAGCCCTCATTTTGGCTCTTTTGGCCTGTTCCTTATCCTATTCTAATGAAACCCACCAAGGCCCACGGCCCAGTGCAATTGCCCTGATCGTTCATCCTTGAAACCAGTCCTAGGCACAATTCTGAGCTTAGCTCTGGGGTGCTGTGGGGTAAGCCCAGAGTTTGGGTTCAAGCAGGTGAAACTCACGAAGTTTGACAAGAAGTGCAAAGTCCGGCACCAGGACATGCTGGGGGAACCCAGCTGGAAAGCAGTCTGCAGAAAATACCAGGTGGTCCTGGTGGACACCAAGATGAAGATGAAGCAGCAACGTACCCTTGCTGCTAAGAAGGCTAATGGTATCTTGGGCTGCATGAGGCAAAGTGTTGCCAGCAGGTCAAGGGAGGTGATCCTCCCCCTCTACTCAGCACTGGTGAGGCCACCCCTGGGGTGCCGTGTCCAGTTCTGGGCTCCCCAGCACGAGAGATGTGGGCATACTGCAGAGTCCAGCTTAGGGCCACAAAGATGATTGGAGCACTTCCCCTAGGAGGGGCTGAGAGAGATGGAACTGTTCAGCCTGGGGAAGAGGAAACGAACTGGAATACAGGAGGCTCCCTCTGGACACCAGGAAGCACTTCTTTACTGTGCAGCTGGCTGAGCCCTGGCACAGGTTGCCCAGAGAAGTTGTGGGGTCTCCTCCTGGGAGATTTTCACAAGCTACCTGGAGATGGACAACCTGCTGTGGGTGTCCCTGCTGGAGCAGGGGTTGGACCAGGTGGGTTCCAGAGGCTCCTGCCAACCTCAGACCTTCTGTGATCCAGTGGTAATTCCCTGCTGGTCGGTGGGGATGTGCCAGGAAGCCCTTCTATGGGGCACTGGGGAAGGAGGTGGGAGAGGGATACAGAGAGAGTGCACATGCCCGGGTCTTGCCCCAGGCTGCAGTCAGGATACGATCAGAGGGACATTTGGCAGGGCCCCATGCTCGTGTCATGGCAGCACCACCAAAAGAGCCTGAAGGGCCCTCTCTGTGATGCGCCCAGGTGCCACGACTGCATGCGCTGGTCCCTGAGAGCTCCACAGCCCTGTGTGCCTGCGGAGTGAACCTCTGTCCAAACGGGGCAGCAAAAGCAAGAGTGCATACAGCGATTATGTCTGCCTGTACAGCCTACGCAAATGCTGTGGGCCAGCTGGACAAGATCACATGCAAATAAGAAATTTGCACAGTTATCTACCTGGCTCACAGTCTCAGACAAGTATCTGCACGTACGAGTTCGTATGCATGCCGCAGACAGAGTCCAAGCCAAACATGAATTATTCCACTAGCTCCAATGGGACAAGATTTGTTTGTGCAGTTTCAGAGGCCAGCCTGAAAACTTGGAAAGAATATTTTCCAGGCATTTAACCAATTTCTGGGTAATCTGAAAAGCGGTATCTTTTACAGAGAATTATATAGCTATAAGCACACTCTCACATACATATGTGTGTATATATAATGGCTCTTTGCTTGATCTTTCAGTCATTTTGCTCCAATACTACCCCAATTGTAAATACACCCTGGAATGTGAGGATTAAGGAAAGTTAACCTGAGTTTTTCAGACAAGAGATTTTGGGTTACAAAAATGAGTAGGAGGGTTTTTTTGGGGGGGCGGAAAGGGAGGACGTGGTTTGGTTCCTACACATACTTAGTGTCAGCAGTCTTTAGTTGTACTTAAATGTAAAGGAAATATGTTCTCAAGGAGGGAAGTGCCTTGCATTTTTTGAAGTCTGTTATTAAAATAAAACAGAAAAAATCAGACAAAAGTTTGCTTTATGATCCACTGAAAGGTCCATGCATTTTGGACTGCTACTGGCATGAAAAAGTAATTTCTCCCATATGGTTCGGGCAGCTCCATTGTGCCGGGGTTCCCAAAGTGACAGCTCGCATTCCTTGGGTTTGTTTTCTCGTGGGGCGGCAAATTGCCCAGTTCCTGAAGGCAGCTCACCACAGCACCGCAACCTGGGGGCTGGAGCGTGTGGCTGTCGCCGGTAGCTGTCCTGTTGCCACCTGAGCAGCAGATCTGAAGGGCGTCCCGGGTGCTGCTGCCTCGTAGGAGCTGCTGCGCGGAGCATGCAAGGTAGCGCCCTCTTGTCTCACACAACACCTGTGGCCCGTGTCTGCAATGCGTGCATGCCTGGGGTGGGTGCCCCCTCTGTTGTGGGTGCTGTTTTTTTTTCCCCACCCTAATCTGGTTAGCCGCTGCTATCAGCTGGAGATGCAGATAATGGAAAACAGCAGAGGTCCTTTGAAGCAGGGCTGCTTTACACCGGTGAGGAGTCTGCCCGCCCAAGGTGAAGTGGGGATATCCCAGCCAGCAAGGTGTTCACGCGCAGGCCTGGTTTACCTTTCACTCCCCCGTTCCAATTATCAAAGAAAACACGATGTGACAGTACCCTGCACTCCTGTTGGAGATACCAGAGTGAAATCAAGGCTTCTGGAGACAGTTCCTCAAAAGGAAGATTTGAAAGAACTTGTGCGCTCCCTTCCAGCTGCTTTTATCTCTGACTCACGGAACGAAAATGCAAGATACCATAGGAAAGAATCCTTCCCTCTTTCCATGCTTTGCTTGCTTGTTTGTTTCTATGCAATCGGGGTCAGGTTAGTGGGCCAGATAGCAGAGGGCTTCGACCCACTGTGTTCCATTGTTTCTCCACCTTCTCTTGCCCAAATGCAGAGAAAGGGCAAATATAGCTCCTCACACGTCCTGCTGTGTGTGTTAGTGCTAGCGCGGTTATCTTCACTCAAAAGCTGAGATATTAAAAAGTTGATTGCAGGAGGAAAGCGCGGCTTAATGGATTGACCAGTGACTTACGGGTCAGGGGCTGGACTCCAGCTGTGGTTACTCGTGGCTGACAGCTACCACCATCTGACACGGCTTCTGGCAGCCAAAAAGGGCACAGCAGCACCTGGGGCCAGGGCGGCAGCTGGTTGTGATGCTGACCACGGGGCCGGCGCTTGCCCCCAGGCTGCTGAGCCATGGTCAGAGCCCAGCAAAGCCAAACATCCGTGCATGGGGCTTGCTTGTGCTAAAGCCATGAAGGGAGGGAGGGAGAAAGCTGTAAGGAATTGTTTAAAAAACAAGAATAATGCACTTTACTGGGGTTTTAATTAAGAAAAATCAGTGAATATACTGGGTGAGTTCAAAGTAATAAAAATACTGGGGAAGGTGCTTTCCTTTTTTCCCTCACTTTTGTGCTTGTTTTTTCCCTCTTTTTCTTCCCCCAGCCCCATCTGACAAAGTGGAAAAATAGAAGAAAGACACATGGAGAAAAAAGAAAGCACAAAGAATGCAAAACCAAGACTTTTTAAGAGGAGAAAGTACCTAAAAGCTGGAGAGACGGGAATTACCTAGAAATTCTTGCTTGCAAATGAACACCATTTATTATGAGTAAAAGAAAAAAGGAAACTTTTTTAACAAATAGTTGTAGCCACAAAACGAGATAGCGGAGCTGTGGTGGTTTGGCTTTGCCTGACGCCTTTTGCACCCAGAAGCACATTCCTGCAGGAGGAAAGGAGGGACACCCAGCCCGGAGATATCCGAGCCTACCTTGTGAAGCCAGAGCTGGCGAGTGGAGCGTCGCTGGATCGACAGGCAGCCAGCAACACTCAGGGCTTTCATATTTGCACGGGGAGCTTTGGGCATACGCCCAGCAGGACTGCGGGAGCTGATGGGGTGCTGTTCTTGCCATGCTGCTTGCAGTGCTGCAAGGCAAGCCTTGATTTTCAGGCGGTGTTTGCAGGTGAGTGGTGGGGCAGGTCTGTGAGCCCTCTCCTGGGAGGGAGCACATGTGGTGCTCTGTGCCTGCATTCACACGGAGGACAGAGAGGATTTGGTGACCTCCTCCGGGTGGAATGACAGATAATCTCCTTCAGGCAGGGGAGAGCTACGGCTACGTCTAGCTGCCCCAGCCTGCAACCAAGCCCTCGGCTTGCCATCCTGCTGATAGCAGAAGTGTGCAATGGCCAGTCCACTACTGTATTTCAAACCTCCTCCAAGAGCTAGAACAAAATAAATTAAAGCATTACAGTGTTATTTTCTACAACATTAATGGTACGACGAATGTGAAATCTAATCTCTCCTGGCATTGCCAGGACTGGAGAAGACAACCCTATGTGTTAAGAGGGTGTTGTCAGAGCCCCTTGGGTGTAGTGTGCAGTGGCCAGACAACTTGGTCCTCCTTCCTCCTCCTGTCTGGCTGTCTCTGCTTGCAGGAGGTCACCTCGCTTCCCTGAGGTGAGAGACCAGAAGAGCTATGGCAGGTGTATGCTGAAGAAGCAACAAAGGTTTTTCTTTAGAATTATTTGGGAGCGAGCTGTTACTTGAAAGCAGAGAGAGAGGCTTGTGCTAGAATGGCTGATCCCAGAACAGTCACTCTGCTCCAGTGGATTTATAATTGTCACTTTAACCGGTGCCAGGAAGGCACTGAACTTCTAATGAGTCATTTTTCCATATCTGAGAATAAGTTAGGATGCACTTCAGATATGCACTTTTTTTTTTTTTATATAACGAACATAGCGAAGCCTTGAGTCCCTCCTGTTCTACCCACAGGGAGGGACTATGTCCATCTTTCTCAGAGATTTCCTTCATATTTATTCGTTATTCTGCACAGGAAAAGCTAAGATATGTTATCTGCAAGAGTAATGGCTTTTGGTTTTCTCTCTCTGCACATCTCCATACCCAAATTCAATACCATTACAAGGAAAAGCCCTGCTATGGACAAGATGCACTGGATGGAAGACTGTGCGTACTACTGAGCTAATAGCCAAGCTTGCTGCATATACCGAAGCCTTCTTGCAGCCATTCTTTCTACCTATAATTTCCCCCATACACATGTATATGGACTCTCTCCATAGCTCCATTTCTCCCCCTGTCTATGCCTTTCCCTATATGCTTCCTTCAGTTAAAAGTTATCCTTTTCTCCATACCAAAGTCTTCCCAAGGTGCACCCGACATTTTTCTATCCAAACATCACTGACTGAGTGCAACGTTTTGCAAACTGTGACAGGTGGACCTTTATGGTAGTAAGGATTGCACGGCTTTCGCTGAAGCTAGCAGGTCTCTTTTCACATCAGGCCTTCTTGCCACACACTTGAAGGAATGAGAACAGGCAAACTGGCTTAGACAAAGGAAGAACCACTTTTAAACTGTTACTGTAGCTTTATTCTGGCCCGAAGATTTTTTCCAATTAGCTTTGGAGAAGCTGCTGTTAACTTTCATTGCTTTTTTCTGGTTTCATACACCTGTGGCTTTGCTGTGCATCCTGAAGGATAAGGATCAAAATATCAGCAGCAGGGCGCTGCTTGTTGTGGTTCGGGCCTGCCCCAGCGCAGATGGGGAGGAAACCTTCCTATTGAGACACTTTTGTGGTGCAGTTCTTGTGCCTGCGGTTCGGCTCTGGGGTGTGGGGCACTCCTCTGGGTGGAGCTCCCAGGCACTCTGGGACCACCAGGGACCTTCACAGCAGGGATGGAGGCCGTCAGCACTAGGAAGTGAGGATAAAGGGATCATCCAACCCCCACCCTACACACCCCTTTCTGCTCTGGTTGCCCATATTTCATGGCCTATCTCCTTCTCATCTATACATTCCTGGTAGCATACCTTGCTGAAAAAGTACACCTTTGTTTTGTGCTGCACTGTTGAACAGAAGAGGATCCTCCTTACCCTCCGAGAGCAACTGCCTTCCTCTGATGGCGGCTGCAGCCTGGCAGAGGGGAAGCACACGCTATGCTTCTCCTACAACCCCGCCTGGGTTTCTACCCTCACCCAGAAGAAGAGGGCACACACGCTTTGTCCTGCCAGCGTGGGGGCAAGGCTGCTGGCAGCGAGGGCCAACAGCCGGGCAAGAAGCGTCACACCCTCACAGCGACCAAATATGCCACACGCCTTTTTATTGTTGTACCATAATCATGATGCTCCTTTAATGTAGTTTGTTTAACTGGATGACTTCTGTGCTAAAAATAAGTGGATCTTGCTGTTTCCAGGACAACCACCATCCCAACGGCTTATCTCGGCGTCTCTGCTCTGTCAAAAGGATGTTCTAAAAAGAGCTGGCCATGAATATTAAAGATGAACAATGCACACAATAAAGCATTCCATGGGAAGAGCCCCATGTTTTAATGTTATACATTATGCTAATAGGACGGTTGCTTCTCAGAGAGGTGCTTAATTCAAAGGCTGCACAGTGTGGGATCAGATTGCAAGTAAGCAGAAATGTAATGCGTGTCTTTTTAAAAAAAGAAATTAAAAAAAAAATCAATCTCTTTCTGGTGGTTGGAGAGGCTCACCAGGCGGCACTTTCTGCCTCTAGGACAGACATCTATAAACTGAGAGCCTGCACGTGTGTCCTCAACCAACACAGTGGGGTGGCTGTATGGGGACAGAGAGCTGCTGCCTGGTGCCAACAGGCAGCCTGGCTGCCTGCGTGGGCACCCGAGAGCTGGTACCCCCTGTGCTGAAGGGGGAAGAGGTGGTGTGACACAGATGAGGCTGGGTTCTTCCGAGGCTCTGACTCAGTGTGATTATGAAATAAACTTTAGCCTCCGTAGCTGGACAAAAGAGAGGAGGTAACTTAGCCAGTAGGATTGGTTCTCCAGTACAGGCTGAGCTGAGAATAACTGGTGAGCAGTATTGCTCTGGCAAGACCCACGTTCAGCTCATACCTTTGAGTGAAACAATTAATTCCCTATAAATCAAACTCTTTGATTCCCTGATTACAAAGAAACCTTTAGGGTTACCAGTGCAGTATAGCAAGGTCTTGTACAAAGACCGAAACCTTACCAAAACCAGCCTGACTTCATCTAATAATATTTTCTGGGAAATATTTAATAAAATATTAAACATTTTGAAATATTTTGCCTACTTTAATCTCTGCAGTTACACTTTTAACAAAACTTCTACTTTACTGAAGGCACATTTATGCAATAACTGGCATGACTGCTGTGAACAAGGCCCTCAGATGTTATAAACAGGCTAGGTTTCACTGTCCAGAACTTAATTCTAATCAGATGAGGCTCTGGCCCTTTGGTAGGAGGCCTTCTGAAAGCCATCAGTTGTTGATGAGAGCTGACAGCGAATGTAACTGTTCAACCCTGATGCACTGAACCCAGAAACTTTCAAGGTGAGTGGCTTGGCTGCAGGACAGCCGCCATTTTGTGAGGCCGGTACAGAAGCCTTTACACAGAAGTGTCTCCTGAGCTCCCACCGAGACTTATTGTCTACTTTTCAATATTTTGTTGTTCTCTTTTTCTCTCAGAACTAATTCTGATTCCCTGTAGGTGTTTAATTTTGTTTATGAAAGTAAGGTAACAAACGCCTGCACCCCTTTGGTCTGAAAATTTGGACGGCAAATCTCATATAAACAATGAGACCAACTTTTCTTGATGTGTTTCAGTGCTTGAGTTTCTAGCCCCAGCCCGAACTCAAAAAGCCAAGAACATGAAAAATAATGTTAACCGAATGTTTAAAATCTCAGACATGGCTCTGTTTTACTGGTGTTTGGAACATAAATTCCAGGGAGGTGCAAAGTCCTCTGGAGGTAATACATATCTCACCTCACTGAAAATACCTTATCTTGGCAGGCTGTGTCATGTCAGAGTAAATAATGCTGAAATGCATTAAGGAATCTGGAGACCGGATCTATCCTCAGTACAGGAGATCTGTATCATACCACCTTTTTTTTTTTTTTTTCCACTTATCTGCCTTGCTGTATTATAGGATAATTCCACCAAAACCAGTTGCTTCAGAAATGCGTGGCTGGGGACCCTCAGAGAGGCAGTACCTAGGCTGATATGACCCAAGCTGAGAAGGACCTCACCACCACTCTCCTACATGCAATTGCAGGTGGATTTTGGGGGCAATAGAAAGGATGAAGTGGTATTGACATATCATGGGTGAGGGGTGGTTGGGGAATACAACACTGCGGGCGTAAATCTGGTTTTTAATGTGCAAGCAAAAATTTCTGGTGCAATTTCGATTGCTGACAGTGAACTTTTGTCACTTCAGGATAACGGGGAGTTTCCAGCACTGCAGGGGACTGTGGTGACCTGGAGTGGGGTGCACAGCTACCACGGCGGTGGGGCCATCACAAAAAGAGGTGTGCACACACATATACACAAACATATATATAAAAATATTTGTGAATGCATGCAGCGGGAGTCCCAGCCAGGCTGTAAGAGCCATGTAGCTTCATGAGGGACTAAGCAAGTACAAAAAAAGAAGGAAGAAAGTGACGGAAAAGACAACGTCACAACACCTTCTGTCTCTCCTGGGATTCAGGGTAACTCAAGGCACAGAGAATGAACACCCTGCTCCCCTAGCTGAGGTATGAATAAAGCCAACTTGCCTTTTTGGAATTAAGGAAAGAAAAACAGATGTTAAGCTGTACTGACAGCCCTTTAGGAAGTCTTAAAATCCTCCAAAATTTTTTCATAGAGGAAACAAGTTTTGCAATTAGTGAAATACGGCATGTTAAACTGTAATTGCTATTAGTGCAATTATAGTCAAGGTTGTGATAACTGTAGCGTCTTCCTGAAAACTCAGGTCTCTGCTTCATTAGGCTACTCATTGCTTTTTCAATATTGTTTCCGGAGTTCAGCAAAAGAAAATGCAAATTGTGAGTCTAAAAACCTTCAGGGATGGCCCCTGTGATCTGAAGACCAAGTGCACATGTTGAGAGTGGGACTAGAAGGCATTTGAGGAATATTTTGGTGTATGTCCTTGATGCAGCATAGCAGCAGCTTCTGCAAAGTCACTGTAGTCACTGCTGAGCAAATCAGTGCCCAGCACATGGATGCTGGGTTACTGCACCTGACAGGAGTAGTTTATATCAAGAATATTAGGTTATCTTAATACTAGAGTCTCCACTGGTTGTGCGGCAAGAAAGCACATGGTCCATCTGCACCTTCTGTATGTTATGAACTTTTAAAAAATTCAGTGATTTAACTGATTCCACTGTCTCTATCCAAATTCCTCTTCCTGAGGGTAGGGTGTGACCCTTTGAATCTTTCAGCTGCAAATAGCAAACAGCAAATAGCTGTTCACCTTATGCTGCAACCTCCCCCTCTATCTTGAGGAGCACTTGGACTCCTTTCCATCCAGCTAACCTGTTTCCACAAAACCCACAGGAACTTTAACTGTCTGAGACCTAGGTCAAGCTGGACTCAAGTGATCCAATGTGTTCAAAGTTTAAAGACAGCTAGACAGACAGAAAATGATGAAATTTGCCATTAATTGCAATAACAGTTTGCATGCAACAACTTGGTTTCTCAGTATTTGCCAGTAAGTATCAGGGTATTTTGCTCCTTGTGATGTTTAGGCCGAGCCCACCATCCATTACTTCTTCACATCCACCACCCTTACCAGCAAAATATGCTTAGAGAAGAGCTCTTGACTGGTGGCTGATATTTGGGCCTAGGGCTCCGGTGCATTTGGGGTTTGGATGCTGGCTGTACTGCTGACATGATTTATAGTGTTTGCTGTTCAGTATGAAATGCCAAAGACATCCATCAAGCTGTACAAAAAGTCCATCCCATCCTTTTCTCTCTCCAAAGCATGTCTGAGGAGGTATTTTTGGCTGCTAAGTGTACCAACCAACATACCACTTACATAAAAATAACAAGGACTTCATACATGAAAAAAAGGATCATTGAGATTAAGGTCTCATGGCACATATATCATAAATACTAAGTTGCTTTTCTTATAAAATGCAAAAGAAACACAACTTTATTGTTATTATTATTAATCTCTGTTGAATTTTGTAAAAAAAAAAAAAAAAAAGGTTTCCTGTAGGATTTCCATAAATGTTTTTTAATATCTTTATTTGCACAACCTTTTACCTTAACGCAGTCAGACAGATAGATATAAAGAATAATGGATTCCATGTTTTTTTTAATATCCTTTCTATTTTTACTAATAAATAAATGGACAAAATCATACTGAAATAGAGACACAAGTGGTATTTCCTAATCTGCAAAGAGAAGTCAGTAGATCTGCATTTCAAGCATGTCAGGGAAATTACTGTGGAAGGGCTGCCTTAATTCTCATTCCTGTGAAAGAGTGAAATGCAAATTGCTGCTTCCCTATTCATGTGCATCAGCTAGCACAGCAGGATCTTGGTCCTCACTTACAGTGTCTCAAAGGCTATCAACTAAATAAATATTCTTAGCCATTTCTGTTCATTTTCATGAAGCGTGTTTCATCCAAAGGCTTTAGAGGGCTACTTCCAAACCCTGTAGTAGAAGCATCCTACAGAGTGCTCCGGGTGTCTAGTCCCTCAAACAGCTGGGCTGGGATGTGGGCACAATGTGCAGCAGCTATCTAAAGCACATATTTTGGCTAGGCACCTGTGCTTAGGGGTGCTCTGGCTGAACCTGGTGTGACGATATAGGCAGGACTGGCAGACAAAAAGAGCATACTTTCTGGGTGCTGTTGTGGATCTGGTATCCCAGAAAAGACTTGAGGCCATAACCCTGCCCCTTATGCTTTTAACTGAAATCTGATCTTGATTAGGCCCGTTTTCAAATTCAGTGCAGTACCACCAAAGGAAACACTTTAGGGACCAAACCCCTCAGATTTGACTGTAGCTGCTATGTGTAGTATGGCATAAATATATGTAAACACCCAAAAGAGATCCAAATACAGCATAGTACATTACTGCGGTATGATCAAAGTGGAAAATTGCTGGCTAAGGTTGATATCACATTGCTAATGAAAAGCTGCTTTTTTTTTTTCCCCTGTAAATGTTGCAAAGCACAGAAAACAATTGCACAAAGAAATCTGGAAGCAGCCCATCTGAAATGCTAAGGCTTGAACAGCCAACAGCCATTCTGCCTTGGGATCTGGCACTACAGATTTCCCAGTGGAAATTAAATTATACCGGCTTGGGCACAAATAATGGAGCCACAACAGCATTTATGGGTCCAAGTTGGGGTCCTAAGCCCTGTCCTCCTGCCCCAGGGTTGTGGTGGTGATGCCCTGTTGCCCATGCTGTCCCTGTGTTAACTGGGAGACGTGAAAGGGACTGAGAGTTGTGTGCTCTGTCATGCCAAGGGATCTGTGAGATTTCGCTTACTCACAAGCAGCGCTGACAAAAATGGAGAGTGTAGACATGCCTGTGGTGTGTTCAGGGCTATTGGCAATTGATTTGGGAAAATGCACATTTCCAGATGTCTGCAAGTTCTGGTATGTGTGCTATAAACCAAAAGTACAATAGTGGATGAGGTGTCTGCCTCTAATGCAAACATTTTTCCTACTTGCATCGTGCCAGGAGTCCTTTTTAGCTTTAATCATCACTAGGTGGAAAGCAGGTGATTAAAGTCTTGTCCCTTTATACGTTTGCTTAAAATTGAAGGAAAAGTAAATGTAGCAGACCCAAACCATTCAATCTGAAGTGAAGCTGAGAGGACAAGTTAGCAAAAGAAAGGCAGTTGTTTAAAGGTGTGAAATTGCCAAAGAGGGCCAAGTTACAAGGGGTTATCCATAGCTGTGGCCAAGTTAAACAAGACCAGCTGGTGACTCAGCAAGGCCCCACCTCCGGTGTCATTCATAAACCCTGTCCCCAGGCAGCCAGGGCAGCTTTAATTTGTCCTGCGTAACTTGGCCTTGGAATGACTAATTCCTCCAAAAGTTGGCTCTTCAGGTAGGTATCACACCTTAAAACATCTGACTCTCTTTTACCGATGCAAAGTGTTCTTTTATGGGATTTATTTGTGCTGCCAGCCTGCTTCCTTGGGCTTGGGTTGGTCCTACCTGGGGCAGGCATGGCTCTTGCTGGCAGACGACGGTAGATCCAGCAGTGACTACGATGCCAGACAGACTTGGAGAAAACAACCCAGAGGTCCCAGAGGGTTTAACACGAGGCTTCATCTCCACCTTCGTAGTCTGTCGGCTTTAGCTGGAATTTGGAAGAGCGTGGCAGAAGATGACCAGAAACATGGGGGAATCCAATTGCAGAACTGAGATAAAGACACCAAGGCCCCAAGTGCCAGCTGGTATCACTGGTGAAGTTTGTTTTGCTGTGTTTTCGTGGCGATGTAGAACAAATTGTATTGAGTGTCATCAGCAACAAAGAAGTTATTTTCTGCCACAAAATTACATGGTGAAAATGAAGCTGTTTCATTTTCAATGAGATTTTCCATCACTTTTATGAGGAGGGACTGTATTAAAAGCAAACTAAAAAAAAAGAAGTCTTTCAAGAGCTCAGCACAAGAACCATGCTACTCCCAAAGCTTGCAAGGAATTCTTTTTTCAGCTTTCCTGATTTTTTTTTTAACCAAGCTGAGAAAAACAAAGGTGAACTTTAGACCAGCAAGCCTGAAATTTGCCTTTTTGGAATGGTTTATCACCTCCCTGGGGTGACTGCTCAGGGTCTTGGATATCTATATGTAAGGAACATCCCTTAGCAGCTCAGGCTGAGGGCAGTTAGCCACGGCTCCTTGCATCGTTGGCAGAGTGGGCCATGCCATCCACTGCCACTAAGAGTTTGGTGCACGCCTGACTGTGATCTGGTTGCTGCAGCTCGGTGCTCTCTGTCAAGTGGGTCTCTCAGTTGTCTTAGCCAGCCCCATATGCCTTAAATTGAACTGTCCTGACAGTGAGAGGAATAATCTTTGATCCACATGGATCCTGGGAATAGGAACACCCATTGGTTTAATTATACCAGCATGGTAGCATGGCTCATGGGGTGCATGGGGTTTGCCTCTGTCATGCTGGCAGGAGGTGTTGTCCAACCTGGCTTGCATCTGGCCCCATGAAGGGTGAGGTTACATCATGCAGGAGGCACTTGGAGGTGCACTCTGCCAGCAGCGTGGGATTAAGCTGATTACGGAGCAGCAGAGGAGCCCCCGTGGCTGAGCTGATAATGTGAAGAATGCATTCACCATGATAAATGGAAAGCCCTCGGCCACCTTCAGCTCGGTGTCGTGGAGCTTCGTGCTTCAGGGGGCACAGTGAGATAAACTACAGCCACCCCAAGGGCTCCGTCAGAGCCTGGACTGGGGGCTGCAGTCTCTCTACCCTGAAGGAATCTGGTGTTTGTGCTGCCAGCAAACAGCAATAGAAACAGCACATAAAAACCCAGGACCACGCAGAGGTAGTGATAGCTCCAGGCCAAACCATGGGAAGGGTGTCAATGCCCTGCTCCTGCCCTGAAGCCCCTGGTTTGGGCCATGCTCTGGACGTGACTGCCCACTTCCACCCCTCCCCTGATGGTTTCCAGATCCCTCTTTCTGCTGCCCATCAGCACAGGTGCCCTTCCAGGCTTGGGGGGGGGTCCCATCCTCTGCTGGATGCCTCAGGGTACCGCGACACCTCTCCCCGCAGCCCTTCCCTGCGCCACCTTCACATGCCCCAGGCCGTGCGATCTTCAGAGGACCAAGGAGGGCTGAATGCTGAAACACAATGTCTGTGCTGAAAAAAAAAACCAACATGCATGGGTTCTTCAGGTGGCCCCCCCGGGTGAGGAAGGGACTCTGCAGCCCTGTGGAGGTGTCTGGCTTGGGCTCGGCAGCGGAAGGGCAGCAGTGTCTCAGGCACTCCAGGAGGCAGCCATCCAAAATCCCGGGAATCAAACCAAAAGAAAACAAGCAAATAAAAAGGCATTGCTTCAGCTTCAGCTAGGAACCCAGGACAGTAAACAGAGGAGGCTGGAAAGCCAATATATTCTGCCCTTGGGGAATCAGCTTTGCCTGAGCCAAAAAGGGAAGAAATGCATATAAAACAAAGAGCAAAGATGAAAGCTGCGTATCCCAAGCACAAACCGTCACGGACGTGATTGGCAGTTTACATATTACATTTTATAGCTTTCCTCTTCTCCTCCCTCCGTATTTTCTCTCTCCCCATTTCTCTGCTGACAGCTCGCACACACGCCTCGCCCTGCACAAATAAGCGCCCCGCTCCTCCCTCGCATCCTGCCCGGACCCCGGGCCCATCCTTCCCCGGGCTCACACCCCACCCCACCACCCCAGCTGCACTGGGAGGAGGTGGCAGGTCAAGGTCTGAGCTGTCACGAGTCCCCCAAAAAGATTTCCTGTCATGTGCGAAGCCCAGCCCCTCTCCCCTGGTTTATTTTGCTTTTTATTGAATCCGGTCAAATCACAATTTCCCTCTCCTCTTTCTTTTCAATAAACAATCAGCCCCGTGTTGACTTGATTACGAGCTGCTGATGCAGCATTGTTGAATCCAAGCCCTGAGTGTATATTTTGGCAAAAACAGTGCTATTTTCAGCTAAGAGAACAAGGTGGCTTGCCAAGAAGGCTCAGCTTTCCCGCCGGGCGTGAGATGGGCTGGAGGCAGCACTCCGAGCCGTTGCCTTCCCGGGGAGCAGGACTGGGTCCTGGCACGGCACAGCTCGGCACTGACACCCTGGCACGGCATGCAGCACCTTGCTTCTCCTCCCGCTGGTCCTCCAGTTTGTCCTCCTCCCCATGGGTGATGGGCTGGCCTGGGTGGAGAGCTGCCTGCGAAAAGCTGCCTTTCCTTCAGCAACTTTGGTCCTGATAGTTAAAATTGCTTTGTATTTTTTAAAAAATGCACCTGTGGTTTTGCAACCTCAGTTAACTATAGGTACCGACAGGCCTGTGAGCACTTAGTTGTGCTGGGACACCTCTCCAAAGGAAGGGCTGTGGCCCTGTGGTGTTAGGTGCTGAGCAGACCCTGAGCTCTCAGCAGGATGGGATGTGCTGAGCAGGGGGAGTGCGAGGAAACCCTGTCCCAGCTCCGGCTGCTCTAGCAGCAACACAGCCTTCCTCTCATCCCTCTACTTAAAGGATATTTACCTTTTTTGGAACCACGGTGCATCCCTGACCCCCATTCTTCCCTGTGTACCTGCATGCGGCTCTGCCAGAGGCTGCCTGTGCCTGCGCTTCCTCGCGCTGGATTCCAGAGGCGTTACGTGTCCCGTGGAGGGAAGGACTATTTATGCCACAGGCATAAATAAACCCAGCCAGCACTCGCAATAACACAAGTTGCTCGGGGCCTGAGCTCAGTTGTGCTCAGGCCAGTGACAAAAAATCCCACTGCTGTGCCGTGCTGGGGACAGGAGGCAGGTGACAAAAAGCAGGTGGCAGCAGCACGGTGAGGTACTTTCAGCTGGATGCACTGGTCGGCCTGCTGCCCCCAGACAGCCCACTTGCAGAAGGATGCTCACATGTCCACATCCTGAAGGCACTCACTTCCAAGGCACTCGGCTCTTTGCAGTGACAGCCTGGAAGGAGCTCCCACCTGATGCAGAACTGAGCGCTGCCTGCATCAGTTCCTCTCTGCCACTTGACTTTACATACCTGTGTTCCTTCGCAGGATGTCTGTTATCCCTTTATTAAGTAGCAAGTTGTGTTAATTGTGGTCACACAAGCCCTGTGGCAGTATTTCTGCCTCCTGCTCACACCAGAACATTGAGCCGGTGCACTTTTGTACCTGACTGAGACGAACACGCAGGAACATCCCTCTATGTGCAAGCTGGGCAGAGGAGAAAGCAGTTCCTTATAGGTTCACAGACGGCAGGCAGAGCAATTATGAACACTACCAAAATTAATTTTAAAAAAATCTAGCCACTGCATATTTAAAAATAGACTCTGGTTTCCCATATTTTAAGGGAGGGACATTGCACGCCGGCTTTTACACGTGCTGCAGAATGCCACCAAGCAACTCCTGCACTGAGCTGATGTGGTATGGTAGCTGGAGCCCTCCTTCACAAACACGTCCCTGGTGAGGCTTACTCACTGACCTTTACGTGCACATAATGTAGATGTCTACGGCTGAGCTACAGTCGGTAGAGGGGAACAGGCATTTCTGTGCACAGGTCACCTCGACTAGAACACCTCTAACACTAGGCAGATGGATGGCGCTTTGCTGGTGTCTCCTTCTCCCTCTTGACTCTGAGGGACCCCTCAGGTCAAGCTCAGATGTAACATTGCCAGTCTGAAAAAGTGGGTCAAGTGAATTTATTCCTGGTCTTTACTGGAAGTCTTTGGCTGATCACAAGCCTGTGACGTTCAAAACCTCCCTCATTGTTCAGATCTGCCCTTTCCCCCCTTCTTTGCTTGCTGAGTGACACTCTGGTGTTCTGGCTGATTCACCACTCCCCTGGACATTTCCCAGCATGAAATTGCTCTCAGCAAGTGATGAATGAGTGCTCTGCCTTCACTCTGTCAGAGCAAAGGGCGCTGCCACCATACACACCACAACTTTCATAGTATGATGGATATGAGCTTTTACAGAAATCTTTATTATCTCGCCTTTCTTGACCTTGGAACTGAACCTCTCACAAGGAGTTCCCATTTTAATTTACTTTCTTAAGTAGAACAAAAGAGGTGGTGAACCGAGTGTGATTCTCTTACGGCCATTTTGGCTTGGTGTAAAACACAGTGTTGGGGTACAAGGGGGTGCTCAGCCAGACAGGGCGTTGGAGCATCACCTGGCAAGCAGGGAAAGCCGTGGAGCTCCAGCTCTGCTTGCAGCAGTGGCCTCAGACTGCTTTAGTTACAGCCATATGACAAGGGCTGTTTTGAAAACAAGCTCTTTTAACAACTGCTGCAAGCATTTGCTCTTCATTCAAACTTGGTATACAAAATCTGGCGTGAGTTTTTAAAAACAAAACATTTTCTGTAAAAATAAAAAGAAAAATCTCTTCTTGCTTTTGTTGTAACAGCAGAGCCTCGTAACACAAAGGGAACCAAAGTCTTCTGAGTTTAGCACAATAACTCCTATACAAACTCTGTGTGAGACTGCTGCCCTTCAAAGCTGGAACGAAGGGCTAAGGTGGGAGGAAAGTGGCTGAAGAAGGCATGTGTAGAGGAGAAGCATGACTTGGATAAAGCTTTTGAAGATTTTAGATCGGTTCTTGGTTCAGCTGCCAGTGTTCTTTGTGACCATGGTCCTCATAACGGTCAGGGGAGACAGAGTTTTAAGTTCTTTTGGTGGGTGACCTGAAGTCAGAAGCAGACCTGTGTGTGCTTGCAAACCTGGTCCTGGAGGAAGCTGCTGCAGCACAGCCATTAACTGGCTGAGGACGGGCACACAGGGCTTATGCCATGACGCGGACAGGAGCAGAAAGCCATTCGTGTGCTCCACAGTGCATTTACAAAGGCTTTGCATGGGACATGTCTAAAAATACAGAAAGGTGCCTTTTCACCTTTCTTCCTCCAAAGATGATCTGCAGGGGCCAGTCGTGTGTGGAAGGGGGTTTTAAAAGCTACAAGTGGCCAGGATTTGGTTTTACTACAAATGGGAATGGGCAAGATGGGGAGGCTAGAGCAGGGGCAAGGTATAGCTACCAGGTTAAAGGCTACTAACATGTTAGAATGGTAACATATCAAATCTTGGGTCCAACACTGGCTAGGCAATGTACCACAAGGGAGTTAAGTTGTCACAATGCACGTTTATTTTCGTACGCACAATGGCAACCTTAAACAAACCCCATCCTGTTTATGCTCAGTGGCTATGCTACTCACCTTAAAACTGGAGAGGTGGAGGAAGTCCCTGGCCTTGCAGTTAACTGCAAGCTGAGCTTCCAGACAATGCAGCAGGTGCTGCCTCATCTTCAGCTGCACCGGTGGTTTTGCTAAGGCATACGTGGAGCTGAGAGTTCAGGAGTTCACAGGAGCGAGGGGTGACTTCCAGGAGCCTGGGCAAAAAATCGTGGTGCTCCAAAGCTGTGGCAGTGGGGCTACAACGTTACCTTGGGTGTTTATCCAGAGCTGTTCAAATCTCTTGGTCAAGAAATATGGCTTTTCATCACATGAAAGGACTTTCTGCTTGGATGCCAGGGTTTGCAGCTTTTAAGAGTCTGGATATTCCACAAATACATTTTCTGTGTGAGAATTACACCTTTCTGTTCTCAGCCACAGCTGTCCTCACGATCTGCAATGGTGGGCTTGGAGAAAGGTGAGAGGTGAGCAAATGAAGAAAACTTTATGAATTTAGTGAGTTTAGGTGAGTTAATGTGCTATTAATACACTGTCAGGCCCAGTGTTGTGGCACCAGCGGTGTGAATGACAAGTGTATCGTCACACTGAAGGCCAGCCACCAGTGACAGAGCTGTGGGCTGGCTTTGTCACCACTGACCATCGGCCTCCTCAACCCCTGCCTGCTCTCCAGGGATGGGCCTCCAAGGGAGGCAGCAGCAGAGAGCATCGATAACTTATGCCAGCCTTGCTGCTGGAGTAAATGTGACAGTTAGGGGACAGGTTAGGGGGATACCAGAAAGTCTATGGGAGCAAAATTAATCCTGTAGCAAGATATCAGTCACTTTAGGTAACTCCAAGCAAGCTTGCCTGGGCCCACGCTTTATACCAAGTGTCCGCAATGGTTTTGCCACCAAAAATGATAATGCCACCCTGATCTCCCAGGGGGCTGGCCTGACCCTGAGGGCATCAGAAGGACAGTGTGGGCACTGGAGTGCACACTGGGGTGCTGGGGCACGCACAGGAGACCTGGTCCCCCCTGGGCAGCCCGGCACCCCAAGGCTGAGGGAGCTGGGGAGGTGCAAGCTCAGGCTGCTCCCACCTCTGGTGGTCGGGGAATGGGGCTGACGAGGAACAGGCTCGCTGCTGTGGGCTGTAACAGAGGGACTGAGCCAGCGCTAACTCTTTTTGTTTTAATTGGCCCTGAGCTGGGTATAATCAATCCCCTTGTTTAGACAAAAGAAGGGGAGGAAAAATTTTTAAAAAGCCCTGTTTAACAAAGAGCGTTGATAGACTAGATAAGTATCCTTCTCTTGAAAACAAGTCCCCAAATGAGCAAACAAGGCTGGAGCAACACTCTGATTTTCATGCAAATTCCTTCCCTTCAAGGGGACTGCATGAGCACAAACAAGGCTGAGCGGCTAATATTCATTTGCATGCCGCAGGCGAACTCCAAAGACTTTCTGAACACCATGGCAAAGCATTTTGCTCTCCATGGATTGTTCCTTCCACCTTTTCCCGTGCAGGTAAGTGCTGTTTGCCCGCAGAAAGGGAAACTGCAAATTACAGCCTCGATTGAGCCAAGGCTCACAGCCTCCGGGGGGAGCACCAAATGTTTTCATTGCCCTTGGTAGCGGGAAGGAAAGGAGCAAGTGACTTGCTAGAGGTCACGCAGGGAAACAGCAGAAGGGTTTGAAATAGTACCCGACGTCCTGTGCTCCTAGACTGGGAATAACACCATTACATTGCAGCGTGCGAGCAGAGGCATGGCCACTTAGCCGAGGGGGTCATTGGTTTTGGCCTTTAAGGATCTTCTGGAAATTGAGGGCAGCACTCATTCCCATTCTCCTCATCCCCACCTTCAGCTCAGGGGTCCTCAGAAAGAGGGGGTGGCATGCAAAGATCGAGGGCTTTGCTCTGGGCAGGTTTTCTAATAGGTTCGTTGCTGATGCAGAGCCCTGGGATTGAATGCTCCCTTCTTCTCCCACAGATGACTTCATCTGGTGTCATGAAGGGGCTTTTCTGTCTTCGCGGCGGCGGTGGCGGGCGCTGGCTGGATCCCATCCCAGAGGGAAGCAGGTGCTCGCTCGGAGCCACCCGTCCCCGAGGCTCGGTGCTGTGCCTGGCTCTGCATCTCAATGAGCACCGTGGGATGCCAGGGCAGGTGGGATGCACCGATCGCTCAGGCCCTTGCTGTTCCAGGGCATGCCAAGCAGCTCCTTTCCCCCTCTCCTTTCATGTTCACACAATGCTTTACACCAACTTCCCCTGCGCACATTTATCTGCCAGACAGGATAAGAAGATGGGGCCCCGCGAATCTCCAGGGCTTTTGTAAGGGCTCGATATTGCCGCGCTGGGAACACGGCGAGAGGCAGCGTGCGGAGCTAATCCCGCAGTACAATAGCCAGCTCTTCGTGGTGGGTGTCAAATTTGCTAAATGCAGGGTTGTTTATTGTTTGCCTGTGTAATGATGTGCACGGGGCTTAGGCCAATTTGGAAATATTAATAAACATGACAGCGCTTAAGTAATGCACCAGACAAAATCCTCCCATTGCTTCCAGGAATGCTATCAAGATCCGTTCAAAAAATTAAGGAGGGTTCTCTTCCAAAATTATATATATATATATAAAACCACCACCACCAACAACAACAAAAAAGCACTTTCTATTATCCAAGCTTTACAAGAGAGCTCATTCACACTGACAGGCTCTAACCACAGGTGGACCCACCACAAGCTTTCCTCTGATGCAGCAAAATCAGGTCAGTGTAAGCAGCAAGAAAACCAATATTAGCGTGTGCTGTCACTGTGCTGTCAAGGGCTCTTCTGTGGGGAGGAATGGGAGGGTGACTTCCGGGCCTTTCAGCTTAGAGCAAGCTGAGCAGTCTGTTTTATCCCAGCCTTTCCCCCCTGTGGACCAGCATCTTTTTGGTTCTTGTTTTCCCCTTGACTCCCCATGCAGTGGCACAACTCTAGCGTCTGTGCAACCAGTGCTGCAGAGGGAGTTGTTCAAAATAACTAAGGGTGAATGCTTATTTCCCAAAAGCAGAATGTTTCATCCGCACCAGGCAAGCCCTTTCCCTCCCTTCTGTTTTGCAACCCATGGCATCATAATTTTTTAGTAATGGCCTCTTCATCACCTACTGCCTGGCCCTGTGAATCCTGCTGGGTCACCTGCTGTATACTCCATCAGCTGCACGCAGGGCTTGGATCAGGCAGCGGTGCCTCCATCCAAGCTCCTCCAGATGCCAGGGCATCCAGCCCTGCCAGTACTGCATGGTTCCTGTGTGTGCCATGAGACCAGAGATGTGCACGTCTTGGCTGTGAGAGCAGGGAGCAAAAACCCTGGGGGAAACCTGGCTCCTGGCCGTGGTGTGTAGGCATCCTTGAAGCAGCAGCACTGCTGTGCCCCTGGTAGCACTGCTGCTCTAGCGCCTCAAGTCAGTGACATTTTGTTTGTTTGTTTTCAAATGAAAACGGATATTAACCTCGGCATGGGGGTGATGCAGCCCACCCAGCAACACCTCTTTGCTGGGATGAAGGGGTTTAACACTGCACATTAACCAAAAATAGCCCTAGCAGATGAGCAGTGCAGCTGCAGAGGCAAAGCCCGTCTTACCTCAGAGAAGAACCAGGCTGCTGTTTGGTATGCAAAACACATTTCTTGTGCATGGCCAGGTGTGCTCCGTGTCGGTGGGTGGAGGGTGAGGAGTCCGTATGTGCCTTGTGAGGGTGAGGGACCCTATTCTGCCATGAGATGGTTAAGGCAGAAAATAAGGGTGTTAAGCCTTAACCCAGCAGACTGGTAACTACAGCATCCTCCATTTCTTCTCCCCCAACGCATTTCCCTTCTTCCCCAGTGCACCGTCCCAACCTCACAGCACTGCCACATCCCACCTTCAACTCTTTCAGCACTCTCACCACTGATGGTTTTAGTCCTCTTCTGGCATCATCATCATTACTGCCTGCCAGGTAGCCAGCCCCGCAGCCTGTTTGCGTCTCGTCTGGAGCTGTTGCAAAACACCTCGCCCAGGCATCACCTCCAGGCAGCTTCTATTAGCAGTCATATTTATACGCTCACCAAAAATCGAATGTTTTCCATGAGACTCTGTAGACTGGCACTGCTTCTCCCTCTTTTATTTTTGTTCTACTCAAAATCCCATGTCATCTCCTCCACTGCCTGGCCTGGGGTTGATGTCAGATATTTCCATCCGTCTTTTTTTAAACCCTAGCACATATTTACACCTTTTCCAATCCCCTGGAACCGTGCTGGCACCCCTGGGGTTATTAAAAGTGAATGCCAATGGCCAAAGCCAGCTCTGTAAGGACTGCAGAGTAGAGGTTATCTGGGCTTTGCAATTGAAAATTGTTTATCCCTAACAGCTGTTGTCTATCATTCTTCTCAGTGATGCACTGGAGAGCACTTTATCATCCTTATGTGATCACAACATATCATCTTTTTCTCCTCAAATACAGCACAAAACTATTAATTGAACACTTCTGCATTATCATTAGTGGTTTCATCTAGAAACGAGTTAATAGCATTGCAAAGGCTTATTTTTCAGTTCAAAATGTATGACTTTATTGCCCACACTGGGACTCGTGGAATTTATTTATCAGCATGAAAATTATCTGAATGTTTCGTGGTGTTTGAATGTGTGTAATCAGTGTTGTCTTTTAGATGCATCACTTAGGTACATAATTTGCAAAAACACAAGCTATTCAGGATGCTGCTGTGTAGCAGAAATGAAATTCAAATAGAGTTTTGTTGCCTGGCTCGATAATCTCATCCTGATGAGGCTTAAAGCACAAGAGACACCACTCTTTTCATTTTTAGTAAGTGTAAGTTAATTGAAATGGAGAGTATCCATCCCCACACAGCAAGGCTGCCTACAGAATGGGGATGTAGCTTGATCGGAGAGATAAGGGATTATCCCTGGGTCCAGGAGGCGGAGGTTTTATCGCCAGCTCTGTTACTGACGTTCCCTGGGAACTCCTCAGCTCTCTGTGCCTCAGCAATCCTGCTTTATAGCTGGGCCCTGCCACTGCTCCCCTTACTCCAGGAAGTGCTCAGGAATCCTGGAAGAGGAAATCTGAATGAAGCCTTCTGCCCTCAGGAGGTTTTAGAGGCGTATCTTTGAAGAAGAAGGTTAAAATGGCCTGGGTTAGTGTGTGCTTGGCTAGTGGAGGCCTCTTCTTTGGGTGCAACCTCGCCTTCGCACTTGCAGTAGCTCAGCTAACTGTGATTTGCTTTTGGCTTGAAATTTGTTTAAAAGCCATCAAAGACACAAGCACTTTGGAGCAAGAAAACAGGGTGATGGCTTGTTTATCTTTTAATAAACTCTCTCCCTCGTCAGAGGGTTTCAGGGCTTTACAGTTTCCGTTCTTTCTTCCCCTGAAGGTAATGAGTGAAATAAGTGGAGAGGAAAGTTGAAACCAGGAGGGATCTGGATCCAATATGCGATTTGTTCGTTATGGAAAGATCAGCTTTGGTTCAGACCGCCCCAGCTGGTAAAACTTTCACTCTGCAAATTCAGTGTGAAACCAAATGTGTTTCTTGAAACAGATCCTTGGAGGACTTTCAAAGACACCGGTAGGTCAGATGTATCCAATTAGTAAGGGCCTGTGACAGCACGCGAGGGCCCCGAGGGGCAGGGAGGGGAATCTGCCCAGAACATCTTGCCTGCACCAGGCTGAACTTCACTGAGGTCACCCCGTGGGCTACAGCATCAGGAGTTCACCGTGGGGCTTTGTTGGTGGAGACTTCTTTGAGCAGTGCTCATATAGTTACACTGGTAAAGTGGATGTGTAAACAGCACAAACTTAGCTCCGTGAGTCTCTTCCTTACTTACATCTTCCACCCTGGAAGTGCTCAGTGGGTAGATAAACCAGAGGACAGTTTCCCATAGAGGGCCCGTCATCCTAGGAGGTCGTGGAGCACTTCACAGACGATGTGCATACACCACTGTGCAAAGGCACAGGGAAGCCCAAAGCATGGCAGGGGAGAAGGGGATGTTGTTGCATGAGACATCTGGGCACAACCCTCCCTGGTCCAGGGCCTGATAAGAGCCACACAGGAGCAGAGAGAGGCTTAGTTTGTAAAGCCCCAGATGGAAACTATAAGGGGGAAGGTGGCCTGAGGGTTAGGAGGGCAGGCAGAGACCTGAGGCAGCACTGTTTTCCAATATTTCTATTGGCCATGCTTGGGGCAGTTGTTTTTCAAGCTGGAAAACTGAAAAAGTAACAGTGCTAATGACTTCCGAATGATGCTGTGGTGCTAGGCATCACAGCGTGGAAGGACCTAGCTTCCTATGAGACTGAAAACCATGTTAGAAACAGAACAGCCCACATTTACCCCCTGTGTCCCAATTGTCTTATCCTTGTCAGGCACCAAATGTTCACTTGCAAAGCCACTGGCTCGTGCGCAGCCAGGCAGTTCCTCGTTCCTGTTTGCAAGAAGCCCCGAGGTGCCCACGGGCTTGGACATACCTGTGCTGTCAGTGGGACTTCTCTAACAGCAGCATTCATTTTGCAATGGCTACCAATGCCATAGGAAGTACTCCAGATGCTGGCTGTTCACGAGCTGATTTATGAGCAGGAAGAAGAGGGTCACAGCAGCTACCTATGGTACTGGTAAGCACACGGCAGACGGTATCTGCCTTCAGCTGCAACCCCTGTGGATGCAGCACTCTGCACATCTAGCTGTCAGCAGTGGCGAGAAGGAGGAATCAAAGCGCAGGAGCCCTTGAGGAAAGGATGAGCAAGTCTTTGCATTTTAGATGGGCTTTGGGTTAGAAAAATAATAAAACCCAAACATTTTAATAGAAAGATCAGCTTTAGCATCGGTAATCTAGCCAGACAGCAGTGGGATGAGGAGAGACATAGGGAATGTTTGATGTAAAATCAAGGTCGTGCCCTGAAAATCAGACACAGACGCTGGGAGAGGTATGTGAACCATTAAAATGAAAGGAAACCCGAGACGGCTGCTCCACCAGCTGCCAAAGACACCGCTCCCTGTGTTTGTGCACGCTGGAGCCCACTCTTCTCCACCTTTGGCAGCGTGGCAGATGCTGCTTTGTGGTACCATCAGAGGAGAGGAAACCCAGAGAATAAACCAGAACTGGGCTAGCGACAGACTTAAATTCCTTTCTAGCCTTAATCTAATGTGTGAGAAGAGATTCAGGGCGCTCTGTGGAGGGAAAGGCTTTGGCCCAGGAGCCCAGGTGGCCGTGCTCTCTGCTCGCTCACTGAGCAGTCACGGGGAGCACAGCCCTGCTCAGCTCTCCCCGCTCTGCCTCCTCCTCCCATGGTCAGAAGCACTGGTGAGCAAGAAGGAGCTGCTCCATCTTCCGATGTGACCAGGCAGCCCTTCAGATGGTGCCGAAATCCACAGTGGTTCTTCCTGGGAAGGCAAAGGTGCTGCAGGGAGACCAACAAACACATTGCACACAAGGAACCTCCTGCTTGTTGTCGATTCTTTATGCCCAGGCTGTGACTGAAGGCTTCAAAGCCTTCAGACATTTTACTGCTGGTTTCACTGGGCTCTGTGGCTACTCCATGACGCCAGCAATGCCTGTGGCTCCCATTAGGCTTTCTTCTCTCGACACTCAGTATGGGAAACCAGCTCAGAGCCTCCGTGCAGGCTTTCCACGCAGCCTCCCCACCAGCCCTGGCAGGTGGGGTGCCAGGGTCCTGGACAGAGCAGGTGGTCAGGAGGGTACCCTGGAGACACGTTGAAAAGCTCAGGCCTTTCACCTGTGGGAGTGCAGGCTGCATTTTTCAGTGTACCAGTGCTGGAAATCCTCTCTTATTTCATTCCCTGGGGTCTTGCATAAAAATTTTGGGGTTTGCAGATAAACAGAGCTCTGCACACAAAGCTTTTATCATACCCTGACCTCAGCATGGTTCAAGTCAACATTTTCCTTTGAATCAATATATATATTTTTTATTTTTTTTTTCTTTTCAGGGAAGACAGCAAAACAATCCAAAATCCACACTGGAAAGTCGAGCTGAACTGCTTTCAAGGCCCCCAAGGCAGTGGCCGAGCTGGAGATATCTCACCAGCTATAGCGTGAGCTAAGACATAATGAGCTCATGACACGTGTTTGTCTTGGCTTTGACCCACCCCACATGAGGCTGTAGCAGCTGACAGCAACATGACAAGTGGCTGCAGCCCACACAGCCCACAGCACTGCAAGGACAGCATCGGCCTGATGACTCTGGGGCAGGGCATGAGCTACCCACTAGGAGAAAGTCCAAATTGCTTGACCCTAAGTGCTTACCAGCACGCTGCACCTCAGCTTTATTGCGAGGATCACCACTTGCTGTTTTCAGATTTAAAGCTGGGCAAAAAGCAGTAGGGCTGCTGATGCCTGGGATGCCATGGTGTCACTGCTTCGTGTGACATGGTGCTGTGTAACAGGACGGTGGGCTCTCACTACAGTGACAGCACATTGCAGAGTGTCCTAAGGGGGATGAGGTGCTCCACGCTCGCTGTGACCTTGCAAAAACAATTTTTGCCTGGATCAGGCACCCAGGGCTGGTAGGCAGGAAGGGTGCCAGCCGCCACCAGGCAGGAGCACTGCCCACAGTGAAGGGACGGGGCTGTTCAAGGAGCACCAGGGTGAGGCATTTCCCTCTTTGCACTTGCTTATCTCAGCAATGGCTCTGGTGAAAGCTAGGAGCTGCTGTATGCATGGCTGCATGTGGAGATCAACCCAGCTATTTGGTCAACAGAATTGGAATTAAGATACTTGAGAGTGAGCATCTGTTTTTTGCTTTGTTCTTTTTAAAATTTTGGACAAGTCCATATGAGATTGGAGCATATTTCTGACAGGTCAGCATAGCTAAACGCCTTGAAGCTTTTTAAGGATCGATTCTTTTATTAGATGGCGGCCCAGAAAGCCACTGGGGATGTACAGTCAGCATCCGCCCTTTATGGGAACAGGAGAGGGTGGAAGGGGAGAGGCCGCTGCTCTGATTTGCTTGGCTCGGTGCTCAGGCTCACCAAGTTTTGCTGTGTGCCGAAGCCACGTGGTTTGTGTAGTTGTGACACAAAATCATAAATCAATCCAGATTGGCTAGGAAAGTTCACGAACCCTTATTGAACTTTTGGACGAACCTGGGTTGAGTTTCGAGCTCGTAACGAAATCTGAAACCAGGCGGGCTTCAGAAGGATTTGTGTTTCACGGCAAACCCTTTGTAGAGCTTTGCTAAAAAGGCGGCGATCAGGAAAACACTGGGTTTGGCTAAGAAAAAGGGTGTTGGATTGAGAACATTTACATAGAGCAAGGCTGACCTTTAGAATAGTCCTACTACTCAGTGAGGGAAAATAGTTGTTTTTGAGAACTGCCTCTTGCATGGCACTGTCAAGGTCTGCTTCCACTTCACAGAGCTGTCTAGCATGGCTAAAGCACCTGCTGGGAGGATCCTTATTCCCCATCAGATTTTGCAGATTTTTAGTGATATCAAACCTCTTAACTTAAAACCTATTAAATTCTGCTGATCTGTTTGAACATTCCAATTTTTTTTTAAACTCAGTTTATAGGTGCAGATGTTTCTTACAAACATTTTAGTCCAGTGTTTGCAAAAGATTTCAAACAGCATCTTCATCTTCAGACATCTGGAAATTCCTCTCTATTCCTCCCTTGAACATGAGTGCAGAAATCAAGGCAGAAAGCCCTTCCAGGTAAGGTTCGTTGTCACCTTTCTGGCTGAAGGGGGCTGCACCCTCCTGCTGCACCTTTCTGGACACCAGATTTCTGCAGAGGATTTATCTAAGTCCAGACTTTGAATAAGCCTTCGCAGTGCTGCTTACTGCAAGTGGGTCAGGGCCAATAACCAGGAGATTTCAGGATAACAAGGCTGAAGGTCCTTTCTGTTTGTCCTCTACCATTTGAACCCTCAGGTTTCATTTTGCTAGTTTTTCTTCCCAATGCACAGGAGTCAGAAAGTGGAGCTCTTTGAGCACTCACATGGCTGTAGAGCCACCTTCTTAGGAAAACAATAAAAAAACCACGACTCTTTCAGAAAGAACTCAAGATCAGGCATTTATATTTCCAGATGACTAAAGGAGTCTCTGACACCTCTGAGCTTTTTCTTTTCACCCATTCACAGTACAGATTATCAGATGTTGTACCTTATCTGTTGTACTTTAGATTGAAAATACACATATTGCATACTTATAGACTGCTGCAGCTATTCAGCTCAGTGTCCTCTTTGAGTTTAGGGTTGCTTTTGCCTTTGGATTAAACTGAATCTGGAGCTGCTCCCAAATTAACAAAAACAAAAGCGTGGGACCTGAGTAATTTCGAACAGCACAGACACACAGTAAAGACTGAAGTTTAAGCAGCATCTTGCAGAAGTCTGTGTCTCTCATAAAGCAAACTGTGCTGATGCAAGACTGAACTGTGTGGAAAAATACCCCAACGCTCCATTGTTCTCCTTATTGACAAATAGATTGTGATGATGTAGAGGAAAGGGCTAAAAAAAGGAGGACTGTGAAGTGCCTTGCTCAGGAAGGAGTAATACGATGCTCAGATCCAGAGCAGTGAATTTCCTTTGGCCTGGGCAAAATTCAATTTGGAAGTTTAAGGGAATAATGAGCTGAAAACCTCTTAGCTATGTACAGCTGTCCCAACAAAGCCAACACTCTGGGCCAACTTCTGCTTCCAGAGACACAGATACACCTTGTATAGGATATAGGATTGGACCCCCAGGACTGGGAGCAGCATCTTGGGGTGCATCAGGGTGTTCTGGACCATATGCGCATTCCTGACAGTATTCCCTTCAACGAGTGGGTCCTTTGGGCCCCCTTCTGACCTCCGCCCCATGTGCATGTAGGTCCTGAGGGACCAAGAGAAATTATGCTGCATTAGAGACTTATGCTGAGTTTGGAAACTGATTTTTGGCTTTAAAATATGAGGTCTCAAATATGGGAACTGATTTACTTTGTGTGTTAAGGTAGTGGATTCAAGTCCGTTTGCCAGAGGAACCCCAGCAGTAAAGCTTGGGAAAGAAGACAAAAGCAAAGTATCAGACTTGGGCTTGGTAGATAATATATGGGGAAAAAAAAAGACACCATCACTACATGAAGTGGACAGGTTACACCAGTTCTTTATGTCAGGAGGTAGAGGACCAAGAAGGCCTGAAGAAAAAGCTGTAGACTAAGGATGTTTTTGTTAGATATTAGGAAAACTTTTCTTGACCCAAGGAAGATGCAAGTTGCAGAGTGCCCCAGAGTCAGAGTGGGCTCAAAGGTGGCACTTGATGGAGACTCCCAGTGGCACACTATCACTGCTGCTGGCACCCAGTCCAGCTTTCTGTGGGTCCCAGCTTGCCATAACTGTGTATGGCACTCTTGCATGACCCACAGCCACAAAGCCAACTTGAATGGACTATGCACTGCACCAAAAAATCTTCAAGCCATTGAAGCACTTGGGGATTTGCTGGAGTAGAGATTGAGCTGTTCTGTCACCCAGAACATTCTGCAAGGGCCCTGCAGGTACCACAGAATTAATCACAAAATGGTTAAGGTTAGAAAGAGCCTCTGGAGCCCATCCAGTCCAACCCTCTGCTCAAGCAGGGCCACCTAGAGCAGGTTGCCCAGGACCACGTCCAAATGGCTTTTGAATATCTCCAAGGGTTGGAGACTCCACAACTCCCCCTCTGGGCAACCTGTTAACCAGTGATATAGAATAGCCTTCCTGCCTGCCATACCCCCTGTGCTCACTTTGAGCTAGGAGAATCTCTCTGTGTGAGATACCAGTACTTACTCCAAGCAAGGCTGAAGTGGGTAGCTCACTGGATGTCTCTTTCATCCCAAAGGATTCCTTCTGAGGCGTGTTTCTGCACAGCAGCGTGGTTAGGAGATGTGCTTTCAACATTCAGGTGAATTTCTCCACTTCTGCAAGTGGCCTAGGAGCACCCTTTCAAAGGTGCTTCCACTAGGAAGGGTTTTACATGGAACAAATTCCCAGAAAGCCGGAAAAGCAGGAGTTGTGCTATCAGCAGGTGGGTAAAGAGCTATTTATTTGCTTGGGCAAAATATTAGTGGAGAGTAAACACATGGTTGTGCCATACCTGGTATCAGCAGCAGGAGCAGGAACAAGCTGAGGATAAATCCTGCATTTCTTAATCAAAGACTTTCTGCCCCTGGAAATTCAGAGTCCTGCACATATAGGACTTTCTGAGTGTGTGCGTGTGTGGTCCTCAGCTCTTTGTTATATACCTTGATTTTCCCCACCCCTCTACAGAGATAAGTGGGTAGGAGGCAGCTGTTTGGATAAGCCAGTGGCAGGCGATAAGATTATAACAAAGCCACTGGTCTGCAGTGGAAAGTTTCTACACCACACGCAGGGATTTTTATCAGAGCTCTACAAATTGCCTTTGTTTCATTTCAAAGGCTTAACTTAGCTCATCCTCAAAGCAAAATGGCTTTGTCCTTCCTGTCATCTTCCAAGATAGAGGAAGTGGTGGTAAGTGTGTGTGTGTGTTCCCTGTCACGGGATATCTCCTTAGAGCAGAACCCGGAAACACCTCTATTAACATTTTGCGTTTTCTTTCCTTTTTTTCCCTCCTTTTTGGATCCTTTGGCAGAGGAACCTCCTTTTCCTACTTTGCTCCACCTAAACAAACCAGGCAGGTCAGAGACTGGGTGAAACAAGCCTGTCTGAGCGCACCTGAGCTTGGTGGGACCTGTCCCTGTGCCTTTCCCAACACAGGCAGGACCCACCTTTCCTGCCCTGATGCTGGGTGTCGGCTGCTGGTGCTCAGCCAGGCTGCCACAGTGCTCTTTGTGAGAAATGATGGTTTCGTCCTGCACAAGGCTGGATCCTGCCACTGTTGACAGGACAGGCAAGATGCTTATTGGCCCCTGCTGCAGCAGGCTTAGTCCTGGGAGGACAAGCCTTTTTTCTCTCCGTCCTGCAGGCACATGCAACTCCCATTAGCACTAATGGGAACTGCACACACATATACTCCATGTATACCCAAAAAAGTCTGCAGTTCACTGGGCAGCTAATGAACTGATAGCTCAGCCAAGGCTAATGAATGAACTGGTTTGCAGCTACTTAGCTCTGTGAAAGGGGAGAGGTTTTTAGCACGGCTGTGTTAAGTCTTGAGAAAACATGAATCAAGTGAAATGGTAGCAGAAAAGTGGTAGCTGAAAAGAAATTCAGCTGAGCCTTTCAAGTGCTGGAGACATGCTTGAAAGGTCTGGTGTGGTAAGCTCAGGGAGCGTGCTGGTCACATTTCTGCTGCCAGTGCGCTCTTGTGAGACCTCCAGCAGCTTGCACCAGCATGTCCTGCTCTGGAGGTGGGGCAGGCAGGGCTGGAAATCCAGTGCACTGCTACCTGTACAAAGAGAGTATCCGCCCTGTCACTAAGGAAGTCCAACAGCAGCCAGCAGTAAGCAATGTGTAGCCTTTCCTTCAAAAAAATAGAAAGCAGCATCAAAATAAAACAGTAGCTTCTTGAAATTGCCTACCAGTCCACAGTTCCTAGGGACCAACACATCTTTGGAATTAAAAGGAAAAAAAAAAAAAAGGAAAAAGAAAAAGGAACACGTTTCTTTCATACAGGCTAAGAGTGAAAAGAACATAATCACCCATCATACAAGAAGGGTCAGCAGCCATGAAAAAAACCTTTTCAGGTGAAGAGTTTCTGCCAGCTCTTTCCGTTACGATCTGTATTCCAGCTCCTGTGTGAAATCAAAGCCCCCTTGCAAGGCAGGTCTGCACCCAGAAGAACTTGCAGTGTGTACAGACAAGACGTACAAAGGATGGGAGAAAAAGGGCTCATTGTCCTATTTATTGGCCAACGGAGCTGAAGAAGCAGAGGAACTCAGAAGTGTTCCTGATGTACTTAGTCTGTGTCCCTCCTTTTTGGCAGCCAGAGGGCTTTCTGGCTGCCTGCTTAGCTCGCTCTAGACACATGCTCTTTGTCTGCCACTGGGATGGTCACAGATGAGGTCCTTCAGGAACACGGCTGCATGTTAAATCCTCAGCCTGTCTTAGTCCACACAAAATTGCAAGTGTAGACAGGCTGTAAGTGATTTAACCAGGCCAAAGAGGAATTCGGCAGCAGAGCAGCCTTGTTCCCTGCCCACCTCAAGGATAGCCCAGTGTTTAACCACTGTGTGATCCTGCCAGTCCCACGCTCACAGTTTACTGAAAACCATCTGTTGAAAGACCTTTGCCAAACTAAACCTACCCAATGCTAACTGCAAAGTTTGTAAGCAAGGAGTAAATGAAATAATCAAAAAGCTGGGGAAATGTCTAGACCACTTAGGTGGATTTATGCATTTAAGAAAGGGTTGGCTTATGCCTTCACTAACAACTCACCAACCTCAGAAGGAAATACTTTAAGTCTTCTGTCTGATACAGCTCTTGTCTGAGAATGAAGAGATGAAACGAAGACAGCATCTCATTAAAAACCCCAATCACAAGCCCTGAACAGCCCAGTAATAGTCTACAGGGCGCATCAATTTTTTTTTTTCAGAATATTTCTGCCTGAGATTTACTCATACTCACCAGACATGTAATGAAAAAGATGATTTACAAAACAATCCTTATACACACAACCTTTCTTCTAGAAGACAATCCCTGTTTGTGAAGTGCTGGGAGAACCTGAGCTGTGAAGAGGTTTAATCAGCAGCGGAATGAGAGGTTGACTCAGTTAGAAACCTTTCAACGCCATAATTTTACTTCCCCAGCAACAGGCCACTGAAGACACACTGAACAAAGGCAGGAGAGGCTCCTCCTGCTGTTGATGGTCCTCAGATAGATGCACACTGGTGAGGAGGCAAGATGAACTTCCTTGCTCCAAGCATAGGAAGGTGCCCTCTCCAACACCAGGGCAGATGGCCTGTAGCTCCACGGAAGTCACCACACCGGCTTCACCAATGCGCGAGGCCTTGTCCTTGTATTCTGGTAGCTAAAATGGCTCTTATTCATCCTGACAAGCCAGAAGGAGACTCCCCCTGTGTAAGACAGCCCCCAGGGACTACAGAAGTGCTCTGTGAGTTCCAGCAGGGAACCGGTGTTAGAAAAAAAGGCAGTGAGGGAGTGTCAGGAGGCTCGTGAACTCGTCTGCTTGCTCCCTATCTGCGACCCTCTGAGCCGGCAAGCCTGGGCCGGCCCAGGGCCTCTATGGACGGACATACCTGCAGTGTCCTCACCTGCAGCTGACTCATTTTAACCAGGAAAATTGCACCACACAAATTCCCTGGGAGAAGGCAGCACTGAGGATGGGCTGAGAGCTCACTCCTGTGAAAACAACCCCACTGAAGACTTCTGCTCCGCCTGCCCCACCACGAGCAGCATGAGGCATCAGTTACTTTTCCCTCCTTCTGACCCCATCTGTTGGACTGAAGCCTTTGCACCAGTTCCAAGACTTTTAATGGGCTGGAAAGTTAACAAGGTGGACATAGAGCAATTTGTTTGTTACAGGCATTTGGAAAAGGTTTTATATGTGTGCTTGTGTTTGTGCACATATGTGTACACCAACATATGTGTACATTGGTATACATATATATGTATTTATACATATTCTGCAAATGTTCCCATACTAAAATAGATCTAAAATTGCTAACAGATCTGTATGCTTAAGTGTCAAGAAGTGATTTCTGTGCTGAAAAACAGTCTGCTGAGAGTGTGGGGAGGGCACAGACTAGTTTAAAAAGAGGGAAGTCGCTATCTTGCTTTTAGCTCATGTGTTGTTTCTTCAGTGTTTTTTTGTTTGTTTGTTTGTTTTATTGACTATCACTGTGAATATTAGCTTCATACTTCTGAACAGGCTTTGGCCAAGCAGCTCTTGATGTAGATGTCTATACTTCCAATTAGGAAGCACAGGGATTGTGGTATTCACATTCATTAGATTTCCTGTTGTTGAGGTACAGCTCTTGGGCCTCCATTTGTTCCTCATGAAATAAGCACAAAACTACCATTACTTTCAGTAAAGTCAAGACTGGGTCCACTGCAGACAGAGATACATCGAGCACTTTATGTGCAGGCCAGCACTTCCAAAACTGGCCTGATGTTCTTGTTGTTCAGTCCTCCTGGCTGCTGTTAATCAATTAATGCATGAATTTGCAGACTCCAATGGAGAAGGGATATGCGTATGGACTGTGCATTCTTTCCCTACAGGAATTCCTGTAAAGCTGTCATTAACATAATGCATATACATGAGTCCAACAGAAAGCTATTAACTTATGTATTCATCCAGCCAGTCTCAGTAAGTGCTTTACCATCAACAATCTTGCTGCACTTGAAATTAAATATGTGTGTCAAGGTTAGCGCTTCCTGGGTTGAGAAACTGAACCAGAAGAATACTAACAGATGTTAGCAATATGCATGTGTGGGAGGGGAAGATCACACCTGACTCGTGTCAGTGCTGAGCAGTATTTGGAGCCTGGAGCTAATCATCTGGAGCAACCCCACTTTTAATGAGGGCAAACGGCATTAGTGTTCTCCACTGATGCCTTTCCCCTCTCGGTACACTCTGAGGGACTTTCTGAGATGGAGCATTGAACGCAGTCTGGCTTTGTGCATCCAGTAACCAGCATGGCCTCTTGCAGCAAGGCAGAGCTATCTACAGAAGTGTCCCTGGCTGGTGTAGAATTTGTTATGGACTCTAGCTCCATGCAGCAGCTTAGGGATGGGCTGGCAATTACCACTCCCTGTCCCCCAGACAACCCTCTAGTTGGAGGTGGGAGCATTGAAATGATGTTCAGGAAAGCTGGTTTAAGCTGGCTTTAGTTTCCCTGGACGTATTGTCTTCTAAAAAAAGCAAACAGTCACTAGCTATTTCATGAAATGATTAAGAGAATAGATAACTTATGTCAGGAAAGCGCAGGGCTTAAGCTCCCTTGGAAAAAAGCCTGCTCAGGTCTGAGATCAGAAGACCAGGTGTAAAAAAGACAGCTCTGTCCAGAAGTGCCCCCAGGACTTAATAAGTGGCAGAAATTCAGAAATCCACCATGATCCCATATCACACACCCCATGGTATATGAGGGAGTGTGCACAGGAATCAGGGAAGCAGTAAAATTTGTAAAAGGTCCAAGAAGGGGGAAATGCTATGCAAGAACTGGGAATTGGCAAGGATGACTATTGTTTCAGAAAATAAAATAAAATAGACTAATGAGACAATCTGGGAAGCAATACGGCCAGTGAGTTGGACATCTGTTCTGGGGAAAAGTCCTGGGAGCTGTTTCAAGGGATGTGGTAGGAGAGCAGTGACCAAGCCCCAGCTTGATTAGAGGAAATCGGCACAGGAGGGTCGTGTCATGCTTAACTACTCTTCTGGAATTCTTTGAAGATACCACTGCCATGACAGATAAGGGCAATTTAGTGGGTAGCAGAATATTTTGATTTTCCAGAAGCATTTGACAGTTTTCCATACAGGAGATTAATGGCTTTTGTACAAAGACATTAAAGAGAAGATAAAACAGTGACTGGAATGGAAAAATAGCTTAAAAATAGGAGACAAAGCTTGGCAAAGTGTGGAAGGAAGCATTTCTGACTGTTTCTAAAACTGACACCACTCCTATTTATAATGGACCAAATCCTATTTATGTTTAAGCCAGCGGTAGCTTGCCACTGATATCAGATTTGCAAGAAGACAATGAAAAAGGGAGGTGTCCTGCTTCGGTCTATGCACCCCTTAATTCAAAACAGCCTAAAAAAGGGACGGCAATTCACCTCCTTACTGCAGGCAGACAAGGGTAGGAAGGGAACTGGGGGGGAGAGGGGGAGCGTTCCCCCATTAAGTCACACAGAGGGGACCAGGAGGGGTCTAACACACATCGCTGCCACTGCTCCCATCCAAACCCCTGACTTGTAATTGCGCCAGAAGTGTGGAGGAGAGCTACGGTAAGACGTACAAGTAGGTCTGAGACAAGCTTCTGGAAGAAGGGAAGGACTATCCCCAGTACAACCAGCAGCAGTCTGTACAGCAGCACGCTCAGCGTGTGTCCGCAGCAGGATTAGGCCTCCTCCCAGTGAGATCTTCCTAGCACTGGCTCCTGGGCAAGCTCTGGGCCAAGTGGCAGTGCCTGCCCCGAGGACCTGCTCCATGCCAGGAAGTTTAGGGGAGACCCCTGGGGCTGCATGACCCCAGAAGGCAATCACATACATTTGTTCTGTGGTAGTAGCTTCCTGCGTCTGTTGTTCTAGTCCTAAAAACCATTGGCATCAAGACCCACCTTCCATCCAGGGCTGGAGAAAGCTGCTCTCCAGCCAGAGCACCAGCCAGCAGCCCCACCAGCAAGCTCTCATCTCCTGTCCTGCTCCATGTCCTACCCTGTGGACCCCTGCCTCTGCTCCTGCCCCATCAGTCTCATCCCACACCCACACCAGAGGCTTTCGCTTCCTCTTTGTGCTTGGGAGAAGAAACAAGCCCAGCTTGTGGGTTAATTCCGTGGGTCCTGAGATAAAGCCCAGAGCCCTCAGCATTGGAGTGAAATTCCATGAGTTGAAATTTGGAGCCACATTTTAAATTTGCCAGAAGGAGGTAGGGGTTTATCCTGTTTTTCAAGTCTCACTATGGGCTCTGAAGTTGTGTGTCCCCTTCCTCTTGGGTAGAAGGGTCTTTTATATAGCCTGATGCTCTTCTGCTCTGACAGACACTTTGTTGGTCAGATCCACAGATCTAAGCCTATCATATACTGTCATAAGATCCTAAAGATGTTCAACTTGTCTTCTCCCTACATTTGCACTAGAGCTACATTAATTGCTGGACAAAAGCATATCTGCCAGCAACTCATTAAACAAAAATCTTCCCAGATTTTCTTCTCAGATTTTCCTGCTTCCTAGGAATAGAACAGAAATATTTCAGATGATTTTGCCTTAGTGTTCTTTCTATTCCTTCTCAGTTTTGTCTCTAACATTTGATCCTGGCTTTTGGGAGGGAGAAAGGGAGAGACAGGAAAAAATATATCATCTTTGAATGCTGATTAGGTAAACAAACAATATTTGAAACTTTGTTTTAAAATATAACTTTCTACCTGTAGTCTTTGTTTTTTCTGGAAGTAGCCAGAGTCCTTGATGACACTTGAATTCTTAAAAACTCCTTTAAAAACTTACTCAGTGAAAGTAAATCAAGATAATTAGTACACATAGTAACAGTACTGTCTCCTAGTTGGTTTCAACTTGTTCTGGCTGTTTGCACGACTGTGAATTGCAGGAGCAGGAAGACTGTGTCCACAGCCATGTTACTGGCAGTGACGGACTGACCACTTGGGCAGCCCTCTGCATCCATGTAAGCAGGTCATGTAACAAATAAGGTTGAGTTCACCTTGTGGCAATCGACAGAGTTATTTTGGTATTACAGAGGAAAATCTAGCTCTTCAAACTCCTTGAAACTGCCATAAGAAAAGGTCATGCTCAGCAAACAAAAAGAAAATAATACCTGAGTGTTCAAAGTCCGCCTGAAGTTTAATTCCTCTGCCAAAGAATCCTGCACTAAAGTTTAAGATAACATTTGGAAGGAAACAGATGTACTTGGGTGGTTTATTTGAAATAACTTCTCATATCTTGTAGCCTGACTTTTTAAAACCTTCCTCTTACTTGATGAACATTTAATGTGATTACCTTATAGAACATCTATTATTAGTGATACACAGACAGTTATCTCTAGGGATGTGCACTTTACACCCCGACTATAATCAACTTAAAAAAAAAAAAAATACATACCTGAATGCGTAAGTGTCTGCACTTAAATACATTGTGTTGAATTCTTTATTCAGTGACAATGCTGAGCTCTTACACAATGCTTTCTCTTATTGGCAGATCCCTACAAAATGTGGTACCATTGTTTAATTCTTTCATCAATGGCATAGCAAGAAAGATGCTAATGTGGCTTGCTAGAAGTTGCCTGCCATGAAATGACAGGCTTGGAAATCAAAACCAGGCATCCCGTCACCCACCCCAGAGCCATAGACCAGCATCTCCTTTGGGCTGCATTGCCTCATACACTGTGCAGGGGCTTGGGGTAGGTCACATCATGCATGTCTTTGACCTGTGTAATGTGCTTACCGCATTCAGGTGAAAGTGTCTGGAGGCCCAGGGTGGCAAGGGACACTTTTTCCTGGTGGGTGTTGTTCAGGGGAAAAGGTTAGAGGACCTAGAGTGTGAACTGGGAGCTTTGTCCTGCTCCTGACAGCACCCAGGGGGAAAGCCCCTGTGTGCACTCCTCCTAAATGAGGGGACTGTGTCAAATAACCACTAAGGTATCCTCTGCTCTTCTTCCAGCAGCACCACGAGTACCCAGGCACTGGCTAAGCAATAACCACAGCTTAGAGAAATGGCCCCGGCTGGGGCTGTGCTCCTCCCTGCCCTGATGTGCCTGCAGATTAGCTGTCAGGGAGGGCAGGAACGAGTGCGGCACTCTGATGCACCGGGAGCTTTAATCAGCCAAGCAGAATGTTTGGCATCTGAGGTTATCACCTGCTATATGGCTTTCTGGGATTGCCCAGGTATGAAAAGCTATATTTAAACATGCCTTTAAACACCCCCACCCACCACTCCATGCTTCTATCTCAGAAATCCTTCAGGCTGAAATGAAGTTAAAATCAGGGTTAAGTCTAATTACCAAAGTCACTTGGGGTATTGGCATAAGGAAGGCCTTGTATGGAGCAATTTTGGGTTACAGACCAAGGAGTCAACATGCATCTACATCATGTCCCATCGGAGAGCTCAAGGAGCAGGCAAGGATTCAACAGGATCACCTCCAAAATGTCAGCTATGTTCTGGCATCCCAGGTTCACACCATCTCCCTCACTTCCACCTGCATCTATCCCCAGTGCTGCCACTGAGCACATGAACCCAGCACACCATTTCACCTCCTTGCAGCCCTTTTCCACCTGCTGCACTAGGCTGAACTGTGCGATCTTCTGGGTTGATGCTGTCCTTCCCGGGGTCTATGCACAGTGTCTGCAACAAGAGGCCCTGATCTTTGCAGTCTGTCACTGCTGCAGTATGGATACTTTACTGGGTCCTTTCATTCTCCCTCCGGGCACAAAGCAATCATGCTCTAAAAAAATAAATAAAGTTTTTGAAGCTGTTCTTGAAATTTTCCTGTAAATTTCCTCACTGTAGAAAAAATAAATAATAGAAAAAAAATGAATATGAAAAAAACCTTAGGAAAGTCATGATTTATTATCTGCCATTGGGTATTAGGGATTGTGAAAGGAGAGCTAGCATCAATTAATATTCGTCAAGGAGAGAAGAATTAAACATAACGAAATCCAGCTGTAAAAATACAATTGAAGCAAAGGATTACAAAGAGCTCTATTACTGTAGGAACAGGTGCTGCAGTGGAGAAGGCAATGAATGGAAATGTCAGTCTCCCCTGGGCTCAGGAGAAGGCTCACCTGTGGGGTCTGGGCACTGCAAAGGGGAACTTTTCCCTGTGTGGTGGAATAAGGGAATATCATTTTGGTGCATTTAGGCATGTTGGCACCAGAAATACCATTATACAAGCTTCAGACAAAAAAACTGAGATTGGCCATCATTATCCTGGGAGACATCTGGCCTGTTCCCTGTCTTTATTTTTTTGATAGAAATTTAGGACAATGAATAAATTTATTTTTTTTCAGGATATAGCCAAGGGCTCCAACCATGGTCTGCTCTTCTACATGCTCACTGTGGCTAATGACAAGCCCACCTGGCCAGCCCACTAAGTTAAATCTCTTTGCTTTCAGGTGCAAATAATGTTTTCCAGATCTGGACAATAGAAAAAGAGACAGGAAATGGTACTGTTTACTTCTGACTTGAGATGGCTTAGTGCTAGAGATGGGGCACTCTGTGATCAGCTGGGCTCCCCGTCGGCAGCATTACTGCTCACCATGCAGGCCCAGCAGGGAGCTGTGATTTCTCAGGCTGAAGGGCTGTCACGGGCCATTGACATCATGACCACCATCACAAGGACCAAAAGACAGCCCTATACACTTAACATTATCAGCTGCAAATGTCACCCAGACCCCAAGTCCTCTGTAGGATAACAAACCAGCTTAAAAATCCCATTCTTGTAGGTTGCAATATTTTATGATGTTGTTTTGTAGTCACACAGAACCAGGGAAGCAGGTTGAATTTTGTTTCAGCAGCTGATGGGATCACAGCAGCTGAGCTGAGGTCTGTCTCAGGGAGCACTTCAGTTTCCACAGATCAGTGTAAGTTAACATATCTTCCACAAAGGAGAACAAGTTACTTTGGTGAGGTCTAGTAGGGATTTTCCAAACATACACTTGTCCCTATGTTTGTTCATGCAGACATCTTTATCACATTTCTTCCTTATCAAGTGACTTCCGAGATTTCAAGAAACGCTTGCATCTTTACTTCTCAAACAATGAGCTATGACTATGAACACAATAAGGTGGTGACGTAACACCCATAGCTAGGTCTTATGGAAAAAAACAGCATTTTTCTTCAGACTTACAGTAGAATCACAAGAGATGGCAAAAATATATGATCCTTCCCGATATAAGCTACCACAGATTGAGAGCATCACCTCAGGCAGTCTCTGTCCTCAGTGGCCAATTGCATTTCCTGGGATGCTGCTTCTTACACCCCGTAACACCAGCACACACAGATGTTCTCACATCCTCTGAAACAGAGAGCTGTAGAAGTAGGTAGAGAGCAGTCCGAGGAAGCCACCCAAGAGCTGTGAGGAAGAGAAAGCACTCATCAGTGCTGTAACTGAAGCAAGGTCTCTGGCCTCTCTGACAAAAGGGCTCTCCAAGCAGCCTGGAGAAGGGGATGGGCTCTCAGCTGGCAGCCCGGCTCTGTTCCTCACACCCTGGTGATCATGTAGGCAGGCAGCGGCTGCCAGAGCTGCCTCATTATCTCATTTCAAGAGAAAAATCTGATTAGGCTTAAAAAACAATCAGTAAAATTGAAAACACTCAGATTTTCCACATGTGGGTGAGCGAGCCGTTGGGTTTGAATATTATCGTGCAGGGAACACAACTGTGTCTGGGTGGGTTTGCCTTGCTGCACTTCCCCTGCCCCGCAGGATGGGTGCAGGCTGGGGACCTCTCCTGGAACCTGCCCGGGCATTGCTGCAGCAAGCCCAGATTTATGGACAGGTTTTGTTCAGAGTGACCTGGAGGTCACAAGCTGCCATAACCCATCACATCTAATCACCTGAAGGCTTTTGGCCATGCCCTGGTGCTACTGAAGTCAGCAAGAAGATTCCCATCAGTTCAAACAGGACCGGGGCTGGGCCTGGCAGGAGCAAACAGAAAGGCTGAGACAATGAGCTCTCTTGATTTCTCAGAATAATCTCCCACTTGACTGGCATAAAACAGTGTTTACAAAAAGAGAGAAGCCAACATTACATAGCTCTCCTGTGAGGCAGCCTTCTTTCCGTTGCTTGCTTTACAAAAGCAGAGAAGCCGGCGTTTGCGGCACCGCTAATATCTAATAAATCAACAGATTGAAGGCATCTTTCCAAATAGACAACTGTGTTTATTAGTACAAGATACTAGTACAAACACTCTGTAATGAAGATTTCCTCATGTCTTTGTTTTATGTTTATTATAGCCTCTCTTGTGTGCAACAAATAAAACTGACATGAAGATTATTAGAGACACAGGCACACTTGGATGTTTTTTGAATGTCCCGGAGTAACTAGCACAACACAGCAATGTAGCAGGAACTGCAAGGGAGTAGGTGTTGCTTCATGTTACAAGGAAGACAAACACGAATTTACGTGGGTAGTTTCCTGGGAACTGATCCCAGGTATGCAGCAGAAGTCCTCTGCTGTCCAGCTGGAGCAACAGGAGAACGAAGCCTGGGGAAGCACCTCAAAATTGGACTGGTGTACCCCAGGGTAAGAGGGCTGGATCTGGCCACCCAGGGGATGGCTGTGACTGCAGAGGACTACTGGCCTCACCAGAAGCACCATGTTGGGTGCCACAACACCCATCTCCATTGCTGGTGTCCTTAACTGATCTGGGGAGTGATCCCAGGGGCTGTCAGCTCGCTCCTGACTCAGGCACATGGAAAGTTGGCCTTGGGGATCTCACACACCCTACAGAAAATCTACTCCTGGGGAAAAATAAAAAAAAATTTAAAAAAAAAAAAAAGAAAAAAGAAAAAAAATTGTGGATCAGGTCACTAGGAAATGAGATTATTTGCAATAAGGGAACCTGAATTTTAAGGTGAATTATAATTCTAGGGACCCCTTTTGATAGATTTGTGTTGGCCAGTGGTTCTACTTAGCTCAATATTAACTTAACTCAATATTGATCACAGCAAATGATCAGTATCAATGGAAATGACCCTGAATGTCTTGATTTGTACACCAGGAATAGAGTCCACAGCATTACTAGACTTTAAATTTATATGAGAAAATGTTTAAAAATTGTTTCCTTATCAAGAGAAGCTGATCAACCTTGTGCTACTCGAAAAGTGATCAGGGGAATACGAGAAAGACATTCCGTGAAAATTTTTGACATCATTAAAGGGCTAAGCTATATAAACCTTTTCCAGGGATTTAGTAATCAGCTCAGGTTAATAGCCTGAAGCAAAATAACTCGTCTGGTTATATATTCTATGGGAAATACCCTGGGGCACTATGTATTAGTTTATTAAAAAGCAGTAGAAATGCAGAATCAGAAGGCTGATTAAAAAAATCATCCTGTCCAAATTAATCAGGATGTTTTGTTAATTACATTCTATGCAAAAATATTACTTTGTCCTCTTGAAAAAGGAGAAATAAAGACCTCTACAATACATATTTATCCTCAAAAAGAAACAAACATATGAAGAACTGCCAACACCGAATCTCAGTCTTGTTTGCATAGTGCAGTACTGCCAAAGGCAACAATGTGAAAATCTGCAAGACCCAAATTCATCCGGGTGTTGTTCAGCTCACCCTGGTGGAGATACAGCTGGGACAAGTTTGTCTCAGTAGAGATAAGCAGACCGAGGCATTAGACAGACCAGCAGAGATATCGTCCCAGTGCTGGGAGAAGGGAGGAGATGCCACTGCCGGTGGCTGGTTTAACCCATGCTGCAGCGCAGAGGTCCTTAATGCTTCTTGTTTCTTCCACGTGGAAGTGCAAGCTGTTCCCCGCCGCTGGCTGATCCAAGCAGCTCTGAATCCAGCCGTGGGGTGGTTTCAGGGGCTGAGCACCGGGCTCTGGTTCAGCAGACCTTGGGTCCCTTCCCAGCCTTAACACTAGCTGGGTATGTTTCCTCACCTGTAACACAAGGATAAGGACTTCAGTGACCAACCACAGGAGTCCAGGTAGAACACAAGAACAAGGCAAATGTGGTGATACTTCTCTGCCATATACTCTACCCTCCTCCTAGAGACTTTATGGTTTGGTTTCCCCAGATAAGAATTGTTTTTGCCTTTAATAGCCCTCAGTGTATCTTTTTTTTCCTTCATGAAGCTCTTTGACACTGACAAGAAAAGCAACTTCTTTATGAAAGCCCATCATTCCTAGTGTCCTCTCCTTGTACAGACTGTTATGGTTCCTGCTTGATGGTCCAGGCTCCCAATGACAGATACATGATGCCAGTTTTATCCCTCCTCCAGGCTGCATTGAGATCTAAGCTCTTGACCTCACCTACATACACACATTTGACTGACGTCCCTTTCTGCTCTCTCTTGTCAACCCTTGCCTGTTGCCTCCATGGGAAAGATGATGAACCACCAGGAACACGGTCTCAGAGCCACATTGAATCAGTACATCTTTGCATTTTTTTAATGTTTGGGTAAGTTAACCAGAGAGCCAGAGAACAGCTCAGTGTGTTTATGCTATGCAGACCTATGCTGTCAGATGATTTCAGCCTTGAAGATTCCTACAATAGCACAGATATACATTTGTCTGTGCATTTCTAATCTACCTGCCACACAGCATGGAGATACCATGAAATTCATGTCAGCAGAAGCCATTAAGCCTTTCTAGCATGTCTTTACTTCGTGCTGGATCGGGATAAGCTAGCAAATGTTAGGCAGGGCTAGGGCTGCCGTGGAGCTGTAAGCATGCATTGCTCGTAGCACTGTGTTTTGCAGGGTATCCAGATGGTTAACATGAGCTGCTGCTGTAGGAGACCCTGGCAGAGGCAGCAGGAGCAGGAAGGCTTATCTGAAGGAAAGCCAGATTTCACACAGCCCAATAGGCTGATGTTAATTGTGATGGTCTTCAGCAGAGTTTCTCAGAAACGTTAAAATACATGTGTTGCTGTTTACGTAATTGCCATCTTCTTGTTTAAAAAAGAGAGAGAGAGAAAGAGAGAGAGAAAAAGAGACAGAAGTGTGTGGGAAAGAAAATAGAGCTGATTTCAGACATTTGGTATGAGCCAGCTCTCTACTTGACTAACTTCATCTGTGTTCTGCATGGTGTTTGGGTAAAGCTGACATGGATTTAAATGAAGAAATTTGGACAAAAGGATGAAATGAAGTGCAAGAGAAATATAGGCTGAATTTCAGGACACAATGTTTAACTGTCAGGGGATTACTTAGACTAAAGAAGTAAAAAAGGACTAAAGGTCTTGGTATTTCCAGCATCTGCATGCCATGTAAGACAACCTACGAGGGAAGGTGCTTCTTCTCCCTCCTCTGTTTGTGCCCATAAGCACCCCAGGACCACATCTCAGGGAGCTGTGAGCCAGCACGTGCACGCACCGTGGATGAATGTGGCCATGCAATATGGGCAGAGACAGACAGACATGAAGGCTGGGGCTTTTCTGGGGGAAGGCTGGTCCAGCTCACCCAGAGAAGAATGAATCCATGTTGCCTTGCATCAGGCCACCATCTCAGTGCTGGCAGTGAATGTATAAGGGATCCAGCCTGAGGAATTTAGGCCACTGTCACCAAAGGCAGATCACTGCCCGAGGAGAGCATCGCATCCTCACTCTCCATCAGGAAATCTTCTTCTACAAGTGGCATCAGGTCTGAAATCAAAGGCAGATCTTAATGCAAGGAGGCAGGTGCCAGCTCTAGATGTCTGTGCCACTCAGGCAATTAGCCGACAAATATAAACCAGATCTCCACATTTCAAAGCTCATTTGCATTGCTCCTGAGACAGTCTGTCGGAAAAGGATGCAATTAGGTTGAAGCTGACAAGATTTATGCAGGGGGGCAAAAAAAAAAAAAAAAGAAGCCTTCAAACACCCATGAATGTCAGTTTTGGCACAAGCAGCCTTCAGAGGACAGCAGTCACTGGGGATACAGCAGTGGCGAGGGAGGCAGAGAGCTGATGCCCCTCCAAAATTCAGCAGAGAGGGGATGCTCACAAGCCACCAGTACTTGAGCATTGCTACTTCCAGAATTCGACCCCTGCTCTTCATGGATGCTGCATGAGGGCCTGCAAAACATAGCCCTCCATTCATCAGACATACTCCTCTTTTAAATAGATCCTGATTGCCATTCCAGGATCATGTGCAAGCTCAGCAGCCACCACAACAAACAGACCAGCAGACCCCGCGCTGGGGTGTCCCTCTCACTTCTGCTTAACTAGGTTACACAGGCAAGGTGCCAAAACCTGTATGGCTGTCTGCCCTCAACAGCAGGAAAACTCCATTAGACTTCATCCACCACGGATGGCATGTACGTTATTTAAGAGTAAAATTGCTTAGAGTGAAATCACCTGTTTAGCTTTGAACACTGAGAAGACTTGGAGTTATTTTCCACTTGTGAAATTCAAAATTGTGAAGAAAGTAAATACAGCTTTGCCACGCAGACCATTGTTAATTCTGCTCTGCGGTGAAAGACTGCAGTAATTAAATGATTAAAGCATTTTAAAAGTTACTGGAGATTGTTCAAGTGGCGTGGAAAAACACATTCCCTCCTTCCATTTTTCTCTCTTGGCATCACTTTGACAGGAGCTAATGGTGTCTGAGTAGCTCACTTGCGAGACTGGCCCTCTGTTTGCCACCGGGCAGTCATTTCGGCAGGCTGTTCCTACAAAGCACTGCCATCTCCGTTCTGCAGGCAGCATGGATTTAGGAAGGAGGGCCCCCAGCAGCCCTGCCAGGCTGCTGCCCACTGCTGCAGGCAAGCCCAGAGCAGCCCCTCCAGCTGCATTTTAACCCAGACGGGTTAAATGTGTCAGAGTCCTCTTGTACTACTGACAGCCAATATATTTGCATGTGAATTAGCAGTAACAAAGAGACATGATCAGCTATGTTGCCTTTGTCTCACTGGCTTAGCTCCACAGTGGTGCATGGCCCCAGGACTTGCAGCAGAAGAGACAGTGAGATGTTGATTCCTAGCCATCTTCCCCAGGACACTCACAACTTTCTCAATCTCTGTTATATTCTCTTTGACTCTTTTTTTCAAGCTTAGTATCGAGCTCTGTCATTCCTTGTAAGAAGCTATGCTTGTTGCCTTTCTTCTAAGCTGTTTGCAGAGGTACCCAGAGCTGCACAGGGTTGAGCCAGGGGATTTCTTACTTATGAATATCTTCATAAAAAGACCACTGGAAAACCAAGGAGACTGTGCCCCAGCATCACACATTAGCTCACCTCACCAAACCATCCCTTGAGGTTTATTAGGCAGAAGTCCCCTCACAGAAGCCAGGTTGACTCTTCACCACTCACCTGTTTTCATCCAGGTGCCCACTAACTCTATCCCATTTCACAGTCTGAGCTAATTTGCCAGGCACAGATGTCAGACTTGTCATTTCCTAGGTTCCTCTCCCTCTCCAGTCCCCATCCCTTTTACATGTGATTACAGTCACGTTTCCTCCCTTCAGTCTTCAGATGCCAGTCAATGAGTGTTAATTACTAGTTCATTTCGTGACTACAACTTGTATGTTAGATTTCATTTAATATTAATTATGTATAGGATTTCAGATGCCTAAATTATTCCACTGTTAAGATTTTTTCAGGACAGAGACTTGTACAGGTGCTGAGTTTCATGAAGGACTCAGTTTTACCCAGGAGCTTGAATTAATTACAGATTCACAAGGTAAGCATGCATATGGTTTATTTGCCTAGCCACACAAGTTGTTAGGCATTCAATTTACATACAGCAGGACTTTGCTTGCACAGATGCTGCAGAGCATGAGATAATGCATTCATTTACTGAAAAAGCCATCCTGCTGTATTTCATTGTACACAGTGGCTTATGCATAGTTTATTTTGTATGTTGTTTCTATTTATATCTCTCAACACCATTATTTTCTTAAAAAAAAAATCCGTATTTGGAACTGCTATGTCGATGGTATGTTAAAATCTTGAAAGCAAAATTGACTGGTCTCCGCTGAGATCAGTGGGATATTTGCCTCAGATTTCAACACGATGCCAGGAGTTCATCCAGATCTGCTCATTTCCCCTGCTAGCAGTAAGAATAGAGAAATACCTCCCCTTGTAACCGTGCTCCATGCGTGAGCTCCATGCCAGGCCCAAAGAGTTTGTTGGGATTCAGCAAGGGAGAGGTGAAACAAGATGGAGCTAGATACCATTGGCAAAAGAAACCAATGTCCAAGCAGCATACCTAAGAGTTGAGCTTCCAGTATGAGAAGAGCCTATGCAGCCTCACTGCCTTAGAAGACACTAACAGTACATTTAGGAATGTAGCCAAAAAACTGGACAAAAGAAAACACAAAACATTAAAATTAGTATTCATGCACATTGGCCAGAAACTGACCTGCTGGAGGTGCTTAATGCCTTCTTTGCCTCAGTCTTTAGTAGTAAGACCAGTTGTTCTCTGGGTACCCACTCCCCTGGGCTCCCCTATCAGTGAGTGAGTCTGACCTCAGTGCCAGGGAGGGTTATGGAGCAGATCGTCTTGAGTGCCATCACGCAGCCTATTCAGGACAACCAGGCGATCAGGCCCAGTCAGCATGGGTTTATGAAAGGCAGGTCCTGCTTGACAAACCTAACTCCTTCTATGACAAGGTGTTGTGGTTTAACCCAGCTGGCAGCTAAACACCACACAGCCGTTCGCTCACCCTCTGGGATGGGGGAGAGAAACGGGAAAGTGAAGCCTGTGAGTTGAGATAAAGACAGTTTATTAAGACAGGAAAATAATAATAACAATAATAATAACAATAATAATAATGATAATAGTATCAATAATAATAATGTGTATCAAACAAGTGATGCACAATGCAATTGCTCACCACCCGCTGACCGATGCCCAGCCTATCCCCGAGCAGCCGGCCCCCCACCCCGGCCAGCCACCCCTATATATTGTTTAGCATGACGCCAGATGGTATGGAATACCCCTTTGGCCAGTTTGGGTCAGCTGTCCTGGGTCTGTCCCCTCCCAGCTCCTGCTGCACCCCCAGCCTGCTCGCTGGCAGGACAGAGCGAGAAGCCGAAAAGTCCTTGGCCTGGTGTAAACACTGCTCTGCAACAATTAAAACATCAGCATGTTATCAGCGCTCTTCTCATCCTAATCCAAAACATAGCACCCTACCAGCTACTAGGAGGAAAATTAACTCTGTCCTAACTGGAACCAGGACACAAGGTGATGTGTTCAGTGTGGGGACTGAGTGGTGGAAGAGTAGCTGGAAAGCTGCCTGGTAGAAAGGGACCCGGGGATATCGGTCAATAGCCAGCTGAATATGAGCTAGCAGTGTGCTCAGGTGGCCAAGAAGGCCAAGAGCATCCTGGCTTGTATAATAAATAGTGTGGCCAGCAGGGCTAGGGAAGTGATTGTCCCTCTGTACTCAGCTCTGGCAAGGCTGCACCTTGAATACTGTGTTCAGCCCCTCACTACAAGAAGGACATCGAGCTGCTGGAACATGTTCAAAGAAGGGCAATGAAGCTGGTGAAGGGTCTAGAGAACAAGTCTTACGAGGAGCAGCTGAGGGAGCTGGGGTGGTTTAGCTTGGAGAAAAGGAGGCTCAGGGGAGACCTTATTGCTCTCTACACTCTCTATAACTACCTCAGAGGAGGCTGTAGTGAGATGGGGGCTGGTCTCTTCTCCCAGGCCACAAGCGATAGGACAAAAAGAAATGGTCTCAAGTTGCACCTGGAGAGGTTTAGGTTGGATATCAGGAAAAATTTCTTCACTGAAGTGTTTGTGAAGTATTGGAACAGGCTGCTCAAGGAAGTGGTTGAGTCACCATCCCTGAAGGTATTCAAAAGACGTGTAGATGTGGAGCTTAGGAACATGGTGTAGTGCGAGTCTTGGCAGTGCTAGGTGAATGATTGGACTTGATGATCCCAGAGGTCTTTTCCGACCTAAATTGTTCTGTGATTCATTGATATTTCCTCACACAGTAAGAAGGCACCTCTAGAGCTTTAGAGTGCCCTGTACATACTCTGAGCAGAGTTTTAGTTGCATCAGGTCAGCATAGTAGGCCCTGATCTAGGATACTGAAAGCAGTGACACTGGCCTGTGCAGGTGACAGGACTAAAGTCCAAAATCCAGAGACAGAAGAAAGAATCTCTGGAACACTATAAGGTCTTAGGGCAAAACTGTATCTAAACCAGAAGGTAACTTATGGGTGGTGGCAAACTGAACATGTTGGCTAGCAAACCTAAATTGGCACTACTGAGATACTAGTACGTACAGATAGGATCTTGACATACTTTTAGGGGGAAGATCTGTGTTTTTAGTAATGTCTTTGTGGAAAACCTCTTCAGATATAAGATCACAAGAAGTACCATGAAATATCTGAGCAAACTATAAAACACTGCTAGCAGTATTGCAGAGTAGAGATGGAACAACCATTTTTACCCTTTCTCCATGTGCACCTTCCATGCACTATTTCTGCCAGTAATTATGTTTTTCATGCATGACCAGTGCAGCAAGCCTTTACTGGGTATTTCACCAGCTTACTGCAAATCAGCCAGGATGTGCTCTTGATTTCCAGAGATCTCTAACAACCTAACCCATCATTCACTCTGACACATAGAACAGGGAAGGAAACTCTTCTTGGATTTGAAGAAATCCAGCCCTTCATTAGTTAACAACGTTCTTTTCCCTCTTCTTCAAAATAGAGAAAAATTATTTTTTATGCTTGAGAAGTTCACTTTTTCCACTTCATTTTGGATGCCTAGCCATTTAAGATTACCTTTAGATGGAACTGATCTTTCATGCTAGACTTGACTAGGAAGGTAAGGTATTTGAGAGCTGGAGAAAGAAAAAAAAACCACCCCAGAAATATGTTCCTTCTGTTAGTTGAGGTGTAGATCAGTTAACAAAAAATAATATGAAGGAATCAGAGCTAAACACCCAGGTTCCAGTGAGTTTTAGGAAGAGTCAGGTGTCTACTTAAGTTCACCCATTAAAGCCGATGATTAAAAACAAAGACTCGAGCTTCCTGAAACAGAAGATTTCTGTGTCTGCTTTATACAAGTCCCAGACAAGTAAATGAAGGGGAGTATATGGGATATTGTGAAATAACTTTGGAATCCTGAATGCAAGTGAGTTTATTTTTATTAGCCATTCTTCATGTAAGCTGTTTGCCTCTCAGGCACCTCACCTCAGATGTTCCTGGCATGCATGGCTCACAGTGCTTGCCTTAGCTTTATTCATGAAATCCATTTCATAATAGCAGGAGCACAGTCCCTGAGGGATTATTGCACTTCTGGAGGCTTGGACAGAGTGCTCCAAAATGTCACCTGAGGCATCCTAGAACTGCCCAGCAGGAGGCTGCATTCAGGTCACTTTGTCCAAGGAGGAATTGCAGGCATGTTGTTACTCTAGAAGTGAGTTTATCCTGAATGTAACTCCATAGCTACCAATCAAGATAATCCAAGCCAAAGTCTGGTCCTGTATTTCCACGGCCAGCTGACATTCATTTCTCACAGTTAGATTAATTCTAAACTTTCTTTCCACATGAGTTCAGAGTTAAGTTGGAATGGGTCCCGCTGTGGCCCCACTTGGGAAGATGTTGGTTCTGTGGACCGCTGGAGAAGAGGCAGATGTGATATTAAAAAGCTACCTAAAATATAGTGAATGTGAAAGCTCATTCAGAACATTTATCATCCTGAAAAAAAAAAAAAAAAAAAAAAAAAAGCTGAACAGATCTAATCAGGAAAAAAAGGGACATTTTTGTGACATGCATGCACTCATTCGGGTCTGCTTTGACCCAAATGGGCAGCTGCAGGAAGGACATGACTACGAGGAGAGAACATATTTGCTGATGGCATCTTGTGCAAATGTCTCTGTCTCTCTTAACAGCCCGTTCATTTAGCTGCCACAGGCCAGCCATTTCTAATCAAATGCTTACCAGGACACTGCATAGACACTTAATTAGTTTAATTGCAGAAAGATTTTGGAGTTTCAGAAGGTTCAGTGTTCATTTACTTTTGTCCTCCTTACGTTTTGCTCTCACACATCCATCCTCCAGAGCTCCAGACAGGATTACAATCAGAGTGCCGAACAGCTTGTGCATGCACACATAGAAGAGATCACACTCAGGAACTTTTGATTAGCTAGACAGCAATTTCATTTACAGACAGCAGTTGAGCATCATCCAGGAAAATGAGTTAACTGAAACATAATTAAGTGCATGTCAGCAGAGCAAGCTGAATTAGTCTGTTGAGGAAATTTTCAGGCTCTCAGATACAATAGGGGTTCAAAAGAGCCTATAGAAATAGAATAAAGGGACACAACTACCAACTCACATTTCTAATTAGAGAAGAAAGTATGAATGGAACACAAATTTCCCCCACATCTTGCTCACCTTTCACATGCCCTTTCACAGAGGGATTTCTACGTGCGGGAACATTTCAGGCACATCTCGAACTTGTTTAATCCAAAAGTTAAACCGTGTTGGCAAGTTAGCTCAAGTCACTCTGGGCAGAGGGAGGCCAGTTTCTGAGGCAGTCAGTCACGCACTGAAGCAATGCCGTGTGAGCTGGGAGATCAGCCATGCAGAAAAGCCAGCCAGCTCTGCCCAGCAGCTTATCAAAGGGTATTCGCCGGGAACACTCAGCAGTCAATCCTGATGCTGAAATCCAGGCTCAAGTTTCAGTTTCAAGTAAATTCAAAGTTCACAAGTGAGGGTATTTTCTCACAGGTAGCAGTAAGCCTCTTTATTCTGCTTTCATGCTCCCAGGTCAATTCTTTGCCTCGGATAATTAAACCCAGTGTGGGGCTGAGGGTCTGTACAATAAGGCACACTCGGGAAGACACCCCAGGACCTCGACACGGCCTCAGGAGCCCCTTTCTCCCCCCAGCCTCCCACCTACGTACAAGCCAAAGCTCCAAAGTTGCAATTCTACCATGGGCATTTCCACAGCTTCTTCTACACAAATACAAAGATCCAAAACATATCGTCTGCTTTCCCAGAGCCCTCCCTGGCTGTGAAACTCTGACTTCCCAACAGTGTGCAAATGGGTGAGTTTAAGTTCCCCTCCTCACTTTGACTCATAAAATCACATTTGCTGCTACTCCTGAAAAGAAAAAAATAACACCTTTCTGAGCAGGAATAGAAAACAGCACTCTGTTTTTCTGACACATATTGCCACAGTCTCAGGTTTAAACCAGACCCAAATGGCCATGCTTATTATTCTCTTGTGGGCAATGAGGAAGCAGTTTCTCAAACTAGAGATGTAAACTGGAGTGATTCATTGTGCTTTACATGCCTCATGTGATTTTTCTAGCCAATTTGGGTAAATACAGTATCGGAAATCAGGTTCTGTATGAACAATTGCTAAAAAACTACTGCTAAGAGCCCCATCACTTTTTGCCTCATTTAATATTCTCTATAATTATGTTAGTCATAAAGAAAATCATTCGGTATTACTGTGGATGTCACATGCCCTTCCACAGAAACCTCAGCAATAATTAATGCTCCATTAACACCTTAAGTGTCTCGTTATTATTTATTCATATAGCATTAAAATTGATGAGGCTATTTCAGGGAGGAAAGAGTCAAGATATACTGTACACAAACTTATTTTTGTTGTGTACAGCCACAAAGACCAAACAAGAGCCACAATGCATTTTCTTAGTGACGACTGCCAGAGAATCTGCAGCCCAGGCTATATTCTCCTCCCTGCCTGCTGCCACACCATAAATAGCTCTAGCTCAGACAAGGAGATGCTTAAGACACTGCAAGGGAACACCAGCGGAAAATAATGAAATGATGTCAGACAAGTCTTTCTGTGGAGAGCCCTAAGACGAAGGGAAAATTCACTCTTTTCCCTTCTCTATCATGCTTCCAGATGTCCATGATCAAGCTGCACTAAGTCCTTACCCTGTCAGTAGGTCAGGCTCTTGGTTCAAAAGAGGGCATGGGGTGTCTTTGTTTATGGACAGAGCCCCGACAGGAAATATTTTGTTCAAGCAAAATATTTTTTTAGCTTCTTTTGATCCACCAAAGAAAAACGATCTACCTGGGATCACCTGGATCTTCTTTACATTTGATTTTTTTACTTTGGCTGCTGGGAAATGTCAGCCAATGTTTGGGCCCAAACTTCAGTGTTTCCTTAACTAAGAGTCTCAGGGTATCCCGCAGCCCCCACAGGGCGAGCCCTGCCAGGCAGGCAGGTGTGACCTGCCTGGGGTCATGCAGAAGAAAACCTGTGGCTGGTGGCAGACAGGCTCCCACTGGGAACCTGCAGCACACCTGGCAGGACTCAGGTCTCCCGCTTCCCACCCCAGGGTTTCACCACTGGGCTCATCCCTCCTGCCCCATGGCTACGAGAGGCACTTTGAACCCACGGGCTGCTTTCAGCACTGCATTCAGTGCCTTTTCTCTGTGTTTCCCTGCTGCTGTATTGGCTGTAATTGATTTTCCAGCTATTACCGTCATCAACAACCCTACTAACAAGAGACATCAAGGCAAATGGCAAGCCCCCCACGGCTGGGTTTAATAAGGGCTGGAGTTCCCTAGTCAGGTCTGGACTACACACAGCCTTCTCATACCAAAACTTGGAAGAGATTTTCCTTTCTTCCAAAAACAACAGGGAGCTCTTCTGGTTGCACGACCCCCAGTCCTCAATTAAGCTATCCCACAGCTGTTGCTGACTTCTAAAACTGGATCGCTCAGAAGTGTGGCTTTGTGTTGAGATTTACCACCAACGAAAAGAAAAGAAAACCTGCCAGTGCCTGAAGAGACAGTCACACTTTTGTTTGACCCCCTCTCCCATCATTCCCCCCCCACACATATGTATATACAGGGGTACCTTGAAAATAAAGTCTTGTCATTCATTGCAAAACCTTGGTTATATTAGGCAAAACCATATGTTTTTTGCACACCTGGAAATATCATATATTTTTCCTGCTTTTATAGTTTTCCTTCCTTGGAGGAAGGCTTCATGTTCAACAGGATACGCTGCCTCCTGTTCCCCTACATGTTGTTTTCCTTCCCCCACATGCCATCTGCTACAACTTCTCCAAAAGAAGCAGTCTAAATAAGAGGGGGGCTCCCTGCACTACCACTGAGATAAGCCTTGGGCCGTAAGGGCACTTCTAAAAGGGCCTGCCTGCTCACTTCCCAAATAAAATCTGCCATTACCAGTGCTCATCCTGGGCTGAAGCTACCCGACCATGGCAGGGGGTAGCTTGGCAGATAGGCTAGACAATTCATCACCGCCCACCTTGGGGACCCTTTCTCTACGTGCCGCTTTCCCTTCCATCCCAGATATTGTACTGAGGTTGCTACTATAAAAACAGCAAGTGCAGCAAGGTGCATACAAATTGCAAATAAAAAGTTAATGGTCACATCCTCCAGTGCTCCATGGAGAGAAAAGGGCCATTAGCTTCATTAAAGCAAGGAAAAGCATTCTTTTGTGCTCCCATTTTCCTCTTTACTGCAGCGTGTAAAATGCACATATCTGTGCCTCAGAAACCTTGCTTTGAATTATAGCTTCTCATTACAAGGAAGAGGCTTTTGCTTCAGTTTCAGCTTTCCTTGAAAAGCTTTTTGCTGCTTTTCTTCCACAATAGGCTCTTTGCTAACTCATCCTGAATCTATGAGCACATGCAACCAGAGGTGACAGTCCAAGGAGCCTGGGTCCAAACTCAGTGCCTCCAGATCTGATGCCCATGCTGACTCCTCAGAGTTATGTAAAGACCTTTATATTTCTCTACTTGCAGTCAGTAGCTCCCTCACCTCCACTTCTACCTTGTTATACCAACCCACAGCACAGTAAAGCAGCCTTTTCTGGGCTTCCCCATCATCACATGCATTTCTGTGGAAGTGAGAGCTTTCATTTTGTAGCTTCCTTCTCTCCTTGAAAGCCTCACTCTCATCCTTCCCAGAGTAATGGGGTGAGGAGGTAGCCCAGACACAGCGAGCTTAACCTGAAGGACACCACCTTGTCCTGTATCACTTAACCCTCTAAAAATAGTGGGCTGGATTATCTCATCACTCATTTACATTTAGCAAAATCAAAGATATTTCTCTAAATTGTGTGGACCTTGCTTTCACTGACTCCGTGGGCTTGTTCTAATTTATGCCAGTGTAATGGAGATTAAAAGCAGACCTGGATGGCCAGTGACTGTTGACACTGCTGTTCCTCCTTTGGGTCATGGTAGGGTCAGGAAGGTCGTTATCTTTCTGCTTTGATGTTAAGCACTGATGATACACATGGGTTACTCAAGTTTGGCTCTGGATTCAGAACTGAATGTGAAATTTCTATCAGAAAGTCAGGATCCAGAGTTAGGTAAAACCATGCCATAGGGTTGATTTCCCCCGTCCTTTTCCTGAGGAATCTGTCCATCCATAAAAATCATTTAATAATGGCTATGCATTTCTCAACAAAGCTCCCTACCTGTGAAATACAGCTGCCAACAGAGACAGAGTTTGACTGTGAGGAGGCCAGCACACAGATGCTTTGCGTAAGGAGTCATGACATGCAAATTGAAAGGATCACTGCTGAGGGCATCTGTTACTGATCTCAAAAAGAGGAAGAAGGCAGCATTCCTGAACCATTTATACAGGAGCTCGTGAGCACAGGATACTGTGCTCATGGGGACTTTAATTACCTTGACAACTGCTGGTTGTGATGTTCCTATATCCTAAGCCAAAGCATTTTTTATTCCAGATAGGCCACCACAAAGGTCATCTTATGACATATAAAGGATAGATAATAAATAGAAACCCAAAGCTATTCTAGATTGAATGAATATTTACAGACAGAGAGTCCTAAATGAGCTCTAAACTTAGATCTACTTCTAAATATAGGCATAGCCTCAGTGCCACATGGGAAAGGAGGGAGCTGTGAGCTCTGTCTGGTACACAGCATCTTTCTAGGGAATTGCCAAGCGTGGTGCTGTGTGTGTCAATATAATAACCAGGCAAGCTTGCTTAAATGCTCACTCACATATATGCCTTCTCTCAGTTCTGTTGATGACTGCAGTACAAATAGAGTGATTTTCTCCCTGTGGACTACAGGCAGGAGAGGCTAGGTACCCTACGCAGAGAAAAGAGAGGAAAAGTCAAATTCAGGGTGAATCAGAGCAGAAGTCTAAATTAAGCTAAAAGATACTAGCTGCAACCTGGGGTCTAAGAGCAAAGGAACTATATATTGTAATTGTTCAGAAGAGCAAGTGAAGATGTCAGGCACTCTACAGACAAAAGGATGAGTAGAAGAAAAAAAAGGATATTATAAAGGGTTGGTGAAAGTAAGACTAGGCTTTACAGATACTGGAGAAACCAAATTATTGGAAGAAATAGGTGAAGGGGAAAATTCTGCAAGAATAAAACCAGACTGAAACTATGAACTGCCTCTTTAAAGGGTCAGGAAGTACAACCACAAAGACTTCGTAAAACCTGTGTCTGATGGAAACTCTCTCAGAGTTGCTGAATCCTTCTCTTTTGAACATGTTCCAAAGGTTATATGTATTTTATTTGTATTTCTGGTCCATTAGGCTCCTACTGTGAAGCCTTCACTCTATAGAGAACAGGGCTAATGCTTAACCTTACTGAGGTAAGCAGAGCCGAACAAGTCATGGAAGGGGAATTAGGCATGTAACAACACTTAACTTCACTACAAAGACTACAGCTCAATTATTTCTGTTAATTAGATCCCCTCTGCATGCGTAATAAATCCTCACTTGCGTGGAAAGGCGCTGAAGGCCATGAGCTGACAGACACCGTCAGGTGAGCATGGCTTGTTAACCACCTTGCAAGGCACGAGGAAAATCCCTTGTGGAAATGTTGCTGGACCTGCCTAGAAATGAAAGGCACAGACGTGTTGCTGAATGTAGGGCTTCATGTGTACCTCTTATACAACCCCAGAGGACTGTTCAAGGGACTAGTAAAAATCCCGTACTAGCACCTTTGGGCATATCTGGTATAACCTCCTCAGAGACGGACACTGCGATGGGTGGTCTCAGGCACAGCTTTTCCTTGTGCCTGACTTACATGGAGCTTTTATATTTATTTGTAATGTGCTTTATGTATTTATTCAAAAGTCTAATGACATTAAAATGAAAAATCTCATGCTGATTAAAAGCAGGTAGGGGAATAGCTGGGAAAATGAAATGCACCATACATAATCAGATCCAGATGACATGCAGCCCAGGGTTTCAAGGGAAAGAAGCTAATGAATATAGTGAACCTCTGGTAATTAGATTTGAACAGCCATGGCAAAGGGAGGGATGTAAGAGAAGGGGAGTGGAGGGGGGAATGCAAACATTTTGTAGATCTTAAAAGGGGGAATAAACAGAGGGAAAAAAGAGTTATACTAGCATAGGCTTACAAAAACCCACATCACTGACAGTAACCCCCAGAGGGATGACTGCAGAATGTTTCTCCACCTTTCCCTTTCAAATTCATCCCATCTTCTTTTCACTCACCACTTCCATGGTTGCGAGAGGTTGCTTCCTCTCAGCTCCTGTTCTGCACGCCCCTCCTCTGTTTTTGCCCCTATCACCCATTTCACTCTCTCTCTTATCTCGAGGGTTTTTCAGGATGAAGAGCCCTTCATGGACCATTCCTGTTTCTCTTTCTGTAACCTGCCCATCCTGCCTGTGCAGTTAGCAAGGCAATATTGCCCTGCATTGCCCCTTTTCTTTTATACTGTGCTAGGCTAAACCCTTAATTCTGGCTAAGTGCCTAAGACCTGCATTTCTTCAACATGGGAGCAGAGCCACTAAAATTGGCGGTGTATCTTGGGTGTTAAAAACCACACGTTATGTGCCTGCTTGGTAGAAAAGTTCAAGCATTAATTCCTTTTCATTCCTAAAGTATCTGGGAAGGAAGGTCCCCACTGTCACTGCTCAGGCCCATCTCCTCTCCTGCATGTGCTCAGACTCCTTTCGTGCCCATTGCAGCAGACACCCAGGACCTACCTGGCCCCATGGACCTACCTCCTCCTCGCCCAGAACCTCAGCTCAGCAGCTTCAACCACCCCGGGGGTGGTGGGCTGAGGACATTGCCGCTCCTGGCTCATCTCCATCCAGAGCTGAGCATCTAAGGGGCTTTTGTACAGCCCCAGCTTCCCGCCCGCACAGACAAAGGCCTCCTTCAAGATGCCGTGTGCCCTGAGGTGGGGAGCCACCATGGGGCTGCACCCCCAGGGGAACCCCATGCCGCTGCTGCCCACGCGAGCAGGGCAAGGGAACAAATGGGCCACAGTCTGCAGAGAAATTTGGTGGGTCTGGGGGTCTGATACTTGACATCGAGGCTTTGCAAGCCTTACTGAGAGGGTCTTTGGACAAATTCCTTGCATTGCATTGGAGTTAGAGCAGAACCCCACCAAGATGCAGTCCTGCCCCTCGCTACACCAGGGCAAGCCCCAGGACACTGCAGAGTCCTGTGTGTGAAGGAACCACAGAACTGAACTTCTGTTTGCTTTCCCCAGCTCTTTTTTTTTGTGTGTGTGTGGATAATGAATCCTTTTCAATTAAACCAAGAATCAGCATCGCTATTTGAATTGTACACTTTTATGCTGTGTACAAAGTCTTTAATGTCTTTCCAATAGAGAGTTATATAGAGTGTTAACAGAGCTGTCTGTTAGACAGCAATTCCACTCATGAAGCAGAAAGTGAGTTTAGATGGTGATAAAATACAGACCTTTTTCTTTTTTTCCTCTTGATGTCTTTGCTAAAGAGTGGAAGTTTCTCCTGGGATCTATTATTTGGGTTATAATCTCAACTACTTTTTGTCAGAATACTGAATCTCTGGACCAGAGAGATCAGGCTAACACTGAAAAAGTAAATTCCCTTTGGGAGTTTTAACACAACTCCTTTTTCTTCCCTAAGCCAGAAAATCCTTTAAAATCATTTTTAGTAAAGCTAGTGACCAAAGCACAGAAAGAGACCAAACCAGTTCACTTTGCACAGATTTCGAGTAAGAGAGCAACAACTCCTTGCAGCATGATGCATGCCTGATGGGTCAAAACGATTTGCTGGATCAGAAATATTTGATCTCCTCCCCAGGAGATGTTGATTGCAGCAGTAGACTTCCCATTTGCATATTGCACAGAGCAGCTCGGTGTGTTGGTTTTGAGGCAATCACATGTTAAAAGGCAATTTGGAGAAAATTACATATAGCTTCAGATGTCGTTCACAAAGGATGGGATTGTGGCATCTGTTTCTCATAACCTTTGAAACATTACACATGTTTCAGAATGGTACTGTTTCTTTAGAAGTAAACCATATAATCTCTGGATTTTTTAAATTAAACATGGTACATTTAATTTAGGCTATTGTTATTCTAAAAAAGACAATGCTAACCTTTTTTGACCTTCTCTGCGGTGTAAGTTGCTGTTGGCAAAGTCACTTTTGGTCTCTTTGTCTGATCCAGGAGCATATTTCATGAATTGCCTTATAATCTTAAGTGGTGACTAGACCTTTGTGTTCTAGATAAGGTCACAAAAACAATTTATCCAAGGCATTTGACAAAGAAAGGAAAAATTGCCCACTTTTCCCATCAAACATAATTACCATTCACCACATCTAAATGAAGCGCTTGTTGCATCTTTACTGGAGAACCGAAAGCCGCTATGAATCAGTTTATTTGTCCATTAGCACAAATCTGGTGCAGTGAAAACAGAGGAAATGGGCTTTATAATTAACCCTCTTAGTGCTCTGACAGAAAATTGATAGATCTGAAACGTATGCCGCAGCAGGCTTTTTTTTTTTTTCCTTTCCTTTATGAATTACCAAAAACCATAAGGAAAGCCTCCTTGCCCTCCCGCAGGAACACACAGGATCTGTAAGTGGACTGGGGAGATGACACAAGGGCAGGGGAGCAGGCAAACACAGAGCCGGGCTCCGCAAGTTTATTCAATTAGGTATTAAATGTTTGGAACAAGGTTTCATTTGCCAACAGCTGTATACAATCATTTGTGGTTTTGAGGCCAGGATAATTGGCATGTTATGAGCTTTTGCCTCAGCTTTTGGCATCTGCCCGAAAACCACAGGGGAAGAAGGACGGCTCGGCGCGGGGCTCAGCCGGGAGCCCTCCCTGGGGAGAGGGAGCGCAGGAGCCCACGGGCTCCCATGACAGGGTCTCCTTGGGGGTCTCTTGCCTTCTGTGATGTCTTCTCCATATTCGTTTGTGACCATATCCCTTTTGTTCATCCAGGGGAATGTCTCCAAGAAGGAAATCAGCCTGGCTTGTAGCTTCCCTCCCTTCGCCAGGAGGCTGGGGGTTGCTGAGACCCCATGGATGAGGCAGTACCTGCCACCAGCTGCTTCCCAAGCCCTGCAGGGTTTCTACGACCTCGAAAGTGTCCTCAGCATTTTATGGGTGTGAAAAGAGGTGGATCATGGGTGTTTCTGGTGGGCAGAGAGCTGCCAGTGAACAAACCGTGCCCAGGTCTCATGGGTGGGAATGGGGCAGATGGTGCCCACCAGCGTCTAGCAAGCCCTGGGGAGCTGGAGCAGCAGTCCTCACTAGATGGCATCCCGCCAGAGCCAAGATTGCTTCATGTGCATGGATTTATGCTTTTAACTAAATAAGACTGTTTTCGGGAAATCAGCTGAAGCTCCTTGCTAATTGGAAGCAGTGAGGGAATTTTATTTTCCATTTTGTGCTTCGGTCCTCAGCAATCCAACAGTCTGAGCTAAGTCCTTGTAGCTCAGAAGCTGCCACCAGCTCTTGTCCAGCAGTGACACGATCTCCCTAGCCTCAACCTCAGCCCTGTTTCTCTGTGGGGCATACATGGAACTGCACACACTCTACTCGTGGCATACTCTCCCCCATTTTGCACGTTCATTTCCTCCACCGATTGCACTGGGCTGCTGTCTGGGGAAGTGATGGCCACTTGCTGCATGTTGGTACAGAGCCCGGCACAAAAAGACCTAGCTAGGTTGAGACTCTTTGGCACCATAACAATATGAATATTACATGCTAATAACACTGTGTTGGAGCCATGATCGTCATATTATGAGTATCACTAGAGAGCTCACACAAACTCTTTTATTATCACCTACAGCCATTTACTTCCTTCTTCCTGTTGAAGGCAAGTCAGCCTTGAACTGCTCATCTGTCTAGCACTGTCGTAATCATCAGATCCTGGATTCTTAATTGCTTACACCTTAAAGAGATGTCATATTGCTTGTAGAGCAGCTCCTGACTAATGTCTAATAATCAGCCAGAGAAGAGGAGAGCTGAAACATGCAGTGCTACTCTGCATTAGTGTCCTTTGGTTATAATACTGGATTGCTTTTTCGCTGTGGTGCTCAGAGCTCTGCACAGAGAGGAACACTGTCGCTGCCATTTAAGGGGTGAAAAAGCTGGAGCATGATGAAGCAATGTGCCTTGCCCACAGTTACACAACAGATCAGCGAAAGTTGCTAGAACTAAATGCAAATCCACCAAAAGCCATGTCAGAGCCATCCCCCTAAGTGAGAAGTCCACGCAGTTATTAAGAATAACAGAGAGTATAATTCATCCCATATACATCTGAGAATAGAAGCCAGTTGTCTTTCCAGGCACTCGTGTAAAGTTTGGTTGGGGCAAGTCTGTTCTTAATGCCTGCCCTATGGCTTGTTAACAGGATGGAGAGATGCAAATGAAAGCCTTCAGACTTCACAACACACAAACTTCGCCTCTTCATCGCAGCACAGCATGTTCTGCTCCTGACGGTTGTGGTTTTATGGTGTCAGGTGGAGGACAGATGTTCACCTGCTCAGCCACAGTAGCAGCAAAGCTCAAAGCAACCTGTGAGCAAAAAGAGGCCACCTACATCTACATCCAGCCGCTTCGCCATCAGGCAGGAGCCCTCCGGATTTATTTGCCTATACGTCTCATCTAATTTCCTCCCAGCACACTCAAGCGATGGAGCCCCCGCACTTTTCCTGGGCAAATCGTTCCTTCCAGCAGCAGTCCCCTGCCCTGCTGGTGAGGCTCCCCCCCTCCCCACACGGCTCATTTAACTTTTCCCTCCCCATCCTCGCTCCTTGGCGCGGATGCAGGGCGCGCTTGGGACTGTCATCATTCCCCCTCCCAATCGCCCCGTTACGCTTGCTCATCTGGAGCCCATCTGTGCCGTGCTGGTAATGAACTCCTTTTGCACTGGGGAGCAGGAGCCTGGAGGGCTGAGTAGCTGGGGAATCCCTCCGAAGCCCCCGGCGCGGCTGTTGCACCGAGACGGGTAATGGAGCTCTGCAGCGCTGGGGTAGCTGCTCGAAACCCAATAGCCTGCGAAGTGCGGGGGGTCGCTTGGGATGACCCGCGGCTTTCGTCCAGATGAAACCCTATGAATCTCGCGTCTGGCTTTGGTGCTGTTTATAGCATGGTTGTTTAGCAGCTATGAAGCTCCGGGTGTATTTGTGGATCTCTGAAATTGCAAGTCCCCTGGGTGCCCCAATATTACAGCGACAGAAGATGCCATATACATGCCTACGAAGAGAGCATTAGGGTGAAATCTCTGTCCTACTTGCTCAAATGGAAAACTCACATCAGCTTCTGCAGACCTATGTTTTCACCCTTTCTCTTCAAAGCTAAGTTTCTATTGGGGTTGCCCTGCACTGTAGTGCAGAGCATTGCTAACAAATCCCAAATGCACTGGGCGCTGGAAAAAGCTCAGCAAATAATGCAACGGAGAAGGATCTGATGTCAGGAGGTGGTGAGGGGTTTTGCCAGCAGCTTCAGAAACATTTGGTGAGGAGATGATTGCACAAAAAGACAAAAAAAGCAGCATGGCTGGGCTGGAGCTCACTGGTGACATGAGTGCAGGGAAAGAAAAGGAAATGAATGAAAAAGGGTAACTTCCTAAAAAACAGAGACCACCAGAGCAATTGCATCCTCTTGCAACCCCCCTCTAATTACTGTTAACACTTTTCCTCCTGCTCCTCCCAACCCAGAAAAGTTATTTTTTTTAAGAGAAACAGTATATGCAATGCTTGGATCAGGGAGCAGTGGCACTTCAGTCTGTTTTCTTTCTGTCACCAATCGTTTCAGTGACTCTGGGCACAGCCTGACTGAGTTTGGAGCCCAGCATTCAGAACGTCTGTACTGTGTGGAGAATAAATAAGTCCTAAGCAAGGGTAAGTATTGATCCATGTGGGTCTTCTGTGCTTAGAGGGCTCTGAGCAGCTCAGGTGAGGAAGCTAAGCTAATAAGACCAATGATTTTCTCCAGAGTTTTTGTACTGTATATGGGGCTGCAGCTGTCTACAACACCACAGAGCTGGTACCTGCAAAAGTATCAATTTTTTTTGTGAATCTGTATGAACAGAGACTGGCTTTTACACTCAAAGCTAGAGCTAGGTAGCACATGGGAATACATGGGATGTGAGCCAGGGTTTAGCGGTCGCCCTTTCTGCTGCAGCATGTGTCTGAAGCCCACTGGGAGGCTGATTACTGAGAGCCCGAGGGCAAAGCTCTCCACAGCAGAGAGCTGCTGACAGGGTGAGATGGAAAGGGCTGCACCAGCCACTGTGTTCACATGGGTAAAGATACTGCTGTCCAAAGGGAGAGGAAACTGTTGTCTAGAAGAAAGAAAAAATAACAAGGAATTTCTTCTCTGTGCTCCTCATATGCAGCCTGAGCTCAGGGCTGAGTTAATCAGGTGATCGTAGGCCTGGATGGAGGTGACAGAGATAGCCAGCTAAGGCGGAGGTGGTGTGAAGGAAAGGTGCAGCATTCAGCTGTGTCACCTTCAAAGACACTAATCTTGCACACTTGCTTCTACCTGGAGGAAGCAGCACTGCGGCCCATTTCAGACAGTGGAAGCGGGATCATACCCGCGATGTTCCTTTGGAAACGCCTTTCTTACTTGCTGGGGAGGAGGAAGAAGAAGACAGGGGTCCCCTCAGCTGATAGAAATGAGGTCTTTAATAAGCCATCTGATGATTTCCTGGAGGGTGCACAGGTCAAGGAGGAAAAGCAGATGAAAGAATTAGTGAGCAAGTGCCGCTGGTTTGGTAAAGCCAGCCAAGAGTTGATAATTCAATAGGCTCTTTGTGAATTCTTTGGTTTGGTTTTACTCTGTGTCCCCCTGCTACTTCCCTGTCATTAAGCAACCTCTGGAAAAGCATGATTAAAATCAAAACCAAACCCCAGCAGCCAAACAGGGAGGCACTGCTAGAAATAGGATCCTAGCTTTTATAATCTCATCTGCTTCCTTATAAAACCGGTGGGATCAGCTTTCTCTACTCCGTGCACTAAAGAGATTGTAGGGTTGAGGGTGTTTCTTATGCAAGGACGTGCTGGGTTTGGAATACATAGCCCCCTTTCCTCATCCCTCCTAATCCTCTTTGCCTTTCCTTGCATTAGTTTGCACTCCTCTAACTGCTTGTAAACCAGAACTCTGGCAGCAAACATGAACTCTCAAATGGATTGAGTGTGAGCTTCATGAGTGAGCACACAGAGGTCTCCTTTCAGACCTCATGTCCACGGAGATGGCTGGCTGAGTTATGGGGATGTTCAAACTCTGGTCTGTAATTTGCTATAAATTGATACATCTTTATGCTGGATTGTACGCTGGCATAAGAATTGTTTTTAAAGCTTGGCACATGGGAATTCTTCTCCAACTATTCACGGCTTCTCACAGCACAGGGATTAGGGTTTCCAATGAAAGGACTGGGCATTTCTTATGTGCAACACTTTGTTTAAATGGTACTCCAGTGCCAGAGGAAGCCAAAAGCCAAACATTTAAGTGGGTTCACAAACAGAGGTCAGATCAATTCAGGAAAGACTACCCCATTAGCAGTGGTTAAAGGGGACAACACAGATGGCCAGAAGAAAGAGTCAACATATGGAGAGAGCCCTCAACAGGCTGGAAGGTTGCCCAGAAGGGGTGGCATGAAGAATTGGGCTCTCCTTTGCTGGAAATATTCATAACTGGATTTGACAGGGCACTGGATAACCTCATCTGGGCCCTGCTCTCAATAGACCAGATGATCCTCATGGCAGGGACCCAACCCAGACTTTCTGTAGTTCTGTGGATTCAAGCCCGAAACCAGAAATTCAGGCTGAGGGGAGGATTCTTTTTCCTTTGTCTTGCTTCTTTTATTTTTCTAGATACCTGCTACTGCAGAAATGATGTGCTGGGCTGGGTATGTCCAACCTGAAAAAGCACATCAGTTTTCATATTCTTAAGATCCCTTTGCTGTAAAACACCATTTTTCTTTCCAATGAGGGTGGCTGTAAATTCAAAATTCACACCAGACATAGGGCAGCCTTTTGACACAGCCATGCAGTAGCAGGGTTAAACTATAATCTTCAGATGAATAGTTAGCTGCTGCCCAGAAAAAAAGAATTGGGAAAAAAAAAAAAAAAAAACAGAACAAAACAAACAAACAAACAAACAAAAACAAGCAAACAAATAGATAAACAAAAATAACCAGAAGTCAACTGGGAATAAGAAGGAAGCAAGGGTGCATGTCCTGAACATCCCTGCTTCCATCAATAAAGCTGTTTCTCGTACGTGTGCATGTCAGTGAGTACCATGTATTACCAAGCTGGAGCTGAGTGCTTAGCAGATAGTGTTACTTGCAAAACCACGGCCCCCAGAGGACCATCTTCAGTCAATCTGAGATGGTTGTTGGTTCACTCGAGCACCTCCTGACTTACGTCCAGGGAGACAGCGGCACTCTGTAATGGCTGTAACAGCCTGCGAGCAGGGGAAGGAGGCAGCCAAGTGGAAGGAGGTCTGGTGGGAGTGAATCACCACTGCCGATACCTGATGGAAAGAGCCCTCACAGAGTGACCTCAGACTGTGGCAAGACACCCTCAGAAGGCCACTCATGCTCCTTTGATGCCCAGGGATGAGCTGAGCTGCTTGAGCTGAAGGTGTGGCCTCTTGCTGCACTGCTTTTCTTAACACAATAGCAGGTACAGTACCTGGTGTCCCAGACTCTCGGACCTCTTCACTTCAAGGCCTTAGTTCTCAGCAGGGCACTGATCTGGAACAGTGACTTGCTGGCTTTGTTTCTGGCCCAAACCAAAGCTTTCTCTGCTCTGTGCTTCAGGTAAAAACGCTGCTGTGGCCAGCAGTCTTTCATCTCACCCCACCTACCTGCTTTCTCGGTTCTGCCTGCAGAGCCCACATGTTCCTTCTGTTCATTCTCAAAACAACCATGCCAACATACTCTCTCTATCTCTTTCTTTTCTTTTTTTTTTTTTTTTTTTTTTTTTTTCCATAAGAAAGCCAAGATGGAAGAAGCTTGTGCTAACAAGCCGCAGTGAGCATGCTTAGCTTCGAAAAGCCAGTAACAACAGGGGCACCACTCTCAGATTTCCTCAAAGCTCTGCTGTAAGCAGCGATGAGCAAAGCAACAAACCCATTGTGGAGTCAGCCACTGGCAGGGGATGTTTTGTTAAAAAATGCTGCCCTGGGGTATTGCAGGCACTGCAGGGTCCTGGTGAAGCCTGAGAGAAAACTCCCAGGGGCGCAGTGGTGGCTGTGCAAGACCCTGGGGGATAACGACCCATTGATGCAGTGTACTTACAAGGATTTCACATCAAATTTAGGTTATTATCTACTAAACATCTCACATCATCTAGAAACTGTGTCAGATCTCAGGGTTTCACAGTAGTGCCTGATACAGGCAGCAAAGTTCTCAGAGTCTGGGTCTTCACATGGCTGCAAGCAGCTGAATCTGCTCTCGAGTCCAAGTAAATGTCAAAAATCCTAATATTCAAACACACACTAAAAATAATACTGTAGACCAGACTATTCATTTATGGTGAATTCCAAGTGATGGCCTCATTTGCTGAAGGATTTGAAACAGTGGTTATTTTTCCAAACTGATGAAACAATCTTTGTGTCATTTTGTTCTGATCCTGAATATAAGCCAGGCTCTGCCTGCAGCCACTCTCCTGTGCCACTCCTGTTGGCTTCAGCTGAATTAATTGCCAGACATGAGGCAGGTCTAAGCGAGAGCCTGAACTCAAGAGAAACAGAGATCCTGGTCCTGAGTGAGTAGGTGCGAGCAGATGAACCCTTTGGTCTGCCACATGAGCCCCACACTTTACATTTTCTGTCTGTGTTCCCTGTGTACCCTCTAATCTCTTTGACCTGCCTTTCTCCATATGTCTAAGTGGTGCTTAGAGTGGGGCCCTCACAGGATTACTATACAGATTATAGTTATACCCGTACATGATGTTAAGGTTGAAAAACCAAGTACTCAAAAGTATGGAAACATTACAATTAATATTGCCTTTGTACTCCACTATGCAATTAATTTTTTTCTATAAAATGGTCTCATTCAACATAGAGGATTTAGGCATCCTGGCAAATAACCAGAACAGCTTGCAAGACTCCTGCTCCATTGTCTTACAGAAAATGAAAGATGTGTCAATGCTGTATTCTTGGAGTGGACTTGAAGGCTCAAGCTATGCAGAGGTCAGCCACGGCATCAAGATCACAGCTTTTCTTCTGCGGCTGCTACTGTTTTCTGCACAGCTTGCTCACTGTGAGCGCATGCTTTCTGGACACCTGATAACCCCTGCTCTTCCCATAGGGTCTCCAGCATGGGCCGTGCTGTGAGCTCCTACAGCAAAGCAGGAACAGCGGGCTGGATGAGGCCGTGTGCTGGGGAACGTGCTGGTGGCATCAGCCCTTGTCCTGGCTGTGCCCTCCCTCCTGTCCAGCACCATGGCTACAGGAGAACGATGCTGGATGGCCATCAGGCCAATGGATCAGAGAAGGTGGTGGACAGAAAATATCTCAGCAGGAGCTAATGCTTACTTCTAGCCCAGATCACTTCCTGGCAAGGCTGTGCGAATGGCAAGGATGAGAGTGAAGACTAGGGAAGAAGGACTTACCTCAGCTTTCCTCTGAACAAAATGCAGAGAAGATACCCTTCCAGAGCCTCTTTTAGCCTTTGCCAGTGTTTTTTGTTTTTTGTAGTTCGTTTTTTTTTTTTTTTAATTTTTTGATTTTTGGTTTTCCCATGTTGCCTATCATGTTAAGTGAGGACTGAGGGAGGAGGAAATCTAGGGAAGAGATCTTGGGCTGTGGTGCTGAGTGGCTAAATGTGGCCCAGAATAACTGAGTCCTTCCCACTCAGCACCTCGGAGATGTTAAACAAGTCACTTCAGCCAAAAGTTTTGCAGACAGTACTTTTTTGCTTCCTCATTTTTTGAGCTCTTTCAAGTCCTTGCTCCAAACCACAAGAGCACTTGGGCTTCTACAAGAAGATGCCATCTGATTTTGTCAACACAGCCATTAGTCTCCAGTCTCCTCAGATATGGCTAACCTGCTTCACCAAAAATTCAGTCTGGGGCAACCCCCAGGAATGTAAACTTTCAGCCCGCAAGGTGAAGTGTTGGCACACTGATAAATACCTCAGATCAGGCTCCTGGAATGGGAAGCATTTGGCAAAGCTATAAAGAGGCGAAACCAACCCACAATACTTGAGAATAGAGCTTGTCCCTATAAATAATAAAAAGGAGCAGCTGCTATCTAATAAAGTCAAAGCATGATGCAAAAATGTCCTCCAGGGTATTTTTATATGTTTGCAGGAATTGGTGTACAGCTGAAGTGGTTGTACAGAATGCCTCTTTGAGGCTATTTAGATTTTATCTGTGCTTTAAAGTGAGGGTGCCTGGGCTTCCAACAGGCAGTGTGACTGGATGGCTGTGTCGCTCCAGCACCCTGCTCCCAGGGGAAGATGTGCAGAAGTGCTCTATCTGAGGCCCTTTATCCCATTTTCAGAAAAGACTCAGGCATCTATGTCCCCACACCTTAGATCCAAAATCTAGGTAACTAGGCTTCTACATTACTGTGGTGTTTGTGGTTCTTCTGCTTCATTTCTCAGCTGAAGATATGAAAGTAATGTAAATTAAAGTGCCACATTTAAGTTTCCAAAACTTGGGGAAAGTTTTTCTCTGGATACCAACATGTTGTAAAGGTGAGGTGTTTAGTGCCCAGCACAGGCTGCCAGTTTGTGCACTTTCATGCAGCTTGGGCCTTTATTGAAGTTAATCTTGACTACATGAGAAGCTCCTGCTACTGCCTTTTATGTACTCTCCTTCTCCTTTCCGCCTTTCTTTTCCTCCTTTCTTCCTTACCTTTCACATCATAGTCACCACATCCTTGAAATGGGAGGAGAGAAATTAAAAGAAAACATTCAGCACTTTAAGTGTTTTTAAACCACCAGAAATCGGTAGAAGCTTGACGAGGTCACCCCTGGAAATAATCCAGCTGGTAAACTCCTTTTGGATGTCACCCCTCCAAGAGCAGTGCCATTTCCTCATGGTGTGGGTGTACTTATTTACTGTGTCATTAAAGTTGTTTTCTTTTGGGTAGCCTTTAAGGACCTTCCCTGGGGATTCATCAGGCTGGGCAGCAAGCCAAGTGGAACCCCCTAACGTTAAGTGCTCAGCTCCGTTGGACACAAACCACTCAGTATTTCAAAGTCAACAAAAGTGATACAGATCCAATTTGTTTCCAGTAGGAGAGGAATAATGGGCAGGTAACACACTGAGCCCATCACAACGGACAAGCAATGCTGTGGCAACTGCCCCTTCTTCAGGCACGAGTGGTGTGGTGCTGCACACTCATGGCTGCAAGTCGTATTTCAGATCCTTTGCTCTGCTTGCCATGGCTCAAGAGACAACAAGACTGATGCTCCAAAATGCCATGCTCTGTCACTCTGATGAGCTCTTGTGGCCACCGAGTCCCACCAAGGCTGAAAACCTTCCCCCCTGCCCTGCTTAAGGTACTCAAAGTCTGATGCTGAGTTTCTTAGTTGCAGCAGGACAGCGCTGCTCATTGACCACTCCTGGGACAGCTGACAGCAGAGGACCCCGGAGCAGCTGCTGAACCCCTGTCCTGGGAGGTCTTCAAGCCTTGACTGACAAAGCCATGCTTGACTGACCTGGCCTTGGTGAAGTCCTTCTTCAAACAGGAGGCTGGACTATGCGGTCTCCAGCCAACATTTCCTATGATTTTTACAAAACAAATTAAAGAAGTTTTGCTAAACTATTTTTTTTTCTTTTCAGTGGGATTGGTGGTGTGACTAGTGTTTACTACTGTGTACGTTGGCACCAGCACAGCTTCCCCCTTGATGCTGTACAATATTTTGGTGAAGAAATGTGAGCAGTGAAGAAAATCGGTGTGACTCTTACTGATGGACTTGGAAGCAGACTAAATGAGAGGTCCTGAAATGAAATGGAAGATGGGGAAGTGTAAGCGTGCACAGCAATATCGAGCAGTGCATTTCTGGCAAACATCCTTGCAAAGAGTAGCAGGATGCTTATTTCATCCTTCCACAAATGAGCTGGAAGAAAAGCCCCCGGCAAAGCCTGCAGATGATCAAGAGATTTCAAGGGAGCTGAACGCTGCCCTGAGAAGCAGACAGGGAAACCAAGAGAGGGGAATCACAGGAGTACCGTTTCCTTTTCTGGGGTCCATGAATCAGGAAGGATGCTGAAAAACTGGGGAGAATTCAGTGAAAAGTCATGGTAATTACTGACCTGTTACATTAAGCATCTGCTTTGGTGCTGGGGGAAGTGGAGACTAAAATGCAGTGTTAACAGTAAGACAGACACAAGCACTAGGGCATGAACATCCTTTAACTTTAATAACTCAGAGCTGACGAGAAAAAAAAAATCTCTTCATTTCACTCCTCTTCCCAACACTTCTGCAGCTACCTATTGCTCTGCTTGAGAGAAACCTGATGAAGCCTTACTTTTCTGGTCATTTGTGAATATTCATTCTGGTTGTTTTTTTAAATACAGAAAATTATTAGTTCACATGGCAGGGAAACGCTTTCCAAAAAATGCAACTTGTAAAAGAACTTAAAGCAAACCTTAAAAACCAACCTTCATAGCTTTTAATATGCCTGCTTCTTTTGGCGAAAAAGCCAAAGCATTTTACTTCAAAATAAAGAAGTCAGTAATTACAAACATATATGTTTGTCCTACCCCCCACCTTTCTACACAGAAAGAATTTAAATGAGTGAATACAGTGGGTTTTCCCCAAAATAACAGAGATTTTATTGGGTATGTTAATAGACATTTAACTTTAACGCATGCCGCTATAAACATTTCTCCAAAATTCACCAGGGAACCAGGACTTTATCACTCGAGGAGTCCTGCGTGACTCTGTGACATGCTATGATGCTGGAGAATGATCTGATAGACCTAGCTGACAACCAGCTGGCACCCTGCTGCATATCTGCAAAGCCGTCACACCGCTGGGAGCACCAGAAAACCTGAGACTAATGTGCACCCATTTCCCAGCCTGCAGAGCAGCACGGACTAACAGGGCTGCAGCAGTCTCGTGCAAGCAAGGCATGAGGTAAAGTGCCTGACCCCGGTTGTTACTACTGCTAATTATTATTATTATTTTTTTTCATTTGAAATGTAATTCAGAAGTTGCTGCATCGTTCAGCCCTCAACATTAATGAAGGTTCACTTTAAAAAGACAACAAAACAATGAATTTTTGAGAAGACTGTTGTAATACTGCTTTTTGATCGTCCTTCAATTATTTTTTTGTATTTGTAAAAGTATAAGCAACAGTCTACAATTTAGATAGTAGCAGGGTTTTTTTCTTTACTTTTTTTTTAAGATAATGATTTCTGTTAACTTCTTGATGAAGAGCAGATATTTTAATTTACTTTCATTTGGAGACATTTCATCCAGCTCATGAAATGGAGAAAATGTCTTATCTGTCCTAGTGTATTAAGAGAGGAAGAACTCTAATAACTGAATTCATCATCATTTTATTCTTGCTCTGAGGTCTGTAAGGCTCTGCAAGTCTTGCTGGTCTTCTTTTTGAGGGCTTCCAATGTAAATTTCCATGGAAATTTTTCCATGGAAATGTGGACATGCAAGAGGAGACCAAGCTCCAAACTCTTCCTGTAGTCAAGAGAAACAGCAGGAGCTTTGCTATATTCTAGCCAATTGTGCTAGCAAAAGCAGTCTGTCCCCTGGGAACTAAAAGTTCGGTGGGTGGGGGGATAATTGACAGTCTTCATTTATTGAGAAAATGAGATTACTGGTTATAAAACATGAGACCTCTGGCTATTTTAGGACAGATGCAACTTTCAAGGCTAAAGGCATTCTTTTGCTTTAGAGCTCACATTTGACTTGTGGGTGGCAAAGGACAGAGCGATTCGCCAGGCTAAGGAAGATTCTGGCTAGCTGGAGGATCAACCATCACCAGAGCTGATCCTTTTTTTGGTGGTTTCCACAATGGATTCTCCAATTGGTGACTAAAGGCATTTCAGGTTTCCTTCCAGCACAGTCCTAGGGATGGACAGATGAGGGCAGTTAAAAGGGATGGGAGAAGACAAAAGCAATGAGAGGGCTTGGCAAGGTGACCAGGAGCCGACCCATCAGCGGGATGTGAATGGAGGTCTGCGGGGGGGGCCCTGCAGACCAGTCAGACTGTGTCCCATACCTATGGGGCGAGGAGTTGCAGAGCTGCCAACCAGCCTGGGAGAGGCTGGTAGTGCTGAGCAAACAGGCTGCCGTGTGAAACAGAGACAAGATGACAAGGAGAGAGGGACTGGTGCTAGCAGGGATTAGTAGCAGTGGTGGGGAGTTCGTGTTGGACGTGCCAGCAGACAAATGGTGCAAGCCGTTCCTCAGAGCATCTTGACCTCCCTCTAGCACGGAAGCAACTGATTTTAAAGTATTAAAACAGCTGATGGCTTGCAGATTTCAGGAGACAGCCAGCCTTAGAAAGGGCAAAAGTTTTTCTCATCCTCTTTGTAGAAGGACTTGGATAATCCTGACTGGGGGACAATACATCCCAGCAACCCTTCTCTCCATAGCTAACAGTTTTTTTTCTTCAGTCACTTACCCACCTGGATCTCTCTTTTTCTTTCTTCCTTTTTTTTTTTTTTTTTTTGATAAATAAATAAGGATCTGAATAAGCAGGCATGTAAGCTTTCAGTCAGATGTTTAAAGGCCAGTGCTGTGACTGCTGTGTGCCATGCTCACTTTCCATAGTCCTTTAATGACAGCTTTCATATACAGAAGATAAGCACCGGAATATGTATGACACAGCCCTGACTGCTTAACAACCCCCCAGTGTTAATCCCTAGGTAAACTTGAGATTTTTATCATAGGAGCTTAAGACACTGATAGAAGGGTTCCTGCAGCAACATCCGCCCACCCACCAACACTTACAGTGTAATGGGTGCTTTCATGACAAGCGGTAATCTTCCTCTCCTTGTGGCATCTCTGTCAGACCTCACCATCAGAGCACATAGGCACTGATTTTGCTCGCTTGGATAGCTGAGAAGGAGATGGAGCGGGATTTATGAGACTCTGCTGCAGGACTTCAATCAAGCACACAAGATTTGTGCCTCAGAAGGCGAGTTTCAGAGAAACATCTGAGTGATGTGAGGAAAAATCCCTTCCCGGTGGCCATGGGAGCGCTGGTGCAAGCCTCCAGCATGAAGGTGTGGGTCTATGGCACTCATGAGTTGTGCAAGCCCATGGGCCACCATCCTCATGCAGCACCTGTCATTCTTGGTGGCATCTTGCCCAGGAAGGGACAACTCACCTCAGTGCTAGTCCCAGTGTCCCTGTTTTCTGAAGATATCAAACAGCAGTATTGTAGAAACCTGAGTGTATCATAGCTGTGGGTATGTGACAGGAACCTTGTGGTTACTCTAACGATGGCATTATGAATGTTTCACTGTTTCCTGTCATCTCATACCTACTGGGCAAGTTCTGTCTCATGGGGAGCGTCTTCCTCTGACAGACACAGGCAGCAAGTTCTGTGATAGAGGTGGCAAATAAGCAAAAGAAAGAGAGAATGACAGAGATCTTTAATCAGAATTTGGTGGCTAAAGCTTCAGTCTAACAAAATCTATAGAAAAAAAAAAGAAGAACTGGATGAGTCAGGTCGTCCCAGGGCATCTGATGCTACCACAAACCATTTGAGCTTTGCTTATGTAATTTCATTATCAGGCACAGCATGATGTTAGGCATGCACATATGTAATGCTGGGGCTCCCCCTTCCCAGGTTCTCTGCTCCATTAGCCAGTGATATCAATTCATCACATTCAGGGAGGGGAAAAATACATATATATATATATATATTAAGGATTTCTAAGGATTAGAGATGGACAAAAGCAAAATTTTAGCTCAAAACCTATTTCAGGCAGTTGAAATCTCTTTTTCCCTGGTCAAGTATGAGTGCCTTAGTTTTTGACAGCTGCCATATCTGTACGCAGGCTGTAACTAAGATTGGGAGGATCTGTGGTTATATGGGTGGTTCGCTCCTGTCTGAACTGAAATATGTGTCCAGGGCTGTAGCAGAGCCCCATTCTCTAATATAAAATCCATTTGATAATTTAAGACACCCAAACGCACTCATGTTTGCGCAAAGCATTGCTCAGCTGTCCCACAGGCAGAGAGGCAGGCTGTAATTTTAAGCAGCAGCTCATCAGATTCCCAGCCATCACCTACTAATTAACCCACCGAAGCGCTCTCTATTGGAGTCTCACTTCCAGAAAAAGGCTGACAGTTTTTCTGCCTTTTTGTTATGCCTCCCCAAGGAGCAATCTAACCTGACAAAGTGTTTTTCAGACCCACCAGCATAAGCATCTTTGGCGGGGGTATATGAACCGGTAACCTCAGCCGTATTCCCCAAATGGTCTTCAAAACCGAAGGTTTGAAGAGATGCAGCTTGGCTCCTGGTGGAGGGTCACCTCCAGCCTGAACGAGCACTGTCCACCAGGACCCTCAGTAGTTTTGGGATCAGGATGGGACCCTCAGCACCCCCCTTTGCATAGCTGCCCTGAAATCCTATTGCAAACACATCCTGCTCTCAGGTAAGGGGCAATTTAGCCCCACTGCTCATTTATAATTGGAAAGATACAGCACGGACTGTGCCCCGCTGAACGAAGCATGAGGACCTGCCAGGCTGCGTGAGCACCCCTGTGGGCTTAGCCGGCTTACGGGGGGCACCAGGATGTGGGATGAGCAGAGCAGAGAACTCATTTCTGCTCCCTGGGGAATTTCATGCTCCATCAGTATCACAGCCTTGCGCGGAGATGAAATATTATGCAGAGCGAGAATGCCTTCATCGTATAAATCAAGCCAAGGAAACATGAACAAAGCCCTTTCTGTGCTCATTCCCCACAGCCCTGCTGCTTCACAGAGTGAATGCTCCATCCTAAACTTCATGACCAAAGCCTTTTGCTAAGAACAGATGAATTTCATGCTTTTTCCAGGGTGGATGGGTACTCATCTGTGGAGCCATCAGGGAACTAGCCTTTCCCCATTAATCTGTCCTTGATCTTAATAAGAGTACAACAAAGCGAAAGTACTCTTAGACTTAAAAAAATCAGAAGGCATCAAAAGGCAGCTCGTCCACCACCTTTCTGCAGAGGGGGAGAGCAGCTAGCACTGATAACGATATTAAAAGTGGGGATTAAGCAGTGGAGCTCTGGGGAAGCCAGCATATGGCAGGCCACTGACCCGTCCCATATGCAGCCGTATTGTTCCCTGCCTGCTCTGCCCCTGCTTGCTTGCTTTCCCCCCCAAGCAGGGACTGTGCCTGCGATCTGCTCAAACCTGACATTTGCACATGAAGTGTGCAGCGGGGCGGTGCAGAGAGCCAGGGTGACCTGGGCCACTCTACAGCACCTTGGCAATTAGGCTCAGCAAAAAAGAAAAGACCTGCAGTGCTGTTGGAGAGGTGGCTCTGGGTGGGTTGGTGGAGAGCTGCTTGCTCTCATTCAGCTGGCGGGTATGAAGGAACCTCTTGGGCACAACTGGAACCTATGTAATCCTCTGCAAAAGAGATATTCAAATGTCCTGCTGCTTGCAGCAGTTCCTGGCAGCTTTCACAATGCAGGACCACCAAAGAAATCCCAAACTAATTAAAATGATATAGCTATTTTAAAATTCTACAAGCCATTAATCCCCAACATGTTCCTCAGCCAGAATTCTGCCGTTTTATTTGATTTCTATCTAAAACCATAAACTAAGCCTCATTCACTGGTGAAGTTTCAAATTTACTGAGACAAGCTTGAGCTACAGGGGCTTTTAAGAGCTTTTAGAGCATGACTTTTATTCCCCACGCTGCCACTTTTGTTGGCATTTTTCAGGTGGCCCTCTATCACATATCCACAGCCCCACTTTCTTCTCTGTAGGCACAACTATTAAGCTGATATTGTTATGAGTGCATGCGCATCAAGGAAAAGATGCCCTTTCTGTCATAATATATCATCGTGACCTAAATTACTCTATGGGACAGTAGATATTTGGAAAGTCTTCTTCACCATGCATGTGACCAAGCTTGGGAGCAAGTACCCAGGGAAGATGGGCAATCTCCATCCTCAGAGGTGTCCAAAGCTCAGGTGGGCACAGCCATGAGCACCTTGGTCTCCCTGGCCTTGCTTGGAGTGGTGTCCTGAAGCAGGGATCTCCTAAGGCCCCTTCGCACCTGCAATGCCACAGGACCCTACGTCCTCTGAATAATGACTCTGGCACTGAAGAGATCAGGGCAGTCAGTATTTCATCAGCTGCAGGCCATGTCCCGTGCCGGGAATGAGGGAGATGGAGAGTGGGGCAGAGAGGGATAGTGCTGGCAGTGAGGCTCTGGTGATGCTTGGGTACCACCGATGGCCGGTGGCACTGATGCTGCAGGAAGGGAGGCGGGCTGCACTGCTCAGCAAGCGGTGGGGGCCACCCAGGAACAGAGCAGAAAAAGAAGGAAATCTGATAAAACTGATGCAAAAAGGGCTCAGGGCTCCATGGAAAACATCGCATGACCGCGGCTGGTGAAACAGCCTCCCTAAAACCTCAGGGTGAAGGATGGCACAGGCTGCTGAGGCTCGCCTGGTGCAGTGCAGGGAGCAAAGCCTCCGTGTGATTTCTCTATTACACACTGAGTCAAGCCAAAGGCTGGCACGTCCTGTGAGTGCCGAGGACCTGCCAGAGACTGAATGGGAGCATTGTGTGTCAGCTGCTGCTGTCAGGAACCAGGTCCGCAGTCAGGCACCGTCTGCAGAGGCTCTTTTCTGCTGAGGAGCACTTTAATTTCTCGCTCACTCGGTGGCATCAATGCAGATGCTTGTACCTTTGTGCTCCCCGTGCAGGGAGGCCTTTTCACCGGGCTCCGTGCAGCAGGAGGCAGGGGAGGGGAGAGTGCTTCTTAATGGAAAAGCAGCAAGATCCCAGTCGGCAGAACAAGAGCAGGGCAGAGCAACTTTATCAAGGCTACTTGGCCTTAGAGAATGAATGTAAAAGTGAGAAAACCAAAGCAGTGTTACAAAATCCCTGATGTGGATGGACCTAGGCCTTCAGAGGGGTCACCCAGAGGTTTGGAATACATTTGATCCATTGAAGACTTTTTCGTTAAGAGATGGGTGGGCTGGAGCTCTCACATTTCTTTGGTTTTTGATTACTGGGACAGCACATAAGCATGCGCCGACGGCCAGATCAATATCCTGGAGGTGGGTTCAATGTGCAGAAAATGCATGATTTTGCTCTTCTCTCAACTCGAGTTTTCCGCTCATTTAATGCAGCTGATTCATGCCTGTCCCCACTTACTCTGCAAGGAGGACCAGAAGAATTGGGTCCCTGGGGACTCTTTGCCAGGGTGCTCTCTGTAGCTAGCTGACTTGCAACAGGCTGCGCGCACAAGGAAGAGATTAGTGGGGTGCCTTTATTCTGGCTGCAGCTCCTCTGAAGTAACAGGAGTTGCAGCACAGATTAATTTGGACCGGGGTTTTTACTTGACCATCATTATAAAAGAAGGTTGTTCAGGTCTGAGGAGAAACAAAGACACTGCGTCCTTTGTAATTCAAATGTGTTTTCTGCTTCAATAAGCTTCAGAGAGTGATGGACAAAAAAAACATTGTACAGGGATGTCTGTGGCTTCGCTCTTATTCTTCTGCAATGTGCAACTTCAAAAGAAGGCATTTTAATTTGACAGATGGACATTTAATCATAAATAATAATGGATAGTGGTTCTTAAGTCACAAGCGTGCGGCTCCTCTGCACCTGTAGTCACCCTCCCTTAAATATGAAGCCTCTCCTCTGCCCAGACCTTGCAGCCCATTTTTCCCTGTTTCTCTACGAAGTGTCCCTGCCCTTTAGGCAGGTGACCCAGCAGATCTCAGCTCCTGCAGACACCCATCCCTCCTGGCATGGTGACTTGAGGCAGGGACCACTGTGGGACCTGCCCGACCGTGGGCTGGAAGACTGTGAGTCTGGTGTGCCGAGAGCACGAGGCAGTGTTTGCTCGTGTCCACCTGTCTCTGGCCGTCTGCTCCCTCTTGTCTCATGTTTGAATAACGAGGCTCCCCGGGGAAGAGGCAACCTTTTTGTGCCGCTCGTGGCACAATGGGGCCGCCGTAGGGGCTGGATGTTATAACGATAATGAAGTATGCAGTGACACTGAGTTCCACGGGCACGGACATGACAAAAAGAAGAATGAGACTAAGGCAGGGGATACTGACTGTAAGGGAAAAAAGGGGGCTATTTTGCATCAAGGTTTGCCCAAACCTGCACACATGGGCTCTATCCAGCTCCTATCCATCCCTTCAAAACTCATTTAGCTTTATGACAGCTTCCACAGTTAGGTGATTTACATTTTATAAGTCTGAATCTGCAGCCAAGCAGTGGAAGAACGTTTTCTCAGAGATGAACTCAACCCGTGACATCCAGAGAAGTTTAGGCTGTGGGCTGGGAACAATGTGTAAGGCCAGCTCAAGCCTGGAGCTGAGACTCGCTTTGGAAGTCACTAAAAATCACATGATTTGTGCTTGTGAGAAGTGTTATTGCTGGTTTTAAGGGATTTGATTCAAGTCTGGGTCATGTTTTCTAGGCAGTCTGGAGCTATTCCAGGGGATTCGGTTTGTGATATTAATGCTTGCTTCGTGCTCTGGGTATGTGTCTAGCAGGCAGGAAGCCCTCTGTAACATGTCGGGTCTGTGTTTAGAAATAGGCTGAGGAGATTTAGAAATTTTGTGGATTTGCCTGCCTTTGAAGTCAAATCAGCTTGAGCCAAAAACTTTGAAGGCAAGCTGGAAAGCCATTTTGAGGCTTTGTATTACTGTCACGGGCTTAAGGGAAACTCAGGAACAGCTCCTCAGTGCGACAGGAGCCAGCTCCTCAGAGGCCCCAGCCAGGCCCTCACTCTTCTTCTGTACCTGCAGGAGAAATTTGGCCTTGCCTCCTGGGCCAAGAGGGCCCAACAGGCCTGGCCCTCCTGTGCTGAGCCTGGAGCACTGCCCCTGCTCCCTCTGCCCCCCTGGTGTCACTTCTCTGCCCCTGTTTTTTTGTTCTGTGGCACAGGCCTCCTGCAACATGGCTCTGCATCCAGGACGTCGTCTGAAGGGCAGCCAGAGGGGACGAAAAGCCCTGCAGCCGCTCAGCATGAAACGTGGTCCCTGTCAGCTGGCTCCCTATCCCTCCCTTCTCTCTCTCACACACAAAGAGGTTAATATTTGGTTTAAAATAAAGCAGAGTAATTTAAAACACACACTTCGCAGGCAAACCAGTGTTCAGTGTAAACAAAGCATTAAACTGAAACGATCCATATGCACTCGTTATCAGTTATTGCATTTTTTTTAAAAGGAAATCTAATACATTTAAAATAAACCCATAGCATGAAACAAAATAAACTATGGTCTTGGTCAGTTTGGTTTTATTTTTTTTTTTTATTTAATGAGGAAAAGACCTCTGTGATAAAGTTATCCTTTCAAAGGGAAAGGCCTGAGCAGCAGCAAACACATCAGCCACATGTTGCAGGAAGATTAAAGTCTGACAAGACTCTCTTTCCCACAGTTTTTGCAGCATTGCAATATTTCTGTGCTTGGGGTAGTCCAGAATATCCTCCTGGACGGAGGCCCAGTGCCCCACAGCTCTTTGCACAGAAGACCTGTAACGACCCACTGACGGTCCTGTTGTTCTCCAGCACTTTGGAGTCAAGGGAATCCAGCACAAACAGCCTGCACGCAGCCACCTGAAGGGAATCCAGACTTTGGGGGTTTGACACAACAATATTTGCAGGGAGCTTTACAAATGATCCAGTGGGGTCCACCATCTCACCCACATCCCTTTCATCCAGTGCCACAATCTCCTTGGGAGAGGGGAGAGTTAGTTATATGTGCAGCTTAGGTTTCTACCCTAGGTATTTGTCAGAACGTTTTCCACTATTTTTTTTATGCCCTTGCCATGCTCACACATACGCCTATGTTTCTCTGGCTCCTATCACCAAAGACGACCAAAGAAACCACTTCAAACTCTGATTTGTAGCGGGTATAGGTATTGAGCAGCAGGCGGAGGAGAGCCCCTTTACACCCAGCAGCAATGGCCTGGCATCCCAAACCAGCTCCTAATCTCTCATTATGATCCTGAATTTAGCATGCACAATTATGTAAAGCTCAGGCTGAGAAATTTCCAAAGGTACTAAGGTGACATAATTAGTGCTAGTTTTTGCCTTCTAATGAGAGGCTGAGGACTGACTGGCAAGCCATAAATTTCAGAGGCTAAAGCTATGCATAGAGGTACAGATACAGACAACAGCAACCAACAAGGTGGAAAGAAAGAGATCTGAGAGATCGAAGGAGTGGAGATGGGGCAGATTTTGAACCTGTCCCAGCTGTCCAGGCCATCACATCACATGAGACTTTAAATCTGTCCCTTCATTTTGTCAGCATGTGGTCAGATCAAGCCATGATGACTGTGACTGGGCCTTTTGGAGCAGGGCTCTCTTTGGAACAAAATTCTCTGTGTTTTATGAAAAACAGGAACAATGAGGAAGATTGAAAGCAGGGAAGTGGGATGTTTCAATATTGTCACAGCGTTAAGTGTTTTGATTTCTCAGGAACAGCCTTTTAATGTGACTGCTTTTTAAGGGTGATTATCTCTACTGAAACATGCTATTAACTGAAAAGCCCAAAATGATACAAAATGTTTCAATCAAACTAAAATCTTTTTATTTTTTCTTTTTTTTTTATCCTTTTTTTTTTTTTTATGTGTGTGTGTCATTCATGGAGAACTGTGGGTTGTTTCTTTTTTTCTTTTTCTTTTTCTTTTTTTTTTTTTCTCCCCTTCTTTCCTTCCTGGAACAAAGGGAAATGCAGTGCTCTGCAAATGATGCTGTCCTCTGGGATGTCTGGTCTGTGTCCACTGGTGTGCCACACGCTGCCTTGCAGCACCTCCAGCCCTCCCTGCACAGCTCTGCAGGCTTCTGGAGCAAGGAAAGTGATAACTGGCAGGGCAACAGAGGATATCCCAGTGTGACAGGGATGAAGGGAGAGGGAATCTAAGCTGAATTTCCCTCGACCTTAGAGCCAGGATGAGGGAAGTGCTTCAGGAGGCGCAGGTGAAGGGCTACAAAATAACCTGGTGTGGTAAGCTTCATTGCCACCTCCAGACGTGAGTGCTGTAAGGATGCTAAAAAACACAGCAGTAAGAGTAGGAGCTTCTGGCTTAATAGCTAAGGGGATCACACCTGCTTTCAGCTTGGAAGATGTTTTCAGAATGGAAACATGGTGCGAGTGGGCACAGCTTCTTATATCCGCAAATCCTGTACACATGAACACAAGGAGGGAGTGGAAACACAGTTCCCCATCCCCTACAATAAATAGCTGAGAGAAGCAGGTAATTTCCTCCAGCCCTGGAGAGCGGCAGGGCTGTCTGGCCCTGCGACATCTGTATGTTCTTACTGCTCGAGGAAGTGCATAATCTGATCCAGAATGAAAGTGGTTTCTTATTGAAAACCTAAAGCGGAGACATCCCCGCCCTGGGTTTCGCAGGCGGGCGAGGCACTCATCCCCACAGATGCTAGCAATTAGCCACGGGGAGGGGGCTGGCCGCGGGGCCGCTTGGTGCTGCGGGGTGCACGAACACGAGACGATGGCGGTGCCCTGCCTTCCTCTGCCTGGCCAACCCATTTTCTGCCCAGCTGGCTGTTAATTAAAATAAACTATTAGAGGACCGTACATGAACTTCTCTCCCAGTCCTAGGTCTCAAGAGTACCAGGAGGGGACTGGAAGACAGGGCACCTCACCAGGTCTGGCTGTCCCTACAGACAGGCAGCTCGCCCTGTCCCAGGCAGAATTTGGCTTGGGAAAGGAAGAAATTGCAGTCAGCCTGTGAAGTCCACCAGGGACCTCATTATTGTTAATTACTTTATGTGGAAGATGTTGGATACTCTGGTGGTGGGGAAAAGGCACAGAAAGGGAGAGGGAGAGGAAGGGAAAGAAAACACAATAAGCCTTGAAATTTGCTGGGAGAGAAACAGATTTCCCAGTGGGGCTGTTTGAAGGGCTCTCGTCCAGAAACCCCCTTTCTGCCCCTGGGGTGGAAGGAGAGGGAAGGGCAGGGGAGCAGTGGCTCGCCCACCACCTGGGCTCACCCAGCTCCCACCAGCTCTGCTGCGGCTACCTCTGTGCTTTCTCTTGCACGCAGGCTCTCGTCTGAGACAGAGATCATAACCGAAGTTAATTTTGGTGCGTCTCACTGCCATGTGAAAACTTGCTTTTTCCAGACTTGGTGGCAAATTTTGAACAAAAGCAGGCACTTTTAGAGCGAAATGCTCCAACGCTCCCACTTACAGAAGGTATTGCAGAGAAGAAACAGCAAAAAAACCATCTCCCCTGCCATTTGCAATTAGTCACACCAAAGCCCTGGAGAACAGCGTGGGAGGAATATGCCTGAAGGTGTGCTACAGGGAAGGATGCAGGCACTATGACTCGGAAAGCATCCTTCTGTCTCCCACCTTGCTGAATGGGAACCTGCCCCTTTTTATGGACCCATTCGCAGATGCTAAGTGTATTAACATAACCTTGGCAGGACATTCATCATCTGCAGGAATAACGAATGCCTTAGCAAGTACAGAGAATTAACGAGTATGAGCAAGGTATTTGATATGTAATTTGCACAGATTCCACAATAATTAATTGAGCTTCAGCTAAAGGATAAGTTAAATCTCTAATGTTACGGGAGTTCACTGTACACTTCATTCCCACAGTGAGGGTATGTGTCTGTGAGAACCCCTGAAAACCACGTTGGAAAATTAGGGAGAAATATTCCTCCCCCACGCAAGTAATTCACTTTGATATTTGTGTGTGGGCTTCTCATATGAAAGAGGGGTGATATCGCAGCAGTGTTTGGGACTGGGTAAAGCAAGCTGAAAAATTCAGATGATCACAGTTCCCAGGGATCCCAGTCAAAGAGATGCCTGCAATAGACAGAGGTGACATGGGTTTAGCTGAGGATCCTTGGACAAACAAAGACGCAGGTCTGCATTGCAAGCATTGCCCCTAGGTGGGGGAGAGGGCAGCCAATCTCAGCCCATTCCTGTTTATTTAATGAAAGATGGGAACCAGATAGGCCCACTTTAAGAAGCAGTTCAGTGCATCTCCTGGTTCACACGCATTCTTCTACAAATCAGATGCCAGGGATGTATTTTATGGCTCCTAACTGGAGGTCCCACCTGGATTTCTAAAAGCCCACTCACTGGAGAGGGATAACTGTGAGACACAAATAAAATAAAATAAATACATAAATAAATGGCTGTAGGGCTCTCAGAAAGATTCCATACAAGATAGCATTTAAAAATAATGCTGCAGTATGCCATACTCTTGCATCACCTATTGAAAATACTAACCCTACAAGGGAGCCATGGGTCGTGACAGGCAGGAGTTAGCAGGTAGCATCTTGTTGCCACCTCTGATGGAAACAAGCTAGAGAGAGAAACTTGAGTTGTTTTCAGATGTCAGATGAAAAAGAGAACTGAGAGAGCCGATGAAACAGAGATTATCTAGGAGGTAGAAAAACTTTATCATAGCCTTGCAAAAACACTGTACATCCTTATCTCCAGCTCTTTTGGTGGGTTGTTTGCACCTAGAAAGACCATTGTTTCTGAAGGAAGTTTACTTCTGAAGGGTGATGGAGAATAGCAATTGCACTCACTTGGCTGCTCGTGGGAGTTCCTAGTGCGTGGGAACACAGGGCAGCTCCTAAGGACTGTAATTCTGACAGCTGTAAAATGTTTGCTTTGAGAATAACCAGAGAAAGTCAGCGAGCCACCTCACTGTGCCATCTAGTTTCTGTACTACCCACCTGCTTTCCTCCCTCTTATTAAGTGTTCCTGAAAAAGCAAGGCCAAGAATTTCTCCTGGAAGGAGTGCATTGTAATAAAATGTAGCTTTTGCCCATTCTAGTGCTTGGAAATTGTGTTTTGATTTATTATGTGTGGTTTGGCAAATCTGCTTTTGCAAGCTGCAGGCAATTGTCTGTAGAAACCATGCTCGCTCTAAATGCAATGAGCACAGAGGCCTCTGATGGGCTCCTTAGAGACCACCGTGAATGGAGCCAATAAAACAGAGAGCCAAAGGAAACATTTGTGTTACAGTCCAGGAGGAACCAGACCTTGGTTTTATCAGTCTCCTTAGTCTTCCGTGATGGAAACCTTCTCTAAATGTGCTCATGATTAACTCAAGGTAAACATGCTGTGCATCCCCCCTCCAGAAAACACGAGCGCGGCGCTGGCACAGCTGCACCCTGCGCTGTCAGCATCCCTGACAGGAGGCTCAGCCTCCTCCCCGTGGGAGAAAATCTCCTGAACAATCCCAAGACATTTCCACAGCAATTCGCTGTATGACAGGGCTGAGCACAGCAATAAAGAAGGCGTGAGGAAGCCACGAGCACAGGAGGCTCAGCAAGGCCTCCAGGCACTCCACTACGGTCCTAAGTAGTGGTAATGACTATTTCTGCCATCCTCACAGTAAAAGGTTATGGTTGTACCTACCTTTTGGCTAAGAAATGAATTTATTTTCTTTCTGAAGCTGCACAGTTTTGTATTGCACATTTCCAGTACAGTGTTCAGCTGTTGGTCACCAGCCTTTTCATAGTCCAGCAACAGTGAAGGGGATATTTCTTCCTTTGTCAGTTCATAAGTGGGGTTTCTAGTTCATAGCATTTTGATTTTTTGAGGAAAGTGAAGAATCACTGCAGAGTCCTTCTAGAAAAGCCCCCTGTTCACTGGTGCTGGAAGGTGCTTTTCCTGAGCAACCAGCATCATGACAGCTGAAAGCCTCTGTCCTAGGAATGACATTACTTCCGTGAGGGTGCTTGGCAGGCAGACACATACCTCCTTTCTTCCACCATGTGCATGAAGACAGCAGCCCTCCATGCAGTTTGCAGGCAGAAAAAGCTGTCCTTTCCTACAAAGTTACTTACTCCCTGCATAAGGGTCCTTCCAGGAGCCCCATCACCCCTGTACAAAGTACCTTACCATCTTTCCCCTGCCAGATCCAAATGGCCCTGGGAGGCACGGAAGCACCAAGAATGTTTCACAGCCTCTGATCTCCATCCATCCTTGATGTCAGTTGCTCTGCAGGACCTGGGCATCAGGACCTCGTGCTAGGTCTGTCACACAGGGTCTGTCACACATGGGTGCTGGGGCAGAGCCGGGAGCTGAATTCAAGTCTCCACAAGTCCCTTTAAAGTGCTTTAAATGACGGCTGACCCCTTGCTGGTTTCTGGGTTTTCTGTTACCAGTGGCACTAAATACAGAGCTGTGCCCTGCTACATGGGCAGGATCACTGCAAAATCAAGAAGAGAGCGCCCATCCACACTGCTACTGCCACAGACCACCAGGGACTGTTGCAAATAAGGGGTCTTTGTGACAAGTCCAGAAGAAGGTCACACATAAGCAGGCTGATGTGAGCCTCATGATAAGTCAGAAGCTACTTTTTTCTGCAAGGCCACAAAGACGTCACCTCAGGTGCTTGAAACACACACGCACACCTGAACTCTTTTTCCCAGAAAGTTTGGGTGCATGTCAGTAATGTTATTGCTGAGTGGGAAGATCCTCAGGATCCGTCCCCCAGCGCTGCTATGCAGTGTGTGGGCTGCGCGAGGGCGAAGGAGGAAGCTGCTAGCACGCCTACAGTAATCTGTCATCCCTGGGTTCAAGCAGCAGTGAGCAAGTGCCAACACCATGCACCATTTAATTAACCTTTCTACAAGTTGGAAGATGAGACATCAGCGTTCACCACGAGATTTATTTTCAGAGCTACATGGCGGCAATAGAAAATAGATACTGCAATTTGACAGGAAATGAAGTGTAATAGGGGCAATGCCGTTCCATTAGGGAAATTGTTTCAGCACAATGTAGCATTTTGATTTTTTTACAGTCCCTAACAAATTCATTTTCATTCATCCGTCAAGGTTACTGCGAAACGCTCGTGTCGTATTCATTTCTCTTCAGCACATGTGTGAGAGGCATCCTGGGTCCGCAGAGCAGAACTGCAGCGTAAGAGATTCGCAGATGTTTCGCTGGCACCATATGGCGCCTTAGTCACCAGTCCCTGCAGATCGGCTTCTTGCACGGAAAGTCAATGTTTTTCCCACACATGGGGAAACCAAATGGAGTGCCTATAAAAGGGAATAAGGAAGAACAAACCAATGACCAACAAATCAAAGAAAACTGGTCTGAAAAGCCAACCCAGAAAGAGAGTAGACTTCACTAACAGTGTGCACACCAGTACAAAAAGCTATCTTCACACTCCTCAATGTATATTTTTAATTTAAAGTGCAACTAAAGAATATATTAGACAGTATGCTAAGCTTTATCGTAGCCATGTACACTATTGTCAGCTTGTACCCCAGCATTCATTCAGACATTTAACTCCAGAGGGGCTCTGGGGAAACTGCTTTTTATAACTGTCTGTGCTTTGTCAGAGGGATGGGATGTTGTCAGCCCAGCTTGCAAATAACATTACTGAAAAACATAGAGTATTTCTGCAACATCTTTCATTTAAATCTGCTGAGTGCAGTAAGGGTGAGTTTATTTTAAATTAAAAAAAAAAAAAAGTGGATTAAAGTAATACAAGACTTCCCAAGTCCTCAGGCTCTGTGACCTAGCTGTCTGTCAATCACAGAGGCATGTTCAAAAAGATTTTCTAAGGCACTAATGCCAGTAAGACACCTATGGTAAATCCTGTTTGACCTTTCTGGTGGCAATGTACCTAGCTCCCAGCTACAGCTGTGCAAATCTTCCCCAGGAGACCTCTCCAACCTCTCTTTGCCCATCGCTTTGGGCCACGCTGTAACAGCTTCTCATAAATGTATTGCTGCTGTGGAAATAGCCCTTCAGGGCAGGATGCAAGGAACATCAGCTCCAGTCAGAACTAGAAGTTAAGCATAAAAAAACAGCTTGTATCATCTCCTTCAACCCCCTGGTTTTCTTTCAGGAATCTTCCATCCAAAACAAAATCAGTTCATGACTTAGCCAAGCCCAGCATGCTCAGGTGGGGAAGCAGGAGCACAGCCCCATCTGAAAGCCTGTGGAGCTGCACCATGCCACAAGCCACAGGAACGTGAGGAGGGATTTTACGCCCTGGTTGTCCCTGGCTTTATGGGGATGGTCTGGCAGCAAGCCTCCAGCCTGTGCAGCAGAGCCAAGGGAGCTGTGGTGGTGGAAACGCAGAGCGATAAGGGAGTGTGGCCCGCGGGCCCCCCGTGCACGCGCTATCGGAGGTAACTGGTACCAAGCTTCGCTGTGTAAACAACGAGGGCAAAGGAGAAGGAGGCGGTGGTGGGGTTAAATATCTGCTTTCTTTTACAAGACCACCTACAAAACGCTGCAAAGACCCCGCAACAAAAATAATCTGCCCCGATTCCAGTGTTAGGCAAAATATAAACAAGTTAAGTGCTCTGTTAAAGAGAACATCTGGGAAGTTGCGGGCTGTGCAGATGTTTTCACAAGTTGTTTTTCACGGAAAAGTAACCCTGCTAAGCTTCCTGCCTCTTCCATCTTCTCTCTTGACTGTGTTTATCAAGTCTGGATATAAACACATTAAAAAACCTTTAGAGGCCCTTCTCTTGTCGTGTTATTAATTTGGAATACACTGAGGGTTGACAGCTGGTTTTGTTTTGACCCCGGGTTCTTGGAAAGTCACTCCACAGGAATAATCACCCAGTTTTATGATGATTGGGTTTTACATACATATATATGTATATGTATATATATGTATTTATGTGTATATATATACACATATGCATGTAGTAGGTTGCCAGAAATGAACACTACCATCAACACCCAGCTGGCACAGGGCGCCCAGGCCTTGGGTACCAGTAGTTTCAGGAGGATGGGGGATGCAGGAGATGGGTGGATGGCCTCAAGAGTCACTAGGTGAGGAAGATTTATTGCTTGGGGAGGTACAAAGGGTATGGTGGTTAGGACAGCTTTATTTTATCATCAGGTTCCCGCAGCTTGGAAAGAAAAGGACTGTGGAAATCTTATTTTTTTTCTATCTTTCTCTCTTGAGATGATTTATATGTTGTCTGTCAAATCTTGGGAGCCTGATCTCTGCCCATAATTCTGCTTTTCCTTTTGGAGGGATGTTGATGCGTATGTCATATTTTTAGGGCAGAAACTATCTATTCTTAATTTTGTTAAAAAAGTAATCCTGAATCATTAAAACATAAGAAGTAAATTAGGAAGGCTAATTGGGAAAGCAAATATGTAGGTCATAGTAAAGTACAATGTACCTATTCCTTGAAATACATGTGAAAATAAATTTGTCCACTGGGTCACTAGGAAGTAGAGCAATTAAACAGAGTGGTAATCTTATGGCAGAATAGCTTTTTGATCCCTTTAAACCCAAGTCTTTTCCACAGAGGGTGCTGGAGGTACTTACCACATTCAGGTAATAAAAATAAGGCACTGCGAGAACCAGAGGTGTTGAAAGAAGAGGTGCTGAAACAAATTAATAAATTAGGTACTGTGAGGCACCAGACCCAGATGGCAAATGCTAACAACAGCTGAATGAAGTGTTAGAGAACCCAGCAACTGAACAAAAAAATATCTTCTCTCTCACCAAAACCAGTTGATGCCTCAGAGGACTAGAAAGCAGCTGGTGTTGGGACCATACCTTCAAGCCAGTCCAAACCTGTGATGGTGAAAGGCCCCAGCCAGCAGGGTTCATCTCAGACCTGCTGGGTTGTTTGAAAACAGTATGGAAAATAAAATGTTGAGTCATCTGCATGGGGATACGCTGTTGAAAAGCCATGCCCCTGCACTGCAGTCAGCCGGTGGTCCAGCTGCACGGCACCTGGGGATAGCGAGGCAGCATGGTGGAAAAGCAGACCTGGGGCTGGGCATCACAGGTGGTGTAGGGTGTCTCAGGCATGGTCCCACCAGTGCCATAACCCCTGGGAGAAGTTTTAGTAAAACCCAGACCTGCTCTTGCTGAGCTGGAAGTGAAATAAACTCATAATGACCAAGATAGAAACGAGCTTCACACCGCATTATTTGCTCCAATTCTCCTCCTTCAAGAGCTTTGTAGGCTATCAGCACAGTGGGGATTTTTATTAGTTCCTGGGAAGCTTCTGTTACGTGGCCAACTTGTGGTGCCTCGAAACAAGTTTGATTTCCTGCCTGTGCCGAATGCTCACTTCTTCTAGGACATAAGCTGGCTCTTTTGAAGAATTAAGGAATTAAAATAAATGAATGAATAAAAATAAATATTCATAAAATGCATGTGTATAATGTTTATATATGTATAATATTAATGCATTTTACACACGCTGTATAAAAATCATGTTTATTTTCCACAATCACAGCCTGCGTTCCTCTGTGATCAGAGGTACTCTCTGTGGCTCAGGCTCCAGCACAGTCCACATGAGGTAACATCAGGCATTTAGACGACACGTGCCCTGGTATGAGCTGGATCTTGAGGAATTTCCGGCTTCTCCGGGTGGCCGGGGCACGCAGCGCCGCGCGCCCGGTCAGCTCCTTACGTTTCGGCAGACGGCCACAAGCACGGCAGGCTGCAGCGCTAGGAATCCAAACCTTGGAGCAACTTCAAGCCCCTTGTTTTGCTGTGGCTGGCAAGAGACAAGCAGCATGTGGAGGCGCGAAGCTCGCAGTCTCCGAAGGACGTGCAGCTCACACCTCCCCGCGGAGCGAAGCCCCGGCCGCCACTAATGAAGTGGCGGTGATTAGCCACGGCCCAGGAGGATGGAGAGCTGCACGGGAATGCAGCTGCCGACACACATGGAATGGGACAATGCCTGCACTAACCCCCTGCCACCACAGGCACGGGGACGTGGCCCCGGGGGGGCTGTGCCCATTGCACGCCCAGCAGGTGGAACCAGAAGATGCAGTGGGACTGAGAAGCGAGGGCCCTCGGAGGCACTTCCCAGCACAGATGATGTTGAAACACAGCCTTCAGAAGGAATCCGTTGTGGTTTCACATTGCAGAGTGTACAGAGCCTGAGGACTGTACTCCCTCTTTCTGGGGGTGAAGCACATTAGTAAGAGAAGGCAAAGGAAATTCTGAAATGACTTTGTTGCTGTTTGACCTCTGATACCTGCACATTTTTCTCTTGAGTTTCTCTCCCATCTCAAAATCCTGGAGCAATCTAAGCAAGCTGAAGATTTTGGGGAGTGATGGCTACTCATCAGCTCTGCATCATGGCCAGGTGACAAAGGGAACTGCCCAACTACACCACTCTCCCGACATCTTAAAAAGTCAGTGCACTGCAAGTCCCAAAGGGAAAAGCAAGAATCAATGCAACCTGCAATGTGTAGATAAAGATCCCTTTCTCTGTACTTTCTGCATAGGAAGAAAATATTGAATTCTCCCTTGCTAAGTGCAGAAGGAAAACAAAGACATGTCCCTTTCTCTCTCTTTATTTTATCCTGACTGTAATTGTGCATGGGTTTGGTGGTTCTGGATCTGCCCTGGTGCAAAGGAAAATATGATTTGAGGCTAAAGCAGAAGATTTATTTATGGCTGTGAATGTCACTTATACCCGGAGATGTTGAACAGCAGGACCTTTGGTTTGCAGAGACACACAGCCCTCCTGGCTGTGTTTCAGACCACATGCCTCACTGCCTCCTGAGCCCTGCATTTGACTAAATCCCCAAAACTCCAAGACAAATTAAAACAAATCTGTACAGATTGATCAGGTTTCATCGTGCATCTTGGAGCTGTGCTGTGGGTGTCCAAAGAAACCATCAGATGACACAAATCACCCTCTTAGCAGTGTTCCTTGGCATTCGGCACATCTTTATAGGTGTTTTTGTTTGCATTCATTTCTCCTACTAGCCTGGTGCCCAGAATTCTGATCTTGGCATCACTGGCCATGAACAGTTGCTTTCCCCTAGCAAAATCTCAACAAGTTCGGTTCTGGTCAGTTTTGCACTGGGGACAGGAACTTAGCAGTAGACCCTGCTGAACTGTGCGTTGCACTCAGAGGTTTTAGCTGAAGATTTAGGGTCAGACCGATCACTGTGCAGTCACAGGAACTATGTCCTTTTTCACCTGAGCTATTGCAATGTGCTGGTTGGGGCCATGTGACACTGCAATGGGTGGTGGTTGCTCCCTCTCTGCCCCCTATCTCTAGGGTGGCTGCAGCCAGAAAGAACGTTTCCCTCTTCAAATTGTGCTCATCTACAGGAAGTGACCGTGCAGTTGTTTGTGCCATGCTGTTTGTACAAAAAAGGCTCTGAGCTTCGGGCTGGCTCTGGGGTGCTGCTGCTGCTGGAGCAATCACCAGTGGCAGCAAACAATGGCTGTTGTCTGCTAAGGACAATCGGCGACAGAGATGTGGGCAGGCAGCTTCTGCTTCTTGTCTCTCTCTGATTTTAGGGACATGGGGCAAAAGAGCCCTTTTTGAGGGGAGCAGGAAGGACAAAACGACTTGGAAAATAAAGTACATCAAAATTCTCAGTATCACCCTTTCCTTCTGCATTTTTAATGGTACAAGTAAATCAACCGTAAAGCCCTGTATTTCTACCAGAGCCCTAATCTCATTGCTTCCAGGCAACTCTGTTTCCCAACTCCCCAAAAAGCAAGATATATCTTTTCTAGTCTGGATCATGTCAGTGTACCAGTTCACAGCTTGCCCCATGCACACTTCTTGGCAAAGAAGCCAAGATCTTCTTTGGGTGTCAGGCCACCAAGCCACCAGCACTGGATGTGTTAGCATGTCCATGGAAGGCAGCTGGAGCTTTGTTAAAATCCGTTTGTGCTCCCAGGTCTGTAAGAAGTCATGGCTCTGACCTCTGGGGAGCCTCAGGACGGGTGAGATGGGAGGCAAGAAGTAACGGAGGAGAAAGGTGACATTTGCATTAATATCCTACCGCTGCTATTTCAGGCAACACGGGAGCCCGCTGGTAGCAAAGTGACCTGATTTGCATAATGATCTGTGTGCCTCCACGCATCCACCAGAATCGTTTATCGCTTAATTGTTTGTAGCAAAAATGGAGATATCAGCGGGTCGCACAGTTAGCCTTCCGGCCACTTACTCCCTGCGGTGCTGCTCACAGCCCTTGCTGTCCTGCAATGAGAAAACACCAAAGGGAAAGGTTGTGTGTGGGGGACAGCCCTTCATGGCTTAATTTAAGCACTTTTCTGGCTGAGCTGAACTTGAAAAAACTCGCCCACTATTTTTCCCCCTCTGGGAAGCTGCTGATGGGGATAAACCTGCCTAGCAGCCCCAAGGACTGAGTGAAGCTACAAGGCTCCTCTGCCCACAAGGCGCAACCCAAACAACAGCTTATGCTGCCTGGTTTGGGCTTAAAATGCCACAGCCCTGATCTTTGAGAGGAAGTGGGGAACTCACCTCTGGAAACAGTTTTGAGTCCTCCTCTGTGTTTTTTTGTGGTTGTGCCTGCATTTTGCCTTTCCAGCTCTTCTTGTGGGGATGGATAGATGGACAGATGCCAGGAAATATAAAATAGCCTCTCTAACAAGGGCCTTGACAACTCTGTTTTCATGGGTTGTGGGGGACGGATGGCTTCGCTCCTAAACAGATCTGCTAAAGCTGGAAGTTAGTTCAGATCCTGGCTGCACCCAGTGCAGTCTCCATGACCTTAGAAAATCCTCTAAGCCAGATGGGTGTCTTCCTCCCATCTCTAGCCCATGGAGGCTGCAATATTTTGCCATCCTCCCTTTAGTAAAGAGCCATGAAATCTGCAAATAAAAGATGCTATGAAAGTATAATTTTGAGGTTGGTCCATCCCTAGATTGTGGGGAAGCTTGCAGTCTGTCCAAACTGAACATAATCCCTGCTATTTTTTTTTCCTGATTCGTCTTTCATTATAACATAGAGCCACAAGACTTCATGTGAATTTGGAATTAATCCTCAAAAAAAAGCCTGTTTGCACAGCTGAGTGGAGACCCTGCTGAAGATCAGTGGTGTGTTTTTAAGCTCACTACAAGCACTGAACAGGGACTTGTCTCTGGCACGAAAAACACCTGTTTCTTTGAGGTTTCCCTGCCTGCTGGGAGAAGAGGGTTAGGCAGCAACTGTGCCTAGGAAGGCCCAACTGAGGAAAGCTTTTTCTGCTCCTGTAGATGATTTTCACATGTGTTGTGTGTTAAAGAGGATATGAGTTTGGTGCTTTCTTGTTCCTGATAGAAAATGAAATTTTTATTTATTATTTTTATTGGACACAGAGGATTCCCAGTCTTCAACCAGGGTCCTGCTGCGTTAGGCACTGCGCAAACACAGGACTTAAAGAGTTTACTGAGACTGCAAGAAGAGAGAGTGAAGGGGGAACCCCTCTGATTTCACCATGGGTTTGAATACTTCACTACAAAGCATATTTAAGACCTGTAGCTGGGAAAGCCATACCAGGAGCTGTTTTCCACAACATTTTCAGAAAGTGACATGTCAAAGAAGGCTGCTGAGCCCCAGCCTGTCCGCGGCTATTGCCCGTCCTTGGGCATCACCTGGGCCAGGCAGATGCTGGCCAGACTGCATTAACCGAGTGCTTTAACAGTGTCTGGGGTCAGCACAGCTCAACGAGGAGACATCTGACCAATGAATCCCAAAATCTGCTTTTCTCAATGAGGGGCGCGTGCAGTTTTCTTCAGTGGTATCAGTGCCCACAAGGTGTGTGGGAGGGCTGGGGACTGTCGTGGCTGCCAAAAAATGGGAGCAGCATCTTAGTAGGCCGGCTATGAGGTACCATGTGTTTCACGTACTGCTCCTTGCTTTTATTTCAGGAGCTCGGGGAGTTTGTCTGCCGGCTGTTACTGCTGGATCTGTGATCAGCTGGTGCATCCCGGGTCTCCTGGGAGAGGCTTTCTAATGAGGATGGAGGCCCTGGGGCTACGATGTGAAACAGAGCCTGCTGCAGCGAGCGCAAAGGAGATAAGATCAATAGGAAATGCAGATTTACAACGTATTAGAAATATGACAGCATCCACGCACACCCTGGGGAAAGGATTTTTAAATCTCTTAAAGGAGTGGCAGAAAGACTACATCTCATGTATATACATTTATGTGCGTATGTCTGTGTATAGCAGTAAGAAGCAATCTGCTGCCTCAGCTCTGAAATATTTGCTGAGGATCACAGAAATCTTTATTGAGTTGGTCACATTATTTAAACAGCTTTATTTTCCTGCAGGAGACCCGAGCTGCACCAGCTCACACCAAGAGGAGCCCCGATTCCCTTGGGCTGCTGGGTCCCAGGTTGCAGGGAGCAGGGCAGGGTGCCATGAGCCAGAAGCTACAAGCTGAATAACTAAGTACAAACAAGAAGCAAACTAGAGGTTTTTAACAGCCGGGATAAGTGACTACTGAAAGTGCTTACAGAAGGATAGGGGGAAGTTGCTGTCAATGTGAAGCCTGTAATTCAAGAGCATATCCTTCTAAATCATCGCTGAAATTCAGCCACACTTTGCTCAAGCTGGTCGAGTAAAACCTGAAGTGAAACTCCTGGGCTGTGCTACGCAGATGGACTGGCCAGAGCATCATAATAGTCCCTCCTGGGCTGTGAGAGTCGAGTCTGTTGCTGTAATGCACTAAGAGCACTGCGAGGATTAATTCAGGTGTCGCTATCTTGTCACCTGGTCTATCAGCACCTGCTTTCCAGCCACCTGCTGTGTTAAAGCTGTAAGAAACGCCGTGATCTCCTTGAAATGTATTCAAAATCTTGTTCACGCATGCTGTCACCCCCCGCAATGAGCTCGTTCCTGCTGAGAGGGAAGCTGCAACCTACCTGAAGGCTGAGTGCAGGACATCACCACCACCCATAAGCACTTCCTTAGAAAAGATGTCCCCTTCTCACCACAGTCATTTATAGGAGGGGAAACAGGGATATAGGGAGGGACAGAGAAAGCCTCCTGTAAGCTCCCACCTAAGTGCCACTCCAGCCCAATACGGCATGCCCCAGTAGGGCTGACTACCCATTTGGAGATATTCCCCCATAAAACAGGTTTGGGGAAACTCACTCTCAGCCACCCTGAAAAAAATCATCATGCCCTGCGACCAGAGCACAGCCCTACAGAAGTGTAGGTTTTGGTTCTACGTGGGGCACAGAACAGGTGACTGTTTCCTTCCCTTTTGTGATCTGTGAGTAACCCAGGGCCTCCCAAAGCCACCTTCCCGTTTCCTCAGTCACCAGTGTCACTGGTGCCTGCTCCCCTCACTGTACCTGAAGTCATGCTGTTATCCTGGAGACCCTGCAGCATGGAGATGGGCTTTACACCACCACAGTCACCGGTGTCTGCAAGGAAAGTCTGGGGCAACCCAGCTCTGCAAGCCCACTCCACTCCTGTGTTCGTTTTGGGGATGGAAAGGTTTGTTCTGTCATTAGCAGTGGCTGAGACTATTTTCATGATTATGCTATTAGCAGCAAAGGAACTAACAGCTTGTCCTGTAAAACACACATGGGGGCTGGTGCTCCTGGCAATGCCGGGCTCCTTGTCGGCTCCTGGCCAGCCACCAGAGTGGGGTCCTCACTCTTGGCAGGCACCCTACACGGCTGTCACTTTTCCTATCAGGGACTGCGGTGATGTGTCCTGCGGCCCTGGAAGCTGAATGCTAAAAGCATCAGACAGTGCATTTGCTGCTAAAAATATCACCGAGCAATTTGCCTGAGAAACGAAAATATTCCCCCTGGTTGGCAGATAGACAACTTTGCCTTGATTGCCTCAGCCAGAGCTGCGTTGTGAGGTCCTTGTGCAAAACCATTTCAAATATTACAGCCTGATAACATTGGGAGCGAGGTTTAATCTCCTAGAAAATGGAAGTTGTGGGTGCTAAATCTTTGTACAGGGTGGCTGAAGGCTGGCAAAAGCAGCATTCTTACAGCAAGATGACAAGTGTGAACAGCAGCACAGCTTTACATGTTTACGTCGAAGTGCGTGGTATTAAACAGGTTCTCAGACTGCAAATTCTGTTCATTGGGAATGTTTATGATTGAGGAAACAGCAAATGAAGTTCCCACTCATTCATCAGATTACTGTATGGTCATCTCTTGTCTCCTAACTATGTAATAATTGTAATACATTGCACTTGGCAGTATTTTTCATTCCAGCATCTCAAAGCACTTCAATTAAGCCTCCTATTGCAGCTGAGAAGTAGGGCCAGGAATACATCCTCTCAGTTAATCATTAATGAGTTTGGAGTACATGATATAGAAAGACTAAAAATAACATTATATGAATATAATGCATGATCTTGATAATACACATAGAAATAATCTCGTTCAGACACCAGACAAAGAACCGGTGTTAGAACAAGAGCTGCACACCTTCCTGCAGCCTCAGTGCTTCCCACCTCTCAAAAGAAATGTGACAAAAAACTGTGTAGCTTAGGAGAATAAGGGAAAAGTTCCCACTCGTGTAACCCTTCAGACACCAGCTGAGTTTGGGGAGAGAGTGGAGCTTTTTACCCCCAAATCTTCCCACTCCTAAAAGCAGCAGCACAGACCTAATTCACCCTGCAAAATAAGAAGCATGGAAAACACAAACTCCAAATATCTCCAGAACCAGAGAGCCAATTAAAAGGACACCAAATACCTCACTGTATGATTTTTAAGCTGGCCTTGTGATTGTTTAGGAGCATGATTCATGTTTTTTTAAAAGCAATGCATTGGCAATCCAGCTTTCATTACCAAGACGAAGGCAAAATTAATGTGGAAATTAACTCACAGACACACTGAAACTATTCTTCTTTACCTTGACTCTCAGTCCCCAGTCAGATATAAATCCCCAGCCCTGAATCAATCGTACTTAATGTCCTGCTCTAATTGGGCTGGAGCTTATCTCCTTCTGCAGGAACAGCAGCATCCAGGGTGCAGTGGTTTGCATTCTTCCCAGGAAAAAATTACCAGCACAGGAAGCAGTGAGCTGAGGGACTGGGTAAGTGTGCTCTTGGTGGAGTGAGTTAATGTTTGATGGACAGGTGGTGGAGTAGGCTAATATTTGAACCTCTGGAGATTTAACTTCAAACACCCGCTGGGATTTGAGTAAGCTCTGATCTGTTCTGGCATTTGCCACGTCAAAGGACACAACTGAGCAGGCTTCAGACAGGCTGGCAGTCTCAATAGCCATCCCCACCTGACTTGCAGAGGACACCTTGTTCCCAGTGACCTTACAGTCCTGCCCCAAAGAACGGCTGAATGGCCCAAGGGTGCTGTGACAAGGAGAGTGCAAGTGAGTCGACTCAAGCATGTGGGAAAGGGTCAGATCATTTTTCTAATTTCAGATAATTTTTCTAATCATTTTTCAAGCTATCATTTTTCGCTGTTTTGAGGAGGCCACGGTTTGAAATGAGAGGCTTGACAGGCTTGAGAGGTGGATCCATGCCAACCACATGAAGTTCAACAAGGTCCAGTGCAAGGTCCTGCATGGGGGTCAGGGCAATCCCAAACACCCATTCAGGCTGGGCAATGAGTGGATAGAGAACGGCCCTGTGAAGAAGGAGCAGGGGGTACTGGTTGATGAAAAGCCCTGCATGAGCTGGCAACGTGTGCTTGCAGCCCAGAAAGCCAGCTGCATCCTGGGCTTCATCAAAAGCAGCGTGGCCAGCAGGGTGAGGGAGATGCACTCTCCAAGGTAGGAGTTAGCAAAGCTGCACAGGGAAGTCCACAAAGTCCTAAGTGGTGCTGCTCAGAGCAGAAAGGACTTGGGGATTCCAGGGTTCATTTTATTTACTCATGCTTTTGTTTTTGAGGGGAAATAAGTGTTTTTAAAGAAGGAATTCCAAGGTACAAGGTTTCTCCCTAAATTTGCATTTGTTTGGACTATATTTCTCTGCTTCAACACAAAGCCAATTTATTTTTTTCCATGCTCTACACCCCCATCTCTCCATCACTGATGAACTTCAGACAGAATTAGCAACCAAAGCTTGAGTTTGCAGAAGATCTGTTTACTCAGCCCAAATGATCATAAAACAGGGAAGTGCCTTCTGGGCTTTAGACTCCACTGCCAATCTGTACCAGGGGAGCATGCCAACTTGCTCACTCCTTGCTCTCCTCTTCAAGTTTTCTGTGCATGGAGAGACTTCCAGGATGCACCGAGGATGAGTGGAGAGACCTCTTGCAGAGCTCACAGAAAATAGTCCAGAAGCAAAGCTGGGATATGGGGTGGTTTGTGCTGAGGTGGAAAGGAAGGGTTTGGGGTTTTTACTGCCCTTACTGCGACGCTGCACTTAGATGTGTATTACTTAGAGAGCAGCATATGACTCATGTGTACCTTGTCACATTCAATAGAGCTCATGTGAAAAGCTGAAAGCTTTCAATAGTAGCTAGGCCCTGGGGACCATCACAATGCTGAGCTGCATGAATTAAATAACCAAGAGCAGAGCCCTCGACTCCTCCAACACAGCCACAACCCTGCCAAGATTGTGGGGCTGCTCCAGTCCTGCCCTTCTGCTTCTTGATAGGGCTCTCATCACCCAGTGACTCCAGAGAAACTACAATCATTTAAATCAACACCATGTCTGGCCCTTTGTCTTAAATCTCCCACCCAGACTTGATTTTACAGATGCTCAGGGTCACAGCAGAGTCCTCATCTATCACAGTCAGGTTGCTCCCCTCCTCTCCTAAATCAGACAAGCCCAACCGAGGGCAGCTCTTTTGTGGAAGGCTTTCTGGGCTGGTGCCCCCCTCTTCCCTCCCTAATTGTTCGTTAATACATGTAAATGATTTAACCAAATAGAGACTGGACTTCCCCTCTTTGGAGGAAGGGAGTGCTGGCAAAGGAGGGGACAACGGCACAGATGGATTCCTGGATTTATCTGTATCTGATCCTGGGCAAATATTTATTTTCCTTTCCCTTTTCCACACCCTTCTCACACACGGGAACAAGGGACACATCCTCCCCCGGCCTCTGGGCGGCAGGGAACCATTTTTACCCCCATTTGACAGACACAGAAGTAGGGCAAAGGTGACTTAATCTCAAGCTGGGGAAAGCCGGCGGTGCTTTTACCACTGTGTCTGAGGGACTTTGGCCAGGAGCAGACAGAGTAAACAGCTGCTCCAGGCTGCCCGTGTCACCTAGTTTCCTTCCACCAAGGGAGGCTGGGTCTCCACAGCTTCCCACAGTGGTTTTAGGCCCTAACAGGGTTCCCTCAGAGGCTGACTTCAGGGCCCCGACCCACCTTGGGGAGATGCTGGCAAGGTTCTTGAATGAGCATTTGCAAAGCAGATTCGGAGCGTGGCCCACAATGAGTTACTTGTAGCAAGAGCAGCAACATTCAGCAAAATGCAGGGTGCAGGACACATCCCTTTTATTTATTTATTTTATTTATTTATTTATTTATTTATTGCAAAAGGGAAAAATCCATGTTAGGCTTTTATTACAAAACAACAGACTACAGCCGCCCTTTTTTCTTGGAATAACAATAATAACGCATTACATCAGGTTACTCAGTAGTTTTCACTAATCCATAAGACATGCACTGCTGACCTCTGAGGTAATTTTGGATCACGCTCAAGCCAAATAAAGGCAGATTTGTGGCTGCAGGTGAGAGATCCTCTGAAAAACCATAAATGTAACCACAATGTCCTCTCGTTTGATTTGAACTCGGCCTGGCCTTCATCAGTTTTTCTGGCACAGGTCCCGAAGTAAGGCAGATTAATGATTTAAAGGCATTGCACTCTGATATGACGTAACCAGGCACAGGGTGATGTTTTCTGAAGGCAGTCAGCAGCAAGAACCCAGGGCAGCAATGCGTGGGCTGCCTCTCCCGGATGGCACCTTGATTCTCTGACACTGTCACTGGTTTGACCGGAGCTGTTCATGACATGGACACCTCCATGGGATCACAGGGGCAGATGAATGTGCTCTTCTACAGGGCAGAAATGCCCCTGTGAAATGGTACATCCTATTTTCTCCCTCCTGAAGTGACAGTGTGGGGTTTGGTGGATGAGGAACGAAGAGAAGGGAGGCTAGTGGCTGTGTCCATCCCATGATGTGACACACACACAGAGCAGCTTGCAGCTCCAGCAGCAGTGGCCCTAAGGGCTGGTCTCTGCCTGGAACCCCCTGTCACCTCTCCAGCCACTGCTACCTGGGCTCATTAGATAAATCTACCAGGGCTGCACTTATTTACGCTGCAATCCCTTCTCTGAGTAAGGTCCGAAACCCTGCCTTAATCTTGAGCCTGTACAGAAAGTATTCCCCAGCCTGTTATGACTACAGGTCTGCCTGAGCGCTAATAAATCAGTGCAGTTCCAGTGGAGTAACGCAGAGCTGGAGGGAGTGCTGGGCGGGGGAATGGATAGAAAAGGCAGGCCCAATCTTCCTTAGCAGCCATTAATTACTGTCAGCAACGGGAGCAGGAAGCAGCAGTCGTGCTGGGATGGTGCTGCTGGCAGCGCAGGGAAAGCCTGAAGACGGGGAGGAGAGGCACCGCGCTGCGGACTGGGGAGACACGTGAAGTTTAAAAACAACCTCTCCTTGCCATTAAGGGCTGCTTAAGCATTTAGTGTACGAGGTGACAGCAGCAGGCATGAGACCCATTGTTGTTTGCATGGCAGAGGCACGGGGAGCGGTGGCACACAGAGATCCGGGGATGGGGGGGGGGCATCAGAGAACAGTGCCAGCCTTGAGGGACACTGGCCAAGCAGTACCCCATCTCCTGCACCCCAGGAGCCCTTCCCCGGCAGCCCCAGGTCACCCCACTCCTGCCGACACCGAGACAAATCCATGAGGAAACAGAGGCCCACATCCAGCCCCCAAACAAGGCACTGTCCCATGATTGCTTTCCCTGACATGCTCGTCGCTTTTGTTCAGGCCGGCCACGCGGGCTCGTCTGGCTGCTTCCGTGCCAGTGAATGTGTTACCACTTCGAGGCAACTTGGTACTTTGGTGTGACGGATTTGGCTCTCCCTCCCTTCTCAGTGGATTTCCACATCGGCTCCATCCGCTGCGATCTGCTGTGGCTGGAGGGGTCCCGCTGCCCCTGGACCTCCTTCCTGCCTCTGCTGCCTGGGGAGGGTTTGGAGGCCTCGTAGCAGATTTGTGCTGGAAATATCTCTGGGTTAAGAAGGTGTTAGGCCGTCTCAGAAGTGCTCTCTCCCATCTGCTTTTTCATGTAAAAACTGGAGGTGCCAAAATCTGCTGAGAGGCCTGCAGAGAAGCGGCCAGGAAAGATCGCTGCAGTCGTCCCCCCAGGCTCCGGCTCAGACAGCGTTTCGCAGATGTGGAGTCACGAGCACGGCCATAAACATTTCAGGACCCACCTGCCAAATAGTTCTGGAGTTATCCAGTGAGAGCAAACACTGTGTAAATGTCAAGGGGAAAAATTCAGGAAGATCCTCATTTTGTGGGTGGGTCCGGTGGATTCGCTCACTCTGTCTCGGTTTGCGATGAGCACAAACTTTCATCTTTGCCCTCTCCTATAAACTCACTGTCATTTACTTAGCTATGTAAAGCATGAATTACAGGAAAATGAAACACGTACACACACTATCATTCTTTTTTTTTTTTTTTTTTTCAGTGTCCCTCTCACGTGAATGAGAGTTAAAGCAGATGCACACACAGAATTCCCTGCTCTAATTCCTCCATTTTTAGGTCTGGTTGTGTCATCCACGGCCCACCATGAAGAGCAACCTTGCTCTGGGAGATATGCTGGATTTGCTTTACCTTCTGGGGCAAGACCATCAGGACTGGTGGCTTATTCACACATACGCACCTCATCCATTTCCCAACATGTCCTGCAACAAAGAAGAAGCAAGAGCTGCCGAGACGGGCAGCTGGCTACAGGAGGGCTCCATCCCCTCACAGTGCTGGTGACCCCATCCCAACAAGGCTCCTGCATGAGCTTCTCACATCACCACCCCGGTGTAGGTCCTCCTCCTAATGATCTTACCCTGTTGGCTCCTTTCCCTGGAGCTGTGTCCTTAATCATGGGAGCGTTTTGGTACTGAGGTCTAGGGCTGTAAGCAGGCAGATGTCCACCTCCAACAACCCAGCCCCTAGCAGAGCTGCCCTTGACTTAACGTGGAGAGTAGAGGGCTCTTTCCCCTTGTGCAATCCCTGTTAGCTCATTCCACCTGCATTATTAATCACAACCAAATAACCAGCACACCAGAAGTGGCTAGAGGGGATCAGACCCCCTAATTTTTTGGGGCTTGGGTTCGCTCATCCATGAAGCAGGGACTGTCTGTCCTAGGAGCATCCTCCTGGCCCCTTCCCCTGGGCGAGCTTGTGCTGTGCTGAGGGCCAGCACAAGGCTTAGGGGTGGTGGAAGCCCATCTCTGGGGACTTAAGTGGCACCAGCTAAATGCCTCCATAATAACCTCAGCGAAAAACCTTGAGACGGTTTAACCACATCTTAAGTGGCTCACAACCTGCTGGGCAGAGAAATGGGAAAACATAACCTACACTGCAACATGGGCAGTGCTAGAACTGTAATTCAAGGGTAGGTCAATAAAGCTACATCAGTTATGGGAACTTGAGAAAAATATTATGGGAACTCGAGAAAAATACATCGCCTCGCTGAAAAGCTTTGTTCACAGTGTCAGTATAGCTATGCAGGCAACTACATCCTGCTGTTGATACAGCTTATTCCAATCAAGAAACAGGTTTATATTATACCAGCAGGACAATTTGGATTTGTTTTGCCAGGGTGGGACTGCATTTTCAGTGGGGTAGCCCCGCAAACCCTTTTCACCACAGACAAGCAGAGAGCTGCTGGCTCTCACCTTGCGATGGTGAATAGACTTCACATATGCACTCACCCTTTGCTGTGAAGCCATACTGTGGGGAGAGGGACGGGAAAGAAGGGGGCTGTGAACCATTTCCAGCACCGAGCGCCCAGTCTGAGGTTAAAGACTCGCTCTTCTACAGCTGGCCGGATCTCGCTGCTCCCGGCTTCATGGGATGCTCTTTGGGGATGCTTGGAATCTGCTCCGCCTCGGCAGGAAGCCTGACCTGCTGCAGCCTCTATTTCTCACCCACAGGAGAACCTCAGGGGGAAGCTGGTGCCGTGGAGGTTCCCCTGCTCTTCACCCTCGCCCAAAAGCTTGTAGCCCCTGCAGCACCCTGCTTGGACAAAGAAGCAGGGTCTAGACACAGCTTAGGCACACCGTTAAAGCACTAGACCAGACACTGAAAAGAAAGAAAAAAAGAAAGAAAAAAAAAAAAAGAGCTCTGCTCTAGTCCCATCTTTGTCTGCCTCTGATTCCTATGAGATTTTGGGTTAATTCTCTACATCTTTGTCTTCCTCACCTGTGTAGTATGGGATAATATTTCCCTTTCTGGCAAGGCCATGGCCAGAGTTAATTAGCATTTGAAAAGTGCTTTGAAATGGAAGATGCAGTTGGAAAACTGAAGTATTATTACTGGAATTGAGTGAATGGCTCATGAGGCAGGGGAGCATTTCGCTTCTTTTTCCCTGTGGGTGGAATAGCCTGGAGAATACTGTGAATTCTTCAGATTTATTCATTATTCAAGCATCTAGTACATATCAGGTATCTAAAACAGACCTCACTTTGGATATTTATCCCATGAAATATTGGATTGCAAATACAAGGCACATTGTATAGGCAAATAAATCACCTGACATTGGGTCTCTTCTGCTACTGGCACCAACTCTCTTGGCATGATTGCCCAAGGACGGGCATTTAAAATCTATTTTCCATGATTCCTTGCACAGGATTTTGAAATGGACTCCAGCTTTGACAGTAAAACAAGCTCTTGCAAGAGTCTCCAGCAAGCAAAGTAAGGGCCCTGAGCAGGGCTGAAACAAGTACATAAAAAAATAAAAATAAAAATAAAAATAAAAATAAAAATAAAAATAAAAAAAAAAAAATAAAAATAAAAATAAAAATAAAAATAAAAATAAAAATAAAAAAAAATAAAAATAAAAATAAAAATAAAAATAAAAATAAAAATAAAAATAAAAATAAAAATAAAAATAAAAATAAAAATAAAAATAAAAATAAATCAGATGAGTGTGCTTTGTTTGCTTAGGCCACAGTTCTGCAGGATGTTTTAAAGTATTCACTTGCAGTCTTGTGATTAATGCTACTAAAGTGAGTGGAACTGTTCCTGGCCAGGGTCAGGCAGGCACTTAAATGCCCCGCTGAATACAGCTCCCAATTATTATTTCATCAGCCCAAGTGCTCTTGTGTTGTATTTCGGAGACTTCCTGAGCGTTATTGCACTGTCTTCTCCTGTACGCTCCAATGCCAACTGCTGCTGAGCTCCGGTTGGAAGCACACCACCCCTGTTACCTGTGAAACACACATTAGTCCACAAAAAATGTGTTTCACATTCCAAGAAACCTCCAGTAAATTAAAATTAAAAAAAAAAAAAGTTTTGGGTCACATTTTTAGAACAGTGCCAGGTTGTGGGGGGTGGTGGCACTTAGCTCCGTGTCTCCCATTAACTTTAGCTGGAATTGGCCATCTTCCCTGGGCACCACCTTTGAAAATCACCTCTGAAAGAGGTGCATTTTGGAAACAGCACTGCCAAATTCCTGTGTAGATATGCAGGTTGGGGTTGATTCAGAGCTGATGTATCCTGAGCTTGGCTCATTTTGACTCCATTGAGTTGGGTGGTGCTACCCCAATTGACTCCTGCATGTACACAGGCAAACCATGTATATATTGAATGAATAAGGATGTGATGCAAGTATTTAGCAGATCACACTAGGATGGGAGAATTCAGGTTAAAGAGATCTATTAATACAAACTCAGGGGTCACTTCCCTCTGGCTGAGTCTCTGATAAACAGTCACTGGTCAGTCTTCACTGGACAACTGGGCTCCACCTCAGATAAGAGAGATGTTGAACATGGGATAATCAGAAGACATATAGACGATCTGCAGCTCTATCCTCCTCTGAGGCCTGCGGCACGGTCCCCACTGTAACCAGATGTGGATGAAATCCCCCGGCCGCAGCCTGCACCCTGCGCTTGTGCAGTGCCACGTGGGGAAGGTCGCAGGAGAGCCACTGCTGGTCCTGGGTGAGTATGGGCAAATGGCATCACCCCTCTGTGCCACAGCAACGGGGGTCTACAGAGCAAAGGGATAAAACCCTCACTTGCCTCAGGACAGATGCTTCTGAGCCATGTTATCATCCTCATATTTTGTGCTACAAAATATTCCTGCAGTACTCTCAAGGGAGTAGAGTGCTCTTAAATGCAGCACTAAAAACACACAATTTTTGGTCTAAGCAAGGGCTGGAGTTTCTTTAAACAGGCAAGACAATGTTAGTTGCTGTGAGTGGTGGTCTGCCTTCGTGAACGGCAGCCCTGGGAGGTGCTGGCCACAATAAGTCATCTGCACCAGCTCGCACCTGCTTGGAGCAGCTGGCAGAGCACAGGGACACCATGTGGCTCCCATCACAAGTGTCATCAGTGAAACCCCTCTTTTATTGCGCTTCCTGCTGCCTGATGTCAGCCCTGGGCCCCTCTCTGCTTCAGCTAACGATGCTGCAGTGCTGAGCCAAATGGAAAATACCGTGAACACCTAAGTAAAACTGTGTGAATGGCTGTGTCGAGGCAGCTCCATCCTTGTTCATGACAACATCTCATCTTCAGGACAACTTCCTCCTATTTCAGCCTCAGAGGCAAAGACAGATCATCTCAGTTTAAACCCATTGTACCTCTGTTCCTCTAACTCAGCTTGGGATGTACATGCCAGGGTGTATTTTCTCCCTTTTCCTTATGAAGCTCACTCACATGAGCAGTGACAGGAGCGCAGGCCTGTGTTATCCATAGGAGACCCAGCTGCTCGCTGTTAATGTTTAATGACAGCTCTGCAAGCTGGAGATATTCTCAGACTCTATTTCAGCTGGTCAGGTTTCATACAAACTGTTTTCACTAAACACTGTAAATCTACAGAGCATTAAGCTATTCAGTAACACCGGGCCAGATTCAGAGGAGACTAGAGAAAACTTGGTGCGACTTACCTCCTCCAAAAGCTTTCCTACATCCAGACTTAATATTTTTCACATATGCCAAGCTCACTGTCTGATGCCGTGGCGCTTGTGTGGTAACAAACGTGTATCCAACAACCTGCATCAGAGGGTCAGTGCTGAGCAGGACAAAGACACCCTCCCCGCTGCTCCCAGACAGGCTGCTATTCTGTCAGCATCGTCCGGTATGAGAAGCGGTGTCAGATGGTTTCCTAGAATAAATTAATGCGGCTCCATTATGTTAGGCCAACTGATATCAGCAGAGAATTCAGACAGCTAATTTTTAACCTTCTCCAATTTCTCTTTGGCTCATGAAACCATTTCCTGCCCTGGTCCCTCTGACAGTCCCCTGGTTCTCCTCCAAGCATCTATCCAGAAGGGAGGCAAAGCTAGATGTGATGTGGAAGAAGCTCGGAGTTTAAGATCATACAAGTATGATCTAAGGGACACTACATTGGTATTTCTTAAATGTTCAGCCATCCAGGAGAAATGGGAGGTCAGATCACCTGGGCTAGGAATTTGAACCTTTAGACCAAACTCTGCCTTCATTTAAATCTTGTTATAGCTATGAAAAGGTTGTTGCTTTGACTTCGGGACCAAGGCAGGCTTGTACAAAGATTTAGGGAACTCTGTGCACACAGCAGTGGATTTGCTACAAAGGAAATGCCAGCAGTGAACTTGGGCACCATGAGGGACTGGGCCAGTGCCTCTTTGGTTTAAACACTTTAAACACTTTCCTCCCTTTTACTTTCCCTCCTCAAAAAAGAACAATAACAAAAAAAACAAGCTAAACCAAACCAACAAACAAAAAACCAAACATATTTAAAGGCTGTTAAATGCCTGCTGAGGCGTACTCCATCCATAACTGGGGTGGGCTGAAAGCTGTCAATCTGAATATCACAGGAGGGAGGTCAGTGACAACCCCTGCCCTGACAGGCTCTCTGCAATCACAAGCACTCCCAGCCCCATGTTGCTCATAAAGCCAGGATCCTTGCTGTGCTACAGTGTAAACACCCCATCACTCCTCACCGTGACTCCCAGGCCCAGGGTTGTCCTCCTCACGTCCCCCTGCGGAGCTGTTTTTGGGGTGGGAAGAGGTCCTCCGCGTGTATAGGGCTGCACGTGTTTGGCTGAGTCCCCTGCTGCCAGATGTTTGCTTGTGCAAAACCACACACTGCAAGATTATGGGAATAAACTTCTCCTGCTGACTCGCCTGCAGACCGCTCATCCTGCTTACGCTGGAAATGCACAAGACAGCCTCATCCCTGCTTGTTTTAGAGAGCAGGAAGCAAACCGCGAAGGCTGATTTCCACCTACCCGGAGCCCCACTGTTCAAAAGCCTGGGGCTGTTTGGACACAGAGTTCATAGGTTCAAACCTGTGTTTAGTGCCAATTTTAGGTCACGGAAAGGGAGAGCGAGCCGGCACGGTGGAGAAGGCAGGGGCTGGCTGGGGTGGGCACTCAGAAGCTGGTGCTGTGCTCCTGCTTCTCTGCACGATGGTTTTATGGCCCAAAGTAGTGCCACTGCCAGCCTTCTTTTTCCTTCCCCTGATCCTGTTGAAAAGCACCCGAGGAAGTAGATGCTCTCAGTTAAAGCAAGGGGTGTTGTCAGTGACCACCGTAAGTAACCATAATGATCTGTAAGGCGGTGTGCAGCTCTGATGTGCAAATGGGATTCGGAGGAGCTTCGCTAACGGGATAACGCAGACAGCATTTACGTGGAGTTTCAAACTGATCGTAATGCTTCACTTGACAAATGTCTGGGTTTGAACTTTTCTAAGCCTGCAGGGCTTTAAGTAGAGAATGTCAGTCTCCTGCAGAATAAATCCTTAATATTTGGGCTTTTGCTTAGGAAGAGGAAAGAAAAAAAAGAAATCCAAGCAGAGAAGATGCCAAGAAGGATATCTGATTTCATTGCTTTCATCATACACCACCACGTACCATTTATTTTCTCTCAGAAGCCAGGGGCATATCTTCTCTAAATATTTACCTACTTTCTTTCTTTCTAAGGGCATGTCTGCACTGCAGTCACCACACTGATTTGTGTTGTAGGCATACTTGCCTTACTTTTGATCTAATACATCTAACATATCCAGGGTCTAATATCAGGCTAATAAAACCAAGGTCCAATGGTTATGGCCATGAGGTCAGGGCAGCCTGTAACAACCACTGGGAATACCTTGCAGCCCTTGCTCTGTGCTGCACTGCAGGCCTTGCAGTGAAAATGGGGACCAGCAGGCTTCACTAGGCATGGAAGTTGGTCTAGGGAAAATCTTTCAGCCACAGAGATCATTAATGCCTTTCTGAAATGGAGCCACGTCTGCTGTCTCTCTCTCTGCCTCCACATTCACCTGTCAACCCAGACAAGCAGTGGTTGTGCCGTCTCCATTCCAAGAGGCTTTCAAGCCCGGACTGAATCAAGCCCTGAGCAAGCTGGCCTGACCTCAAAGCTGTCCCTGCTTTGAGCAGGGGTTGGTCTAAAGCCTCCTGAGTTCCCTCCCAGACTGAATTGTCCTGTGAACCCACAGTCCCAGCCCAGAGATGCTCCTCTTCTTGAAGGGCTCGGTCCCAGCTCTGTCCCAGCAACAACTACAAGGCTTCATACTCTGAGCATTTTCTACCTCAGTATCACAAACTAAAGGTGTGAATATATCAAAGAGAAGTTGTTGTTTTTTTTCCCCCACCTCATTTTGTCAAAGGCAGGCAGTATTGATCTCTCTGTCTTACAACCAAAACTAAGGCACATTCAGGACTGTTGAGCAAGTAGCAAAAATTAAAGTCGATGGATTTTTGCAAGGAAAATAAGGATGGGTGGCCACAGGCTCAGAATGACTGTCTAGTTTAATCAGTACTGAGGGAGACCTTTGCCATGTTTCAATCATGTCAAAAAGAGATTTCTGATCAAAAGAATGCTTACAGAGTGTGACCACAAAAACTGGTGCACATGTGTCCTCGAAACTGCTGATCACCTTGGGAATCTTCTTGCTGCCCTGGACAAGAAATGATTTAAGATGCTTCTTTTTTTGACCCATATGTCTGTCTTCAGTTATATTTATCTTGCTGTGCATGATGCTATGCAGGGAGTCTGAACGCCTCATTCTTCCAGTGTATGTGGCACAACCTGCAAGCCACATAGAGGAACAAGGGCTGGGAAGACATAGGCTCAGTTCCCAATATTGGTACTGTCTTGCTTTGTGTGTGCTCACCTACATCAGTCTCTCTCAGCTCAGTAGAAAGTGGAAATAAGCAACAGCCTACAGGGATGTGAGGATCTGAACGTTTGCATCGCCTCCACTGGAAGGTGCAAGAGAAGCGCGAAGTATTCTGTGTGTTATAGCGGCCCCATCTCTTCACCTCCTCTTCCCCTGGGAGGACAGATCTAGCATTACCAAACTTCCTGCATAGTTATGTTTCCTCCATCCCCTGTAGCACTTTGGCTGTGCTCCCCTGCATTTTTTTCCATTTCAGCTGCCTCCTTTCTTTCTATAACATCTATCTCCATGCACAGACTCCAAATGCATCCTGAGCCAGCAGGCAGTGCAGCGTCCCTCTTCCCTGCCCTACATGCAGCACTCTTGCTGTTAGGCTCACCTTCAGAAATTTTGGGGAATACTTAGCACTTCACTGTCTAAACACCTCTTGGAGCTGCATGGCAGATGCCCAGCAGACAGGCTCAGCTCTCGGCAGTTCTGGTGCTGCTGGCAGTGCCACCCTCATAGCTCATTACCAACACCTCGCTCCCCAAAAGCAAGAGGGAGATGAAGATGAAGATCTCCGTGAGCCTCTAATTAACGTAAGGGAAGTATTTCCCATTTGCAGTGGTTCACCTGAAATTTAAGAACCTATTCACTAAGCTCTTTGTAAAATGGGACTTGGGTGCTCTTGGGAAATGTGCCTGCAGTCTCTTCCCAGACTTTGCAGTGGATTCATCTGAAATGTCTTTACATGTGAGTGACATCTACATGTGAGCCAGACACCCTGGGCTCAGTTTACAGAGATAAACAGGCATTTACAGGAAACAATTCGTCTTATCCTGTGGTAGATAGGATAGCCCAATAGCCCAGAGCAATCACAAATTGACTGCTTTCCTCCATAAATTTAATCTAGAAAAGCAGTTCAACCTCTGACATGTATTGAAGGATTCAGTTGCCTGCTGCTTTTTGAACTGCCCTACCTTATTTTAGACATTCACACAGGCAGGTAGGTATATACATGTATGTACAAGAGATAAATGCCCTTCTGACATGTCACCTGGACACCAAGCAAAGACTCCCAAAGTGCTCAAAAAGCACCATTTTTAGACAACTGCTTTCCCTCTCACACATACTCTGTATTTTCTCAGGGGATTCCAACCCTACAGAAGCACATGGAAAAGCCCTAGTTTGGCATCTTCATGCTCCTGGATAATTTTCCTTTCATTCTTCATCATGACTTTCTTGAGCAGGTTTGGAAAAAAGAAAAAAAAAAAAAAAAAAAACCACACACTCCAGTCTTTATTTTGCAATCTTCCCAGGTCTCTGGCAGTCTATTCCCTAAAGCTGCACACCCCCTCCCACTCACATACCTCTCTTTGCTCTTCCTTGTTCAGACACACAACTGGTTCCTGCCATTTTTTCAGTAGGTCCCGTTGCATCTGTGCACTGGTTGTTCAGTGAACATTGTATGAACACTTGAGCCTCAGCTGCAGCAGACATACTCCTCTTCTGGTCCCATCTAGGGGCTGCGAGATGCCATCCCACGACCACTGCTGTTAAAATTCCCACTAACTCACTTAGCCAGGGAAGTCCTGAGTTCCCTGTCCTGTTACCAACAAGAAGGCAGTTGCTGCTTTTGGGGTAGCTGGAATAATTCCCTTCCATCACACCTGAGTGTACATCCTGTATCATAATGGTCTGCGCTGCTATAGCTGAAAACAAATGATCTGGGCCACAGTGCTGCACAACAAATAGCTGAGTTTATTAAAAAGAAAATAAATCAAGGGAGTTCCATGGAAACTGCCAGAGTAAAGCATGGGGATATCATTCAGGTTCTGCAGATAACTACCCCAACCAGGAAATGTATGCAAGATGTCACGTTACAAGTGTTACATCATCAGGAAAAAATCTCAGTGGTGATCATAGCCCGAGGGGGATGTCAGTGTTCCCAGCTTCTGTGCAGAGAGTAGTCTTAGAGGAATTAACTCTTTCCTAGGTGACATGCACCACTAGATTTTACCAGTGTTTCATCCACTTTGTTTGCCTAAAATGAATCATCATTCTCCCACTTTCCATTTTTGTCTGTCATTCAAGTCACAAGTGATACGGCTTTGCAGGGACTGCTGTCTGCCACACCTGCTGTGTGGCTGAGGACTTTTTCTCCTCCACCTCACTAGTGGGTTTCTGTTGGAAGCTGGATGTTCATCTCACGCCACTCCCACAGAAGGCAATAAATGTTATCCACGAAACACACTGTTAAGGGATACTGTTAAGGGACCAGAGCCACAGGGATCGATGCGCTCTGCAGTCCCATGCCTGGGCAGAGCAGACCCCACGGCTCTTCCTGGAGAAGAAATCCCCCCTTGCCCTGGGGAAACAGAAGTGGATGTGCCTTTCCCCAAGTTTCCAGAGACTCCAGGCAATCTCCAGCCCCATTAAAATGTCCTTTCTAAGTCAGGGGAACAATGGATAGAATAAACTTCCTTCTCCTCATTGACATTTTGTACATAAAGAGTGCCAGGTGCCAGGACATCATCCGAGCTCTTATTTATACTAGACTGCTGTTCACCTGTGCCCTAGGCCAGGCTCACACAGGGCACAAGGAGTTTTCTGGTGCGACAGAAGTTCCTGTAACCTCCTCCCTCCCATTTGCATTTTTTTCTCATTTGTTTTGCATCCCCCTTGCTCTCTTGGCCAGGTAGGGCACGAATTGCTAAGCACCTTGTTTCATTTTATTCCTTTTTTCCCTAATGCGGAACTATGTGGCTGCATCTCTCTGCCTCTCCAGGCTCTCCAAGCTGTCTATCGCATGGGCAGCATGGTGCACCTCCCCACTTAGACACGCTACTGAGTCTCTTTTCTAGTTACCTTAAACCCATGGTCTAGGTACAGTAAGGCACCGTTTCCTGCTTCCCAGCTTGCCACTGGCATGACTTTTGCCCTTGTATTCACACTGAGAAGCCCAGTGAACTTGTGCATACTTGTTCTAGAGATCTTCACTTTTGTCTTGTCCCTCCCCTCTCTCTCTCTCTCCTCTTTCCCCTTTCTCTCTTTCTTTTTCATTTTCTTCTTTTTCTTTTTCTTTTTCTTTTTCTTTTTTTCTTTTTCTTTTTCTTTTTCTTTTTCTTTTTCTTTTTCTTTTTCTTTTTCTTTTTCTTTTTCTTTTTCTTTTTCTTTTTCTTTTTCTTTTTCTTTTCTTTTTCTTTTTCTTTTTCTTTTTCTTTTTCTTTTTCTTTTTCTTTTTCTTTTTCTTTTTCTTTTTCTTTTTCTTTTTCTTTTTCTTTTTCTTTTTCTTTTTCTTTTTCTTTTTCTTTTTCTTTTTCTTTTTCTTTTTCTTTTTCTTTTTCTTTTTCTTTTTCTTTTTCTTTTTCTTTTCTTTTTCTTTTTCTTTTTCTTTTTCTTTTTCTTTTTCTTTTCTTTTTCTTTTTCTTTTTCTTTTTCTTTTTCTTTTTCTTTTTCTTTTTCTTTTTTCTTTTTTCTTTTTCTTTCTTTCTTTTTCTTTCTTTTTCTTTTTCTTTCTTTCTTTTTCTTTCTTTCTTTCTTTCTTTCTTTCTTTCTTTCTTTCTTTCTTTCCTTCCTTCCTTCCTTCCTTCCTTCCTTCCTTCCTTCTTTCTTTCTTTCTTTCTTTCTTTCTTTCTTTCTTTCTTTCTTTCTTTCTCTTTCTTTCTTTCTTTCCTTCCTTCCTTCTTCCTTCTTTCTTTTTTTCTTTCTTTCTTTCTCTTTCTTTCTTTCTTTCTTTCTTTCTTTCTTTCTTTCTTTCTTTCTTTCTTTCTTTTTCTTTCTCTCTCTCTCTCTTTCTCTCTCTCTCTCTATTTCTTTCTTCCTCTCTTTCTCCTTTCCTTTCAAATTCAAGTGCTTTGTTCTCTTTAGTTCTGCACAACCTCTAAGTCTCCAAACAAGTGACTTTCCTCCAGAGGAACTAACGCCCCCCAGCACAAAGTACATACTGTGCTGCCCCTGAATGTCTCGATTCAGGAAGCTTTGAGCTCCCATTGTTTGCAGTTCACAGAGTTCACCTGCATTTTAGTCTCCTCATCTATTAAAGAAAACAAAGTGGAGAGGGGAGAGAAGGAGAAATACGGCTGTAAAAGCAGCAGTTGGTCAGAGAGCCCTCATGTTCCTGGTACCAGTTGTGGTCCAATCAATCAGCCTCAAACAGCCCACTGGAGAATAACTGCCCAGCTTACCCAAATTTATTTTCTTTAATAACTGAATCCTCCTGTGACCCTGTGGTTATTGCTGACACAAAGCAAGGCCTGCTCGAGCCTGATATCTGCTCCCTTGCTCCCTGCTGTGTGCCGAGCAATGGAGCCATCGTCCCCTTGTTTTTTGTGGACAGTAGCTTTAAATCAGTGCTGGCCACTTCTGTCTCAAGGTCCAGGACAGATTTTCCTACACAGGCCACTCTCTTTTGCGCATTTGCCCATGCTTGCCCATGGAGACTTCAGCTTTTTCTGTTTTCTCTTTTCTCAGTAAAATAGAGGCCAAAGTGCCTGGGGATGTCTGTTTATTGTTTGAGTACTTGGCTCTGCAAAGGCTATGAACACTGTTCAGGTGATGCAGGGACTGAACCACCACACAGGTACACAGCTACAGGGAGAAAAGTGTTGTAAAATCTCCATACTCATGGTGCCATTGCTCTCCAGGAGATTGGTGTGCCCCTAGCAGTAAGACATTGGGAGCACTGTCTATCCTCAGCTACATGCCTCGAAGCTGGACCAAGCTGGGGAACACCAGTGTCCCACAGCCCTGCCTCTATACAAAGCCACTGTGGGGGCACAATGGGGCCCCATTGCTTCTTTCCTCACCTCATCCAGATGCAGCTTGCCTTCCTGAGCCCAAACCCAAAGTGGTGCCTTGAAGGACAAAGAGGCATGGGGTGCTGCATCCCTGAGGCAGGACTGTGGCAGCCTCCTGACCACCCTGACACCCCTGGAAAAGTCCGGGCTTCCCTGCCACACTGCATGAACAAGTAACACTCTTGTGGTGGCCAGGGCAGTGTCCACCTTCACCTGATTGCAGCAAGAAGAAGAGATGCAGGAGATGCAGTGATAAGAGGAGCACCACCAGTGCGTGGGGTGCCAGAAACATCCAGGAGATCTTTTTGGAGGAGCATTCAGGACATAAGTGGACAGGAGGGTTGCACGCATCTCACTCACCTGGCAGGGCTGCCACTGCTGAAACCTCTGGGTCTGTCCATGGGATGTTCTACCCATGGGGACATCCTATCTTCCCATGGAACAATTAATGTACTTCCAGCTTAAAACCTGGCGCAGGCTGCAGATGAATGTGATTTTTAAGTCATTATCATGTATGCACTTGGATGTAATCCAAAATGTATAAACCTTCCTGGGGACATTAATTGGCTTTTTATTGCCTGTCCCTCAATATGGTGTGGGGCTTGGGGCTGTTGCTATTTGGCGTTTCATAGATTTGCTCAGTCCCCTAATCTCATGTGAAATTTTTCTGGCATGAGTTCTGCAAGTCAGAATGGCAAAAGTATAATTAATTCCCTGTGTGAAATGAAAACAGCCAATTTTCCACAGTGTCAGCTTGAACATCAGCAAGCCATAGAAGCAATATGCAAAAAGCAGATGAAATTTGCACACAGACAGCAAATCTACTGAATTTTTATGGGGCAGTGCTTCTTATGCCGCTGGATAAAAATGTCAATAGATATCTGAAGTGCTCTTCATTCCCTTTATATATTCAGCTGAAAGTATGAAACAGCCTATAATGACAGTCTCTGATCAGTATCTTAATACAAGGAATTTGTTGAGAATGTATGCCTGTGTGATGTTCTTTTCTAGACACTAACATTTTGCAGATAGGTCCTTCACAGATAGCATATAATGGAAACGATTTTCCTCTAACCAGGGGTAGAGAGTTAAAATAAGACATTTCTGAAACCCAGGACTATCTGTTCTACTCCCTAAGGCTTTCTTTCCCTGTAGTAGATTTGGTGTGCTTATGTCTTCCCTCCCACTTTGTGTTCATTTCCACCTTGCTCTTCAAGGGTTGGGGCCCCGAAGCATTAGAAATTAATTTGCACAATCTGCACCTGACTTAACAAATGCCAATAGCTGTAGCAGAGGCCTTCATTCCTCTTTGACTCCCCCCAAAACACACATGGCACTCAGCACAGTTTGGCTGGCTTCGAGACCTGCTTTTATGCCTGTAAACCAACAAAAATGTCCCTGTGGGCTAGTCTTGACCTTGAGCTGCAAGGCTGATGACTTGATTTGGAGCGGATGGGTCTCCAAATGAAAACCCAAGCTGTTTGCACACTATGGAAGCCACGGTGCATTGCTGCTCGTAATAGGCGGCGTTGAAAAGCATCTCTCAAGTCTCCATCCGGTTGTTTTGCTACAGGTGAGTTGCAACATAAAGAAGAGTTATGCTCAGATAGCGTCAAACAACTTGTTCCCATTAACTGGGCTCCGGCAAGTATCCAGAACAGATGTTGCAGATAAGTGTCTCACCTCTCTGAAACTCTCTTGACACTTCCTGTTACATTCTGGAACAGCGATGAAATTAAATATTAGCACTGCTGTTAAAAACTCCAGCATGTGCGAACAGTGAACTGAAATGCCCATCTTTTTTTTCTTTTTTTCCTTTTTAACTTCAATATTTAGGATAAATAATAGGTAGCACAGGTGTATGGTCTACATGGAAAAATGTGAATTCTTGGGAGCAACAACCACACTATATATTACAAGGACGATGTTGGTGTTTGTAATGCCATTCTCTGCAACAAAGTAATTTCAAAAGGAAACTTTCTAAAGAGGGCATGTGGTGATTAATTATTTTGCTTCCCTCTACACAAGCGTAGCCTTGTTATTGGGAATAACAGAGATAGAAATCCATCTTTATTCTTAAGTCATCTCTACTTAGCAATTCATACATCCCAGAAGCTTCCTTTCCATCATGAAGAATGCTTCTTGTGCCTCTCCAGACTGAACAATTCTCAGTGAAAGGCCACGATAGCTCTTTGTGTATGTAAAATGTAGCAGAAATATTAAAGCAGAGATCAAAGACAGCTCTATTCCTCAGATATTTTCCCTGACCCTTTAAACTGGTTAGGTGCAGAATGAATAATAAGGAGCAGACTCTGCCATCAATTACGTGGAGTTAAATCCAGAGCGGGCTGTTGTAAATCAAGTTACTTTAGAGTTACACAGCATAACTGGGAGCAGATTTGGGACCCGAGTCCGCAGGCCAAAGAACCAGACTGCAAGGAGAAAATCCCACCTCTCTCCTCCTCCATTTCACTCAAACTCCCAGGCTCTTCAAATAAGCAGGCCCATCTGCCTGCTTAGAAAAGCACACACAACTAAGGCCTTCCTAATCTGCCCAGCCAGTGCAATCCCCTCTTCAAGCACTGTTAAATGGATCACAAATAAATGAGATTTTTATTTAACGAATGTGGCAACACACAGCCCGAAAGGACCAAACAGCATCTAATTTTTATCAACAGCTATAAAAGGTGGAGGGAAAAGACTTGAATTGCCCGGGTGCAAATCTTACTGGAAGAGAAATAAAAGAAATGGAGCAAGTGCTGAGTCAAAGTTGTCTGGAAGCACATTTAGATAATAAATTCTGTCTCTTCTCTTTCTCTTCCCATTACATGATGCTTCTCCCCCTCACACCAGCCTAATGCCTTAATCTAGCTAAATATTTGTAAACTGGCACCACATGTGATCGAGACAATAGAGGGGGAATGAGCAAGGTGATTCAAACCATGATATACTTCTTATTACAGCAATAGCATTTCACAAGATTAAGGGGAATTTTCTAGGCAATGGAGACAAATCCAGCACCAGCTTTATTGAGAAAATGTCACAGATGCTTCACTCGTTAACATGTGGTAGCGCAAACAAAGGAGATTATCTGCTTTTCCAAATGAGCACCATCAATGCTGCTATTTCATTTATTACACATTTTCCCACTCACCCCTTCAAGTGTTCGCTTTTGAAAGGCAACGCGTGTTGGTTGCTGAGACCTGGGCAAGTCAATGGAATATTCTTTGAAGCAAAAATTCCAGCCTGGTGGCAGCACTTGGAGAAATTATCAATCCGTGACGCCGCTCTTGGGAGTAACACTGCCAACCAAGATGAGAAAAGGAGAAGGGAAAAAAAAAAAAAAGCAATCCCAAGTCCCTCCACTATGGGGATTTTATGGGTCAAGTGTCCTGAGAACCTCCACTCTGGTCCACCCACCGAGACAAAGCTATTTGTAAACACTAGATTGTGCTATCTTTTTGCCACCCTGATTGCTAATTAATCAGAAACAGAAGCGCCTGGGTGAGAAATACAAAGTGTCAGGGGAAAATGAATGGGAACCTGCCCAACAACTGCTGTCCCCAGTTCAGAAACACCCCTCTGAAGTCCTGAGGTTGCACTGCGAAGCACATGGGGGCTTGTGTTCAACCAGGACTCTAGAATCTAGCATTCCTGAATCCCAAGCACCTTTTTGTCCTGTTCATTTCAGAAATGACAACTCTCAACACTGCAAAGAGCCACAGGACAGTGCTGGGTTGCAGCCCTGCCCCTGCCCACCACCACTTCTATTCCTTTTGCTGCATCCCTCTCTGCTTCATGGCCTTCTGGGTCCAAAGCGTAGGTCAGCTTTCAAGCCCCATAAATGTTAAGACTCTCGACTGTACACTAAAGGGATGCAAGGGACCATGATATGTTGATTTGCTTTGAACTGTCACAGATCAATGAGGATCCGTGGCTGCTTCCTGGTCTGACAGGCCTGGTTCACACCAAAAAGTTTTACCAGCAAAAGCGGCCTCCAGTCAGAACAACCTGGTCCTAATTAGGGCTGATCTGTTGCACTTTAAAGGGCTTTAGTGACTGTTTTAACTAACCCTTCAGATGAAGAGCTCCAAAAATCTGGACTGGATCCCAAAAAATAACAGTGCTTATCAAGGCATCCTTCTGTCATCAGGCTTGCCAAATGCCTCCCATCCATCTCTCATCATTATTTTGCTGCTGCTGCTCCCAAAAGCACTGAATGTAAAAGTTGCTTCTTTGGATTCAGGAGCATAAAATGCCTGATAATCTCTACAGGTTGCGCCTCACATCCTTATGGTAAGCCCCTGATGTGACAAGAGGGAGTTTTGCCTATGTAAAAATGAGGTCAGAGTCCAACTGCTTTCTTCTTTTGCACTTTTCCTGCTAAAGGTAGCAGTTACAGTAATATATACTCCATTGCTTCCTAGCCTGGAGTAACAGTATATTAAGTGTCCCCTCTGCCTAAACCAAGCAGTTAACAGACATGTGTTGTTGAAAGCCTGGGATAACAACCTTCCAGAACAATAGGAATATTTTAAAATTACTTGGCCAAATCTGCTCTCTGCAACCCTATTACAAATGCCAGATTTTCACATATCCACTTTTTTTTTTCACATCCACATTTATTTTGGGAACATACTCAACATCATTTTGACAAAGTTCACTATGTTTCCATTCTAACTGGACAAACAATATATTCCGCACAAAATCTCGGTCTAGCGAGTCAAAATCAGAGGCTATACTTTAAAGCAGGACATGGAGGTCCATTTCTCAAAGCGCTTTGGCAGTAGAATAGCATTTCTCACTGCTGCTCTATCTCCCACTTCAGGCAGCTCACGTATTTTTTCCCTTCTAAGGTCAAATGTTGCAAATGTGACTGAAGATTTGTGCAATCAGGCTTAGAATAGTTATGAAAAGACCTGCTTTCTGCTGGGTAGGTGATGAGCAAATCCGTTGAAGAATCCCTGGTTAGCTATCCACCAAAGCGGCCAAAAACTTGTGTCACATCTGGACATCTTGACCTGGCATACTGGAGCCTTTATAGTACCCTGGTGTGATAGGAAAATTTCACTGTCCTTGTCCTCTAAATGGAGGGGGTGATGCAGAAAGCACTCACTTCACTTTCATCCGTGCTAAGATCACAGATTCATCATAGACAAGTTTCAATCAGGGGGATCCCTGGGCAGTTTCTCCTTCCCAGAGCTGTACCACTCACAACACAGACAATTCCTCCTATGTTCATTTGGAAGGTAAATATTACAATACAGAGTGAGATTATTGACCACACAAACAATATTGTCTGCTGGGAAACTACCAGCCTGGCTTCTCTGAAGGGAAATCCTACTGGAAATGTGCTGCAGTTGGAAAGGGTAAAGGTAAGCTCATGGGTATTGGGGGTCCCAGGGAGATAATACAGCTGGATTTCCAGAAAGCTTTTGACAAGGTTCCACACCAAAGCCTGTTGAAACAACACCCACAAATTGCTGGGCATGACCAGGAAGACTGCTGAAGAACAAAACACAGGGCTGAATTTTTGGCCATGGTTCTGCTCTGCATCCCTTACGAAGGGGATGATGGGGTTAGGAGGGACCCTGGGGGATGGCAGCTGAAATGGAGGAGGGGATGGAGGGACTGTCTATCAAGAGAGAGTGGAAAAGGCTGGGGCTTTTCAGCCGGGGAGGGAAAATGCAAACACAGCTGTGGTTTACAAAACAGAGAAGGTAGTTGATCAAGTCTCACTGTCACTTCCCTGGTCACCTAGCCACCTATTTATCTGTAAACTGCTATTCACCATAACCTACAGTGCCAGGACCAGGGGTCATACTGAAATGAATAGGAGCACAATTTAAAACAAGGAAAAGAAAGCATTTCTTTATGCAGTGGATTTTGAACTTCTGGGACTGGCTGTTCTGGTTGGCTGCAGTATCAGCAAAGAATTAGACAAAAACATAGTAACAGATTCAAAATAGGATACCGAAAGGACTAGGTAGGGATGTACCCACTAACATCCCTCCCACAGCTGCAGGATCGAGTCAGGTATTTGAAAGATAATCAATTTAAAAGGAAAAGGGAAAAAGGAAAAAGGAAAAAGGGAATGGGAAAGGGAAAGGGAAAGGGAAAGGGAAAAAAGGGAAAAAAAGGAAAAGGAAAAGGAAAAGGAAAAGAAAAAGAAAAAGAAAAAGAAAAAGAAAAAGAAAAAGAAAAAGAAAAAGAAAAAGAAAAAGAAAAAGAAAAAGAAAAAGAAAAAGAAAAAAAAAAGGAAAAAGGAATAAAGAAAAAGGTTTTTCCCATTACTTTGCATTTTCTGCTTGAATCCCTGTGTATCTTCTCGGGTGTCATCAACCCAGGTTTTGGCCTCCTTCTGCATTACCCAGACTAGATAAACATACGTGCTGCTGAAGCTGTTTTCAGGAACTCCTTCCTCCCTCTGTAATCTCTTATCTTCCAGAGGAGATTGTCAGGGGATACTTCAAAGCCCTTTGAAGATGGCCAGGGCCCTGCCTGCAGCAGAGCAGATGCAGCGCCCTCGCCCCGAGATGTCAGCAGCCGCTGTGCGTGCAGGCACGCGGTGCCGTCTTATCGCCCCTTTGGGCAACTGCAGCGAGCACCGGCACAGACTTTACCCCCTTGCTATCACCGTCCAATCTTCAGACTTTGCTCTGCAATATTATGCCCATTTTCCCATTTTTTCCCCCAAATTCACACACTTTGATTGTTGTAGATTATGAAAATGAGGAGAAAGAAAAAAGTTTTTTTTTTTTTCTTAGCTCAGAGGAATAGCGAAGCCTGAAGCCTGCTGAGCTTATAATTAAAACGTGGAAAGGCCATGACATAGCTCAAAAGATGCAAGAATGTGATACAGGGAGCACAAAAATGCTGAGTACCAGGCTTTGGGCAAAGCGTCGTTTTGAATTCAAAATAAACGAGAAGATTGCCTATAGAGAGGGGAATGCAGGGGGAGAGGCAGCCGTGGAAGGGGAGGACGAGTGGGGAGCTATTGTTCAAGTACTGCCTTCAGAGAAATCCTGATCAGAGCAAAGGAAAGCAGTGCAGCTGGCTCATGGTGCTGGTCCCTCTGCTGAATCGTCAAAGACCAGGTAACACAGATCTCCAAGTACATAGCTCTCACTCCATCAGCAACTTGAACAGGGAAACACAACCCATAAAAATCCCATTTCTACCTGAAACTGTTTTTTTTTTCCTGCCATTGCTAACAAGTAGCACTATTGCAGGGGCTGGCATCAGAGACACAGGTGAGGAGGCCCCCGGGGACCTACAAGACACTGGGGACATCCCACAGCGATAGGAAAACTAGCAGCTATCTGGACATGCTGCTTTACTCCGCACCACCATCTGTACCAACCCCATTAGGCCACTGGTACTAAAATTACCATCCCAAATAGAAGGATTTTAAAAAGGCATTTGGCCTTTTTGAAGGCCAAAGCATAGCGGCCAAGCTGGAACTTTACGCCTTTTTTTTTTTTTATATACCTCACTGATTTATTCTTCCTGTTAAAACAGAGTGGGGAAATAAATCAGCAGCACTGAAGAATACTCTGCCTCAGATGGTAAAATTCATTGAATTACACAAGTGTTTGCTCCCCGGTTTATACCATAGAGGGCTGCACTACATGGGTAATGAACAACCCTAACCGCATTACATCTTCCCTCTGGCTGCCAGCAATGGTGGGAGCTTAATCTTCAGAAGGTCCTGTTGGGTCCCGGGGCCCTGCTGTTGGCTTGAAACCCATCCTGCAAGAGCAAATGCAAAAACATTAAATACATTAGGACGGCAGTGCTGGATGATGCCAAAAGTCCACCTCATCCCATATCCTGTCCCTAACCCGCACAGATGCTTGGGGAAAGACTGTAAGAACTGAGCAAACACGGAGTGATTTTTCCCTGTAGTGTGCAGTGATATTTCCTCCCAGCTTCCAGCTATCCCCAGCTTTGGGACTTCCTAAAAAAAGGCTGTATTTTTGTACCTAACAGCCCTCACTGGGGCTGTTCATTTCCTCGTGCATTTCTCTAATTGGTTTTTTAATCTCCTTATGCCTGAAGTAGGTAAAAGCAGTTTCTATCACTCCGCATTGCCCAGGAGTCCCTTTGCCAGTTCTTCTGAGCTTTATAATGTCTTACTCTTTCCTAAATAGATGTTTTCCCTGCTCTCCCCACCCTGCTGTATAAAAGGGCAACCAACACTAAAGGCAGGAGCTGATGGAAGTCTCTTCTGTACAAACACGAGCACGTGGGTTGCCTCCCAGGGCTCAGTTGCAGGGGCACTTGCATGCTTAAGGTCCAACGTTTAGGCATAATGCATATGACAATATTAGGTCAGCTGCATGTGGTCATACAAGGCCACCTCCTGCAGCAGCCCCCCCTTCTCTGTGGTCAGTAACTGATGTCTAGGAAGAAAATAGAAAGCAAAGAGCATGGCCAGATTTCTTTGGAGATCCTCTCTCCCAGCTGAGTCTGAAGGCCCATTCTTCACTGTCCCAGCTAGGCAACCCCCAATCATACCTCAGAAATGTCCAATCCACAAAACACATGGGGAGAAAATGGTAAAGGTGGCATTTTTTTCCAAACAAGAACAAATAATTTTGTTCTAGAGCACTTTGACTTGGTATGAAAGAGCACAAAATCCTCTCCTGGGAACTTCCATCCATCAGAAAGCGGCAGCGATTTCAGTGTTTCTGGAAAAGCTCTCGTACAGCGGGCTTACTTCAGTGCGCTCTTATCAGCCACAGCTGCCACCTCATCCAGTAGCTCAAGCCGGGCAGCCGAAGCAGCCTTTTGATCACAGCAGCGTGCACATGTACAACGTTACCCTGGCGGCAAGGATGAGCTGAGCTGGCTTAGCCTCGTCCAAACGCAGGGATAGGTAAGACAGCAGCACTCGTAGCAGAAGAGCAACGTGGCACAGGTAGAAAAGGTGTTTTTGCACCGGGATGTGGCAGCGGTGGGCTCTGGGTGCTCAGTGGGTAGGGGCAGAGAGGATACTTAGTGCCAAGAGGAGGGAATGGGCTCTGCTCTTCCAAAATGCCCTCTCCAGCTCCCCAGGGTGTGCAGGGAGCAACACGAGTGGGAAATATTACACCAGTCTCAGTGTACCCAGCTCTCCCTGTCTCTGTGTTCCTCCTGCTCCACACCCCAGGTTTCGGGGTCCAGGAGCAAGGAGCCCGCCCGCGCCCTCCCGGCCTCCTCAGAGTGGGCAGCAGAGGCAGACGCATACACAGATGAGCATTTATTTCCAAATATCTCATTTATATCACTCTCACATGAAATATTTCTTTCAGAATATAGCCTACACGTAGAAAACAGAAGACAGTTTTTTTTTTTTCATAAGGCACATCAGATTATAGACTACATAGAGACATCTCCCCCTCAATCGCGCTTGTAAAACACAGGCAATTTTAAAAGTAATATTTCTAAAACCTAGACCCTGTGTAGCCCCGTGTAGAGCAGTATTCGTAAAGTTATTAGACCTCAGTTTACATACACCTAGTAAAGGGCTATAACAAGTTGTATATACATCACATTTTCAGAAACAGTCACAGCTGGCTACATTTAAAAGTAATGCTACTCCAGACTATGAAACAGGCTGCTTATAAAATATAACCTACTGCTTCCAGTACGGCATGATACAAAGCAGTATGACCTTGCAGAAAAAATTGTGTTATTTTTGCAAATGGGAGTTGTTCAGATTTTAGCCTGTCTCCTTCTAAACCCCACATTTTTGATCAACTGAGACCATTTTACAGAGAAGTAAAGCACCCAAGAGAAGTCTGGCTTTGCATTTTTCTCCAAGATGACGGTATGACTGTGTATCTGAAATCCTGTCAATGCATTAGAATAAGAAATATAAAGGCTCAGATGTTAACTTCATGACCAGTAAACATTAAACCATTACGAACCAGATGCAACAAAGCTAAATGCATCCAGCTTCTGTGCTATGGAAACTGCTTTTGCAGGCTGTTCCAGTGCAGAAGCCAACACGTTTTTATTGAATCAGGCCCTATGTAAAGATTTCCATTCCATTTTCAAGTTCTCAGCCATGGAACGTTATCCATTCTGCGCTCATTTTGCTGTAGTGGAAGGAAAAAAACACCGTCTGTGGAGCTTATGCCAATACACCCCAGAATCCATTTACATAGTGTCATTTTATTTAATGGGCCAGTAGGTAAACTGTGGTCAGCTTTATCAATTTAGATGGCTTCCACAGTTCCTCTTGATATCATGCATTGATTCATTTACAATGAAAAAAGGTTCCGGCTTTCTGCAACTGCTGTTCAGTTTAAGACTATGAAAAGGTCACTTTAAGGCTACGGCCAAAGGAAAAAAAATAGAATATAATCTGATCTTGAGATACCTAGGAAAGAAAAAAAAAAAAAAGTAGTCAGGGCCATAAAAAGACAGACAGACAGCACAGACTAAATGTCCTCTGCAGAATAAGTTAAAATACCAATTCTTGCAGAGAGTCACGTTACCCCTCCAGTCTCTCAAACCCACAGGAGCTGGAATTAGGCTTAGTCTAGTAGGAATCGGATTTAGTCAGATGGAAGATCATACTCAGTTCTCCATTATGTTGATCACCCAGCTACATTTTAGGCAAGTTTCAGTTTAACTTGTTGGACTGATGTGGGAAAATGTTATCAGCTAAATTTCCAGGGTGGCCTTAGCCAATTTCCCCAGCATGAGCTTGGACAAGATTCAACGACAAACAACTGTTGCCTTTAGAAGGGAAACATTAACTTGGTTGAAAGCAGCATGGTGAAGAGGACACAGCAGCCTCAGTTTCCAGATTCCAGTTTGTTATCATCTTGATTTGCCTGATCTGTTATTTGTTTATCAGCCTTAAAGGTAAGGAGGGGCATTAGGAAATAATTGGCTGTAGACTTGAAAACAAATGCAGTTGGTGGTGGTGCTGCACAGATATTTGATACTTCTCTTTAAAATAATAATAATAAAAAAAAAACACAACAGCATTTACATTCCTTTCAGCTGAAACGGATGAACTGCCACCACGTCTGCATAAATAGAGGAGCCCGCTACTACCCAGAGCGGTGGCTGAGGCTCGGTAACGCTTCCGCCTGACTTCCTGGGAAGGAGAGGGGGACAAGGACAGAAACGACTTTCAAGTCAGGAGGTGACAAATGAGATGTCAGTGCCGTAATGTATCGGGTTCCCTCGCAGCACGCTGAAGGTGTATTTGTGACCTTTCCAGCCGTGGCATTTGCGTATAGATGACACCTCTTGCATACCCTTTTTAAAGCAATCCCTAAGAGTGTTGGTTTGGGAAGACACGGAGAAGAGAGGAGTGGGTTTTTAAAGCTAAAAACATCCATTAGGAGGCACAGTGTTATCTTTCCCTTTGACCGTCTGGGCTCCACACTTCCACAGTCACTCACACGTCTCTGCTGCACAGCCCTCGCAGCGAAGGGCTCCGGTTTGCTCCTCCCCGTAGCGTACAGATGGTGACACAAGTCAGATCCTTCGGGCAAATCCTTCTAACCTCACAGACACACGGTGTGCGCTTCTTCCTTAATGAAAGATTATTTAGTCACGGAACTCCTGATTCATAGCAATCATTTAACTACAAATCCTTCTGCTGCCCTCGCAAGGGCAACCGTGATATCCAGTAGCAACATATACACATACATACAGATCTACACTATACACCCGGGACGACACAGAATGAGAGTTGAGCTAATATAGCCTCTATTTGATGTCCTCAGAGCAGCGCTCGGGTCCTCGCGATTCCTATACAAAACAGCAGTATTTTTTCCACCAGGATTTGGAGAGGTTTTTCATTTTGTCTGGAGTCCTACACTTGGATTTCTTTGGTTGCTGCTGGGTATCCGAGTACTGAATCCCAGCCACGATGGCCGCATCAAAGACCTCCTTGAGGTTTTTCTGAGTCAAAGCCGAGCACTCGATGTAGGACGCGGCTTTTATTTCCTCGGCACAGAGCTTCGCAGCCTCCTCCGAGACGGGCTTCTCTTTGCACTTGTCCAGCTCGATGAGAACTTTGACGTCCTCCCGGAGGTCCGACTGCGTCCCCACCAGGATGATGGGCGCCTTGGGGCAGTGGCACCGGATTTCGGGAACCCACTTCTCACTCACGTTCTGGAAGGACGAGGGGCTGACGACGCTGAAGCACAGCAGGAAGATGTCCGTGTTGGTATAGCACAGAGGCCTGAGCTTGTCAAATTCATCCTGCACAGAACAACATCGTGTTAGCACCCGGCAGAAACAGCGCTGGAGGATTCCCCGAGACGCTCCCAGCTCAAGCCCACTGCTGATGCTTGGAGAAGCTGAGGCTCACCTCCTGCCATCCTGAGAGACCTTAGCACCCAGGCCAGAGGACAAGGTGCATCAGTAGCAGCAGCCACGTGTGCTAAGCCTGAGGTCTGGCCCTGCGCAGCTGCCAGCCTGTGGACACCCTGCCACTATCAGGCACATGGAAGGAAGGTGCTGGTTTCCCCACCTGGCTGAGATTTCCCTGCCGGAAACATTTTTTAAACCGGCGCCTACTTAACAACATCCTCCAGGAGATGGGAATAATTTCCCTGCCATTGTGCCCAGGGATTTAGATCTGATGGCAGCAATAAGGAATCACAATGCGCAGGCTTAACATGCCAATGGCATGGAATAAGAGCTTTACCTTTCCCTCCCACCCATGCCACATCAAACAAACTGCAAACAGGCCTCCCAGTGCTACCTGTTCTTTTTTTTTCCTCCTTCCCTCCTCCTTTAAGAGCAAACTCCAGCAAAGCAAAGCCCTTTTTCAGCTTCAGGAGGTTGCCACAAGGAAGCCAGGCACCTAAAGGTAACAAAGGACTCTGCCACAGGCAGCAGCTAGCAAAGAATGCAGCAACAAGCAAGAATGCAGCAACAAGCAAGGGTTAACTCCATGCAGCCTGCCTTTATGCTGACAGCAGGATAAAAGCAGGGTAACACTAGCAGCCTGAACAGGTAGGATTTGCCTCAGCGGCGGTGACATTTTAATTAAAATGGACCGTGTTCTCAAAAGCTCTGAATTTAAAGTGCAAAGAACAAACACAGCTGAAAACATCTCTCTGGTGCCAGCGTTTTACTGCTGAATTGCAAGTCACATGTTAATTTTCAAGATGCGAAATTTTGCTCTAAAGCCTCTGAAGGCCCAGGATATGCAGTTTAAAGCCCACTGGAAGCCTCAGAAGTCTTGTTCCACTCGAATGCATTTCTTCCAGCAGTAACTCTCAGAGAGACAGCAATTTATAAAACACGAGTCAAGAAAGCAAGCTTCATTAGCTCTCTTGATTCCCAGATTAAGCCTCACAGGAAACCAGGCTGTCACCATTTGGCTTGAGAGAAACTCGGCGTTTAGTGAGCTGCAGCACTGAAGGACAGGACCATTTGCGGAAAGGCACCTCGCCACGTAATTGCCTCTCCTTGCAACGTGAGAAACCTCAACGAGGCTCGATTCAATAGGCTTGAAAGCCAAACCCAGATCTTAAGGGTTTCTACCCAGATGAAATAATGCCCTTTATATTCCAAGTGCACTCCTACGGTTTCGATGGTAGTGCACAAACTGCAGGGACTCTACACCTTTTTAGGCTGCTGACACCGAAATATCTACAATTTTTCAGCTGCGGATTTCAGCACCAATCTCACTGCAGCACGGTTTTGACAAAGTGCCCAGCCAGGTACCTTTTATTCAAGACAATTTCTATTACTGCAGGTAGCCCCTCAGTTTCTAAGGAAGCAAATCCCCCGTTCCGGCTGCTCTGGGACAGACAGAGCGAACACCTCGACCACTCAGAGCAGCAAAGGCAAGAGGCCACCGGATCCGCCGCTCCCTCCTGCCACGGGTGGCTGCCTTGCCCTGGGCACTGCCCTCCCACCGGCTGTCACCCTGCCACCGCCGTGCGTTCAGCCGCCACACTCTGGTTGTGGGCACACCCAGCCACCACGTCACTCCGGCAGGGCTTAACACCAGTGCTCACTTCTGCTATCTCACTTCGTACCATCACCTGCAGAAGGCTGCTTGCAGGCTTTTAACTGTGGTTTGCAGGGCAGATGAAACAGTCCTACGCTGCTGCTAGGGCTGTGCAGCCCTTCGAGCTCCTTTACTAAGGGGAGCGCCCAGCTACAACCCATCTAAATAGGTTTGTATGTTAAGGCCACTGAGATTTTTCCATGTGGTTTCGGTGAAGGCACAGACCCAGATCCACAAAGCTGTTCACGAACCCAGCTCCTATCGCCTTCAAAGGCGAATTCGGTAGCAAAACACTTTTAGCAGTCCCGGCTCAACCCCTGCCAAGCAGCGCTGCACACTGCTCAGGGTGTTACCAGCAAGGGGCGTGCAGAAAATACAAGAAACAGGTTCTCTTAGCAGGCAAACTAGGAGCTGAGAGGCACTAGCCACCCTCAGCCCTGCGGGAGTTAGTCAGGTTAGGGGCAGCAGCATGACTTAGGGGTGGGAATGGCAAACGTGAAGACTCCACAGATAACACCAAATAGGATTTTTTTCTCCCTTCAGCTCCTGCCCCTTTAAAAGTGCAGTGTCCATCTGTGCACACCTACAGCTGTGAATGCTTTGTCCCAAACACCCTCATTCTTAAATCCGGAGCTATTTAGCTAAAAAACGAAGCCAGCGACAACCTCTCAAGGAGAAAAACCGAGAGCCCTGAATCCCCAGACCTTTCAGCTTTCCGGCCAGGCACAGCAGAGCGGCAGCCGTGCCCGGTCCCCGTGCGGAGCCGCAACCTGTGCATCCCCCCACCCCGTAGCAGACCCCAGGCAAAGCAGCGGGCGGAGAACGAGGGAGAAGGGCGGCGGTTTAACAGGATGCTCAAAGCCACGAAGTCGCTATCAGGACTCCCCGGCCACCCACTCGCCCCCTCCCGCTGTCACTTGAACCGAGTACGCGGCTCCACCGACCTGCCCGGCCGTGTCGCAGAGCTGCAGTCTCACCGGCTTGCCGTCCACAGACACAACAGCTTGGGGGAGAGAGGAGGGGGAAAGCGTGGTGAGTCCAACTTCGCACATTTTCCATTAATAAAGAAAAAAAAAAAAGGAGAGGGGAAGGCTCCCGCTGCCCGGGGTTGAGCTCCTTATCCCCTTCCATGCTCTCGGGACGCCCCCAGCACAAAAACCGGAGCGGCTGGAGGGCAGAGGAAGGAGCGAAGCCTCACCGCAGCCGGGCTGGCAGGGACACAACCTCGGGGCAGGCTCAAACTTTTCGCCCAGCGCCCGAGCCCCCCCCGGCGCCCCCCGTCCTTACCGGAGAAGTTGTCGAAGGCGGTGGGGATGTACTCGGTGGGGTACCCGTTGGTGGTGTAGCTCACCACCAGGCTGGTCTTGCCCACGGCGCCGTCCCCCACCAGCACGCACTTGATGCTGCGCCGCGGCTCGCTCCCGGCCCCGGCTCCGGCTCCGCTCCCGGCCCCGGCCCCGCTCCCGGCCCCGCTCCCCGCCGCCCCCCGGCAGCGGCCGCCCAGCGCCGCCCCGAGCGCCGCCGCCGCCCGGCCGCTGCGCACCCTGCGCGGGGGCACCGGCGGCACCTCGCAGCCGCCGGCCACCGGCTTGCCGATGTAGCCCGCATCGCCCTCCTGCTGCGGCGGCATCCGGGGGGCGGCCGGCCCGGCACCGCCGCCGGGGGAGCGGCGGGACGAGGACGACGAGGAGAAGGAGGTGGCGAGCAGGCGGTGCGGGGCCCCGGCGGGCCGGCAGGAGCGGCGCGGCCGCCGCGAAGCCAGCCCCGGAGCAGGGAGGGAGGGAGGGAGGGAGGGAGGCAGCGAGCCCGGCTGCGCTGCGCCCGCCTCGCCCCGCGCTACCGAGTCGCGGCCGGCGGCCCCGCGGCGCCGCGTGACATGGCTGGGGCGGGGAGGGGCCGCCGGCACCGCCCGGCGCGGCGCGGCGCGGCGCTACCGATAGGGGGCGCTGCAGCGCAACCAGGCCGGCTCGCGGCCGCCGCGCGCTCATTGGTCAGCCCGCCCCGCCGCGCGCTGCTATTGGTTGGGGAGGAGGGGGCGCGGCGGGGAGGCCCCGCCCATCGCCGCCTGCCTTGGGGGGTCCGCGGGCCGCCGGGGAGGGCGCCCGGTGGCGGAGCGGGGCCGGCAGCGGGAGCGGGGGCGGGGGGTGAGCGGCGGCTGCGCTGGGCACGTGCTGAAGGAGCGGCCGTGGGGTGCCGCGGGCCTCGTGTCGCGGTAACGGCCCGAGTGCGGGGCAGCACGAAGCGGGGAGGTGCCGTTCTTGTGCGGCAGAGCCTGTGGGGTCCCGTGGTGCTGGTCGCGGGGCTGGGCTGAGCCCGTGTTGCAGCCCAGGGTCTCAGCTCGGTCCGTGTTGTTCCTTACGGTTCTGAGCGTAGACATAGCCACGTTTCTGCAGAAGACGAGACCAGGTTAAGAAAGGCACGTGCAGTGGAAGAACCGTGTTAGTGCACGCGTTCCTTGTTAGTGCACGCGATGCTGGAAGTCAGCATGCAGTAAACATCTCAGCTTTGGCCATCGGTGTGTCAGGGCATGCTGAAGGCACGACAGCAGACGAGTTTCTGTCCATTCTGGCTGATGTGCCATCCGAGGGTGAGCAGACGTGCTGCCATCTCCGACACTGGGATGGAATACACGCCAGCTTGGGCACGAGGCTGGCTGAGCGTTGCCACCCCTTACCTGCCGCAGCAAACAGCAAGTCCCCATCCCGTATCAGTGCTGCAACGAGGCCTCGTTCAGAGCAAAGATGCACAAAGACGAGGAGGACTCCCGTAGGTGGGAGATGACTATAACTGTCCGCATTGTTTCGGGGACGGGGGGCGGGAGCGGGCTCGGAGCTGCATGGTTGTGCCATACCGTAATGTGCCCTACCGAACACAGAAGCCTTTTGTGCAGAGGATGATCTAACCCATTGTTTTGCAGGGGGGTGCCCGCCCGCACCGCAGCAGCAAGTCCGAGCAGCCCCCGGTGCTGGCGGTGGGCTGAGGGCTGGTCCCGAAGGGATGCTGCCGCTGATAGCCGCTGTCACCGAAGCTTTGGGCCACGGGCCTATCGCACGCACACATCTCGCAGGTTTTAACGCGGTTGTTTTCCGAGCTCTGAGCCGCGGGATAAACAGGCTTAGCTCCACGTAGGTCAACAGGGGGGCCGCTGTCTGTCTCGGGGCTGAATCTGGTCCATTATCAGTTCACAGAAAAGCTCCTGCCCTATCTTCCATGCTCGTGTTAGTCAAATATTATTCTTCGAGAAAAATGACAGACAGAGGAAATTATTTTATCAAGACGTGAAGTAGGTCATTGTTATATCCTGGCTTATCATTTTCCCTGTGATATAAAAAATACAAACTGGGTGCTGGCCTTGTAGAATGAAAGCTTTCTTTTCCTTTTTTTTTTTTTTTTTTTTTTACTGTAGAAACTTGAAAAGCCTGACACGGAGAGAGGCACGGGAGTGAGGCGGCGCGCTCCGAGCATGACGTGATGCACTGCTGCTAGTGCAAGGGGAAGGGTACAGCCTGCTCTGCGGGGCCGTCACCGAGATCCTGTTCTTTGTGAGAGGAGCAAACTCTCGGCCTGGAAAAAAGCCATCTACGATGCACCCCTTCTTTTTCCAAAGAGCGGGATCGTGGCGACGTTGCTGAGCTGGCCGGTGGCTAGGGAGGTGGGAAGGAGAGAAAGGGGAAGCAGGAGGGAGCAAAGAGAGGGCAACCAGCTGGGAAAGAAAAAGGAGCTTGTTTAAAGGGCAGATCTGACCTGCTCTGACTCCAGAGAAGTACTTTTGAGGCTGCCTTTTGAGAACCAGGAGGGAAAAAGGCTAGGGAAGTACAAGATGTTACTGTTTTTATTATATATTTCGTTTGTAATTAAAAACCGTAAATATATATATATATTTATTTTTGCCAGGGCTTTTTTAAAGAACGTTTTCATCACCCAAGATATCGATCTCAGGCAAGTTTTCACTACCTGGGGAAAGGGATCAGTAAGCAGCACACATTATTAACACAATAATCTCTCCTCACCCCTCAAGCTAAACTCTGATTGAGAAGACGCTAACACAAGCTCAAAGGCAAAAAGGCTTGTTGAGATAAACCTGAAAACAAAATAATACAAAACAAAACAAAGCACAATTGCTTCGAGCCTCCCAAATTCCTAATTAATTCAGAAAACAAATTAACCCTAGCCTCCTATCTGCAGTGCCTCTGCAGGGGAATCGCCGTGGGAGGTGATCCCTTTATCTCACTTTTGACGTCCTTTCCAGCCCATCTCGGGCCACTGCTGCGGGAAGGTGCTCCATGTCCTGTATGGTCACCCCTTAGTTTGCTTGTCCTGAAGCCCCTTGTCACCCCAGGGCTGTCCCACACCCCTCTGGGCACGCTGGCCATGCTCTGAGCAGGGACAGAGCAGTGGCCCCCGCAGGCCACCTGGGCACTGATGGGGACAGGCTGGGTAAGATCTTGGTGGTGACAGAGAAATGTCCCAGTAAGAAAAATAACAAAAGCTTTCACTTTTGCCACATATCTGAATGAAGGAACTGAGCCTGCCTTGCTTCTGACTGCCCTGTGACATTTTGCATTTCACTGTGCTCCTGCTCACAAGGACTTATAACACGCCATGCTATTTCTGCCCCAGGAGCCCCAGGTTGCAGACACGATCTGGAGAGAGGGAGGTAAATCCCAGCACCAAGCCAGACAGCTCGGAGGAGAGAGGAGAGGAGAAGAAAGTGTGCTTTGGCAGTGTCCTGCACGTCGGTGGGTGATGGCGAGAGTGGCAGAGGAGAGAACTGAGGGGGAAATGACACCTAGGTTGGACACATATCCCTGAGGAGCTGAGGCAGAGCAGCTAGCACTGAAAACAGGCACTGTATCTGCAGCATGGATGCTTTTTGCCCCACTGCCCATGAGCCTGTATGTGAAGCCCTTTAGTAGCTTTTTTTTAGCTGCCACAACCTTACCAGTTCCCCATGTGGACCCTCAAAACAGCTCCTAGCCCACCATGCTCCCGATCCCTAGTAATAATAATATGATTCTGACTGCCATCTTAGGGTGCTTATAAAATATGCCCAGGTGAGCCTGAAATAGTCACCAGCCAGTGTGAACAGAGATCAATGCTTTTCCCCTCCTCACCACCATGGATACCTCCGAGGGCACCTCGCGGTGGGCCATACACATCCTTGCAGGTGCCCACATCTCACAGGGGGTGACTCCAGCTTCCTAGCAGGGGGCTTGACCTCTGCCACCAGTGCTGGGAGGTGAGGGGGCACAGAGACCCCTCTGCTCTGAGGGATGCTCCTGCTCTCACCTCTGCGCCCACCCTCCCACATGAAGCTTGCCCCAGCCAGCAGGGCCATGTGGCCATGCCTGCACGGGCAATTTGGCCCAGACATTTTTAGTTGGTTACTTTTAAAGTCTGAAAAACGATGGTTGCTCCTCGTGCTATCTCCTTTGGAGCTGGCCGTTTCCTCTCAGTGTCAGACTTGGACGAAGCCCATGCCAACTGCTGAGAAACCTCTCCCTTTCCACTTTTAAAGACCTTTCCTGAAAGCAGTTGCTAGGATCTTGTTGGTGGGGATTAAAAGACTCGGAACAATCCAGCACAAGTGTCGGTTTTATTGAAAGTGAGCAGGCTGTGCTTCCCCGATCACTGCCCTACTTACAGCCCAGAGGTGCACTGCGGGACGGCTTCCACAGCCGAGCAGAGGAGAAGAGCCACGGCTTCTCTGTGCTGCATGGCAAAACTAAGACAGGAAAGTAAAGGCCAGGATTCACCCAGTGCAGAGCAAACAGACCTCCCCGTGCCTCAGCGTTCAGCTGGGCTTCCAAAGGGTTGCCAGGACGGTGCTACCAGTAGGCCTCTACAATGCAAAGCTACTTCTCCCACTGCTTTAAGGCTCTCCATGCCTTCAAAAGAGTATCAGAGCAAGAGGGACGAAAAGGTTGCAGCTCCTCTGCTCTAAGAGTGAAGGAGAGGGGCTTTGAGTGCCTGATTCTGTTAGCTATAAATGCAAACCACTAATATGCAGAGCTTTCCCACTGAAGTAAAGGCACTGGGAGTGGGAGATTAATAGGTTGCCAGCTGTGTTGGTATGATAAGCCGAGCAAGGACCCTGATGCTTTTGGTCGAAAGTGGATTGAAACCTCAGCAGAGACACAGGGCAAATCAGCACAGAAGCCACACGTGGAAAACTGAACGAGGCACCACAGGCAAACGTTTCTTATCTTCAGCTTACGTCAATAGGAATGGCAATGCAAAAGAGGCAGCAAAGTATTTAGTAGAGAGGAGGAGGAAGAAGTCCAAAAGCTTTTTTATCTATACACATGCTTTATAAAGTGCTACTGTTGTCCTCAGAAATTTTTCAATGAAAATGAACAGGCAGAAGCACTGAGCGAGTTCTTCCAGAGGGCTGTTTGCTTGCTTGGGTGAGTTTAACCGCGCCATGCCTGCAGGAACACTCCCTGCTAGTGCTGCTGTGTCCCAAAAGCAGCTGAGGAAGAACAACCTATTAAACAGCACAAAATACAGCTGCAATAATTACCCCACCTGGTCTGATCTGGTGTGAAATAGGACTCAGGGAGGCACAGAACCCAGGAATCTGGGGCTCTCTGCGAGGTGATGCAGCAGCCATCTCCCCATTTCCCAGAGCTCCTGCTTTTCCAGCAGCCCGTCCCAATTACCTCCATTGACTTTTGCTTTGCTTTCTGGCTTTATTGTTTTCATTAAGGCTAATTAACAGAAGAGTGGATGAGGCCCAGATTTCTTGGGAGGATTTTTTGTTGTTGTTCTTGGTAGTTTTCATTTTGCCAAGTTTCCTTTTTGCTTTTAAATTGTTTTGATAATGGTTGAAAAACAACTTTGCTACCAGAGGCGGTGCCGAGCAAGGAGAAGACTCAGCAAGGATAACAGCAATTAGGGAAAGGCCACAAGCAGGTTCCACCTCCTCGGCAGGATCCAATTTTGCCTCCCCACCCTGTGTGCGCAGTGGGCCCTGGCTGCAAGGCGCGGATATTGCCTCCACGTAGGAGGCACGCAGGTGTCAGCCAGAGGTGAGACGGGAAGAACAAAAGGCTGGTGTAAACGCAGCTGAAGGCTCACAGCCTGCATCCATATGGCCCAGCCCTTATCCCTGGGTTACAGCCCAGGGTGGGCTCAGCCCTAATCCAGCCACCAGCTCTCTGCAGCTGCACTGCTTGGGGCAAGGCTGCGGCGAACCCACACCCGAGGTGTGCAGGGGGCTCCTCCAAACGTGCCTAGGAGCTTGCCCTGGGCAATGCTAAGGAGCTTTGGAAAAGGGTCCCATTGTGACTTTTCAGTTATCAAAAAAAATGGTACTGCTTATAAAAATCTCAAAATAACGTTATAGCTAAAAGAGTGCATTTTCAGATGAAACTCTTGGCTAAAGCCTCAATGTGTGAACGCGGATGTTCTGTACTCACTGTCCCTGACCCCATAGTGATGAGCATGATACAAGAGCAGAGGCGGATGATGAACCAGTAGCTAAAAGACTGATCATCATGCCAGACAGCCCAGGGAAGGTTTTCAGCCCCCGAACTGTTCCTTCCAAGTGACCAGCCACCCTCAGAGGGATAAGCTCTTGTCCCCACAGAGCAGGAGCTGCACCCAAACCACTGTGAACCATCCTGGGCCACCCCAGCTCCTAAATGTGACCAGGTGCTGGCTGCAGGAGCACTGCTTTGCTCTGGGACAAACTCCCCCAGGGACCACGCCAGCCATTTAGCAGCACGGGCAGGGCCGCGCTGCCTTCTTTGTTAATTAGCACATCACTGCCACCAAGGCCTCACAGCCACGCAGGCCTCCCTTGCCTCCCCCTGTGAAATTGCTCCACGCAGAGCTGCTGAGCTCTGGCTGCCGCCTCCTTTTCCTGACCAGGGTTGTCTCCTTGTTCCCCCCAGGCTGCCCAGACTGTCCTTGGCATCTGCCTGCTGTTTTTTGGGGGCTGAATTTGCAGAGCATGGCTGTTTTCTGTGCAGGGCCTCACATGGAAAGCCCAGGATGCGTGCCGTGCTGCCAGCCTGGCTGCTGCTGCTGCTGCCCCAAATAATGGTGTGACCAGGTCTAAGGCAGGCTGCCTTGCAAGAATATAATGATCCTAGTAGCCAGCTTGCCAGAGGGAAAAAAGAAATGATTATAGGTTTGGGAAAAAAAAAAAATAAGGAAAAGAAAACTAAAAGAAAACAAAGAGCCATTGACAAGAAGGACAAATTAGTTAGGTCTTAAGTGTCATTCTCCATCTGATAAAACAAAAATGTCCAGAGCAACAATTAACAAAGAAAGAAAGAAAGAAAGAAAGAAAGAAAGAAAGAAAGAAAGAAAGAAAAAGAAAGAAAGAAAACAACCCCACAAAACAAATCCCCACAAAAACGTGAAGGATAAAATATCTCTGTTTAGCTCCAGGTTCTGACTATTCACAGAGTTCTTTTTCCTTTCGTGCTTTGGGTTATCTTATTTCCCAGTTAATGTGGAGCTGGTGCATGTTTACATGTGCATGGTGCAGGCCCGCAGCTCTGGGAGCTGGCTTTTGTGAAGCCCGCACCTCCAGCAGTCTGAAGGGAAGCAAAAGAGCGAAGTGGGTGCAGAGCAAAGAGGAATGTGCTTTGGCTGATCCCGTGAGATACTTGTAAGGGATAGGGCTGAGAGCTTGAGAAGGACTCAAAGCTAGAAACAACTCCAGCAAGTGGTTAAGGATGGAAAGACAGCATTGCATAAAAGCAATGCAGCAGAAAAGGACAGATGTAGAGGGTACTGTTCTGGGCTGCTTCGGGGCAGACTGGCCGTCAGTGACTCACTGTCAGGCAGCACAGGGAAGGAAGGAAGAATGGGTTGCTCCTCATGGGGGCTGTGTGAGCAACAGGGGGCTGAATAAAATTTGGCTTTGCCAGGCTGAAGAGAAGGGGGATAATCCATTCTCCACGGCATATGGAGGCAAATAAGGCAAGAAATAATGAGTTTAAATTGCAGCAAGGGAGGCTCAATACAGATGTCAGGTGAAACTGCCTAGTGGTAAGGACAGCTGCATATTGCAGTTGCCTGCTGGGGCCGTGGCATCTCCACCAAGGTGAGATGCATGGGGCTGTCAGGAATGGTTAGGTACAACTGCCTATATTTCTAGGCAGTGGGGATGTGCTGGTGTTTCCTGACAGTTTCTCTTCCAGCTATACTTTTGGAAAACAAACCAAGGATCATCAAGAACAATGGCACCATGGCGATTTTCACGGACAACAGAAAGGAAGCTGGACAAGCCTACAACGCATTTCAGTACTCCTGCTCCCTCACTGTACTATTTGTTTGCATGGAAGTAGGTATGCCTGCCTGACCTGCGTTTTCTCCAGCCACTTCCCTGACCACTTCTCTCCATGCAAATCACCAGCATGCCCCTGAAGCACAGCTTGAAAACAACAGGATGAGGTGTCCTCCTGGGAACCCACCTGGGGAAACAGGAATTGAACAAATAAAAATATGTTTTGTTTTGTTTTAATAAAATAAGGGCTGGATTCTGCAAACCCTCATGTGGCTTGCTTCACTGTTAACCCAAGGGTAAATGGCCTCGTGCTCAAGGCCTATTTCCCCTGACTGGACCTCCACATTAAAAGAGGTATGCTTCTTCACAGCTTGTCCTTCAAAAACTAAAGGACAGTAATAAGTTGTCCGATTTGAACAAGGGACCTATTTCACCTCTTCACCGCACTCATAAAAAAATGGCAGTGCTAAATACACTTAAAGATCAAAGCTGTGTTATGCAAAACAGATTTTGTGCACCAAATTGACAGGCTTCTTGAGGATTTGTTGCTATGGTGCTATTGCCTTGACAAGTTAAAATATCCCTCTTCAGCCTCCATGGGAGGCTATCCAAAAAACCATCAAAAATTAACAGAATATTGTCTTGACTGCAGTCGCCCAACAGTTAATTTGTTTTAAGCTTTAATCATCCTTAACTTCATGTTTGGCTATTAACCCACAAACTGATCATTAACTGCATGTAATGAATGACTGATTTCCAAAGAATTGTTCCAAAGCTGGGTTGTGGGTTTTTTTTCATTTTTTGCTGAATGACTTTAATATCTCCCACCAGCACACGCATGACCTATTGAATCCCCTGTATGAGTCTGAGGCTAAGCAGGGAGGTACTTGCAGGTTATCTGCCTACAAACATACTGCTCACAGCTGATAAACTCGCTGAGGCTGTATCCCACTTTCCAATTTAACTCAAGCCTTCCTAAGTGGCAGGAGTAACCTGGCTGAATTGTTGTGGGTCACAGCTTGAGGTTTTTAATCAACATTCCCAGTTAAATCAGCGGGAGTTGGGTTGGCCTGAAACCCAAATCAGGATTTTGCTGGTATTTACCTTGGTGCTTTATTTTTTTATATCAGTACAATTGGTTATAAATGTAATGTTGCTGCAGAAATGATCAAATGTCAGTTGGACTTCTTTTTGTTTGATTGTGTTTTTCTTTTTTTCCCTCTGCAGCTTTAAAATGCTGACAACTGTAATTTTCTAGTGGCAACTTGTTTAGGATGGTTAGAGAGATCTGCTAATAAATGAAAGGAGCATTTTTTTTTTCCCTATAAATAAACTCCTCTGACTCACAGTCCTCATACTAAGCCACAAGACCATCCTTCCATTCTGACTTAAGATCTGTAAGACCTAAGAAGCTGACTCTGACTCACTGAAGGAGGGCAGGGACTGGGCTGTATCCACAACAAGCATCTTTCTTCCTCACACAACACAGGCAGAAGTGAGATGGGAGAAAGCCTCCAGTATACTGGCTCTGATTTCTCTTTGGGAATCACTGGGGTTTTGATTGCTCCCTTTGTTATGAGAAGGAATTAAGCTTGTATTTGGAAATAGCAGTCTAAACACCCCTGTGCTGATAGGCACAGGCATCAGGAAATACGCATTTAGTTCCACCATTGCTGCATCTTTGAACTTAATTTGTAAGCATCTCTGTCATGCCAGTGGAAATATAACACAATCTAGAGCTAAAAGCTTCCTGATAGACTTTTAATGCTACGTGCTTCCAGCTTTTTCTGGATAAGCGTTCTCAGCAAACTACTTTTTTAATTGAGGAATACTGATTCCTTAAAACTATTGTTTTTCTTGTGAAAGTAGCAGAAGAAAACATGCCTGATAAATTTCTCAAATAAAAGCAATGAAGAAAGAATTGTTAATGTTAAGTCATTGTGGTTTTTTGTTGTTGGTATTTATAATAGTGTTTCCTTTTATTCAAATGCCTTCTATCATTTAAATAATTTTACTTTCAAGTGAACAACAAAAGCTTGAAATTATTGAAATGAAATATTTCAATTGACTCAAACTGCATTTTTGTTATTTGCCTGCAAATATTTTCCATGGTTTGATTTTCTGTTCCATTTTGTGACTTGATTTTTATTTTTTTTCAAGTACCTTCTCTCCACAGAAAATAATAAGCAGATAGTTGTGCCTGAGTAGAAAACAGGACGAAGTTCCAGCTAAGGCAGTCCACATGCGCACTGGGAATATATTTGCAGTGGAGCAGCACACCTGTGCCGTGGCTTCAGGTGTGAGCAGGGCTCTGCTGTGAGCCAGGCAGGAGGGGATCCGTCAGACCAAGCACCCCACTGGCCTCCTGAGAGCAGTTGCCAGCACGAGGCTCAGCAGGACAAGAAAATGGATAGCAACAGGCCAAAAACTGGAGGGACAAACATTTTTTTTCTGCCTGCGTTTATTGAATTTTCCAGTTGCGGAAATGCAATCAAGTCAATTCACAGTCGGCAAGAAGAATGTCCCGGTGTTACAAAAGCACCAGCTTTCCCGCGGTCATTTCTAGTGCTAAAATCCTGCAGAAAAATCTGTTACCATGCGTAGGGAGGGACTGTTCCTGATGGGGACAAAGCTTACAGTGAAGTACCAGGCTGTAGCACCAAAAAGATGCAGAGGCAGCTGCTGTTGATTTTACCCACACTGTGTGCCTGTCTCAGCCCTGTGCAGCGATGGGACCGGGAGCACACCAGTATCTCCTGCTGCATCATGCACGTTTGTAGAGCTGTCTCCTCAGGCTGCACCAAACCCACACCCGAAAGAGTTTTCCAGCTCCCAGCAAGGAAATAACACCTCTGCCAGTACGGTTTATAACAGGGCCTCAGGCAAGAAGCCCCAGTATAACTCCAATCACCTCGGTAGTCACAGAGTTGTCCTTGCCTCCGAGGACAGAAACCACAATAAAACCCGGACCCCTGAGCAGCAACAGCACTGTGCCAGCAGCGCCTGCCCCATGCCCTGGGCTGGGACATGGATAAAATTGGGCTGCAAGCTGCTGGGATGGCGAGCCATAGGGATGCACACAGCTCTGCAGGGCTGCTGCAGGGCTGGGGGGCTGCAGGGTGCAGGATGCGGGGATGTCAGGATGCGGGGATGTCAGCAGGATGCAGGGATGTCGGGATGCGGGGATGTCGGGATGCATGGGGATGCAGGATGCAGGGATGCAGCAGATGCATGGGGATGCATGGGGATGTGCAGGGATGCATGTCGATGCTGGGGGCTGCAGGATGCGGGTTGCGGCGGCGGCGGCCGCCCCCTGCTGTCGGTGCCGCCGCGGTGCTTCGGGGCCGGGGTCCCGCAGCTGTGGGGACGCCCCCTGTTCTACCCTGCGACAGCCGCTGCCCCTGCTCTAGCCGTAGCAGAGTGCCCACCCCCGATTTTGCAGGATCCTGACGGATCGTTGCCGGTCTTCTTTATTTTTTTTTTCCCTTTGTGCCTGGTGTTGGCGACAAAGGGCCCTGCATTTTCCATGCGAGATGTCCTGCGGTGCCATCAGGTTACTGATTTATCCCATTAGTCACAGCTTAGAGGTCACAGTAGCACATTCAGGGGCTATTTGTCCACTAGCCGGAGTCACTCACAGGATAGAAAACCCTGGCATCATCCCTCATTTTTAGCTCATTGTGGCTGTGAGCAGGAATTTTCAAAACTGCAGAGCATCCAGGTAGAGCAGCACAACAAACCTGTGCCTACAGGTAGTTCGATGGCTCGAGCTTTCCTTTCCCCAGGAGCTGACTGGTGGGACAGTTGCATAGGCACTGCACACTCCCTAGCTACCCATGGTGGGGCTACTTTTTTAGTCTCTTATTTTCTACTTTTGCATTCTCTTTATATGTAGTAATAATAATAAAATGGAACACCACACTTCCACTATTATCAGAAATGTCCTAGTGTAAGAACGAACAGGCTGTGCTGCACGCATTTCTTTATCTCCTCTCAGATGAACTAAAAAATTACTCACATAGTTAACTAGTTTTCATCAAATATAGACAGCACCAAGCTCTAGGACACTGCATGCAGTACAGTTTGTTTCTCAGGACTGTTCTGTGCCATTTATGCAGTGCTAGCAGCACAGCTGGCGCTCAGGGGACGAGATCCAGGACAGCATGTCTCTCAGCCTTCACATCACTCTGTGAACCACTTCTGGGGGCTCTTCAAGTACCCAAAAACCGGTGCTTGAGCTGCTAACAAAGAGCAGGAGGAAAGCACCGCAGTGCACATCCCAGGGCAGGGCAGAGGTGGGGAAACTGCCCCTGCAGTCCTGCCTGCACTGGCAGACTGTTCAGGCATCAAATTGAGAAAGAAAAAAATATATATATACATATATTGTTCCACGGATCTTTAGTTTTTATCCAGTTTTAATTTGCCTGATATTTTCCACTGGACGTGCAGACCATCTGTCATGGATTTAAGGCAACTGACAACAGGGTTGATTTTCTTAGCTCCCTTTCCCCTACAGATAACCCGGAGGTCCCCTCAGGGCCTGCAGACAATAGGTTGCAAACTGTTGGCATTGATAGATGGGCTTCCTCCCCCTCTGCTCAGCCTGGAAAAGTGCTTTCTCGTCTGTTGCTTAAACAAATCAAATGTTCCAACCCCAAACAATGCTAGAGCTAATAATGGAAACAGGGGCTGGTTTAGGGTTTGAGTCTCCTGACTCCTGGTCCTTTCCATCCCCACCCTCTGCTCTGGCACCAGCTTTTTAGATTACATTTCTTTCAATAATAAAGTGTCCGTGCATGTGTGGTGAGGAATAAAAATATCATTCCAAAGGTACCTGTGTTTCAATCTGCGGTCTTGATGCAGGATTTGAGCTGGCAAGGTGGGGAATTACAGTCTTTTCTACAACAGTAACAACAATAAAATCACTGCATGCCTTCCCTACAACTAGCAGGCTCTTTTACTTCAGCTGATCAATACTCTCCTCTCCGTATCAGCTCTCAGGGATGGGATCTGGTCTCGGGCAGAACCAGACACATATAAGTGCAGCACCAGCATGAACAGAGAAGTACAGAAACAGGGACACATTTAGTGCTGTAGCCTCCTGTAGGCAAACTTGGCTTATAGCTTCCACACCTATGTGCCAAAGTACTTGAAGTATAGACATGTTCAAACCCTTGCACCACAAAATACTGGACCTATTTTAAGGATGGGAAAGTGTCTGGCTAGCAAACAAGCTTTGTGTGCTTGGGCCTGGCTCTATTATAAACCTTGTTTCTTCCAGAATATTGGAAGTAATGAAACTGCCTGCAGTAAAATACCCGATAAACCTCTCTTCCTCTACAGAGAGGGTAAATGCATGTCATTTTCCAATTAGCTCTTGCTCTGAGCAATTATGTTGATCAAATAATTGAATAAGTGACAGGAATGTGAATTCTGGAGACAGTTAATTTCACTCATCTGCCAGTTTATAGCTTGACTTGCATGAACACATAAACCAGGATAATGTGTTATTTATAACATTGGAAATACAATTATAATGGTCAGGCATGAAGAGCTGTGTGTTTGGTGTACAGAGAGGAAGGTTTCTGCTAGTAAATTATAATAATAGCATAACGAGTGAGTTTGCTGTTTATAGCCAGCATGCAGGACAGGAAGGATGTGGGGCTTGCGTTTGAAACAGTGAGCAAGGTTGGCGTCAGTGCTAGCAGGGCTGGAAGTGTCCCTGACCCAAGTGCAGGGCAGAAGGGCAACCAAAGCCCAACTGTCACGTTTGGTGAGACATGCCATATCTGCTGCTCCAGGGACTGTCAGCGGAGGGCTCCACCTTCCCCAGCCATCCCTGCTCTGGTGCATAAGCACCCTTCTCGAATCAAAGCTGAGCATCTTTTTTGAGGGAGACCAGGACTGGGATCACTCTGCATGGAAGATCCTTTGCAAAAGAGACAAACAAGTTGTTTCCTACTTGGGGTCGGTTTTGGACAAGCACCAGGGTGCTCTGGAAAAAAAGTTGAGCATTGACACACAGGAACAACCTTCACAAACCTGGTCCTGGCTTCCAGCAAAAGTAGGAGCTGTGCTGGGAGCTTTCTTCAGAAATAATAGTAATAAAAAAAAAAAAGTTAAGTAGGAAAACAAAGCATTTGTTTTTCTTCTTAAAGCTATCTTTAGATTGTCTTAACTAGTTGTACTTTTTATCTGAACCCCCTGTAGCAATCTGGCCTCCCATCCGACAGGAACTAATTAGCAGAGATATACAGTAATAAAAGTAGTGCGCAGGCATGAGCCATTGCCTCCCAGGGAGTATTACCTGGATGAGCGCTACACGGGCTGCAAGGAGGAAATTTGTGCAATTAATTGCTTCCTGATTAAAGGCGTTTGCAGTCTGGCCCTTGCATCTTCAAGGCCTAAAAACACACACTGAGGTAAATCTGGAATTTGCCCACAGTAGTCAGAAAACATTGCCCCAGACAGCAGAGTTTGGTGCTGTAATTTTGATTGTGAATAAACACTTCCCTGTCTAAGCATATTATACCCCAAGCCAAGTCTGCTAAAAGTCAAAACTAAAGGCCGACAAAAGGTTTTGCGTGTGTTTAACTAAAGCATTTCCTAAGCCGGTTCGGTTAAACCAGCACGGTTTTCCTGCAGGGCCAAGATCCTACTGGAATTAATTTCCCGGGCTGTGAAGCAGAAGAGGCAGAAACCCCCCAGGACGTTTCAGGCTGGGAGGCTATTTAAATGGTAATAAACTTCAGGGCAAAACAAAAAATGGCCACTGATTGCAGGCACAGCGGGAGAGGGGCTATTTTGTGTGAGGGCGCAGGCAGCGGGGAGGCCTGCTGCCCGCTGCACACCCTGCGAGGGTCCACGCAAACAAGATGGGGCCTGGCCCCACGGGGAGAACAGAGACCTGCTTCGGGCAGGGGGACAGCGCTTGGGATCCGAGCTCTTGGGCTTGTAGGCCTGCTGCTCTGCGGGGAAGCCAGCAGGGGAAAAACGAAGGGCAAAACAAGGGTATTTTAGCACGTAAAGCTCTGGTCTTGCTGCCTCCTGGGAAGCCGCAGCGCTGGTGATTTATGGGCAGTACTGCTCCTGCTGGAGAAGGGCTTTGTTTGGCACCACAAATTGTCACGCTGCAGGAGGGGTGTCACAGAAATGCACACTTTGTTCGCCAGTGTGTGCTGCTGTTGCCCCAGTATTGCCCCACTATCACTTCTTCGCCAGTTGGTTTTGTGAAATTCAACAGAAATACACTGATATTCCAGGCAAGAAAAGCGTTTTAACATCTAATACTCTGAGTATAGGAGTGGGCCTGTCAGACTCAGGGGCACATGATATAGGTCCTTAAGGATGATCTTAAGCACCTTGCTGGGTGGAAGTTTGGGGGGACAAAGGTGACAGACCTTCTTTGTAAGCCCCTAGTCCCCCTCCTCCCCACATACACGGACATCAGTGAGTGCAGGCAGGGAGGTGTATGGCCTGAATTATGGAAGGCTAATGCACGGATCACGATTTAACATGCCATTAGGCCTGCCTCCTCCACGAAACCAATCTCGCACCTCTACAGAAGTTAGGTGGTGGGGAAGGAAAACAAACAATCCTGCCAGTTGTTAGTGGAAAAAGAAAAAAGAGCAGAATAGGACGTGCTTATCGGAGACCCACATTTTGAGAGGAAAATGCCCTGAATCCCGAGGAAGGAAGGATGCCCTGCAGAGCTTCAAGTACCCGTCTGACAGCCCTATCCTGCAGGAGCTGTGGCAGGGAGCTGGGCCCCTTCCTCTTGTGAAAACTGGGCCTGGAGAATTGCAAGTGAATGCAACAGGAGTCCCCGGACTGCAGCAGGGCTCTGAAGCTGTAATTAGACAGACTTAGTCTTAACAAACCTGACTGGCACAGAGAGCTGTGTATGAACTGCGATTTTTGAAAGGGAAAGGATGACTCTGAGACCAGAGAACTGAAGTTTGGAAGAGTCTGAGACGAGGTTTTCTTTCAGCCCCCAGTCAGACTGGGGGCCATCTGAACTTCAGTTCTCACTTTTGCACAAATGTACAGGTGTTTAGATCTGCATGCCTTATATTCCAAAAGGTTTGGCTAACTTGTTTTCTCCTTCAGGAGAACTTTGATTTTGACTCATTCGGGGAACAGCTGTGTGATTTATTTAATTTTTTAATGACTTGAAATCATCATTAATTGAAGCACCCCCAAGGACTTCCCCAACAGCAGTGAAATTAATTTGCCCTCTTGCCTCCCTGATCCACTTTCCTAACTCAGTAGGTTCAATAGTCACATGCAACATATTAGCACGTTGGAACAAGATTCCAAAGAGATGCAGGGCCAAATTATCTTTTGGGCAATCTAAGCCCATATCTCAGAATCCAGTTCCTGCCATTACATGAAGAGATTCATATCTCAGCTTTCATATGCACTTTTAGCTCTTGTCCTGGTCTGTGAGAGCAAGCTGAACGCAATCATATCTGCTTGCATTTACGGTGAGATGCATGTTTTCCCTTCAGAGGTACAGCTCACCAGTGCAGAGCTCTTGTGGGACACCCACTGGTAACTGTGTGCCATCACAGCTCCTTCAAGTAATTTGGGGAGCAGACCCTCTCTCCATCCTCCCATATAATCTGCTTGGGTGAGAAGTGGGATGCTCAGCCCATCAAAAGAGATGCAACCATGATCCAGCTACAGCATGGGGAGGGAGAGAGCATAAACAACACGGGGTCACAGAAGGGTGATCTAAAATTGCCATAAAGCTGTCCTGTCAGTCATGTAAACTTCTGGGAAGGGGAGTTACTAGTACTTGCTCTCTGCTGTCTCAGACCAAGGACATCTGCAGCAGAGAAGAGCCTGTAACTCTGAAGTCCAGGTCCGTATTATGGGACACATTAAGGTCAGCAAAATTGCATTAGCAAAGTTTCCTAAATACTCAGGAAGTAATTATTCTCTCTGTGACTGTGGTGGCTCAGGCAAAAACTGATCTATTACACTAGTTAGTGTCCTTTGTAGTTATAAAGGGCGTAAATCTATTTTCATAAAAACAGTATACTACAAGTGATTGGGAAACAATCTTTCCACAGTTTGTGGTGTTTCTCTCTCCACTGGCTTTTGGAGTTTGTAAGCACTGAACATACACCACCACGATTGAACCTCCAAGGAAAAGGATTTGTCTGCACGCTATGCTCACAAAACTCTGACAGATAGGCTACATGCTGGATTTGACTTTCTTCATAGAACGAGCTTGCAGAACTACTAATATTTTTAAGTAAAAGGTAGCCCAATTAAAATATGCGTTGTGCAAGAGGAGTTTAAGGAGTGTGTAAGTTATGAAGATTGGTGTTAGGGTCCTGCATGACTGTGCTAAGAGTACAAAGCTGCATTATGAATGAGATTGGTTGAGCTCTCATTTGGAATTTCAGTCCAGTCTTGAAGTAAAATGACAACAGGCCACGCAGGCTTGGCTATGAGAACTCACTAAAATGAATACCATTCACTTAGCTGTAAAGAGTTAGCAGCAACCATGAGATAGCTGAAGCTGGGACAAGCAACTTTCCATACCCCTGCAGGGGGTTGCAGTCTAGCAGAAAGTCTCTGAGGCAGATCAGTAGTCACATATTGGTACATACTTCTAAAAAAAGTAGACATGAGAAACCAAGATCCTCCACAAGATGCCTGCTAATGGTGGAGAAACACTGCAGGAAACGAAAACATGAAGAATTATGAGACTGGTGGTACAAAAATCAGGAAGCACATGAGAAAAGCAGTACCAAGCAAGGAGTTGTGACATGTTAACGCTAAAATTCAAATCATTTGTTGCAGCATCTTCATTCCCAATGGTACTATAAAAACGTCCCCAAGCAAGCTGCAAGGCAGTACATATTTAACATCCATACCTGCCCCTGGCTCGCGGAGGATTCAACTGACAAAACTCCACCTAGTGAGAGGATGGGGCATACTGCATATTCAGCGTTAAGTATGAATGTATCTAATGGCAAAATCAGCTCTGGAAGATAGTAAACTTTATGATATTACAGTGTCCTGATGTTGGTAAGGCCTCGTATATCTAGCCCAGATCATAGTAGACTACAGCAGAGCCTCTTAATTTTAATCAGATATTATTTTGAGAAACATTATTTTTAAATTTCACCTTATTACGCTATGTGCTGACTTTGTAAGAACATAACTGACAGTGTAACTAGCATCTCTTGGCTTTTATCACCTTGCTGCCTCATACATCCACCTCACAAATGTTGACTGACCTGAAGCTCTTCGACATCACTGGAGATTTATTAATGGACTTGGACTTTGAAACAGGCCCTCAACATTCTCCTTCTGATGATGATGTAATAATAACGGAAATACACCACTGGTGTTGTATGTCCAAAAGGTTTTAATATATGGTCCTCACTGTTCAGAAAAGTTATTGCATTAAATTCTAATACATAAATTCATCTGAATTTAAAAAGAAAAATCATTTTACACATCACAATTTTGTCACAGCAGCTAAAGGAAACCAGATTTTATATGCAATTCTCTCAAGAGAAATAATAACTAGCAAAATTACAGCTAGCTCTTCCCCAAATCAACAAAACTGCTATTGTATTGTTCAGTAGTTACTGCAAATCCCAATTTGAGCCACACTACCTCCACAAGTGAGCAGCTCAGGAAAAGAAAAGTGACATTCAAAACTGTTGTCTGCAAATCTGAAACGTATTTATTAAACAATGACTTTCAGCATGTGTCGGCTTTGTCTGTAACTGAATTAACACACAAAGTGGGGCTAATGTAATTTAAACACCATTTTCCTTAAGCCATTGTTTTTCTTTCCATATGACTTTAATAGATTTGCAAGTTAAAAATTATCAGTGCTCCTTACACCAGCTTATACAATTCAAATGTGTGGATTTGTAACAGGCACATGAAAATGACATTTGATCACCAAAGTGAAAGGTCAGATTCCCTGATCCATTAAAGCCAACATCCACGTAAGCCGACTGCCCCACAGATAACAGCAGATACAAGATCAGGAGGACCTGCATGCCTTAAATAGATTAATGCCCTCCCTTCTCCTTGTCTTCCAAAATGCCCACCATCATGCAGAGTTCTCACTTAAAATCCACTTGAAAATATTTCTCAAATTAAGTAAATCCGGATTGCTACCTTTGCCTATTTGAAACAGTTGACAGAAAATATATTACTTTAATACAATTCACCAGGTTCTGGTATCCGAGAGAGTCCACTAGTGGAAAAAAAAAAATACGCCTGTTCGGTGCTCTCTTGAAGCTAACATTCACATGAGTGCTAACTCTCCTCAGCCCTGTACTTTATATTAAAACTATAGTTATTACAGTGGTTTTCAAACAGTTTTAGCTCAGAGCACTGAGTTACACTTTAAAAAACATTGTTTTTTGATTTTCTAGCAAAATACTCAAACGTTGGAGAGCAAGCAAGCAGACACTTCGCAAAACCTGACAGCTCAAAATGCATCCAAAGATCAAGAGAATGAAAACTAGTCACCAAAGCAAAGGCTGCATTAAACCAGAAGTGTGAAAACATGGAGAAATGATACACCTCCAGTATAAGCAATAATGGAGACAGAATGTTTTACTAGTGGTTTCTTTTGTTTGCTCACGCAGTCATGAGGCATTCATTATCATGACACAAATTGCAAAAGCTTTCATTTGAAAACACAAGAGGAATAGGATACTCAATTATTCCAGTTAAGATCACTTATTGAGGGTCTAATCCAATGTTAAACTGCAGCAATTTTCTCACAATTAAGGTCTGCACTAAAAGGGAAGTTTGTGCAGTTTAGAAGGTGATGCTGACAGCTTCCTAAAGGCAGGCTTTATGTAAGACTTGGCTTATTTTATCTCATATTTTGCCACTTACTGAACAAGATAGGCATCACCATTCAATCCAAACAAGAAAGCATTCGCATAAACTTCCCCCACCTACACCTGAGTTCTCAACCAGATACAGTCCTTGTGTTTTCTGTAAAAAGGATTGTTCTTGGTTATTGCTGTATTACAGGAAACAGTAATATTTTCAGGAGAGTTAGGGTGTGTATTTTGAAGATGACGTGATTTACAAAAAGCCCTAAACCCTGTCTTCTTATTCTCTGCTGCTTCTGTACAGCAAAACTAGAATCCAGTTTCTTCCAAGCGGAGCAGTATCTTATGATTCTCTCCCTGTTTGAGCATATCAAGAGCATTTATGCCTCTTCGCTGTGGTTTCTATCAGCAGGTAATGGCCCATAAATCATTTACGACAGCACCTTGAGCAAGAGCGCATACCTCACCACGTGGAGCTGAGCCCAGTGAAGTCCATGAAAAAACAAGGGGAACGCAAAGGGGAAGGGAAGAAAACTATCCTCATTTGTTCTCTGCAGGGATCGCGCGTTTCTGACAACAGTGGGTTTGTCTTCTAAGAGCAGTATTTTAAGCTGACAGGCAAGCTTATTAGAGGAAAAAGCCCCTTCACCTAAACACAAAAAATCTATCCAAATGAGATTTTTAATTTAGATCTGTCTCTGGAATGAATGAAGAGATTTTGCACGTAGGAGAAACTGAAGAGTCTGCATTGCTACCAAAGGAATCACAATGTGCAAATCCACATTATCTGCGGTGCTGAGTCACATCTAGATGGTGGATGTGCCTCACCAAATACCACACCCTGGGAGTGTTTTAGCATTTCCCCTTCCACCAGAACACTGCCTTAAAAAAAGAACTCGGACAATGTGACGAGAAGTGATCTTTTCCTGCTGCACAGTTTACATATATTTAAGACTTTCACAAACATTTGGCCAAAAATTGTACATCATAGTATTTCCCAAGTCACAAACACTACACCAACCACTCTTACAGGATATGCTGTCCAAGCAACCTCAGTCCTACCTCTCACTCCCATACACCCTCCCAAAAGAAGTGTTGAACTCTTGAAGGCTATGACTGTAATTTTTCAGCCTCTGTAATGCTGCAGCTAGCCTTCCACATTTTTCAGGGACTCAAAAAACCATTTAGTTCATATATTCACTGTACAACATTTTCAGTAAGTGCCTTCACGCCCTGTTAATAAGAAGAGTTAGTTCACTTCACACCACAGAGGTGGTACTTTCTGGGTTCACACGCATCAACCTCGAAGCATTTCTCAGATCCTGCAGCTGCTTGGCTGGCTTTCCAACTCCTTCCTCAAATCTTTTTTCCACAACAGGAAGGACAGTTTCATAAAGGAAGGATGCATTCTGCCTAATGAATGCTTTCTTCTCAGGGTCCTGTTCACACCGTAAACTGTAATCAACGTGCTGCACAGCCACTAGGATGATTTCCACAAGACTCTCCAAAAGAACCATGTGTAGCTCTGGAAAGTAAAGCTTTAACGCTTCCTCCAAGAAGGCCATAGTCTGCTTAGTGAAAGCTACTACGGTATAGCTAAGGTTGACCCAGCAGTCATCACCAGTGTACTGGTCGAAATTCCCCACCCCGCAGCTCCTCATCTCCTCTCTGAGCTTCCCCAGAGCCTCTGGGGTCATGAGGTTCATCCTTCTCCACATCTCCTCAGAGTTGCGGTGCTTAGTGGCCTCGATGATGATATCCTTGTAGCTCTGTAAAGCACCTTTGATATCCTTTACCAGGAGGGCATGAATGATGAAGGTGAGATCCAGTCCAATCTCGCTGAGCTGCTTGCAGTGCTCTTTGGCTACCTTGGGTATTAATGAGAAGCAAAGTGTTAGTAGCTTGCGTGCCCCCTTTACACTTCAAACATTAACTTTTTTTCAATCATTCTCAGAAAGCAGGGAAGCATTTGTCATGTTTCATTTACTTCTTCTGCCTTAAGAAAATCCTTATTAATAAAGAAATCAATAACTGAAAGACAAGCCATGCATGTCAAAAATACTCTGCACAATCACTTTACAACTCCTTCCTCCCCCCCATCAGTAGCTACTATAAGTAAAGATACCATAACCTGAGAGAGCTAGTCCCACAAAAAGATCAAGGCAGCATAGTCCAGAGTAGGCTTGGAAAACAAACAAAAAGCCTTCAAAATACTCATCATTCAGATGGGTTTTTACAAGTTTTAGGATCTCCTACTGGTCAACGGCAAATTAAGAACGAACACATTCTGTGTTTCTGATAAGGGCAGGGTTTTTCTTACTGTGCATTCTCATCTTAACACTTTCTTCTGATAAACTGAAAAAAACACAAACCAACCCCACGTGACTATGAACTGTTCAATGCAGGAAACCTCTCCAGCAACACTCTGTCAACAATTTCTAGGGTTAGAAATGAAGATTTGCAAACCTTATAGCTTGCGTTCAGGCCACCTCGTCACACCACCCTCTGTGGTCACACTTACCTTCACGCACTCCGCTGCGGTCGACAAGCTCTCTTTGCTGTCAAACACCTGCTTACTGAAGGCATCTACAAACATCCTCATGGACGAGCGGGCCCACACAACGAAGGCAGAGTAGCAGCCGTTGTTGCCAGCGAAGTCCGTCTCAAACTCCCTCGCCGTCTCTAGAAGGCTGGTGAAGAAGACATGGCAGAGTTTGTGGATGTAGAGCAGCGTGGCGCCTTCGATGCGCAGCTGCCGGATGGCCGTGTGCACCGCAGCCGCCCGGTTCTTCAGGAAGAGCTCGCACGCCTTGGTGGACTGACCCAAGCGAATGAGTTGGGACACGGCTCGGCGCGTGGCCCGCGGCCCTCCTCGCAGCGAGCGGTCTGGAGACAGCTCGAACACCAGCACGTCCGTGAGCTGCCGGACCCGCTCATCCACCTTGGCCCGCAGCTCCTTCACGGGCTGGCTCACGGGCTTGTCCCCCAGGTACTCGTTGAGCTTATCTAGGAGGTCCACCGCTCCCTCGAAGTCCCGCTGAGCGATGCAGACGTCCAGGTCCTCCGGCAGCTCCTGGATCCACTCAAGCGAGAGGTCGACCACCTCTTCCTCTGCAGAGGGCTCTTCCTCCTCTTCCTCATCCTCCTCCTCGAAGGGGTTGGTGGACTCGGGGGGCGTCGGGGCGGGCCGGGGCAAGGCCTCCTGCTCCAGGCGTCGCTTCTCGCTGAGGGCCCGGTTGCGCTTGGTCTCCTCCAGCACCTCCAGCCACTCCTTCTTGATCTTGGCGTTCTCGGCCTGGAAGATGCGGCTCTCGGGGAACATGAGCAGCTTGAACATGTCCTTCATGGGCGGGTTGTCCTTGACGTTGACCACCGCCAGCCCGTCGAGGGGGTAGAGGGCGTCGTAGCGGTAGGCGCCGCGGCGGTTGGGCAGGGCGGTGGCCACGAGCAGGCAGTCGTTCATGAGGAAGGCGTGCACCCGCTGGATCTGCGCCATGTGGTCGGCGTCGTACTCCACCAGGTCGCCGTTGTACACCAGGTACTTGCCGGGGCTCTCGGGCAGCAGGTCGCGGCAGCCCTCCACCTTCTCCAGGAGGGTGGTGAGCGTCCGCTGCCGCCCCTCCTCGCCGCCGCCCGCCGCCTCCTTGGCCGACAGCGGCAGGAACGGGTCGGCGGCGGCGGCGGCGCGGCGGGGGCCCAGGGCGGGGTCGTCGCGGTCTGCCTGGAGGAGCAGGGCCTGCGTGACGGCCTCCATGATGCCCTTCTGCTCGGTGAGGATGTGGCTGAGCTGGTACATCTCGCTCTCCAGGTAGCTGATCTCCCGCGCCGTCTCGATGAACTGCCGGTAGTTCTGGTAGACGTTGCGCTTCAGGCTCTGCGCCGTCTCCTCGCTCAGCGCCTGGATGCGCTGCCGGTGCTCCTGCAGGTCCCGGTCGCCGTCCGACTGCTGCGACAGCTGCTTCACGTACTCGCCCGCCACGAAGCCGCCCGACTCCAGCTGCCGCCGCAGCCGGCTGCCGCCGCCGCCGCCTTCCCCCAGCGCCATGGCCCCGCCGCCGCCCCGCCGCCGCGCCCGCGCAAACAGCGCCGCGTACGCCACCTGCGCACTAGAGCGCCGCGGACGCCCCCGGCGCTACGTAACGCCGCCTGCGCACGCAGCGCTGCGTACGCCACCGGCGGGCGACGGCGCCGGGGGAACGGCGGAGGGAGGGCGACGAGGCGGGCGCATGCGTAGTTGCGAGGCTGCGCCGTTTGTGGCGCAGTGCGCGTGCGCGGAGGCCGTGGGGCCCCCAAGATGGCGGCGGCGGGGGCGGCGGAGGGGGAGGACGGCGACCTGGCGCTGGCGCTGCAGCTGCAGGAGCTGTGGGAAGCCGAGGACGGGGAGGCGGCGGCGGCCCGTGCCGAACCCCCGGCCGTCCCCGAGCCGCTCCGGCCGCTGTCGGTGGTGGACGAGGCGTGGGAGCTGCTGGACCCCAGCCCCGACGTGCGCGGCCTGTTCGTGCAGCTCAACGAGGCGCTCTTCTGGGGGCGCCTGGCCGCCGTGGAGGTGGCGTGGAGCCCCCGCATGACGCTGTACGGCTCCGGGACGGGGACGGGCTGGGAGCCGCGGGCAGCCCCGTGTCTTGCCGGTCTGTCGCAGGGTTTGGGGAGCTCCGGGGTGCGGGCAGCAGGTGTGCAGCTCAGGCTGCTGGAGTCTTACCCCCTCTGTTCCTTAGACTGGGGTATTGAGCTGCTAGAAGCAGAGTTCGGTACCGACACCAAAATTTGAAATGCTTTCTGATAGGTCAACCCACTGCGTAAAGGTTCAGTGAGAGTCAAAAGAAGTAGAGGGAGGATGAAATTGCAGCAGCCCCCAGTGTGGACCCACAGCCCCTGCTTTAGATGTTTCTCTCCATCTGGAGTTTTAATGAAAGCAGTGCTTTCCTTCATGGACACGTTAGCTTGGAATATTCTTTGTATTTTATTTTATTTTCAGGATTGCCAGCTATTAATAAAACGTTCATAAGAGTTCTAATAAATTATACTTTATCTTTTGGTAGTTCCATCACTGTTTATTAAGAACAACTTGGGAGCTTTTATTCCTTGCTTAGTGATGTCGAGTTCTTGGAGTAACTACCAAAAGCGTGTTTCATATTCAAAGCTAATTAGTGTGTGTTGGAAGGGGCCAGCATTTTAACTCCCAGTTCTCAATTTACTTTGTGTATTGCAAAAACACATAGCTTTCAATATCTTGTTTCTGTGTCTCTTTCAGCTGTGCTGGAGTGTGTAGATATGAAGGAAAAGGTGGAATGTGTTCTATTCGTTTAAGTGAGCCGCTCCTTAAGTTAAGACCGAGGAAGGATCTTGTTGAGGTATTTGAAAATTGCTTATGAACCTGCACATAAAACATAGTGCACCTCACCCCCCATGTTTTACATTTCGTAACGCAATTTTTATGTATGGTGACTTAGAGATCATAGAACAGTGGTGACTATTGCTGTGTTTGTATTGCTTGTGTGGGCAGTGTCATTTTAGTTGCATGCTCCTAAAGGAGCAGCTCCAAGTAGGAGTCTAAAGACACTTTTTTTACTCACTTGAAAGCCAAAAAAACACATTTCTTTGCTTCTAAATTATTCTTTAATATTGAAAACAGAATAGTCTGAAAGTGCAAGTGGGAAAATGGCTGTAGCTTCATCTTTAGGCCAGTAGCAGAAAACAAGGATATAGGGTATGACTGTAAATATATTTTTGTCCTGCTTGTTATGCATGTGTCAGACTACTCATTTGAGTTGGCTCGACATTCAGTTTTGCTCAATGAAGTAGAGTCTCAACCTTTTTACAAGTATCTCTTTCTTTCGTTGTGGAGGGGATGACCCCTTTAAAGATCTGACTGGGCTTGAGGATTATTTTTTTCCTTTTTGGAATGTCTCTTTGTAAGTATTTTATGGAAATTGAGTTATTCTACCCGTCATATTGTGTTTTTATGACCCAGGTTCAACATGCGAGCGCATGAAAATTAGATCAGTACCAATATAAATGTAAAGGAGTAAAATACTTCCAGCTTAATTCTGAAATTATATGTAATGCTTTTCAGTTAATAACTAATAATTTTCGTCGTTTCAGACACTGTTACATGAAATGATTCATGCGCTGCTCTTTGTCACTAATAATGACAGAGATCGTGAATCTCATGGGCCAGAGTTCTGCAAACACATGCGTCGCATTAATCGCTTGACTGGAGCCAATGTCACGGTAAGCATAACCCACCTGATGTAATATATTTTTTTTTCTTGATTTAGTAACAAGTTTTTCGATATTCCGGATGTGGTATAAGTAATCTAGTTGCTTTTCCTTGGTACCTCCGCAGTTGACACCATTATAAATTTGCATCTAATTCTGACAATTACATAGCTATTTTGTTGGGGGGTGATGGAGGGAACAAGTTGAGGAAGATGTAGTGAGTTTTTAGTCATATAATTACCATACATACCCTCTGTACAAATTTTCCTGTAAAGTTTGTTTTAACCTCGAAACAACTTACGAGTTCAGAGACAGAATAGTATTTGTGGAAGAGCAGTCTGGTTTAGTTCAGATTTGTATCAGTAGAGGCTGATGAGTGGATGATACTTAAAATTCGTGTCCCTGGTAAGATCAATTCAGATAATAGCTGGAGGGAGAATGCAACACTAGTATTGTGTACAATCCATTCTAAACAATGTATTTTTTAGGGTGTAATAATAGATATACTTTTAAAGTGGTTTTATTGCAGTTCAAGCAAGATAGCCAGGACATATTGCTATATATCTTTTCATTTTTAAAACTCTGTTTATTATCTAAAGATCCAGCCAGGTTCAGCTGTTTTAACCAGTAATGTGAAAATCGTGGCAGTAATATATCTTGGGGATTAAAATGTAAAACCAAGGTGTGGGGAACAGGGAAAAGTTGTTTCTCACAGTAGTGGTAGAATAAAATTTTTTCAAAGCGGGACAGTAAAATTCAGTGGAACAATGCAAGGGCTTTTCAAATCACAGAGCACTTGTCAGTGTTCAGGTCCCCTAGGAGAACAAATCATGTTTATTTTGCGAAGAAGGCACTTGGAGAAGGACTTTCTTTCTACTGTGTCTATTCCATTAGCAGATAAACTCTCTTTTTGCTTCTGGTCACATTATTGATGTGCAGAAGTACTTTGTCTTTGACCTGTATTATGAAAGAATGGAGTGATGGTGTGTGTGTATATATGAAGTTTGTAGAGATAATGACTAATAAAATTAGAAGTTTTTGTATGACTGGTGCTCCTTTTTGTTTTTTAAACCTAGATCTATCACAATTTTCACGATGAGGTAGATTTGTACCGCCAGCACTGGTGGCGATGCAATGGCCCCTGTCAAAATAGAAAACCTTATTTTGGGTATGTGAAACGTTCGATGAATAGAGCACCCTCTGCACGAGACTTCTGGTGGGCTGATCATCAAGAGAAGTGTGGAGGTACATTCATAAAAGTGAAGGAGCCAGAGAACTTCTCTAAGAAATCCAAGGAAAAAAACGAGCCAGCAGAACTTCCAAATTCCAAGTCAACTAACAAAGGTATTTAAAATATTCTTTTCTTTTCCAAACTGTTTCTGTCCTAACAGTTCCTTGAACACATACAGGTCCACCCTTATGTGAACTTTATGTTACTATTACGTAGCAAAGAACAGAGCCTATTTTATAAGTGCATTTCTAGGCTCTTTCTCAAGTGTTTGCAGAAGACTTATTTTGCTGCACTGTTTTCAAGCAGCAGACTTTTCATGTGAAGCATAAAATTCTAAGCCAGTGGTTTGTGTATGAAAAAGTTACTAGCTTTTGTCTTTTGCAGACAAGAAACACGTGGGTGCTAAGAAAGATCTGATTCCTTTTAGTGGAAATGGCTATCGGCTTGGAGGAAGAGATGGACTCTCAGAAAAAAACATAAATTTCATCAGCAGCATTAAAAACAGTGAAAAATCTGATTGGCAGCATCGATCAGCAGGAAGCACAATACCAATCCCTAAAAACGAGATAAAATTTGAAAAATCACCCCGTAATGGTATCTCTTTTCCGTTCTATACTGATGATACCAGTAAGAAGGTGAACTTGGCTTCGAAGCGTGATTTCCCTAAACTCTCTGTTGCTGATACAAAAGCGTACAAGAATGTTGGCGGATCACCTGTTAAAATTTCTCGTGCCACGGAAGAGCAATCAAAGCAAGGCTCTGCAAAAGGCAAGAGGGCTTTACCATGCTATAATAACAGGCCACCAAAACTAACTTGTTTTGAGCAGGCAACAACGGGTCAGGTAGCATCTGAGAAGAAAGGTTTGGAAAGTAGAGTGCAGCAATGGCCAAAAAAGGAAGACAAAACTGCCTTTGAAAACTATTTCATAAAAAAAGAGAATACTGATACTACTTTAAGTATAAATACACCCGTGAAAACCAAAGCTGAATCTACAGTGTCCTCTTCTGCAAGTTCCAGTGCTACTGAATGGAAGGAAAAAAAAGTCAGTTGTCCTGTTTGCCAGGCTGAGGTTTCGGAGCCTAAAATAAATGAACACCTTGATTCTTGTCTTGTATAAAGCCTCTCGGAGGGCTGCCTTGAAAAAAATAAACCAAGGCTGAAAACACTGCTTGAAAACTAGTTTGCTCAGGGTTTGCTTAGCTGTAGTTGTTTCTGTGTGCCTGTCCGGAACTGCAATTTAAACTACTGTCAGCATGCTGAAGAGTAAGTTCTGTGGAGCTACACATCAGCACTGACTGGAAAACTAGCTGCTAGTTGTGTTACAAAAACTCTAATGCTCATGTTTTAGTAGGTGGATGCTTGTGCTAACGTTCTTATTGCACAGCCTGGGTGTTGCAAGAGAAGGTGGATACTTGCTGAACTGCAAGTTTTCAAGGCAGTTTTAAAAATGAAGACATTTTAAGTCCTGCTAATTTATCTTTGTTCCTAGGACCATTTTTTACATATTTTTGGCTGTTCTTAAAGTTAACCACTTGTAATAGATAAACATTGTCTACTGTAACGTAGTTAAACACCAGATAGTTTTAGAACAGCAAGTATTTTGCTTAAGCCACCCTTACACTCTCAAGTGGTCCTTCTAACCTCTGACCTTTTAGAGAAGATAGATGTGAATGAGAAACTCACGGGAAATCCAGGGGGGCAATAAAGATGCTAAGAAATCAAACACAGAATACTTGGTAGATTAGGAGGAGGCTCTAGGCTATGAGGGCTCAATTAAAAATAAATAAATAACGGGGCTTTGTTTCCAAGAGGATTTGAAAGCTAGCTATTCTGTTAAAAGTTGCAGTGGTCAAATGCAAGCTAATAAACTTCGGTCTTCTGTGCGTCTTTTGGTCGAGGATCCCAGCTAGGTTCTCCATCCACTTTTTTTTCCTGATGTTTTGCGCAAACTTATTGATAGCTTACTACTTCTCAGCATACAGGTATTATGTACATGAACTGCCCCACGTGGGCTGGCTCTGGTAAGTGAAAGTGAGGAATATTGGGAGCAAGACTGGTAAAGACTGTTTCTGGCCATGTCATAACAGGCTTCACAGTTTTTCAGTTTTCAGTTAAGCTTCCAGTGCTTTACAGACCAAAATGGCATTGAATTGACTTTAGCTGACAGTCTTTGTTCTGCTACTTCAGTAAGTCAGCCAGTTTGGTGTTTAGTATTCATCAGGCCAGGCAGTTGAATACTAAAGCCATTGTGCTGTAAATTGTGGCTGCTGAGCAGATGTGTATTCAATATAAACCTTCTGAAATGTTTACCGTTCTTTTTGCTGCTGAAAGTACTTAACTGGTTAAACGATTAACAGTTTGATCCCTTACTTGTAAAACTGGTTATGATTATTTTTGTTAGAAAAGGGAAAAAAAAAATGCTGTTTCATATAATACCAATGCTACAACTTTAAATGGCTATATTAGCCTTAGATACACGTATTTTATCTTTATATACAATACTTGTAGTTCTTTTTTGAGACAAATAAACTGATGTGCAATAGAATTTGGTAAGTTATCTTTACTCTTTTGTAATGGTGTATTTTAAAGTTTTGACGCTACAGATGTTTAATATGAATCAGTTTGTTCTTGCATTTCCTGAATAAATTGTTAATTTTACATTTTCATTAATCCTGGTTTTCACATGACAGTCATGGCCATCTTACATTACTCATCAGTGCTTTCAATTGCTTATCCAGTAGCTGTCTGGTTTAATAGATCCTTTCTATATCAACATTTTCCCTCTTTATATTTCCCTTTATATTCACCAATACCCATTTTTAAATTGTATTGACCTCTGCCATGTCTGCTGTATGTATAGACCAGTTTAACTTGTGTTGCATTTCATTGAAAAACGCTGATTTTTACACAAACTGCTTCTAAAACTTAATTTGGCATGTTCATTTTCCATACATCGTTCTTAAAGCCACAGTGTCTATTAGTATTTCCAGTGAAACGTGACATTTACAAGGACAGCATTACTCGGAAGTATTTGGACGACAAGGTGTGGTTTTTTTTTGGTGGTGGTGGTGTTCTTTTCTTTTTATGACAAGGACTACAAGTCTCTCACATGAATTGTTTTTTGAGAGATGTTTCTCTTATCAGGAAACTGATGAGAACAATAGTTTGTCTTCCCAACTGCAACTGGTGAGAGTAAAGGAGAGGAGCAGATTATGGGTACTGTCAAATGTATTGTCATACTGGAATGGAATTTTTTTTAATGTTGTCTTTTACATCAACAACGTTTATTTGAACAGCAAATAGAAAACAAATGTGGGAATTGATCTGTAGTATTCAGTGAATAATATAGCCTATGAAGGGGAAAAATAGTATTAACTATTAACATTGGAAAGTCCCATTTCAAATATAAAATGTCCTAAAGATGCAGTAAAATATCTTTTTTTTTAAAAAAAAAAAAAAGATCAATTTTGAGTCAGAAAACATCCTTCATATCCACCCAGCTTTTTCAGCTGTTTTTAACAGTTCATGGCCTCATTTTTGGGTATGTTACTGTGAATGCTATTTCAGTAAGATGTAGTTCTTGAATAGTTTCCATTACAGCATTATGATAATGAGCACCATGCATGCTTTTTAGAATTTGCTAGTAAATTTGGGTCAAAGGGAAAAAATTTTGCTTTCTGTGTCAGTTGTCTTTGTCCTGAGCGAGCTTGGAAACTGCCTATAACAACACAGGCTGGTAGAGTAATGAATATTGAACAAACTGTGCTCTTAAGTTGCCTTGAAAATGGTTATTGAGCAAGAAATCCTGAAGGTCAAATATTTTCAAGTATTTTTTTTTTTTACTTTTAATGGAAACATTATCTAGGAAGTTGGAGCTCCTGTTTCCACCAAAGCAGAATTTTTCTCCAGATTAATAAATGAGCATCTTGCCAGAAGATGTGTAATAGGAATAGTCTGCTCTATAACATGTTTAAAAAGTGATAATGTGCCATTCTGTACTATCTCCCGTAGTACAGCCACTGTGTATTCACTTGGGATATCTAGGTGCTATAGGAAGTATAATCTTACAGCAAGTTCAACCCTAATTCCTCTGAGTAAGCTGATGAGCAGGCTATTTATGTCTAGGTGGAAGTATGATTCTCAGGGGAGGTACTGTTGCTTGCCCTGCATAGGAATTAGGTACGTGAGCCTCCTTTCTAGGAGCCTCCTTTCTAGGAATGCTTTCAAGAGAGCTCAATGTTCATGTAGAACAGCCTTCAGCAGGGCTTATCCTATCATGTGCCACCTGCTGCTGTACTGTGTAATGATGTGTTCCAGAAAAAAAAATAAAATACAAGGGGTAGGGAGGGCTTAGTTGTAACTGGGCAATTCGTGAATAATCCCAGAAATGTAAAGTGGCTTTTCAAACTTCAAGCTTCTCTTCTCGCAGCAGCAAGATGTACTGTGGAGTAAATTTACTGTAAGGATTTTCTTCCTTGTGTGTTCTTCTGAAGCCCCTTGGTTCTGTTGTGCTTTTCCATCCACACAGAACATGCGAGCCAGCACTCATTCATTTTTTGCTCTAAAATATTCAAGTTCTGACTTGCGTCTGATTTATTACTGCTGAAGTCTGAAGATTGATTAAACAATTTGTATATGAACTCGAAGACTCTGCATTAAATTGCCCTTAAAATGTAAATTACAGGTAGACAGCCATGAAAGTGTCTTGCATTTCAGTATGTTCTGTACTCCTATATATTAAAAAACACCAAGACGGCAGGCTGTGTGGGACACCTTGGGATTCTCCAGCGGGCCACTAGATGGCACTCCTTACACTTAAGGAATCCTTATTTTTTCCTTTCCAGCCTTTACAGAGAGAGAGCAGGAAGTGTGGAATTAGCACCTTCTTGTTCCACCTATACCGGCACTCCAGGCTGAAGATGGGTCAGGGCCCCAGACTGGACCATAGCTGAGGTAGAGGAGGAGGAAAGGCAGGGTGAGGAAAGGAAGGTAGGTCTGCTGCCATCTGGGAGCTAAGAAGCAAAGTGTACAGCTAAGTGGCTTTTCTATGAGAGTTTAACTTCTCTACGAGAGGGACTGGGAAGATGAAACAGGAGCTCCTTTTCAGGAACTCAGTAAATAATGCAAAGGGCATCCTTTTGTGGTGCATGTATACCATGCCTCTTGCTGTGAATTTTTTTTTTGTCAGAATTTGGCATCAATCCAGCTCTACAAGAGAGGCGGGACTGAGCTGTTAAGGAGCCAGAGAGGGTCACAAAATAAAAAGCTTGTCTCCTGCTCCTTGGCCAAGCTTGGGAGCCAAAGGGGTGTGACAGGGTAGTGTGCTGTATGTGTGTAAAAACTTTAAAAAAAAAAAAAAAAAAAAAAAAAAGGAAGAAGGCAGTGTCCTTAATCCCTCACTTCCCTTTTAGCTTCTGCCAGGCCATTTAAGACTAGATTAAGTTTCTATCTAAGAAGGTGCAGCAGCTTGGCCTGACTATCTCGCCTTGTCTGTCCCAGCCATCCCCTACTATTGGCGTCATTTCATCAACATCCTTTTTCGCCTTAGACCTGTCATTTCATAAACTGTGAGGCAACGAGTGTTTGTGCAGAATAGCTGCGAAGAGAAAAAAGATCTGGGGCTGTTCATCAGAAAGGAAGGTTTGGGGAGCTGGGGGTTGGCCTCTTCTCACAGATAACTAGTGCATAGGACTAGAGGGAATGGCCTCAAGTTGCGCCAGGGGAGGTTCAGGTTGGAAATGAGGAGACATTTCTTCTCAGAAAGCGCAGTCAGGCATTGGGACGGGTTGCCTAGGGAGGTGGTGGCGTCACCGTCCCTCTGGGGGCTTTTAAGGAAAGGCTGGACATGGTGCTTAGGGACGTGATTTAGTGGGTGATATTGGTCATGTGGGGGTGGTTGGAGCAGATCATCTTGGAGGTGTTCTCCAACCTTAATGATTCCATGATTTTATCCAACCAACAGCCATTTTGGGGCTTTCCTCTTGATGGGGGCTTCCACTTTGCCCCCAAGAGGGGTTTTGAGGAGAACCGTGCCACGGCTGCCTAGCTTGGATGTGGCTCTGGCCACGGCTCCTTCTCACTGAGAAATCCAGGGCACAGTCCCAAACAAACATGGGGGGCTCAGGCCCACCGCCCTGCTGGTCAGGCATTCTCCCCGTGTGGACTGCAGCGGCAGCAGCAGGCTTCGAAGACCGCCTGCCCGCGTCCTCCCCAGCCTCGCCGCAGCCTTTGTCGCCTGCCGGTCTCCCGGCGACAGGCCCTGTGAGCTCACACAGGGCCGGGCATAAGAGCAGGCTGCGGCTGGGCACCGCTGCTAGTGCTGGTGGTCACTGCTGCGAGAGCTGTTGGTCACTGCTGCTAGTGCTGGTGGTCACTGCCGGAGCTCTGCTCAGCGTGACAGCCATCTCCAGTGTTCTTTTGTGTTCATCAGGAGAGAGCAGGATGAAGTTCGACCTGGCTCTCCTCCTGGCCATGGCTCTGGCCGTGGCTGTGTTCCGCGCCTGTGGCCTTGGCCTCTGCGGCCACCGCCGCTGGGAAAGGGTCAGGGTCAGCAGGAGCCTTGGCATCAAGCACCAGGTCTCCAACTGGCCCTGCAGCCTCGGCCTTTCCAGCTGCCCCAGCCGGATCCGGCTCAGGCTGAACACCATGGTCCCTTCAGAGGGCCCACAGCAACGTCCCGTCGGCACCGAGCGCCAGCCCTCCGAGCTGCCCTACCCCCTGGGCCACTACTGGGAATACCTTGCCCAGGGCAGGAGCGTCTGGCTGCTGTGCAATAACCGGGACGCCATCTGCCTCCTCGGCGTGGGGCTGCTTGCCCTCAGCCTCTGGAGAAGTGCGAAGAGATACAGCAGACAGGTGAGTGGTGGAGACGCAGTGTGCAGGAAAGGGCCAACCTGTGGCGAGCGGACCACAAGGACCTTGGCCACAAGGCTTCCCAGGAAAGAACAAAACCCAGCAGGCATAAAGAAGCCTTAGCAGGCCCCGAGAGGCCCTCTGCCTCTTCCCCAGCCGCACGGCTGACAGCCGCTGGGAGCCCCAAGCATGGGCCAGGGCCTGCCGGTGCTGTTGTGAGGCCCCGTGACTGCCCGGAGCAGTGCTATGAGGCTGGACGCTCCAGAGGAAGCCGAGCCCAGCAGGACGATTCTCCACCCCGCGAGCCCTCAGCCATGCCCTTCACTGTGCTGCTTCTCTTTTTGCTTCCAGGGAACGGTCCGGTGGGCCTCAGCTTCCGTGGGGACAGACCACCGGGGAAAGGACGCTCTGGGTGATTGTGCCTCGCTCTGCCGGATGGAGGCCAATGCTGCTGTCGTGGTGAGGTGCCTGAAGCGCCTCTACCAGCTCCGCCTGCAAGAGCTTGGGCTCCCACTGCCCAGGAAGAAGGCACAAAACAAGCACAAGAAAAGAACAGTCCTCTTGCATACCCTCCGCAAATTCATCTAGAGCGTGCATGCCGTGTATCGGTGACAGGAAAGGCAGTGCGGCGAGTGAGTGCTGCTGTCCATGGGTTTGGGGAGGCTGATGCTCCAGGAGAAGGGGGGAGAGGAGCTAGGAACCCACGGCTGCGGGTTGCGCCGCAGGAGCCCATGACCCAGGAGAAGGGGCCCATGTCCCTGGGAGGTGGCAGTGGCCAGGGAATGCCCATGACCTGTTGGGTTAGCCCTTGGACTTAGGGCCTCCAAGGCCCGTGGGAGGGTAGGCATCGCACCAGGAAAAGGGGCAGGTGGAAGGAAGTGCCTGGCTAATAATTCTGGCACAGCATTTTTCACCCATCTGACAGTCAATTCTCTTCAGATTGACAGCGAGCCAGTGAGGCAGGACACACCTCAGCCCTCCAAAGGCTCCTGCGGTGAAGGCACCTCCCCTGACAACCGGATGCCAACATCGCCCTGAACACCGCCTCCCTGCACGGGCACCACCGACAATGCCAGCTGTCCCCTGGTGGGCTGCCCGTGCTCTGCCAGCACAACAGCCAGCGGGGACTCGGCATTCATCTCATGAGGACCTCCGAGGAGAAGTTCCCTTTTCCATCCTCCCAGAGGCACCGCTGGGACTGCTGGCATCCCAAAGGACATGGCTCTGCTTTGTTGCTCCACAGAGGACAGCAGGAGCATGCGTGTGCAGCAGAGCTGGCTGGGGGACTCCTGAACATTTCTGTTGGTAGCAGACCACATCTCCCAGCTGAATAAAGATCATCCGTACAGGAACTTGTGTCCTTTTGGTACCAAGGGGCTTGGGGCAGCAGCCACACGGGAGGCAGTGGGGCAGGTGAGGGCTGCTGCGTGTGGGTTTTAGAGAACACACCTGCAGAGGAATGAGGGAGCTGGGCTGGGAGAGGAGAGCTGTGAGGTGCCGCCCAGGCGCCTATGCCCCAGGAGGAGAGACCACATCCTGGCAGGGTGCCCGTGTCCCACTGAGGTTTCCTTGGGGGTGCCCATGGCCCTGGGAGGTGGCAGTGGCTGGTGAGTGCCCAGGACCCTGTGAGTCATGTGCCTGGGGGACTAATTCCAGACTAACTCCGCTCCTACTTCACAACACTTTGCATTTGAAGGCTCTGCATAGGGACCTGCAAAGTTTGGATCAATGGCAGAGGCCAAGGGGATGAGGTTCAACATGGCCAAGGGCCGGGTCCTGCGCTTTGGCCACAACAACCCCATGCAGCGCTACAGGCTTGGGACAGAGCGACTCGAAAGCTGTGCAGAGGAAAAGGATCGGGGGGGTCGATGCTCACCTGAATGTGAGCTGGCAGTGTGCCTAGGTGGCCAGAAAGACCACCGGCGTGCCTGGCTTGTATCAGGAATAGCGTAGCCAGCAGGACCAGGGAGGTGGTTGTTCCTTGTATTCATCTGTGGTGAGGCCACACCTCGAGTGCTGTGTTCAGCTGTGGGCCCCTCACTACAAGAAGGACATGGAGGCCCTGGAGCGTGTCCAGAGAATGGCTAAGAAGCTGGTGAAGGGCCTGGGACACAAGTCCTGTGAGGAGCGGCTGAGGGAACTGGGGTTGTTTGGTCTGGAGAAGAGGAGGCTCAGGGGAGACCTTATTGCTCTCTACGACTACCTGAAAGGAAGGTTTGGGGAGCTGGGGGTCGGCCTCTTCTCACAGATAACTAGTGATAGGACTAGAGGGAATGGCCTCAAGTTGCGCCAGGGGAGGTTCAGGCTGGAAATGAGGAGACATTTCTTCTCAGAAAGAGCAGTCAGGCATTGGAACGGGTTGCCTAGGGAGGTGGTGGCGTCACCGTCCCTGTGGGGGTTTTTAAGGAAAGGTTGGACCTGGTGCTTAGGGACGTGATTTAGTGGGTGATATTGGTGGTAGGTAGGTGGTTGGGCCAGGTGATTTTGGAGGGCTTTTCCAACCTTAATGATTCTGATTGTGATTTTGCCCAGAGAGGTGTTGGAGTCTCCCTCTATTCAAACCCTGACTGAGCAGCTGGGTCAGGGTGACTGCTCAAGGGTAGGGACCTGCACCAGACCTTCTCCAGGAGCCACTTCCTACCTCCACAGCCCTGAAATTCTGCCTTACTACCCCACAAGCACTTCAGGATGGACCGAAATTACAGCTGAAGGCAGTTAAGATCCATCTTGCCCTCGCAGTGGAATAGCCTAGCAGTGCGCACACCATCTCCAGCCATCGGTCTGTTTCCAGCTGCTGCTTTTGTTTTGCTGCTTTTTGTTTTGTTCTCTCCCTGCAAGGTTGAGCACAGGCAGCTCTCCTCACTGCCCCCACCCAGGCCACAACCAGGAGGGACAAAGCCCCAGCCCGAGCATCAGAGACGCCAGGCGGAGCCGGGCACGTGGCATGAGAGGCAGGAAAAAAAGGTGAAAGGAAGCTCTGCCCTGCCAAGCCTGGCAGAGGAGTGGGCAGCTGTGTCACCACTCCTCACTGCCTGGCTGGAAAGGCGATTTTTTAATTGTTGCTTCTTCAATAAGCCGTGAAGGGGGAGCCAGGATTATCAGTGCTTCAGATGATGCGAATTAAAGCTTAGATGTAACCAACTTGGAATGTACCTGTAAGAGACTTAGGAGGCAGGAAAAGCATCTGATGGCAGGAAGTGGGAGGGATTTCAGGCACTGCAAAACCCCAAAAGACTATTCAAGCTATCTGGCAACATTTCCCTGGCAATTTCACAGAGTTAAGGGGACACCACCCAAGAGGTTTTACTGCTAACATTTGTGCAGGCACTTGCTTCTTGAAATGCAGTTTTGTCAAAGCAGACACATGTCCTTAGTGGTAAGTAATGGCTTTGGAGCTTTTTGCAAGGCATTTTGGATGCCAGCATTCTCCAGAAAAAACGAGGACACCTGAGGTTGGAGCAGGATGCATAAAATTGCCTTAATCCAGGCTTCCTCCCAATTCCTTTACATGCTCTAGAAATGTTGAATTCCCTCAGGACTCTCCTGTAGCTGAGCTCTCCCAGACTAAATGTAAGGCTTTGTACCGCTAGCAGTGCATGTGCTGAACCACTTGTAGGGTTGTGGGCAGTCTGTGCCCACCCTGGAGCAGATACCTAGAGAAATGGGCCTTAACTTCTTCAGAAAGGGCAGGGGCAGCAGAAATCTCTGCTGTTGAGCAAGCATCCCCAGCACTGGGTTGTATGATTTGTTGATCCCAGCCCATGCTGGGACATGTGCGCACAGGCACTTATTTTTGTGTTGAAGTGTTGTCATTTTCAGGAGATTTACAGCTAGATGCTCTGTTTGTGGATCCTGCACCAGTTTCCAGTCTCCTGGAGTCGGTCCCTACCCAAACTTCATGTGAAATGGCTCCTGGGTGTCCAACAGCAGGGACGTGGGGCTCGCAGCAGCAGCCGGGGGCAACACTCCTGGCTGGGACTTGGCACAGGCTCTTCTGTAGGCATTTTTTTTTTCTCTCCTCGTTCAAGGGCTTAGCTACCACTTGACCTCCTGGAATCGCCCAGCAACCCCAAATATTTCCCTCAGCCAAGTATTTTATGATTTAATCCACTGCCCACATGAAAGTAGAGTAGAAACTCCTGGAGATCAGCTGAAAGTGCTTGGGACAATGCTTCAGGACTCAGCGCCGCCTGGAAACCAGGGCTCTCGTTGGACAAAGGCGAGGATGCAAAAGCGTGCAGGGCCCCCCAGGCAGGTGCATTGGCAGGAATGGCACGGGGCACGCTGGGCAGAGCTGCTGTTCTCCATACACTCTTGCCCAAGGATGCTGGAACAAACTTTCAAGCTTCCTATTAGCACTGGAGGTGCCTCCTCTGCTCCCAGCTCCTTCATTCCCAGCCCCAGTGGATGTAAGGTTGCAGGTGACATCAAGGTGAAGCAGCCTCACAAGGACCTAAAGAAGAGTTTGCATCGACAAAAGCCTCCCAGCCCAAATGCCCCCCCTGTGGCTGCTGCAAGCTAAAGCAGCGCGGGCCCCCTCTTGCCGGTGGCAGCACTAGGGGGACCCAGCTGCTCGCTGTTGCTTCGCCCTGGCTCGCTCCGCTGTTCCCGACGTGTTTCTGCATTCCTGCTACGTGCCCTACAGATAACAGCTAATGCGGGCAGGTTTGCTGAGTCATAAGTGAAAATGATCACGCAAAAAAAAAAAAAAAAAAAAAAGGCAGAAAAAAAATGAACTCTATGTGCTCTCCTGGTTCTGTAGAAGCCTAATTTTTACTGTAAATACGTTCCCTTACAGATTATTTCATACAAAATTGTGGCTCTAGCTATGTAAAGTTGCTTTCTACTTGTGCTATTTTAAATTAAGCTTTAAAAAGAAAAAAATATATATTCTCATAGTGCACATGAGGAAAAAAAGCTAACCTAAGAAGTTTAGAAGTGTTACCTACTTCCCTTTAGAGTTCTACATAGAACAAAACTTTAGGTCCAAAGAGAGTTAAGCTACTACTACAGTTCTTGCTTGTTCTTTAAAATATGACTGTGCAGAACATGCACCCATTATTAGGTTGCGGCTGGGGAAGGGGAAGTGAAGGGAAAATAAATATGCCCACTCCAGCAGCTGGAACTTTTGCGTTTTTCTGTTGGCACACCATCTTTGCTGAAAGGAGCAGTGTCAGCTGGGTTCTCATCTCAGAAAACAAATCCAGTTATTACACGTGGCCTTGCGTCCCTTTACCAAATGTTAGTGGTTTCCAGAACCACATTTTCCTTGGAGAAATGGTTACTCCTTGATGTCCAAAGATGCTGCCAAGTGCTCAAATAAAAACAGTTCTGAAATATCTTTCAGCTCCAGGAACTCAAGGTACTGCAGTCACCAACAGTTGAGATCGTATTTGTCAGGTTTGGGGCTGGTCATGTTTAGTTTGTTCTAAAACTAGGTGGGTTTTTTTGTCCTTTTTTTTTTTTTTTTTAATGCATTCATTCCCATTCTCACTGTATGAAAAACCTTCTCTGGATTGCAACAGCAATTAAGCAAAGCCCCAAATTCTAGTTTTCTTACATTTTTAGCCTTATGTTTCAACATGTCATCTACTACAATGTAATCCTTATTACTTTTAAAACTTTATTATTTTTAAAGCTTGCTTACATGTCCTAATGCAAGCAAGATATATTTATAACACACGATTTATGCTAGTTCTGATTTTTTTTCTCTTTTTTTTTTTTTCTCCTTGGACCTTTGTTTGACCCTTGCTTTCTTTAGGCAGTGAAATACCAACTCACAACCCAATTCAATATGCAGGTATTAGGCTTTCCATTTGTGAGTAAGAATCAAATTTCTGCATTTCAGTTAATGCTAAGTTTCTTTTTAAAAGCAAAAAGAAAGCTGAACCACGTCATCTCTTGAAAAGAGCATAGGCAAGGAAGTGGTTCCATCCTAACAAACCACCCCAACACCCAGACAGCCCCCCCAATTCACACGGAATATTCTGAGATGAAATTTTGTTTCCCATGTCCAACCAAATTTGAAGACAAAAATGGGGTTCCAGTTTGGGCACTGCCCCAGAGCAGCCCACCTGTGTATTTTACAACCCTCAGCTCCCAGGTGTGAGCCGTGCCCTGCAAACCTTCAGCCACATGAAGATGCTGGTATTGGGGCTTATAAGCTAAACTACCTGGTCACTTTTTCCAGCATTTATTGCCATGTTGTACACAAGATAGTTATAATAATCTCTCCCAAAGAATGCATGAACTATAACCAGTACAAATATAACATTTGTGCTTGGTTATATTCCATATTCCTCTCACCCACTCCACGTGCCTTTTATTTTGGGCTCAGGCATCATTCTCTTCCTGTCCTACTTTACTATTTCTATTAAACTCTTCCTTCCTCCCTGTCATGCTAAGGACTTCAGTTTATCCCCAGTGGGTTGGTGATTTACATCTCATGTGCTCCTTCCACTTTTTTACTTCCACTTCTATGCGGGGGGGGAGCTATGGCCTTTTTTTTTTCTTTCTTGTCTTTTTTTAGGAAATGGATAAATGTGCTTACACTCAGTCATCTTCAAAGCTATGTGGAAAAGCTCAATGGAACGGAGTAAGTGGTTGCAAAAGTCAACAGAGCAAATTCTCTGGAACTCGTTTTGTCTGGTAGGGCAGAGGACCTCGAACCCACTTCTCTCAGCTGCTGTCCGCTCCCACCTGGCAGGGTCAGGCAACTCTGATGCAGCAGGCACCTCGCAGAGCTCCTGCAGCAGTGTAATAGCTCAAACAAGCTTCAGTGCATTTGCAGCAATCGTTCACATTTACTTCACATTCCCCCCAAAAAGGCTAAATTGTTATTTTATATGAAAGCCGATTGTCAGAGCCCCAAGGTTTCTGCAGATCCATACCCACCTCCCAAAAATGCAGATGAGATCCAAATCCAAGCAAGTCCCATGAATGTCTTCAAAGTCTTTGCTGCTGAGTACTCATAAATTCCCACTACGCATTTGCAAGTCCATGCAGCTATCTGCAAGCCTACAGGCAAAGTACATGCGCTAGACTTCCGGATTTTTCAGATTGAGTTTGCTTTTGTCATTTAGCAATCTCCCCTCTTCTTCAAAGGATTCAGCAGGCACAAAAGCGGTACTTTCCAGGCTGATTATACTTATCAGCATGACTTAGAGATGTGGTCTTTCCACTCCTGACCTTAGAGTGGCCAGCACAGCCAGATGTTTTACATAAGATACTTGCCTCCCGTGCTCGGGCTGTCAGCTAGCTTCCTGTCAGATTTGCAAGTGGTTTTCTTTAGAGCAACAGCCAAAAGACTTACTTCATCGTTCCCTGGTGCGGCGTTCGACTTTGCAATGCAAACTGATCCCCCTGCATACTGTGCGCAACGATGTGATAATTAAAAATCGCGTCTGCACAAGATGGTTGTGAGTGCTATTAGACTTGTAACTTGTTCAACAGAAAAGGAAGACGGGGAAGAGAGTATTTCAAGAGAACCTAAGCTATATGTCACTGAAGCATGGAAAAGCCTCAATCCACACTGGACCAGCTGAGTGCTGCTGCACTTAGGTGTGAGCCTAGCACGCTGACAAAAGCCACCACCTTAGAGCATAGCTGAGCCCAGCAGGTATCGATAGGTGTGCCAGAAGGTGCACTACGGCTGGCAGACTCAGCCAGAGATCCAGGCAACTCTTCCTGGGCCTGCAAGGACAAACAAGGGCACGTAGGAGTGCTTCACAGGAGCTGGAGCAACGGCTCCACTCAGATGCTTCCTTGATTACTGGATAGCCCTTTAAGACTCAATTGAAAACTGTAGGAAAATGGTGTGGCATCTTGTATAGGCTGCCTTCTGTCGACCCTACTGCTCTCCGGCCATCTTCAGAGGGCTCACTATTCCCTAGGAGCCACGTAAAACTGAAGAGCTCCCATTAAACCTTACTAAAGCCTATCTGAAGGGGGCTTTCATTTCCTACCTCTTGCACATATCAGAAAGTGGTGAAAACCAAGAGCTGTCTCTGTGTAGGTCATTACTCCAACCGGTCAAAACCTGATGCTGTTTTTGATGGAGAAAGTCCATCACATGAAAACTGATCACCACACCCACGTAATTAGGACAGTTCAAAAAGAAACAGACCCTCCTCTAGATTAAAACCAGCTCTGATTTAAAGCACAAAAATCCATATGCCCCTTTACCAGGGGCATTTATAAATTAGTTACTATGGAGTAGTTTTTAAAAGTCACATAGATCACAAATAACCACATTGTTTTCAAGAACCTTTATACATCATCTTTTTTTAATTAGATTAGCTTTACAAGCAACTTGAGAGCTCTTTCATAATGAACACTGCTTTTCAAATTACACAACTTTATAGGCAACCTGTAAATGAATCCTGAATTTCTTTGCCTGCTATAGATAAAGGTCTCATATTTTACAGCTGGCTAACATCATGAATAAAAATAGCATTATGAAGCTTTATCTTTAACCAGGACTAGACACATACAGATCATAAGACAGTTTAAAAAATATTTTTAAAACAAGGACCTGCTTGGTGATGCTCAAGACTGAATATTCAACCGACATGAAATGAACAGTTTCTAAAGGACATTGAAGAAATGGCTGACCTGATTTGTTGACCCTATTGCAATGACTTACATGGAGTGAAAAGTTAAGCACTTTTTAAACCTGTCTGGCAAGCACAAACCTACAGTGTGATTAGAATTTGATACGTTGTGTAACTGCAAAAGTTTGAATTACAGAGGGACTGAAAAGAGTTTAAAGGCTTATGCTGTACATTTCTAAATCAAAACCAACCAAACCTCCATTAAAGTAGTATTAAAGAAGATGAAGTAGAAGAGGTGGCTTTTTTGCTTGTCTCATTGATAGCCTAAATGCACGGCAGACAAGACAGTAATGAAGATTTGCACTCCTTGGCCAGGTTGGCAGAGGCACTTACAGTAAAGGAATCCTGTCTTTTTTTTTTCCTTTTTTCTTTTTTTTTTTTCTCTCTCTGGGAAGAAATGAGGAAAGAGGAAGAGTACTGTAAAGGGCAAGAACTTATTAAAGAAAAGGAAAAGCAAAATCAAAACAAAACTGGGATTTCTGTTGGTTCTCCTAAATGATATACCAATACTGAATTTTTCCCCTTTCTGTCAGTTTGTTATTAAACAATTAGCTTTTTCATGTTTTACATGAACAATAGTAATCTTTTTAATAAAAAATTACTGAGCTTTCCATAGAAAAGGTCTCTAATTGAATACAAACTATACAGATGCTAAAATTGTCACAAGTTGTAATATATACAGAAATATTTCTGTACACTCACATTGTTTTGGCTAAGTAAGGAAATAAGGGACAGATAGAAAACTGCAGTGGGTAAGTTGATGAACCCCCAAACTCCTGTAAATATGAATGCTGTCTTTTATAGGTTTGCTTTTGTTTTCTGAAGCTTTTAAAGCTCATGAAAAAGAAGAAAAAAAACAGTGTCCAAAACATCTATTTCTTAAAATTAAGAGTATCAAAGTTTCTCACGTCATTTTTATTCTGTGATGTCCCCTTCTCCTTCAAAAAAATGAAAACAATGTAAAAGAAAGTAAAGGTTTTCTTACTAAATATATATCTCAGTATTGATCAAAGGCCAGCGCCTTTTTGGGGAAATCCTTCAGCACAGTGAAAATCTAAAGGTGTATTGCACAAGGAGCCTACAGTGATGCACTTCAGCTTCAGTGTGCCGACCATTTCCTTGATACTATATAATAGATCAAGGTGTCAACTTAAAGACTGCATGGGACACCAACATTTGGAAAGGAAATTTTGTAAAAAGTGAATTTTAGATATTCTATTAACTTATATACAAAGGAAAAGGGGATGGCAAGTATTCTTTAGAAAAGGGAGAAAGCTCAAAGTTTTCTGTCAAGTACATAAGGAGGTTCTGGGTACCTCTGATAGCCTAGGAAAGCCCTTGTATGTTCTTGTAACTTGATGGTATTTACCAGGTCCCCAAAGCCAATGACAGCAACCGATAGTGTCAAGTTCACTTAGTGCCAGTCACTTAAAAACAAAACAAAACCAAAAAACCCCAACCCAACAACAACAAAACAAAACCAAAAAAACAGAGACTGAAACTTCCCCTCCGTGGATTCAACATACAAAACCACAAACTGAATGTTACTAATAGCAAGATACTGATTTGCTTCTGTTAATAAGGTTCAAGAGGACATAGTCAAAAAACAATACAGCAGCAATTTTTAAAAGTTAAGATTAGTGTGAGATATGATATAAAACAATCAGGTTTTTAGCTGGTAATTAAAGTGCTCCTTTTCTGACTTAAGCTGTAAAGAAAATTAAAGTGATTATCAGTTACTGGCAACCCTTATATTAAATTAGGTCTTTCATGGCAGAGGAGAACAGTATGAACAGTTTTACAAAAATAGATTCATGTTATTTTGGAGAATACTGTAATTTTTTTTCCCCCATTTTTCTTTTTTTTCTTTTTTTTTTTTTTTTTTTTTAAGACTCAATTTTGATAAACTGTACCTGGTCATACAAAAATTACCCAAAATTCAAACTTTTACCATATAAAAAAAGGGAGAGATGAATTGGATTCAGCTGGATGACAGGTCTGGCAAAATATAAGGATGAACAAATTCTATGTAGGGCACTTGTTTATGTCCAGATGCATATGCTGTTTCATACTGATTGCTTATCTTCTTCACATAAGCAGTCACAGGCCTGGAGTCACAATCACATAGTACAATGCTTCAGCAGTCAAAAAATCTTCTATTTGATGCAACATTGAAACACTGTTTGCTTCTTTATTAAAATGTTGGTTTGTTGTTGATTTTCCTTTATCTTGTTATTCACATTCAAAAGTTAATAGATAGCATCAAGATTTATCAGGGAAAATAGCAAGGGGAGTTGCTAAATCATAGGCTTATAAAACGTCTTTCCCAACCGAGTCAGAAGGTTTATTAAGTTCAACCCTCACACCTTTTTCACCTGCAGAAACATGAAAAGGAAATCAGTATTACTTTTCAGCATTTATCAAAGTATAGTTTACAGAATTGCTACACCACTTTCCAGATTAGTTCTACAAAATTATCTTCAAGGATTATCTAGCACACATGATCTATCATTTTTGCACATATGCTCTGTATGCTCAATGAGCTGTGGTTATTCATCACCTCTGAAAATAGGCAATTATTTGGCTGCCCAAATAGAAAATGGAATACTTCACATCATATGTGCAGCTTGAAATTCACCATCTCAACGAAGGTGAACTTTAAGAACAGCTGTGTGAGAATCTGAGGATTTGGTCTATTGTTCTTGATCACCATATCCATAGTTTCTGGGTATTTATCCTTTTAAAGAAACTCTGAGGGATTTTTAAATCGCAATGTTGCATTTGACTTGCTCCTAAAGAAAAAATACACCTCTTCTGTCCATTTTTTCCTAACAATTAACCTTAATAACTTTAGGTACACACAAAAAAGTTCAGCTATCAAAACATTAACAGACAATATTCCATATCCATGAAAATTCACATGTATTATGCATGGCTTTGGTAAGACTGACACTAAGCCAAAAAATTAATAGCTTTCAATTTTTTATTTTATAACTTTATACTTTCCTATCAGTACAAAATAAAAAGATTCTTGTACAATTCTTGCTATGGACACAGAATAAAGAATGCAATTTTAATTGCCAATGAAACCAAAATCACAACAATGTGATTAACAGGAATAAGTTATAGAGCAAACCAGTACCAAAACTTAAATTTCTTCCTTCCTTCCTGAAGTGCCTGCAGTGCAGGGGGACACTGGAGAGGGAGGGCAGCAGCAGATACAAGCTCACCTGAGCCATTTCTGTGCATTTCTCCAACAGTAGCAGCTGAAGCTACGTGGAGATGACCAAAACGGCTCCGGCTGTGCTCCAGCTGGCTCAGAAAGCTGCAGGGTCACACGCGGGTGACACGAAGCCTGACTTACAAACGCCAACACACTTCCCGCGGGGCCAGGCAGGCGTCACCTGGCATTCTCGATGGCCTGCAAAGTGCCACTGCCACCCCAAACGCACGCAGGCCTCGGGGCCAGAAACTCGCTAACAAAGCGCTTCAGGCACCAAAAAGACACGAACAGGAATCTGATTTGGAAGCGACTGGCCTAACGTGTTCAAAATCATCATTTTCAGAACATCTGATGAAACCGTCGAGAAACTGGCCGTGTGTGTATGTGCACCTGCAGTTCACCTGATTGTGGTTTATTTTTAAACTATCGCAGCAAATGCAAAATCATGATGCATTTACAAGTATGACAGAAGTCCGAGACCATTTCTACTTATAATGCTAATTTGAACAGGAAAATTAGATCAACTTCCTCTTGAGGGAGAAGCCAGAAAAGGAAAACAGATGCTAGATATGTGGAATTGGAAATAGAGGAAGTCACTCCATTCTTTGATTCCAGACTTTAATTTTAGGCTTTTGTTTTTCCAGTAGAGAAATTCTAGTCAAGTTAAGTTGCATTCACCTGTCAGATCACTGTATCCTACCAAAAGTATTTACACGGCTCTCAGTTCTGCAGTGCCTCACAAACTCTGGTGTATTTGTTGTGTTCCACACCTACTAGAGAGACACGAGTAAGAAGCTGTATCCCCCATATGAAAAGCCTGACCAGCCTCAGGTCCCACAGGAAGTGTGTGCAGAACAAGGGGTTGACCTGGATTTCCCAAGTCACAGGCTAGCAGCTTAACCACTGGATCACCTTCCCTGTAAAGCCTATATGAGTTAAGTCTTGCTTTTTCCTCCTGCTTTTTTTGCATAAGGGAGATGAGGTTGGAGTGTTATTATTCCAGGGGAAAAAAAAAGGAAAAAAAAAAAAAGAAAAAGAAAAAAAAGAAAAAAAAAGAAAAAAAAGGAAAAAAAAAGAAGAGGAGATATTAATGAGAGATTACCTGTTAGATATTTTACTTTAGCTCGTGCTCTTTCATCTGCATCAAAATACCACACTGTTATTGCGTACCTAGGGAGAGGGATGAAAAAAGAACTCCTGAACTGTGAAGGAAAACAGACATACTACAGTGAAGCACTTGACATACAATTCAGACTAAATGAGACAAGATTTCTGCAGTTCAACAGATACAACAGATGAAAGCTTTCATAAAGCAAGCAATTTCTAATTTTTTTCCTGCTAGTAGGCATTGTCTGACCAGTCATTGAAAGGGTGACACTGATGCTTTAAGTGTACACCTTTTTTTTTTTTCCCCCAAGTGAGTTGTTATTATGGTTCTTGCCCAGGAACTGTAATACAGTCTCTGCCTTGTGACCTCATCTTTGACTTTACGCAACTATTGCTTTACCTCAGCTTTTATTTTACTTTGTCAAGTCCATCTCTGAGTCACACAAATCTTTTTTGGACGTTTGCCATAAGGGAAAGTTAACTACCCCCTTCTTACACAGTTCCTTTGGTTTTCCACGGCCCACAGAGGATTTAAATATGAAATGCCAGCTATTGAGAAAAGACTTTAAGGAGCTTTAGTAAATGGCATTTCACCCTCTGCCTCTGCCCAGAGCGTGGAAGGGGGAAGGGAGAGTGGGGCAGCCTTGGGAAAGGCTCTGAGTGCTGACTGCAGTTTCAAATTACTTCTTGCAAAGGTACTTGTGTTATCTCACAGCCCCAGTTAATGTTCAGTGCTCTGACCATCAAAACGTGTTGCAACATGTGCAACAGGAAGTTTGGATTAACGACTCCAATGATTTACCTATTAACACTATCTGGTAGCATTACTTAAAATGTCAGGCAGTGAATGCATTCACATTTAGCATCATCCTCTCCCCAAAACAGGGACAAAAGAGGTTTCAAGTTCCATCCGTGACTCAGAGTGGAACGAACTCTTGCAATACTCCAAAGAAAAAGAAGAGTTTTGTGTATCAATGGTTATTACCACCCCACAGCCCTCTCCCAGTTCCCAAACTAAGTCACCTGTCAAGTAAAGAAAAGGGAGAGTGAACGTACCTATTTGCTAACAACTACCTCCTTCCCAATGAAAGCAAGCATAAAACCGAAGCTCCTGGTCAATCTTTAAAAAACACAGAACTGTGCTAATGACAGTGGGAAGGGACCACAGTATAAAGCCATTACACAGAAACAATGCAGACGATCAATACCTCTTGGCTGTGCATGGTGTCATCCAGCTCTGTGAATTACACGCTCAGAAATTTCTGAGGATTCAAGTACCTCCCCCTATCCACCTTGGCTAAGAGAATGTTCTCTCCAAAATGAGAGATCAGACATCGGTACCAACTCAGCAGCACAGCAGAAGTCTATCCAACCATTAGGAAAACAAAACCAAACCAAACCCTTTGCCATAGTGTAACTGGAATTTGGGATGGAAAAAACTAGGATCGGGTTCATAATTCACAGTTTAATACATTTCTTGTTAGGAATCCCTCACCTTTTGATAAAAGAAGCATCGTGCAATGTATCTGAGTCCATGAGCCCTACCTTGTAGCAAATGCTGGCTGTACTTCATGAGGGTTGCGGCGATCAGACCAGAAGAATAGCAGTCTATCAAATTTGGGTTCAATATCTGCGAATTGGGCTTTACCTTCTGGAAATATCCGGAGGATGCCTCCACTTACCTACAAATTAAGTATTTAAAAGCAGTGCATTGAATATAATGAAATATTATTTTCAAAGTACTGAGTATCATATTTAAAAATATTTCAGATGTATTGAGCTGAAATAAAAGCCTTTATCTTTATACATGCTACAGAAATAATGACCCTATGGCTTTCCTGTAAATGCACTTCATGTAGCAAGTTTTACATATTTTTCACCAAGTAATTCCAAAATACTTGCAAATATTAAACCTCCATTCATGTTTAAATAAAAGGCATGGTTTTAGATTGGTTGGATTTTAGTTGTATCACCTACTTGCAAAAAATAAATGAACAAAACTGAATGATATGATGCACGTGGCTAAAAATATGCCCATACAGTACAGAAACATTGTATTTCACATCTGAGTATCACCCCTTCCCATTAACGGGATCAATTCATTTAACAGCAGCAGAAGCAATAGTTTGATGTCGTATTTCTATAATTAAGATGAGGAAAGACTAGGGAACTACAATTTAAAGCTAAAACCTGTATTACTCCAATTTAGATCCCTTACAGGCTTTGAAAAACAGTTGGAGCTACCTATACACACCTAGAAAGTATCACAAGATCAGACTGTTTTTAAGTCACGTTAACTTCTTCCTACTGACAGTATTGATGTTGTTAAATGCAAGAGAGGTTTTGCAGGAAATCACATACCTTTGTTCATAAATTAAATAACCAGCTAGTAAATTTTTAAAGTTATTGGGAAAACGCAATCTGTTTTAATTCTAGAGTTTGAAATGCATCCAATTGTTCCAGGAGAGAAACTGTAATCCATGCACGTTAAGATGTTCTGTCCAGCCAGTACACTTGTGAAGTGTACAGGGGAAGTACACGTCAAGATGCTGTCATAGCAAAGAAGGTTAACAATTTATTTCCTAATTGAAGGATGAAATTTGACATTTCCAAGAGCAGTCAAAAAGATTCAAGTGCACCCATTTCTCACTCAGCTTTCTGATCTGCAAGTTTTATGTGAGCATGTTCTTGGTCTCATTTTCTCATCCAGCTCTTGTAAGAAATGGATTGCACCCATAACGAAAAAAAGAAAACCTCCTAGCTGCAACTTGTTATCTATATTTGGTGCCCCCGATTCACACAGAAACTGAATGCTCAAGTACTCTTCCACTTTTTATTTCCTAGGTATTATGACAGAAATATCACTTGTTTTATTTTTTTTCCCCATATACAATGAGAATGAACTTCTGTACAGCTGACTGCACAGCAGTCACAGAACAAACAAAGCTATCTTTGCATTACTCTCTCATGCTATCAACACACACAGTTAATTATATCCTTTCTCCAAACCTACCTAAACCACTGGATTGCAAGGATAATCCTTATTAAAAAGTTAGTCATCACATCTATGGAGAGTTTTAAACCGATGGCAGTAAATTCTTAGACCACTCTAACTGTTATAAATGCTCATCTATTCTACACCTTGCACCCACAGTAACATTAAGACTTAGGCTGATTTGAATTATACTGATACCTTGAAAATAAATGCCTCATCTATAAAGCATCTCACTAACTGCTCGATCAACAAGGCAAAGGACATCCACAAATAACAAAATGTAAGAACAGTACTAAGCACAGACGTTAGGAAGGACACGAACAAAAACCTACAGCAAAGATGCATTAGCAAGTACATGTAAAAAATTATAGAAAGAAGTTGCATACCTTGGCATCCCAGTCTTTATTAAGATAATATATACATGTAACACATCTTCCATCTCCGTTTGGGTTATCGACATGGCGCACATATCCTGTTCCATTGCCTGGATAACAAGCCACCATAGCCTAGAGTCAAGGAAGCAGAAGTGATAATTACTTTTTCTGTGTTGGGGGAAAAGTCTGTATTTTATCTGTATTGGCTCCTACATAATCCATACAAAAGCAACACAAAATTTAGATAAAAATTCTTTTACCGCTATTTCTAATGAAGTTTTCTTTGTAGTTAAGAATAGCTTTTGAACACGAGCAGATGTCTACAACAAAGGCGTGAAACACATTGCGAGGAACACTGTTAAGGTATTGGAGGTGAGGTTGCTCCCATGTTGCTCAGACTTCCCTCCCTTGACTGAGATATAGGAGAGGAAAAACATCTTGTTTATAATTTAGTAGCACACGCTTCTTCTTGTGATAGAGGTACTAGTTCTCCAGACTCAAGTTCACAGCTATCCTTTTCACGTTTTTTTCTTTTTCTTCTCTGTTTCCAATGTAAAGAGTTCCTCCCCAAAAAGTAGTGCCAAACTTTATCGTAGGAGACTTGTTAGACAACACAATTAGCCCATCTTAATCACTCCAAGTGCATTCTTTGGCTTGTCTTTTGTCCTGTACATAGGAGGTCTTTGAACCTTTGTTGGAACAAGTCTACATGTACAACAAAAACATATTTTTCAGTCAAGTGAGAAATTGAAAATAGACACTGAACAGTAATATCCAATAACCTTAGAACATCAAACTATTTTCAGTACAGTAGTATATATAACTTCCTATGCCGCACTTATCCAAGGCGACTGAAAGACCCCTGGAAGGTGGTTTAGCTCGTTAGGACTTGGATGTGCATGTGCAACAAACTGGCCGTCTTGCTCACTCACGGTCTGATTAGCTTGATTAGCTGCCACTTCATGAGCATGGCCCGTTGTGACCAGCACATCTGCACATCTTTATAAATTTCCTGGAAAAAGTAATCATTTCAGGCTTTTGTAGGAGATCAGAACAAAGTTTTCCAAGCCAAGTTATTTCATGTATTATTATTCATGTTATTTCACTGCCACAATACCCAAATGTCTACAGAGACAATGCAACTTCTGCAAAAAGTCATAACATGAATTTCAGAGAAACGCAAAAAAAAAGTGGCTTTCTACCAACAATCCAGTATATTACGAACCTCAACGAAGGTCTGCTGCCAAAAAAAAAAAGTTTTAGCACAATCATTACAGTACAAATTTAGCCTGGTTTCCTTAGAATTTGAAGTCAGACCCCCAGATGTTCAAAATTCAGCCACACTACTCTTATGTAAAATATCAAAAATAATTTTCCCATTAGAATGTTAACTGTGAAAATGTAACACACCAGATTAAAATAATTTTAAATAAACTGTTTCAGTGCATTTTTTGCTTCTTTATACTGATTTACTTTTTTTCCCTTTTTAAAAAATTGTAATAAAGTGAAGCTTTCCACAGTTTCCAATACTTGCAAGAAAATTCTTTGAGCAGGCTGAGAAATAAAGTACTTGTGTTTCAATCAGGAAAATATCTGTATATGATATGCAAGTAGAATGTATTTTGCTATAGCAGTAAACTTTTATAAACTTTATTTCCAGATACACTCTAGTAAGGGAAGAAACAATTTTTTACTAAATCTTTGTAGGATCTATGAGAACATGTTTTTTCTAAAGAACAGCGTAGTGGTTATAAATAACAGTTAAAAAAAAATAGGCCAAACTATTCACATGAAATGGAACTAACTACCCTGATTGGGCCTTGCACAAAAATTACTCAAAAGTATAAAATTGAAATGTACTTGTAATTTTGAGATTAGGCATTTCAGCTTCCAAGTCCCTTTACTGTAATCATAGCACAGTCATCATTACAGGTCTCCCATTATGTAAACATATTACATATATCAAATAATGTGACCTAATATTTGGCAAAGCTATTACTTATCAGTTTTGCAGGAAGATAAACCACAAAAATCAAAACACTGAGTTAAAGATACCAAATAATGTAATAAGCGTTCTGTAATTTCCTTTCTTAGGGAGAAAAAGGGAAGAAAACAAAAGCGAAGCTGGCCTGGAAGAGGAAGATATTTGGTTTCCACTGTAAGCCAAACCTCTTGAAGAAAGGCCTATGTACCACAGAGCCCGTGCCGGGCTCCCATGGCACGTATGCAGTGCTGAACACAGATCCTGAGTTTTCCTGGATCCAAGCCTGTACCAGCATTCCTAATAACGTGAAAACTTAAATTTAAAAGTTCTGCTGTGAAGTATCATGAAAGTTAAACACTGTCATTCACTGCTCCTCAGCACCCATGTGAAACAGCTGCTAAATCTTCAGAACGAGGAAAAGATTGAGGCCAAGCAGCCACAGCAACTTCAGCTTTCACTGAAATCACGAGTTGGACTCAGATATGAAAACGTCTCCAGGCATGTAAGCGACCTCAATATCTGTCCGCGCGTTAAAAGACCCTACAGTTACAAGTTTAGGAAGCACTGTTCCCAGCTCACCCTACTCGACACCATATTTTTTCCAAAGGGCACGATTGCCTGCCTTCTGTTTCTCAATAAAGTTAATTTTGCAGCTAATTGAGCATAAATTTGCACCCTGTTTTTCTCATCTCCTTCCAAGGAAGGCACTGTTTTCTTCACTTAAGGGAAGTCCCCACCTGCATCCCCCAAAGCTGAGCTCTGCCCAGGAAAGCAAAAGAGGATCTTTTAACCTCAAACCTGCTGAAGGCAGAGGACTAGCAGCTCTTGTCAGAAAGTCTGGGGCAACATCAGCTGCTGCTATCAGCTTAACATCAAGATCAGCCACAGAGATCGGTGTTAGAAACCTTTCGTACCATTTGAGTCTAAAATACAGTCACTGGAAGGAAAAAAAAAAAAAGCACTTGTTTTTGACTTTGGAGCCTGAAACTTCTGCTATCGTTAACTGCAAGAGAGGAGAAGCAGTGTTGCAGCGATAAGTTAACTATATGTGTTTGTTATAACAGTAACAATGACTCAGCCTTTAGCCAGAAATTGGAAAGCAAACAAATTTGCACATCAGCCAGCGCAGCACAATATACATGGCGTTGTTCTCCAGCTAGTGCGGCAACTGCCTTTCCCCAGCTGAACTGTGATAAGAGAAGCTACAAACTTAACAATTTGCAGGACGTGAGAAGCACATTGCTTTGTGAAACAATGCAAACTGAGCTCGTGTCAAACTGTCATGGACTGCAAGATTAGTCACGTTTCTGTTCTGTGGGAAAGGACAGAAAAGTTACCCATGTAAATAATGATATATTTTTTAAACCATTTTACAATACACATAAGCGTGCAAATATGTATGTCAGGCAGGGAGAAAATTTTGGTTTTGTGGCTTTTTTTTTTTAAACATTGTTAATGGCAGCCAAAAGAAACAGGCATCTGAGACCAGAATGTCCAAAATTCCTTAACATTTTAGACTATGAACAATACGGTTGTTAGCTCTCCGAAACAAAGCTACCTGTCTCATTCGTTCTCCCATAAAAATAATTAGCAAATTTAACTTAAGACATTACTTCCATTTTTATAATTGACAAGGTCTCCCCTTTTGTGCTTCTCAGGCATTACAGCTTTTAATCGTTCAGCAACCTTAACTTCTGCACAGAGTGTATTTAAGTCACACACAGGATTTGTCCACCCTCTGCAAAACACTTCCAGTGTTAACCTTCTTTAATCCAGCAGCAGCATTCCCTCTGCCCGAGCACTCATGCCTAGCACATGAGCGCTGTCCTAAGATACCCTCTGGAATTCATGAGTAATTGAAAAAGTATGAAAGCGCCCTAGCAGCTCTGCGATCAGCACAACTTGGGTCTGTCAAACGAAATTAATCACACACTTAAGCAGCTGCTGATCGCTCATTCACACACGTTCTGCTTCCAACTGTTCAGCTCTGGAAAATTAACTTTAGGCTTTTACCCCAAACAAGCAACACTAAGTTGTTACCAGAAGAATTAATTGAAACCACATTTTTTTTTTTTTTTGCAAAGCATCTTCATCCTTAGTGTGTCAACCCCTACTGTAATTAGGGATTAAATGAAGGTAACAGAGGGAATAACCCATAGTCCACACAGTTTTTGTTCACTACATAAAGAGGCATCAGCTAAGACACCCAACCCTGGCAGGCACAGCACATCAATTCAGCAGAGTTGTGATGAAAAAAATGAAAGAAATGTGAAGTTGAGTTCAAGGGGAAGCAGTCTCAACCACCTTCACAGAGAAGAATGAGAGCCTAACCCATATATAAAGAAGGAAGAGTTGCAGGTAAACAGACTGAAGCTTTTTCTCTCTCCTCTCCCATTCCTCTCACAGCTGGATACTGACACGTTTAGATACTTGCTATTCCTTCCTTCTTTTAAGGAACAATATCAAATTCTTAGGAAAGGGAGGAAAATACCAGTTACATGACAACATTAAATTCTTCCAGGAAAACAAACAAACAACAACAACAACAAAATAACCCACAATAAAATGGAGAGAGGATGTGTGTTATGTCACATTAATTTATTAATATAAAATAACTTTATTGTTTAGCTCAGATTAAAGAAAGCTGCATCAGTCAAGGAGATGTCACTTTTGCTGTTTGCTGGAGGAACTGCAAATCCCAGTGAGCAAAACAAGATGTCTAAATGCAAGACCGATGACTTCCTAGCAAAATTTATCAGACACTCTCACAAAGACTTCACTGGAAATCCTTGGCGTGGGTAATTTGACAGATTATTCGAAGAAAAAAAAATACACCACGGGAATGAAGAACCAAAGTAAAGAATAAAACATCTGACTCGTCTCTTTGTGGTCGATCTAATGCATCTCTAGTTCAAGCATTTATTTGTTCATCCTGGACAAACAGCAGTCCCAAAGAAAGACATTTCAGTTTGAGCACTCGTCAGTCTGAGATTTTTCACAAGGTGTACAAAATAACAACTGATTGAAAGAAAAAAGACTGCATTGGTACCACCTGGTGTGAGCACAGTCAAGATTACTGTTTCAGCATGCTAATGTGGTACAAACTGGCTTGAATTCATAGCTCTTCTACTGCAGGTTCTTCAGAACCTGAGATGGAAGCTTTCAACAAAGACAATATCAACTGGAGAGAAACTCCTACCAGTTCTACCCAAAACAGAGGAAGTTGAAAGTGGCAAAATAAACTCTTTGGGTCACAGCTAATCCAAGTATTTCAATACTGACTTTCATCCGAGCAAGACTTTATGCTGATATACTCCATGTATTGCAAGTACTCCTGGCAAGTAAGGCCAGGGCACCAGGTGTTTACAGAAGTCAGAACTGTGAAACCAGAAAAGCCGGAGAGAAATATCAACTTTGGCAAAGATTCCCTCAGTAAAGATCTACACCTTTTAATCACTGTCAACTGAAGAACCTAAAAGAAGAAAGCAATCTTACTTGTTACGGGTTTAAAAATTAAATAATGGTGGTTCACATATCCACAAGTGAGAATAGGAATCTCTAGATTTGAGTTAGAAACTAAGAAAAACACGAGATTCACCCACTGCAGCAGCTTTGAAGCCCTCACTGCCTAAACCACCAGCTATCTGGATCCTATTCTGGCAAGCGCAGAGCAAGCTGCTCTTCTAGGAAAAACCAACTGAGGGTAAGGATGAGAAGCAGGGGTCACCCCAGGCCACAGGGACAGCTCTCGGGTGGCCGCAGAAGGTGGCGGCAGCAGCAGTTTTATCAGGAAAGCAGGCTTGGCAAAGCTGCCAGCCCTTCAGCTGGCACACTGTAGGCAAACCGAACGGAGAACAAAGTTGAAAAACAAACTCAGATAGGTGGGGAGAGAAGGAAAACAAGAGCTGAAATAGCTTCTTGCTCTATAAATAGAGTCAAGCACACAGCTATGTGGGAGGTTTATATTTTCCGTGAACTTCCAGGCAGTCCAGAAAGTAATGGCAGGCTGACCTGTCTCACCCTTCCCCAGGCCTCTTTCGGTGCAACGCCCATTGCAAGCTTTCTAGCTGCTCTGACAGAAGCATACTTGTAAGTAACTTTGGCACAACAGCTAAATGATTTTACCACTTCACTTATTTCTCGCTTTCTAGTCATATTACAAAGACACATGAGGAATCATATGATTTCTCAGCTCAGAGAAAGCTTTGCCCAGTTAGCAGTATGTCTCTTTAGCAGCAGACTCCTCAGTTTCTCCTCAAGTTAACTCATTGCTTTACTCATTAAAATTGCCATCAGTTTTAAGTGACAATTATGGACTTAAAACATCCACTTCACCCATCCTAATAAACTGACACAAATCAGCAAGTAGAAATGTTCATGCTGCTTAACTGGCCATGTTCAACTCCCCCACACCTACTCTGAATTTACACCAAATGCCTTCAATGTAAGCAAGATGCTGCTTAGCAAATGAGCTCAGGCATCTTTTGGGGTACTTTCATGAAGGTCAGTGGTACCCCCTCTTCACCGTTCAATTCAAATCACATAAAGCTCATTTCCAAATATCATCCCTTTCATTCATGCATGTATATAGGCTCTAAGAAACTTTCATAGGCTCTTAAATTGATGAATAAATTTCCATATAAATTTGTATAGCTCAGCATTTTTTCCAAACGGCACTGGAAGAACTGACGTTGCTCAAGTCTGATATTCAGGAGTCGACTGTGAACACAGGATGAGCTCACACTTTAACGAATAAATCTAAAATAAATTTTTAAAAAAGCATACCTAGGAAAGAGAAGCTCCCTTAAAACAATCAAACAGGAGCCATTAACCTTGGGGAGATCTTGAAGGTTCTTGGAAGCTTTGACAGAGAGCACTTGGACGGAGCCCTGAGGAAACCAGGGCAATCAGAGAAACATATCTCCAAAGGCGAACCGATAAGCAACTGAAACCCACATTATAGACAGAAATAACAGGAAGACCTAAAATACGCTTCCTACCTCCCAGACAAGAATTGTAATGTTTTACAGCCGCCAACTAGTCTACTACTTAACTGAGATAACAGCACTGAAACATTAACAAGGTTCTCTCTGCCCTCGCACACCTGAGCTTGTAAAGTTACTAGTCTCAGATCTCCAAATGCAAAGAGAAGAGATCGCCAAGCCAGCTTACAAGCTTCAGGGGAAAAAATACAGATGGTATCTTCCTTAATAGTTAACGCACTGGCATTTTCCAGGCTGCTAGCCAAGTTAGGTAAGTCTTGCCTTTTCTCAAAATTATGCCAGTTTAACCAAAAGACATTGCTTTAAAACCAAGTCAGTGAAATGAGTGCAAATACCCTTGCAGTCCTTCAATCTGATTAAGATCTGGCTTCCCTCAGCTTAATCTAACTCCGTATTAGAAAAATAAAACTGGTTTCAAATCTAATTAAGAAAGTCTACAAATAATTGTGCATTGACTTAAACAGGATTTAAAAAAAATAAAATAAAAATGTTTATCTAATGCAACTCTGAACATAAACAATGTCTTCAAGCTTAAAATGCCTGTGTCCCCTTAAAAAAAATTACATCTGAGTTGTTATTTACTGATGTGCTTCAAAACACTAGTAGTTTCCTTGATGTTCAACATACACATTCTGAGTTTTAATACTGGCCTACTACAAACTTAAAATTCAACAATCAACAGACACAGAAAAACTAATTGAAGCTTCCCAAAGAAGGTAGACGAAAATTGCTGTCACCAAGGGCAGAATGTTCTCTTTAAAATCCTAGGCTCAAACACAAAATTCTACTTTGCAGCTGAGAAAGGTGTTTAAAGCATACTCTGAATGGTAGTAGCCTAAATCTCTCTACAATATGGTTAAATAAATTGACCAACAGACTTCAGATTCAAACAGCTGGTGAAAAATGTAAAATGTGTTTCTTCAATTGGCTGGCCTCCATGGATAACTCCCCATTCACTCCAAGAGAAGCAGACTAGTGAGTCAGTGTTTTGGCGCTATGTAAAAATTTGACAGAGAAGTAAGTCAATCAACACAAATGTTAAGAGTCTGCTTTTAATTTAACATCATAATTGCTTTGAAAAGAATAATACCATCCAAAAAAAAAAAAAAGAAGAAACTTTTGAAACCACTTTTTTCCAAGAAGAGGCAGAGCGTTCTGCTCTTGCATGACTCCAGTCAACTTAATTCATCACTAACCATACAGAAGAAGTGCAAGAAAGCAGCATCTTTATGAACTAAAAATAATACAACACTAAAACCAATTATGATAGTGCACTAAAATAGTAAGAGGTTGTCTCATTCAACTACATCACTTAAAATGTATTCTTGCAGTGTTTTGTGCAGACCAGATTTTCAGATCTAACCACATGACACCAGCAGACACACTGATGACTTCATGTCTTACTTGAAACTATCAATTTGTTTCCACTTTAAGGAGCAAAATAACCATGAAACAGAAACTCAGCTTGTATGAAAGATTTATTTATATATGTAGATGAATAATGATTTAAAAAATCTTTTTCAGCGACACTTGCAAGGGGCCATACGGTATTCAGCAACACCCACAGTATCCCAACTTGACAAAGTACACTAAAGCATTCACTTCTACGTTTAAGAGTTCAGACTTATAAACTATTTATTAAAAACAAACAAACAAAATAGCTATGCAGTGAAATGCTAATAGACAAAGTGCTGCTTTAATTCGTATTAACCTTCAGTAGAAGCCTTACTGAGGTTTACAGCCAAATAACAACAAACAGCCCGTAACATGCTCTCAAACCACCTACAACTGAAACCCAAGAAATGCTGACTCTGTCCATACTGGTTTTTATGGGCTTTCACACACAAACTGTCTTTACCCAAGCTCTTCTTTACAGTCCCAGCATCACAGCGTAACAGGGCCTCTCTCACAACTGGTATAAACGATACTTAGGGTTTTTTTGGTTTTAACCAGATGACCCAGTGTATGCAGCTCAAACATAGGCAGGCATCATACAGATCCATCTGTGCTCAACTCCCACTAGTGCCGGTGGAGAGTCTTGAGAAATAGCTATGGCCACACAGAATTAAAGGCTGATCACAAATGCCACGAGCAGGACTTCTGATGTTAACACACAAGTCATTATTTTAGCTTCAAGAAGCGCTCTGCGGTAGTAAATCCAGCCCTGACTACCTGAGAGATGATTTCCACATGAGAAATCAAAACAAAAGGTAGAAACACACCGGCCACAGACACCAAGACACGCAACTTGTTTTTCATTACCAGTTTCAGACATGGAGCCAAATGCCACAAGCCACACCTGAGCACGCAGCGCTAGGCCCACCAGGCCTCATATTCATTCACGGCGTTTGCTTGCTGCCCTACCACCAAGCCCACACAAGCGTGTGTTGTGACGGGAAAGTTAGGCAGGCACAATGCAACTCCCGGACAAGACTGTCTCAGGAATGTGATTTATTTGCTTTACGAGTACATGTCCGTGTGCACATGAGAAAGATCTGAATGTACCAAGCACTGACTCCAGGCAGCCAGAAAAACTTGAGAGAATTGCCTGCCCTGGCCTGCTTGATACAAAAGCCCCACCATTTCCTTACACTCCAATTCAGCTGACTCTACAGTAAATTTAAGTTCACAGCAACAATAACATCTCTACTTTAGGAACTGGTGCTGCTCGAACAGGATTTCCCAGTCCTCCTGAAAGTCACCTCCCCAGCCGCGGCAACCACTTCTGCCCCAAGAGAGCAAACAAGCAGCGCGGTGGAAAAACACATCACCCTCGTGCCTTGGGAGAAACAAAATGTGTTGTATTGCCCACTATCCGTTGATTAAATGGAACCCATCTGGCTTGTTCTTTGTCCATTTATAGATAGCATTATGAAACTGCTAGAAAAAAAAAACAATCCATGAAAAAAAAAAGACGACTTTCCTCCTTCCCACTATAATGATAATGAAAATAATATTTTACATCATCATCTAATTGAAGTATTTGCCCTTCCTAAAAGGCAAGCAGACTCCTCCACAGATCTGTCTTTCTCTGTAAACAACAACTAAAAAAACCCCTGCTGATTCTGTCAAGATTCCCATCAAGCACCATTGCTCTGACTGGGTCTCCACAAGCACCGTGGGCAGAAGCAGGGTGCTATAACCTCAAACTCAAACTGCATTTTCCACTCTAATACTCAGAAGGTAGCCGAACTGAAACTCTGCATGAATGACAACGTAATAAGTAAAGCTATGGTGTACAAAACACAAACCCAAAACAAAAAACCTCCCTAAAACAAGTTATCACTGAGATTTTTTCCCCTTTCTCAAGGCATTCAGAAGAACCCAGAACCAGAACCCCTCTCCCTTTCTGCCCCGTATTACCATAGAAAAGCTAACACCTGGCTGAGTTAGCACGTAGCCACTGCTTACTTTACACTTCTTAAAAGCACTGCATTTACTAAAAAAGGGAAATACATTGTTCCAGGTTGCACCCAGAAACGATGGATTTCAAGACAGAACACACACACCTCTATCCTTTCAAAATGTGTGCTTCTGCAGAAAGGTTTTTGTGTGTGTCCCAGAAATCCAACAAGTAATATCTTTTTTGGTAAACCAAGTGACAGTTACTGTTTTACAATATCCTGCACTTGCTGGGGAAAGATTGCAGGAACTAGCAGTAACAGCCAGAGGTATCACATCAGCCCACCAGAACTGATCCGTACGATGTATTTATGCAACCTACATGCAAGATCTGCAAAGCACAAGGTTTATTTTTCAAAGCCTGTTCCCAACTTTAAGCTGTAACTAAGAAAAGAAATCAAAACTGTATTTAAGAATATAAATCTGGAAACATCCTGAAATAACTCACAAACTCCCCATCATCTTAAGAAACAGCAGTGGAAATTAGTGCTGTAAAGATGTACAGTGAAGCAAAAAGAGCTACCAGAAGTAACAGCAGCACTGCCACAAGCAGTTACCAGAAGGGTGAAAATAATGCTGAGCACCACAAGAGCCAAGGAACAAGTGAAACAACAACCAGTTCTTTAGAATGCTAGATTCCAGATTTCTATACAAGAAACAAATTTCCCGTCCAAGTCAGCAGGCAACCAACACAGAATTCAGGGTTGGCAGAAGTGAACCTTTCAGCCACAGACCATATTTTACAAGGAAATTTCTCCATCATTGCTGAAAACGAGCAACAGCTCTTTTAAAACGTGCACCTATTATTTTACACCACTGGTGATCAATAGTTTCTGAGTAGGAGAAAACATTTCAGGAAATTTCCTGCTGACAGCCAGGTGATTTACTAACTTTGGTAACATGTAGTGATGGACACATATTTTCATAACAATGGTAATACAGCTCCCAAAACTTTGCATCCTCTCCAGGTCTTCCTTTGATCCAGGGTACACAACCAAAGAAGAGCAAAAGCAATTTCAAAACTAGAGCATGACTGAAGGGAAAGACAGGGAGAAGGAGGAGCGGGGCAAGAACTCGTGGAACGCGGTGGCGCTTGCCAAACATGCGCTGCGATAACGAAGGGGAGCAACTTCCAAAGCACGGGGTGTAATTGTCACTGCCCTGTTACTAACCCCATGAAATCGAGTCGCAAGCACTAACAACTGAGATACCCCAGAAAGCCTCAGCTGTAATTGCTCCTCTGCGTCCTCCAGCCCCTTAATCAACTGCACTACAACGCATCTTGGATATTGGAGGTTACTATTAGCACACAGAAATGCGATTGAAAAAAAGAAAAAAAAAAGCCACCACACGCCTAGCACACTACTGTCATGCTCATACCCACTCACTGTATGCAGAAGGCTGTCCACGTAATCTGTCTCCCAGATAAAATGTTCTGGCCTTGCAGAAAGCTAACTAGAAACAAAAAAAAAAATCAATTCAAGTAGCAGGTGCTGTAACAGCAGATAAATGCAGTGTTCCTAACAAAACTCTTCCATTAGTTTTAGCTGAAGCTGACTTACTTAGTGTTCTAAATAATTAATTAGCTTTTGCTGGAGGCTGGGTAATCACAGAACTGCTGTATGTAAAGACTGAACTAACACTGAATTACAAATTCTCCAGGGAAGCTGTTGCTTTTGTATGGCAAAATAAGCAAAATGGGATTCAGGCCTATGGGCAGTAACACATAGCAATGCTAACTAGTTACCAAAAAACATTTTAAAACTTAATTCTCCAATAGGAAAACAGAGCTCAGGATGCCGTGTGAAAATGACACAGCCCAGGATGCTGACCAGGAGCCAACAGCAGCCATGGCAGCGGGGAAGGACAGCATTGTATTTCGTTCCCAGAATCAGCAAGCAATGCTATGCAGTTACCAGAAAGACTGCTAAAAGTTGCTCCAGAAAACAAGAATTTTCGTCCTCTGTAAAGACAACCTCAATTTAGGGTTCCAAAGCCAAGATAACCCTTTCCTGGAAATCAAGGAGACTGGAGGGTGGGGAAGGAAGTATAAGATTTTTTCAAGGGGGAAAATCTCACAGGGACTGCATCTTCCTATCACCGGCCAATTCTGTTCCCCGCCGAGTCCCTGAAGAATTCCATCACTTCCTCTGGAAAGCTGTCCCCAAACGGAGAAAAAATGTGCTTCGGATTTTTCACTCCCTCAAATGCTATTTTTTCTCTGGCGTTACTACCATGCAGCTATTACTAACTGAGCTGTAGGAGCTGAAGCCTTAATGCTGAGGAAGGGCTATGTGTTACTAGCATTGTCTTTCCATGGGTGTATCTTCAAAGTAGCAGGATGTGTGTTTACAAAAAGACGCAGTAAAAAGTAAAACTGAGAAACAGCACATCTGCAACATTTCTCTTGAGATGGGATAAGATTAAACTGAAAATAAAGCTAGTAGATAGTATCTTCATCTACACTTGACCTGCAGAAGTGTATTTATTTCCCAGGTTTGCAAGGCTCCTTATAAAATTAAGGGTCTAGATGGGTAAAAAACCAAAACCATCTTAACTCATTAATACAAACATAACTTACAATACAATTTTGGCCTAGCCTTTGGCTCATGAGAAATTACCACTCCTGTTTTCTATTTTCTCTGAGGAAAATGACAAAGTCAGGACTCCAGTCTAGGAACTCCTGTGTTGTTCTTGAGTCTGTGCCAAGTGTTAGGAGGCCTCAGGGAGTCACTACTTGTCATTTTCTCCAAGCTATAATGGAGATTTACTCAAGGCATTAGCTTTAATGCAAGAATTAGAAAATTTTAGGTATAAAGCACTTTAAATACGGCCCTTATTCCCAAGGCGTTCCAAAATACTGGAACAGGTAAACGCAAATAGCAATAAAACAGTAAATTGCAGTAGCAATTTCATCAGAGCAAACTAACCTCTGCTCAGTGAAAAAATGACAGCTGCCATCAGGATCCCTAAGGGGTCTGTACTTTTTGCATGACCTGGGAAGAGGGGGGCGAGTGGTGGGCTGACAGTGTTCACATGCAATACAGAAATACATTGCAGAATCCTTTCTAACACCGACTGCAGAAAGGTGCACAGAATAGAATGATACCAAGCACCAGGACGACAAAATGGCAGGTAAAATTCAGTAAAGAGTTAAGTGCAAAGGAATGCCCCCAGGAAGGAAAAAAAAAAAAAAAGGCCTTATACACAGTGCTATCTTGTAAGCTGGATAGCATCACTTTAGAAAAAACTGTAGTAAATACAGGCAGAATATAACCTCAGCACAGCGGCAGAGGCAACTAGTGTCACAAAACAGAATACAACATTATGCCACTATGCAAATTCATGATTTATTTGTACATTAACAATGCAATCCTGGTTGCCTTACCTTAAAGAGGGGTTAGCAGAACCAGAAGAGCTGCATAAAAGGGCAATAGGAACATTCAAACTGCACGAAGCAGTACCCAACTGAAACAATACTAAAAAGACTATGATTCTTCAGTTTAGGAGGGAAAAAGTGTCAGCTGAAAAATGTATGAAAGCAAGTGTCAGACTTCTTAAAACCGTGAAAGATAAAACTACTGGGAAATGAGTTCTCACAATAAAGAATCTCTAGGACATTGAAATCATCAGGCTGTAGGCTTTAAACAAAAGGAAGTTCCTTCCCCATCTAATCAAACGGTGGGACTCATTGTTACAGGATGTCGCAGAGGCCAAAAGTACAAATGGCTCTTACAACAAGATTACATAAATTTAGAGCAAGTATGTCCATCCATCTGTGGGCACTGAGAGCAGTGGTTCAGATGCAACCTCTGGCTCAGAAAGTTCCTGAATTGCTGGAAACTCAACATATATAGTAGCATCGTTTTGTCAGTATTTTGAAGCTTTATCTACACGCTGATTATTGATTAGTTACAACAAATGCATAATGGCACAACGAGTTCACATACTTATGTGAAAAGGAGACATCTGATAAGGAAGAACACGAGAAGTTAAGTCACTAGAACTTGAAACGAGATCACTCAGCCCGCGAGATGGGGTAAGATCTGAGCAGAAGGGATTGCCAGCATTTGAACACTAACAACGGCTGTTTTTAACCTCTTCACAGGAAATTTTGTAGCTTCAGCCTACAGCTCAGGGATGGTCTAGCATCGACTGTATATAAACAGTTCCTTCAGATGAGCACGACTCCATCTGGCTTCAATTTACGGATAGAGATAGGACACGGATGGTCAAGTGGCACCTCACGAGAGGCACGCAGCTCTTATCTTCCCAACGCAGTCCTTGCGGAGGACAGCTGGCAGGGTGTCTGCAACTGCTGAACACCCAGCAGAGCCCAGGAACTGAGCACAGCCTCGTCCTCTGCACCCAGGCCGGGCAGCCCCGCTCTCGGTGCCTGCTCCTTCTCCACCCATTCACCAGGCACGGGCTCCATCCTGGCTGCCCTGGGCCTCGAGGGGATCACGGGCAGCAGCAGCATGTGTGGGGAATATAGGAGGACAAAAAAATGGCTAGAAATTACAAGGGGGAAGGGTGGAGGACCGCAGCTTACAGCAGCATGGCAAAACACATGAGCCTTACTCCTGTCAGTGCAGGGGCTCCCTACGCATGCTTCTGCAAAACTGCTTTTTATGTGAAGTGGGTGCCATTTTTCTTAGGATAACTAAAACAGAGTGAAAAAAACCTTTGTCTAGATGTTTGTTACAAGTTTACCGCACAAAATAAAGGTAAGTAAAAATACGGGAAATAGAGTTAGTAGAGTAGAGTTGATAGTGGCCATGAAGCAGTGTTAACACAGAAAATCACGAAGAAGCAGCAGTAGAGACTACAGCACAAGTGACCACCTCCATAACTAAAAGGATCCAAGTCAGGAACATTTCAGACTGTTACATTACTTAGACATCCAACAACATTTCTTTAAGAAGCAAATGACAGCAGGAAGACAGACTTGTGGACACTTCACTCCAGCAGAGATGCAGTAGGCAGGACTTCCAACTGGCTGTATCTTGCTGGAAGAAAACTACCCTGACAGACTAAAAATTGGCTTGCTGAGGCCGGCAAGCACCTCCGGAGATGTCCTGGTTCAGCCCCTGCTCGGAGCAGGGTCACTGGGGCAGGTCGTCCTGGGTTTTGAAGACCTCCAAGGAGGGAGACTCCTAAACCTCTCTGGCAGCCCATCTCTCCGTTGCATCACCCTTCCATCGAATAAGTTTCTTATACATAACTTTAATTTCTTGCATGCCAATGTGCGCCCTTTTCTTCTTGCCCTGTCACTGGGTGCAACTGAGAAGAGCCTGGCACCATCTTCTGTACTGTCCGCCTCAGGTACCTATACACACTGATTTGGTCCCCCCGAGACTTCTCTTCACCCCAGCTCTCCCAGCCTCTCTCCGTATGACCTGAAAAAGTGACTCCACTATTACAAAGAAAACTACTTTTGACTGGATGATGCCCTCTAAAGGAGTCAATAACAACATTAAGCCCAAAAGAGGCACAATTAGCCAACATCTATTTCATAGGGCATCATATCATATCATATCATATGCCTGCTGAAGCTGAACCAGTTTGAGATGCCCTTATCAACTGGCCACAGTTTCCTTTCTCACAGTGGCAAGGCTGCGTGCCAGCTGCTCAAACAACAATGCAGCAACCAACAGCAACTAGGAGGGCCGGACGCCTTCAGCTGAGCGCCGACCGAGCGCTCCTCACACACGGCAGAAGCTGTTCACACAGGCTGGTGTCCACGGCAAAAGTTCGCTGAGCAGATGTCTGAACAGGACAGAAAGCAGCGACAGGAAAAGTACGTTATTAGTCAACTGAAAACTGCTCTGGAATTCTTTCGTGTGCTACATCACTTTGTCTTTTCCACAGTGCACAGCTGCAGAGAACTTTAATATATGAGGATTTCTGCCTCAAACTGAGTAGAGACCAAGTTTTTGATCTACAGCAATTTAAAGTCCACATTATCATATCAGTTGGGTTATTGTATTACAAGTTTTTAGTTTAATTTCACTAGTAACTTCAGGACAGTTCTAGATACCTATCTGCTGCTTTCTGAATGATGGAAGCACACAGATAACAGACCCTGGCACACCAAAAGGTCAGCAAGTCACAGGAAGAGTATGCCCAACAGAGAAGCCTCCATCCTCTGACACTTCACCAAGAATTTTGGGCTACCAACAAAGTGATGTGAATTGACAATACAAGCTCTTCCTGTAAACAGATTTTAAATATATTTATATAAAAAGAAAAACAAACAACCAACAAGAACAACAACAACAAAAAGTAAATATATTAAAAAAAAAATCAAACCTTCAGCTGGTCCATTGCATCTTAAAACCTCATACAGTCATCTGACAATCATATCACCAGTTCCTCCACTCTATTACATCCAAAACAGAGAAAGGCTTCCTGAACTCCCTCAGTGCATTTACCTTTGTATTCTTTTCAACATGACGCCTGGTTTTGCTGCAACAAGGCAAGGCAGTTTCACACACAGTGCACTGGGGCCTCACAGCACCATCTCCTCAAAATACTAAGTAATCTGTAGAGTTCAGAAGGTCTTCATTCATGGTCAAACCACGTGCTCCAAGCTGGTCTAACACTAAATTAACACGTAAAATTAATCCTTGGGTGGAAAATTGTCTTTTTTTTGGTAAGGCCTCATTAATTACCCTACAGGTATGGCGTTTGCGTATGCGTTAGGGCTCTGTGCATACAACACATATATCCCTGCCCTACATTCACACACAATGACCATATAGACAGGCAGGCACTCACATTCCTACCCAATTCCTATTTATAACATTATGCACGAACAAAAATACTCTTGAGTAATTTCAAGTTAAATACCAAAGAACAAGAAAGTCTTCAAGTGCAAGCAGCTGTTACGTGCATGAAAGCATTGCTCTATTTTTGACAGACGCTGTTCTGGAACAGCGAGTGAATTAGCTTTCAACCTGACGCTTATGACTGCAACTTACCAACCAGCTCTGGCACAAGCCTGCACTGAAAATGTGCTTGATCAGCTTTGGCTAACCAATAATCTCTGGAAACAGTTTACAAGGACTTAAAGAGCACCAAATGACTTTTGAAAAAGGCCACAAAGATCAGCACTTGTACTTCTTATACCCTTCAGAAGGAGGAAGCCGTGAGAGTGAAAGACAAAAAGGATATCATAAATAATGCTTACTGCATTTAGTAGTGGCTGGGAAGTCAAACAACCCCACTGCTCTGTTCACTAAAAATACTGCTTTCGTTCTTCGATTTCATTAGTGCAGCATGAAAAAAACATGCCAATGACTAAAAAACTTAGATTGATATATTCAAAGTAAATTTATTCAAAAAAAAATTACTTGCAGAGTCCTTAGATTGTCCACAGTCATTCTCTTACTGTACAACAATAAAATACAATGGCACAACAGAAAGGGACCCACCAGCATCCCACTGAAGAACTAACTAACCAACCCAGTCAGACAATCCAAAAATCAGTTTTGAATCAAAAAATAAAATCTGACTTTGTAGTAGAGCTCTCCAAGTGGCCTAAGGAAAATTGATTTATCTAGTTTCTGGGTGAACAAGAAGCTGATTGCTCTATACAGCTTATCTATTTCCCCTTATTAAACAAGTTCCTTTCTAATGCAGCAGAAAAGCCTTCCTCTAAGCTGTAAGGTTAACTGTAGCTTAATTGGCAGACACAAGTACGAACATACATACATACTGACACTCAGCAGAGGGCAACAAGTAGCAAATTCCAATAGCAACTAGCCTGTTTAAACCAAAAGCTGTCAGAGATTAACTGCAAAACACCGCAATTTAATCACAAACCTCATGAATGCAGGTAACCACCACGAAAGAGAATAATATGCTGTTGATTTATTTGCAGGAAACAGCTGCCAAACTATTCAGAAATTAAGCGTGAGCTAGAAAATGGAAAAACATCTCCCAGACACGCAGTCAAGGTCACAGACGCAACTGACCAAGAAGTTTGAGGAGAGCTGCACTCGGACGGCCCCGCGACTTGGCAGGACACCGCTTTCAAAGAATTCCAGCCCCAGAGGCCGCTGGCAAGGGAAGGGAGCTCTTCCTCTCAAGCTGCAGAGCTGCGATGCAGAGCACTACATTTTGGGGTGGAACTGCTGCACTGAGCCCCTCGTGGCTAGGACGGGCAGCATGGTACATGAAAGCAGCAACACCGTCAGAAAACCAGTGATGCCACTGAGAGGAACAAATGCCGTGCACAGAAAGCACTGATGTGCACAAACCTCAAGGCTACAGGTGCTCTGAAACAGCAACACCTCGAAATCTAACTGCAGCCGCACGGCCCCAGGCAGCTGCTGATGGGAGCAAAGTGCTCACAGCACAGGGGATGCCAGCCCAGCTCCGTCCCGAAACAGGGAAACCAGGACCTTCCTTGGTGCTAATAAAACTCCGGGATAAAGGAGAGGGGCAAGCGCTGAGCACAAGGAACCTAACTAGCAGGCTGGCTTTGGAGCTTTGTGAGTGTGTTTGTGTGTGGCAGAGATGCGGGGGGATCACGTGGAGAAAATACTTTCCCTTGTGCAGGTTCCATGGGGCAGTCCAGCAAAGCTTCTGCATAAAACTGTCACAGGGAAGATGCCCGGAGGACAGAACAACACGTTTCTGCTGGCAAAAACAGCCTCACACTGACCATGGGAGAACAAAGAGAAGAAAGCTTAAGAAAGAAAAAAAATTACACAGCAAGCAAAGATTTCTTAACTGTTATTCAAATTTTCACAGGCGAATTTTGGGATAATCAGTCCCTAAGTGTTAAACTAAGGCTGTAGTTTGGCAAATCCTTTAAGCTGGCATAAATTTTGCATTGCTGCTGAAAGAAAGTCTCACCATCTGCCAGTCCCCTGTGCCAGCACAAACATCCGAACACTGAACCAGGAGCACTTCTTTTGCCAGTTTACTTTTTCAGATGGATCGGTTCCCCAAACCAGTTCACGGGATGGCCATGTAAATACTTGTACTGGCAAAGAAGTGTGCCTACTTCTCCGGCAGCACCAGCCTGAAGTATTCACTGGGCTACAGCCTAAGTCACGTCGGTACTGAAACGCTGGTAGGAGTCACAGGCAGCGCTCCCCACCCTCAGACACATTATATTTGTGCCACACTTTACAGTTATAATCACCGAAGAGAAGGGTGGGAACTTCCCAGAACCTCAGAAATGCCCATCTTTTAGTTTTCACTGGCCATAAACAAGCATCTTTTCTGGATACTCTGCTTCTCAATCAGAAGGTCATCGGTATTTAGAAATAACAGGCTTCTTCTGATCGTTTGCTCATTTCGGGCCCCAAAACACTCGTACATGACTGGAAAATGAAACCGTACTCAGCTCAGAGCTCTACCCCAACAGGAATGTAAAATCTGTGGGCTGCCCTGAGTATCCATGAGTCACCGCACAATCCTTTGCTGAAGAGCACACACGTCTAGAAGAAAATGCCATTGCCAACAAAAACACCATCAGGAAAAATCCTTAAGCGTAACTATCTGTAATACTCTATCTGGTTCGAGCAATTCAAGCAAATACTGAGAGACTGAGAGAGATCTAGCCGCTCTTTCCTGCAACTCAGGGACAAATTCTAGCCCAGGCAAGCACGCACGATGAACTAGTTAGATCAGCAAGTTGTATTGCTCTTGCATTGAATTTATTTCTGGGTACAGAGCGATCTCTACAAATGGACATGCCACAGGCAAACGGAGGGGAAGCTCCTCTGCTTCACAGCTGCTCCTCAGGCTTAACCCCAGCTGCAGCTCTGGGCTTCCTCGGGGCTCATGCAGGCAGCATCCGAGCCCCGTGCCCATCTCTGTCCTCGCTCCACGCTATCAGCACTTTTTGGTACCAGCATGGTTGCCGAGTCCTCAGTCTCCACTTCTTCGTCCATCGCCTTACTACTCCACAGACACCCACTGGGATATTCTGCAGAACAAGATCGAGTGGAAAGAACATCCAGAAGTCTTGCTCGGGTTTCCTGTACACTGTTCTAAACAGCACCTGCAAAACTCAGAGCTGTGTCTCCTTGTGCCTGCCCCTGTTCAGTGCTTCACCAGCTGCTGGCAGCTTCAGCCGTACCAGCTGATTACCTCTTCCCAGTTAAACTTCAACATCCTTGGCAACATTAAGCCAGCATGTCTGTAGGAAAGCTGCTACACAAGTGTCCAGAGCAGAGAACCTCTTCTCTACGGTTTCTAGAAGAGCTAACTGCTGGATGCGAGAAATCCGCTCACTGTTAGAGGATTATTTTCTAAAGGAGCATTACTAACTCTGAAAGAAGCTAATTTAACAGGACACAGTCAGACTAGTCCAAATCCACAGCACTCTGGGTCTTCAGGAAACTCCAGGACATACTAGTATGCAGCATCACGTTGAAAATTGATCAGTACCCAGGAAATAACAAGCAGCAGTTGAAGTAGTTACAATTGGGTGAGTTTATTTTGAGATCAGAGGTGGGGAGAGAATAAGAGAGAAGCACTTGGGTAATTCAATAATTTCAAGTAAAAGCACGGGTGCAGGTCTGCATCACATGCAGCCTATACAGCAACTTTTTAAGCCACCGGTGGCCGAGAAGCAGTGGGTGCCACTGGCCTACTGGTAGAGACAGGAGAACATTGAAATCAAGCCGTCTGAGTTGCAGGTCTGAGTTGCAGCTCTTCTGCTCGGTTACAAAGGGGTGGGAATGACACAAAGCCTCAAGGAATGTAACAGGGACTGTCAAACCATCTGTGTGCTCTCCTCTCAATAAAAGGCACAGGGTAGGGTTAGGAGACGTGGTGCTGGGGGGAGCTGAAGCACAGACAGATGATGGATCAGATGCCTGTTTATACGGTGATTATTGGGTCCCTGTCTGTGGCTATGATCTCCCAATATTACTGCAGGACCAGTAAAGGAAGCAAGCTTCTGATTTATAAAAGGCTTGAAGTTTTAGATAATCAGCAGTTCACATGAGAGGAGGCAGACACGTAACAAAAAAACATACAATCATGAAGCTTCCTCCCTCCGCAGCCTCTGCTTGGGACGGAGGAAAAACCTCACCTGGGAGGGATTCAGGAGTAGTTCACTCCCAGACTTTGGTGAGCAGGTTTATACCTCCAGTGGCTATCTAGGACAGGACAGGCAGGAAACAGAAATATGCGCACGTATGAGTGTGATAACTGATAAGAGAAAGGAAAGAGAGAGTTAACATTTTGGGAGAGGATGGAAGAAGTAAAACCAGTAATAACAGGAAGCGGGAGAAAGACAGTACAGCTCACGTATGCTGCTTCGTGCCATGTGCTGCTAGGAGAAAAAAAAAAAAAGCCACACAATCTGGAAAGAAAGAGAATAGCAGAACAAAAGCAAGGAATGTAGTAAATCAGGCCTTCTGAGATGAGTAAATAGTTAGCCATTGTGTTATACCTGCAACTGCACTGTATACTCATGCCAAAAGTAGTTTATACCTATTGCTATGCAGATACCTTTCAGCCTGGAGAGTAATCTGCTGATGGTCCGGTCTAGGCTGAACCACATCCGTCAAAGCAGACCAATTTCAGGTAGCCTAGTTAAGTCTAGAGAAAATCCCTAACAAGATGTTTTTAAATGTAAAATCTCAGATTTCTCACACTTAATCTTTCTTGGTGTCCTTTACCTTAAAGACTACCACTGGAGAACGTGGATCAGTTTAAAATAAAATAAATTTCATTGAAACAAGTAGCTTTTCCCCACACAGATGGTTTTACAGGCTAAGAGTGGAGGGTGTGTACTAAGAACCACTTCTTTTCCCCTTTCATAAACAACATATCTAGAATCAGTATAAGCAATGGCAAGTTCAAGGCCCTAACGCTCACAGGTACCGAAGTCGAGCTATAGCTAAAGGTGAAATTATAACCTATGTATCATCTCTTCCATTTTATCCACAGATATTTTTCCACCACTGTCAAAAACAACCCATGATCAACAGCGTCATTAAGGCCTTTGGCCAGCAATCCATCCATTCCCGTGAAAGTACCCAGCTGCCAGTTGAGGCTCGGAGAACAGAACTCTTTACAGGTTTATTTCGTTAACAAAAATGCTTTTGGATGCTCAGTCCAGAAAGAGGTTGGGAATTTCAGCGCACTGTGGAGTGGATGTATTTATGATTCATTCCTTCTGATAGGATATGCTTGTTTACAGAGCTTGAACTAGACCTGGTAAAGGCTGAAGATTCACTCCTGTGACTCCTAGGACATAATGTCAACCCTTGCACAACATCCAAAAACAAAGCTAGTTTTCCAAGACACTGCAGTGAACACAACAAAAGTATTTCAAAAAGCAGGCTGCAAGTGGTCTTTTTTTTTTTGATTGTTTTTGCTTGTTTTACATACAAAGGCCTAATAAAATAATCACAAAAAAAATAATTTACACTTAACAAACAGCACATCCCCAATCGCATGAGGCACCCAACCGCAGAGGGCTTGCACAGTGCTGCCCCCAAGCCCCTTCTGCCCTAACCCCCCACCTTCGGAGACAGCGGGGGGGCCCCAGGGGCTGGATTTCTTCTGCTGGTTCGGGTGCTCGTGAATTACCAGTCTCACCAGTGACACTGCCAACTGGCTTATTTAGTGCCCTCAGTGAAACTGTACGCTAAGCTCTCCACGCACCAGCTAAGCGAACTACAGGGTTATTGCAACATATGCTTGCAGGAGTAGTAAATTATTAGGTAGAGCTTACTCGGTGCGTGCGACGTTTCTATCTGGTTTGGTCCTATCACTTGAAGTAACACCAGTAAGAATGAAGATTACACGTGGAGCATTCCTTTAAAAAAAATGTTGCTGTGAGTGGCAAAATCCGACATACCCATAAAGATTTAGAAAAGGGCTGTACTTGACTAAATGAACTGAGCAGCTCACCACGCAAAGTGCACCAACAGAAAAGGTCCAGAGTAACCTGTTGTGGCTATTACAGCATCTCCACTGCATACTCCTCTGTAGTGCTAAGAATAACACCCACGTACGCTGCAACTCCTGGAGGAATGCGATCAAACCAAGATCCAGAAAAAGCAGGAGCAAGAAGCGAAGACAAAAAATGACTTCAGGTAACCCGCAGGTGTCTCCACGTTCACTCCTCTTCCTCCAGCCCCCTACAGAGGGCCAGGAGCTCTGAAGGGACACGTGGAAGAAGTTTGGGCTGACAGACTGCTGCCCCCTGCCACAGCCCTTGGCCTGAACGTACAGTGACAGCAAGGGCAGAGGGAAGGTACAGCAAAAGGAGAGAAGGTGAAGGCTATCACATTGCTGTTGTCCCTGCAGACCTGATGAATCAACACTGACAAACCCAGTAGTATGCTACAAGCTCCGACTTTGCTGGGAGAAGATCAAGGGAACACGAGAAGACAAAGTGATGCACTTCTGTACCACTGAGCAAAGGACTGCACCTGTTCTGATCCCTGAAATACATGGGAATTTCAGCAGTGACCGAAAGCCAAGCAGCGCTAAACAACCTTTGATACTTTACCGTTGCTCCAGAAAAACGTAGAGCTATCTGTACGAAGGGACTCATCCCCATCCACAGGCATTCTTTGACAATTAGCAAAAGTATCAGTCACCACTTAGAAAGGCAAGATGCAGCAGCTCAGGAATCACGCGCGTGATCCGGCATTACAATGCCAAAAGTCCTTTTCTAAAGCCCTGGCACGTATCACTTACAGAAGCATACCGCTGCAGATAGAAACACAAGCAGTATTCCTCTTTCCTGCATAAAACTGAAACCCAGTAAAGCCACAGGTATTTTTAGAGCGCAAGTTTCAAGCGCCGGGGCCTTAAAGAGATTTAGAGCTGTCTGTAAGATAAGTTGGCTTAAAAAAAAATCCAACCTAATGGGGATATGGGGGAAATCCAGACCACGTCCCTGCTGAGAGTTATAGCACGGTACCGGTTCAACCAGAGGTACACCGAGACCTCATTTCAAAAAAAAAAAAACAAACAAAAAACACCAAGAAAAAGGAAATTCCCACCCACTTTTCCGTATCGGAGGAGCTGGGATTTAGCGCACCCAACACAAACCCAGGGCTGTTCCTTCTCTCCTCCCTGCCAGGCTCCCCAGCAGCTGAGGTCCCGCAGCTGCAGCAACAACAGCCTGTCTGTGGCCGGGCGGCCCCGGCGCTGCGATGGTGCTCAGCAGCTCACTGCCTCCCTTATACTGCACCGGGGGTAGCAGCGAACTGTGCAGGGCTACCCCCCCCCCCCCCCCCCCCCAGCCCTTCTTTAAAAGTGAAAAGCTACTGATGAATATTCATTGCTGGGCCTTTACCAAGGGGTGTGAATTTCATTTTCAGGGCTCGGGGAGAATTGCAAATTAGCCTGACACAATGGGCGAGCTTGACTGGCTTCTCCGGCCTCAAGACACTGCTACAGAGAGGAAAAAAAAAATCAGATTTTGGCAGGAAAAAATAAAATGAAATGAAAAGCGTGCTAAGACCTTTCAGAAACCCAGCCCAGCTCCAGCACCGGCTGGACCCCGTGTTCGGGACCCAATGCGTGCGCTGCTTTCGATTTTGTTTTCTTTTTCCCTTTTACACCCCCCTGTTTTAGGGGGAAGGCCCGGCGGGCCCCCCGGGCCCCCCCGCGCCCCACTCACTTTCGTCCTGCCGTTGATGCGGTAGTTGCCCAGCTTGCCGCTGCAGTGGCGGATCAGATCGTCCATGCTGTTCATCAGCAGGCGGATGGTCTGGCAGCCCGGCTCCTTGCCCTCCACCCAGGTGATCTTGTCGCCGCGGATGTCCTTGGACGAGTCGCTCTTCTGGCTGACGAGCTGCCCGTCGGTGAAGCGGCCGGTGTGGTGCAGGGCCCGCACCTCCTGGGCCACCAGCCCGCCCAGCTCCTTGCCCAGGAAGTCGTCCACCACGCAGATGCCGTGCTTGTTCATGCAGGGCACGATGTACTCCAGCGCCAGCCGCTGCGGCACCAGCGACTTGGTCTGCCCGTTGGGGCGCAGCGCGGCCCCGCCGGGCCCCGCCTGCACGCCGCCCGGGTACAGGTTCGACTTGTCCCGGTACAGCAGCACCGCCTCCCCGGACGGCACCGGCGACGGGGCCGCCGCCTCCGTCTCCCCGCCGCCGGCAGCGGCAGCAGCAGCGGCAGCGGCGACGCGGTTGTGGCTCAGCGGGGCGGCCTCGCCGGGGGCCTCCGGGGCCGCCGCCACCGCCCCCCCCGGGCGGCCGCCGCCCCCCGCCGCCGCCGCCCCCCGGCGCTGTGTGCTCGGTGCGGCGGGGGGAGCCCTGCGCGGGCCTCGGCAGCGCCCCCTGCTGCGGCCGCCGCCGCCGCCGCCGTGCCTCCGCCGCGGCAGATGAGCTTGTGCTTCTTCCAGTCCTGGCGCTGGTGCTCCTTGCTGCAGTAGAAGGAGCTGCGGCAGCGCCCGCAGCGCAGCAGGTTCTCCATCTTCCCGCACAGCTCGCAGTACTGCCGGTCCCGCTCGCTGCTGCTGCTGCTGCTGCTGCTGCCCCGCTGCTCCCGCTGCTGCTGCTCCCACCGCCGCCGCCCTGCCCGGCCCCGCCGCCGCTGTCATTCGCCATGGCGCTGCTCGGCCGCCGAGGGGTTATGTAAGGAGGCGGGCCCCCGGCCGGCCGCGCTGGGAGGCAGCGCTCACTGCATCATGGCCGCCCGGCGCCGCCGCGGCCCCCGCCGGCCCGCGGCCTCCTCCGGGGCGGCCGAGGCGCGGGGCTGCCGCGGGGGCCCCCCGGCGCCCTGCCTCCTCCTCCTCCTCCTCCCTCCCGTGCGCCGCGATCGCCGCTAGCGCCGCCTCATCGCCGGCCGGGCGGGTGCCGCGGTGCGGTGCGGGGGGCGCCGCTCGCTGCCCGCCGCCCGCTCGCTGCCCGCTGCGGCCGCCGCCGCCGCCGCCTCCTCCTCCGCCCGCCGCGCCTCCGCCGCTGTGTCGGGGCGAGGAGGAGGCGCCACACTCGCGGCCCGCTCCGCACGTACGCCACTTCCAGCCCCACAGCGCCGCCGGCGCGTCAGGCGGGCGGGGCCGCAGCGACCGGGCGGGCGGAGCCGAGCCGAGCCGCGCCGGGCCGGGCAGGGCCGCGTAGGCCGCCCCGAGCCGCTCCGGGGGGCGCCCGGCTCGGCCGTGCCCCGGGCGGCCCCCCGAGGAGGGGCAGCGGGGCCGGGCTGACGGGGGACGGTGCGGGTTTTGTCGCTCCTCTGTGCCCCGGAATACCCCTGCCGGGTAAATAACGTGACTTCTGTTCGACCTGACCAGGCCGGGGGCAGGCGGCTTAAATAAACGCCGAGAGCAGGAAGAAGGAGCTGGCGATGTGGCCGCTGAAGCCTCAGGGAGTGAGGAGCTAGGGCCGCGATGAACGCGACAAAGCCCCTGACGGGAAAAAGGAAATGGGTTTGGCAGAGCAGCCGGGAACCTCCAGAGGGTGAATGGGGAGAATGGCGAGTGCAGAAGCCACCAAATGGAAGGTCTTAATGCAGTCACATCAGTTATCAGAAGCCACGAAAGGACCTCTAAGATGACATACAGGCTCTGATCGATCCAGCTGAACCGTAGTTGGTAGTAGGCATCAAGTAAATGCAGCATATTCTGTAATTTCCTGCCCAGCCCGGGGTGACAGTGTTTTACCCAGCACCTCACAGTCTCCCACAACGATTCCTCCTGGGCAGCCGGGGTTCCCGTGGCCACCCCTCCGAGAGCCAGCTCGCGAGCAGGCCAGAATTGTTCCTTCCGTGGGTTTGCCTGGGCTGGGCTGGCTGGTGAGAGGCAGCAGCCCTCAGCTGGTACGCACCGCCTTTCTGGTCAGAAATCCATCCTAAAATCCAAAACGTGTCAAAGAAATGAGTCAATATCTAGATTTGGAGGGAGAAAGGTGAAATTAGTCCTCCGGTTGGTAACCCAAGATGAGTAGCTTGGGCTTTCTACCTCTATGTTGCCACAGGCTTTGATGTGATTTTGGACAATTCAGTTTTTCTTCACCTCCAGAACAGAAATACCAACACTTTCACTCCTCACAGGCTGTTGTGAGGCCTAAGACTGTAATATAGTCTAGTAAGATGGCTACACTAATGCTATCGAAATGGATCATTCTCCCCATCTGTCTATAGAGAACTAGATTTAAAATTAACTGACATATTAGTAGGACTTAGAGGAATGTTAGGCACTGCATGTGCTATGTGAAGGATGTCAAAGGAGAAACAAAGTGTGCCAAGGCTACAAATGCCTGTGGTACATACACAGAAAAAGGGAAGGAAAAACAGGGTGAATTATGAGGAAGGCAAAAGGAGGGACTGAGAGGACAAGGTCATGTCATGTCCATGAAATCTCCTGAATGTGATCAGCAAGTGCCAAGGCTGATTTTTTTTTTTTTTTTTAAATGAAGAGCTGAAAGAACTGGAAAAGCTGGGAACTGAAAACAGAGTCACAGGTTAGTAATTTCTTTGTTCATGGCTCTTAAAGGAAGGAAAGTATAATGGTAGAGGCAGAAGGAAATGGTTTAAAAAGATGTTTTAAGTCCAGAGCATAAAGGGGACAGATTTTTAATCTAGGCTTAATGGGAGTTGTTCTTTGACTATAGCAATATGAGGTACGTCAGAAATACTAGGCATTCCTCTAGCGTGCTTTAAGCTGAGATTAATACAGCTAAATTCTTTGGACTTAGAGCATTGTTAAACCAGGCTAAACGAGAAAAGAGTCGAGCCTGTTATTTTCAAAAACTTCAGAAATGCAAACAATGCCAGGGGGAAACCGAAGAGTTAAAGACCTTTTGCATTTGTTGTGTACTCCTTCGGCAAACATAATGGAGATGAAAGTCACAGGCTCAGAACTCAGTAGTCCAACCATGAAACAAATAAGGACCAAGGCACGAATATGGTGTCTGGCTAAAACCAAATGATAGTTATTAATTCGTGGGCTAATTTGGCTTCAAAACTCCTTTGTTCTTTCCCTCTTTCCCACATGTCTTTTGGGATGCAATTAAAGGTTTTGGTCTTAATTTTTACGGTTACTAACGTGCTGAACTACTTCGAGTTGTCTTGATGTACTACTGTGTTCCCAGCATGGTCAACAGAAAAAAACAAGATCAACAAAATCCATCTTCAAATACACAAAACATTTGCCATATTTTATGCTTATAGCGCATCACCAGGGGCACAAAACAATTCCATAGAGGTTGTGCTCCAGTGACAAAACTGAAGAAAAGAGCGGTGGTAGGGAAATTCTGAAAACAATGACTATTTATACCACAATTGTGTCTACAACGTGCTAGAAATGTTTTCCAAGCATATAAAGACTCTATTCATTGCCAGAGAGCTTGTTCCTTAAAAGACAGCATAAGGGCAAAGCATGACAGAAAGGAACATACAGTATACAAAGCAAAATGACCAACACGAAGGTTGCCAAAACGGAGGGGGAGGGTACTGCCTCCTCTCTTGCCTGTGAGTTACTCTCCACTGGCTCCCTAGCTTGGCATTTCCAAGAGAGCTAATTTCTTCTGTGTGCCAGTGGAGGCTGGAAAAGAGCTTGAAGGGTGACTAGGCAGTGATGAGACATAATCGATTCGCAGAGAATGCAGATAAAAAGTTTCTAAAGTTGTACCAGTCATGAGGCGGAGGATGTGGGATAAACTTAATGCAAGGTCAGAGGGTTTTGTTTTTTTTTTTATCACCACTTAGATACAGATCTGATGTGTTTATTAGAAATACCTAAAAAAAAAATGGGTTGGTCAATGAATAACTTTCCTGTTTTCGTTAAGTAGTAATAATAGCTGCATTTATCTATCCTTACATGTGCTTTATAGAGTTCAAGTGCAGCAGTTGTATGGTTGTACAAGCAACCAAAAAGAATCTTTGAAGCCCAGGGGAAGGGAAGAATGCAGGACAGCAAGACTACAGGTGTTGAATTCACAGAACAAAATCAGCTTAGAAATAAAGTTAAATACATCCCATTTTCAGCTAGCTTTGCCGTGACAGTGTCACAGTTTGTATTTAGGACTGGTGGGCCTGTAGCATTTGCTCTGTCCCCCCCAGACCACTCCACTGTGTTCTTCAGCCTGGCTGCCCTTATTCCACGTAAGCCATTATTCATTGATCTCGACAGTGGCATTTTTCAAGCTAGCCTTCATACCAGCAAGTGAACTGTAGCAGGTTTGCAGCTTTTCCAAATAAAACCAGAGAACTGTTTGTCTCAGTTGGATTCTCTGTTAAGCTCACTTCCTTTCTAATCAGGACAAACTGTACAAAGTACATCCACGAGGCTATGCAGGTGCTCTTCTGCTGAATGCACACTCTTTTTCCGAGGCCCTCAAAGGGTTAGCGTGGTTTATTCACCTCTCAAATATTGCCCCCGCTTCTGCAGAGCCGGGAAGGGTTCATGCAGTCGTGTTGGTGCTGAGCACATAGGGTGCTGCCTGGCTCTGACCCCTGCAGAAGAGCACACCTGGTTTCCTTCTGTGACAGCTGGGACACTTCAAGGCGCTCTGTGGCCAGCCCACGCTCTGATACACCGAGGGCTCGATGCTCTGCTCTTGCAGGTACCGTCCCCTACACGCAGAGTACCAGGTGCTCCTGCACTGTCCTGCACCAAACGCACTCTGCTCAGCACCGTGTAAGGTGGCACACGGCCCTTCGGGACAACGCAGGGTCGGGCTCGCAGCCCTGGGAATAATCCCCAGTCCTCTGGGCCACGTTGCACCCTGCCTTTTGCTTGTTGACACCATCGCAGAGTCTCCCTAAAAGTTTTTGCTGAAATTAACGAAATAATTTGGTTGTTTATCACTGAATATCATAATGTTGTAATGTTGAAAGGAAAAAAAAACCTTTCATTATAATCTGAGATTATAAGGGTTGGGCTAAATTATAAGGAGAAGTATTCTCAATTACTTTGTGTAAACTTGAAGTGTTTAATACTGCGGGATTCCTCCAGGCTCTTCAACCGAAATTGTTTTTGCTGTCCCTGAATCTGTCTGAAATGATATGCATTTGCTTCTCAGGGAATGTAGCCTGTTTTATTACACCAAAAATACAGTTGGGGTTGATCAAGAGAGATTTATGCAGATTAAAATGTTAGACTGCTTTAATAATTGTATTCATATTTAAAGAAAAGCGAGTTACAGTAGTGAGTTACAGTATAAGACAATGTTCTTTTCTTTCTTTCTTTTTCTTCCGAAGATGCTGCTACGAGACATCTATTTCTGTAAAGCTACGGCAATGCAGCAGGGCTTAGAAAAAGCTCAAGACTGACTTATTCCAGTCTTGTCTTCATTTTAAAATTTGTACCATGAGAAGTTCAAAAGCTTTTTCCACATTGTTTGTGAGGTTTCTCCAGAGGGAGTATTTCTGGCTCTGGTTAGAAAAGAACTCCCTGTCTCCCTAAAGATTGACAATTATGTACATTTTTGGCTTCTAACTTAAGCAAGCCAGCAGGCCCTCGGGGTGCTTAAAGCCCTGTTATGGACAGAAAGTTACTTTTAAAGAACATTTTTTAAACGCTATTTGAAATCTAGGCTCTGATACAGCGATAAGCAGTTTTGAAAACAGAATTCATGTAGGTCATATTTATCTTAACTGCTCCACAAGTTGTTCTCGATTTTGACACAGGCACGTCTCCTAGCTTCGGAACAAGGGACTCGGAGGTAAAGAAAGTCTCTTTGGTGTTTCAGAGGGCCACAGCCATTACATGACCTTTTTACTGTGCATCTGATATGTGCTTCCTGGCCCTGTGTCATCACGGCTCAGCATCGTGACATGCTGAAAGATCATCACGGTGGAAACAATGCAGAGCAGCATTCGGATGGTGTGGCGGCCTGCCCTGGTTATTTTGTGCGTGTACCTGATTTATTGCACATCATATTTTCTCTTTCCTCCTCTTCCAGCTGCCAGGCACGTAGTTCTCTCTTCTGCCAGTGCCTTGCCTTGTACTTGGAAAAGGGAACAGGGACGCCCTGGGGTGTGGGCAAGAAGGGCAGTTTGCTTTGTGCACCTGGGGAGACCCAGAGAGCCTCAGCTCATGGGTTACAATATAACCTGCTATTACAGTCTCCATGTTTTTCTCCAGATTGCCTAGAAACTATTATCCAGAGCACAACAGAGGAGCTCAAGAACTGTCCCTGGAGCCACAAAGATGTGTTTTATTAAAGGACTGGACATTTTATCTCTGGGTGGAGATGCAGTTTCTTTTCCCTTTCTCCAGCCGGCCAGCACAATTTTTGATATCCTCCAAGTCTTTTTCTTGTGAAGGCAGTTGTACTAGCGAGAGAGATTCCAAGAAAAAGCTTAGGACACTTGCTGCTGTGAGAGGAGAAACCTGCCTCGGCAATTTAAGAGAGGAAGGAAAAGACAATAGTGAGGGAGTTTTTGAACTGATAACACCGACTATTGAGGTGTTATTCCTCAACAGACTTTGGGTTCTGATTTTTTTTTTTTGGATGAGGCAATTTCTTGAGAAGAATGGGGGTAAGCTTCATTTTTATTTGTTTTCTAAGTGAACAATGGTGTCCTCCCTCCCCCTTTTCTTGAACAATGGGAATATGATATAACAGTTGATGTTTTGTTAGAACTATCAAGCTTGCACATCTGTCCTGAAGAGCTCACCTTTGCCAGGGCTGCCTACATACGTGTTCACATGCATAAGCATTGTGAGCCTGAACCCGAAAGAGTCATCCCAATTTAGGTGAATTCAGCACAGCTCAGGACTTTGTTCTCCTGCACTCCCTGTTTCCCCTTGTCCCAGGACTGCCTGGGACCTCTCTGATGCATTGTCAGGATGTCCTATTGCTCTCCTACATTGCCCTCCTCGCTGTCCCCCCTATCCCAAGGGCTTTCTGATGCCTTTTCTTGCTTTCCACCCTTTCTAAAGACACAGGCTTTTATTCCTTGCCATTCTGTTTTCTGTCACTGCTCCTCCTGTGCCCTCCTGCAACATTTTCTTTAGTCTGGGCAAGTTTAAGTCATGGTGTTGAGTTGCTGCCCACCAAAAGAGGCTGCTTCCAGCAGCATCTTCCTTCACCCTGCCTTACTTTAGCACCACGCTCGTCTAGCCCTTTGGTGAGTCAGTTGAAAGAGAATACTTTTCTGTTGGATTAACAAGTTGGATCGGCTTACCGTGTGGTTTGATGTGGTGCAAGAGAGGGTGTGGACCAGCAGGGCCAGGAGTCAGGGAGGGAAAAGCAGGACCACCCAAGTCAGAACAGTAAGCTGACTCAGTCGTGTCATGAAACTTCACCCTTATTTACTTCGTATTATATAACTTGACCCATTTCTACTCCGTCCGTAACAGAGGGAAGTCTTCCCAAGTGACCTGTTAAAATTGTATGGAGAGAATCAGCAGGTCCAAAGTGCGGGATATTGTGATATACCAGGACACGGTAATGGCTGCCATCAGCCAATTCGTCTGTCTGAGAATGTGGGGAGAGGTGCTTTGTGCTTTTGGCTCAGTGAACAGCATGCCAAGGACTTTTACAGGTTATTTTACAGGTTATTTTTCAGCTTTTAGCAGTTGAAAGGTTCTGTCGATTAAAATAGTTCTTAAGATTTTAGAACTGAGCAAATACGGTATTAAAAATTGTGATCCTGATAAATACTCAGTATGTTGGTGCTTCTACATCTCCTTGTCTCCTGTGCTAACAAGCACGACCCTCTGTGCAAATACTCCAAGTCCAATATCAAAGTAGGAAATTTCAACTTCTTTTAAAGTACTTCCTGAGCAACTTAACGTATACCAAGAACAGATATTTACTAAAATAGGAGTGCAATGGATGTGTAGTAATTTAAATTCATATATTACTATGAAAATTTGTTGCTTTCCCCCTGCACGATCTTAATTGACACTATTCATTTCATCTCTGTCAATGGGCATGGTGCTGTTAGTGACTAGTAAAACATAACGTTGATTTCGTGTGCATTTATACAAAGTGGTACCTAAATACCAGGTCCCGGAACATTAAACTTAACAGGAGTTCCTGCAAACACGCAGCTGAATATGAATTATTAACATCTTTGGTTTTCTCTTGGAGCAGTAGTATGTGTTACAGAGCTGTAATTAGGGCTGGGTTGCGTCTGAGTCTTCCTATCAGGCTGCATTGTTTTGTCACTGCTAGAAGTATTACCCCTGAACCTGTTCCTTGCTCACCCAGCTAGCTAATTAGTGACCTGGAGATAAGGTGGCAGTTATTGGTAGTAGAAGAAATGGCCTTTCGTTTTTATGCAGAAGCAAAAAGCAGGTCAGCAAGCGATTTGCACATTCTTCATCCACCCACAGCGCAATGGAAGACGATAATGCTTATCTTTCCGGGGGGCAGGTTTCACTTTTTTCCTTACTGTTTTATTAGGCCTACGTTTTCTCCCCGGCATTATTCTTTCTTTTGGTTGTTGTTGGGTTGGTTGATGTTTTATATGTTTGTTTTGCTTTGTTTTTAATTTCAAGCTATGTCCAGTGCTAGGGCCTCGTTTAGAAGTTTTCGTTAAAACAGATTCCTGGGAGAGTTCCTCAGATTACAGTTTCCTCACTCTGGGATATAGATGGAGATTCGATTGGAGGGAATAGGCAGAGAATAGATAGCGACTGTCCTCACCTATTTACCAAATTGTAAGCATTGTCAAAATTTGGGTGGGAGGCAAAGCTCCTCCCTTGTGCAAACAGAGCCTCCAATAAAAGCCATGTGCTGTGGGCAGGAGTAGTTAAGGGCTTTCATTTTAGTTGTTTTTTTTTTTTTTTTCTAAACAAACAGCAACTTATCAATGTGGGAGGCCAAACGTGGCCAGCTCATATACACACAAAGGCTCGTGTGTCTGCGGATATGCCTGCTCTGCACATCCAGCCTGCTCCTTACCTTATTTTAGCTAGGGTGACCATTTCTCCCCTATTTTAAGAAATATTCCTCATTTCTTATGTCACGAGTAAAAGAAACGCTGAATCATATCTCTGTAGAGCAACATTTTGCACTGCATTTTCTTTTTAATTGAACCTTATATTTGATTTAAAAATATTGGCCTCGAGAGACTGAATCTTTTTCAGAAAAAGCTACAGCATGAAGCTAAAAATTCTCGCTCTATATTATCTTAAGACAGCACTGAATCACAGACCTAGAATAAAAATTAATTGCGAATGTAGGCTCGTGTTAGAGGGTCTGATTTTGCATTTGTGATCCAGATATGGAAGAGGCACGCAAGGAAGAAAACGTCTTTGAAGGTTCATAAATGCCAATGCATAACGCTGAATGCTTGCCTCATGCACCGAATATTCGCTGCAGAGGTCTAGTGAACGCTCCATGCAGGGCAAAGCTGTGAAGCAAGGTAGCAAACTAGTTTCCCTTGGTCAGCTGTCAGCACAGCCAGACGGGAGCCCTTCCAGAACGACCTCTGGAAACACTCATCTAGCCTCATCAGCGGTCTATAAATAGAGGAGGTTTTCATCCCCAAGGAGGTTCTGCAACGCCGTGCCGCGGCTCAGCGCTGCGCTCCCATGGAGGCAGCAGAAGGGGTGTTACAGAGCCATGTGGTGGAACCGGCGCCGGGCCCTCTTCGTGTCAAAGATGAGGTCTGCTGGCAGGTGGGGAGGAGAATTGGGATAGAAGGCTCTTCCCAAAAGCCTCCCAAAAAGGGAGAAATTCACTTAGGTCCTACACAGAAACTGCTGCCTGCAGAGTGACAAATCCAGCCACCGTGACCTTCAGGGGAAGTGACAAAGACACCTGAGAAAGGGAACTAGAAGTAGCTTCCCTTTCTGAAATGTTTCATTTCTCGTGAAACAATACTTTATGTTAGAGCATTTAAGGCAGAAGGAGCAACTTGGAAAGATGAAAAGGTGGGAGCTGGAAATACATTTCCAGAGCAGCAACTTAAAATAGCTGCACCCCTATGTGAGCCTTCCTGGTACTGAAGGCAATTTTACACCATGGGCATAGGTAGGGCAAGACTGGCTTGCCCCATGCAGGGGGAGTTCAGAACCAGCAGTTCCTCTCCTCCCGTACGGATCCAGCGGTCAAGAAGCGCTCCTGAAGAGGAGAAGACATCTTTCCCTATCCAGAATGAACAGAGAAGTGCTTTCACTGGGATGAATGAAAATAGCAATAAATGCTGTAAGAATTATGTAGCATTCCCTACTGTGTTAATTACCGCATAGATTTTTTTTAATTGCTCATGGACTGTCACGTGTGAGATAATACACCAACAGGGTAACCACAAATGTAACTCTAGAGTAAGTTCTAAGAGCAAAACACTTAGAGCTTTGTGTCTAAAACATATGTAAATATCAAAAGCTACCGGCTGACTGCTACAGAACCAAGGGGAAAAAAAAAAAAAAAGGTCCTACCCATTTTCATCAACATAGGTCTCTTTACTGAGACTGCAGATTAAAAAGTGTTGTCTTACAAAAGTTAGTTACACTATGTCTTACAAAATTTATCTACAGTTTCAATGGGGACAAAAATTTGTTGGGGTCAAGCTTCATGTAGTATTTGCAAAAGAAGTAACTTTAAAATTGTGATTGAAAAATAAAATTTGAGTCCGACTTCTGATACCTCAGCATCACCGAAATATCAGTATCTCCGTTATGCATCTGAAAGAGATGCATATTATCTGTTAGATTATTTGGAGGGAAAATCTGAAAATATAGGACAAAATGCCATATTTTGGAATCAACATAGCTAATTTGGGAGACAATGTTCTGGCTACAGAAGAATGAAAAATGAAAAATCATTTGCCTGCTCACAGACTGCATATTGAGCAAAGTGGGCTGTAGGTAAGTTAGTATTTGAGCCCAAAAACCTTTGATCTACAATCTTTAAACCTTTTTTCTTCCTGCCAGCAGAGTTTCAGCATTAAAAGAGATCTTTATTTTGTTGTTATGAAATGGTAATGTAGGAGCACTGAGCCATTGCCCTGCAAGATTGTCATCCTTCTGCCTTCCTCAAAGTGTCATCCAGGTACAGTTTCTGTACAGGCACGGGAGATGTGCTGTCTGTGTCAGAACTGTACTTCTCTCAGTGTGCTAAGGTTTGATGGTAGAGTTTTGAGATCAGAACAATCTGATCTTACATGTGCTGGAGTGTATGATATGTACTAATTAAATGGTAAATTGCAAAGGAAAAAAAAAAACAACTGATCACAGAAAACTTGGTCATGTTTGTGGCTTTTAAATACACCATGACAAAACATAAAAAGCGGAAAGGGATTTCATGCAGCAGTGTGCATGAGCTCCAAACCCATTCCCTATGCTTTCTGATTCCAGCGAGCAAAATGACCCTATCCTGGTTACCTGAAACTAGGCTGATTTTTCTGGGAACACATGGCAGGCCTACACCTTAACAAAAGTCTGGATTATGCGTACTGAGGGATTTGGGAGAGCCCACGCTCTTGTGGGAGGAGGTGTCTAGGACACAGCCTTAGAGTCCTGGTTTTCTGCCTTTCTCAAGATGTGTGGTTCCTTGTCTGCTGTGATCTCAGATGCCAGAGTGGGAAGAGTTTATGTAAACAAACCTGCTTACATGCACAAAAGAGTAGTCACCCTGAAGCTGGTGTAATCCCTCCGAGCAGCTTCACAGAAACCTTAAGGCTGTACTTTTTAAGTGGTGCACACGTAGCTGCGATGTGTACCGTGCGTGGTTTTCAGACTATTTTGTTACCCTTTTGCTGAGTGCTGCAACGCGCTGCTCAGAAGTTTGTCTGGCTGCACACTCTGTCGTCGGGAGAGTGCCTGAGAAGGAAGGGAGCGGCCAGGACTTGCTTCCAAGTGGTTTATTGACTATTAAACTCTTATAGCCAGATAAAAGCAACAGCAAATAACCTGATACGTGTGTTACAGCAGTGCACCGTCTCACCGTCTCCCTCCCTGCATCGTATTTCCTATCTAGGTCACCATGCAGCATGAGGCTGTTGGTTCACCAGATAATGTTTCCTCACGGCGACCCAGACGCAGCCACGACAGGCACATTTTCGGTCTGTTTATGCAAACCGCCAGTGTCCTGAGCCTGTTCCTGGCACGTATTTCACCTTCTTCCTTGCTGGTTCAGTGCCTGGTACAGCTTGCCCAGCCTTATGGATGGAGTTGGCTACACTGACATCTAAACAGCTCTGGAGATCAAGCCATCTTTGCCTGTCAAACAGAAATTCCATCACTGTCCTGCAACTGCCGTGTAATTAAATCTTCTCCTGCTAAGCATACTCTGGTTTAACGAGTTTAATGAGTCATGGTGGCAAAGGGAAAGGAGAGTCCCCAAAAACAAGAATGGGCACAAACACCCCCTTGATAATCATCTTATTTAGAGAGAATAAGGTTCTTGCCTTTCCAAAGAAGCGAACACCAGATTCCCTCAGATCCCTCATCAGAGTGCCTCACACTCCTGTGCACCAGGGTACCTGGAGAAAGTGATTCTGCACGTCTGAATTTCATAAGCTGTTGTAGCGTAGATGCTCGCAAGGAAGCGGTTTGGTTTGAGCGTGTGGCATACTGGTTTGCGAGTGCTTAAGAAGGAAGGAAGAGGTGAGAACTTGCCAATTCAGATGTTTGCTCTCATTAACTCAAACCCAAACCAGTCTGTACCACAGGACACTACTACGTGAGTGAGGAGAGGATTTCTCCTTTCCATTGCCAATGCCCAGCAGTCAACATCCCAGCATTTAAAGCAGCATCGAAACGACTCCTTCCTAGCTGCCAGAAACCAGGTGCATGAAAATGGCTGATGCGAGGATGTCGCTCAGGAGCACCACTCTCTCGCCCTTGCTGAGGCAGAAGAGTGCACACTGTGCATCGCTAGGACCACCTGCACCCTGCCCTGCCAAATTTTGTTCCAGCAGGGAGGGACCGTGCCCCTGGCAGTGTGCAGTGGGCGGTGTGGCATTGCCCCCAGCAATGGAGGCAATGAGCACGGGTGTGCTCTGGCATTCATCCCTCCAACTGCAGCTGGAAGAAGAGGGGTCTCCGGCCGCCATGGCCATGCGGCCAGGTGCAGGCTATGGCAGCCCAAGCAGGGCTTTCCGTAGGGCTGTTCCCCCTCTTCCTTTGCGATGCTGCCCCAGGAGGTGCTGCAGCTGCCCCAGCAGCCAGCCTGCTCCTCCTGCGGCTGCCCTGTGTCTCTGAGGCATCTCCAAGGGCCAAGCACTGCGTCCTCCGTGCTGAGCCAGCTGGTGTCCTGTGCTTGTATTGATGCTCAGCACCAATACAGGGCTCTGCCATCCCCCAGAAGGGACGAGGACCGGCCTCTGCTGCAGCTCCTCTGCTTACCTTGTCCTTTCACCTTAAGCTCTTCACCTCTTTGGGTCCCGTTGCAAATGACGAATTAAACCCTTAATACCTCTGAGCAGGGATGCAGGGTTAAATCAGATGAAAGATTGGAGCACCTGAGCAGGATTTATGCTGAATTATGGGTCCTGAGTCTACAGCGGGGGTCCCAAATGCCCCCCAGCAGGTAGCCACACCACTGGTGGTGCCAAGCCATACATGGCACCAAGTCAGCACAAACTGCTCACATCTCGTTCGAGAACCAGCCGTTCTCTCGCTGCACACCTCACTTGGTGGGCATCCAAACCCATCGCCAGGAGAAAGTGGCACATGAAGTGCTTTGCAGAGCCCTGCAAACCTGTGACCTGCAGAAAGCAGTGGGATTCATACACAGCCTGCTCCTCCGGACACAGCTGGCTGCTTGCTTCTCCCCTTTTCAGTCTTATGGGTGTTTTTTTGAGGTAGTCATGAAATCAGGTGCTCGAGGTGCTGGCTGAAAAGAGGGGCCTGTGTGAGCAGGAAGCACGGTTCGTACATGAGAAGGTCTGGTGTACAGCGCCTTCAGTTTGCACATCCCAGGAAAAATGAAAAAACAGTAAATAAAACTGTGCTTGTTTTGGCTCGGGTGCCTGGAGATTGTGATGAGCTAGTAGGATTTAGTGTAATTCACTTATTTCTCTTTTATGAGCTGTGAAGTTCAGGCTGATTTTCTCTAACTCATGACTTTCTCATTCTTCAGAGGCCTGAGCCCTGATCCCTTTTTAAGCCTTGACATCCACGCTATTTTTAGTCTCACAGACTATTTTCGGACAGCATCTACAAGACATGGTCTTTTTTCTGGCTAGCTCCACAAGCCAAACTGTGTTAAGCTCTCCTCGTCTCATACCTTGGTTGCTGCAGCATCCTTCCTCTGGCTGTGAGAGGCACGCACGTGCCTCTTCCTTGACATTTTCTCACCGGGCTGCTCTTTCCCCCGACACCCTTATCTCAGGAGGAGAAGCTCTCAGCCCGCGTATGTTGTGATGAACGTATGCAAGCAGGTTGACTTTTAGCACGCCCAGAGCAGGCCGGGTGGTTTTGCTGCCCTGCAGGTTGCTGCAGGAAGGAGCACGGCCCTCGGGGCTCCGTGTGAAGGAGCCGTGGGCTATTGAATTGCTGACGGGGGGGGGCTGTTTGTCACCAGCACCACCTTTCCCTGTCCCGTGTCCCGTGGCTGTCCCGGGGAGGATGCGCACCGCTCCCACGAGGGAGCAGGGAGCCCTGGGGAAAGGCGGCCGCAGGGTGCCAGAAGAGCCTGCCAGCCCTCATTAAACTCCTCCAGCCTGCAGCCTAATTGCTGTGAGCTCCAAGTCGCCTCAGGAAGCAGGTCGTCCGGGGGAGGCTCGGGGCCAAATGACCTGATTCTCACTGGTGTAATCCATGACTGGCTGCGCAGAAGCAATCTGCATGTTCAGGTAGCTCCGAGCCCTTCTTCCCTGACAGCGGCTGCCTGGAGCCTGCAGAGACCCCTTCTTCTCCGGCGCTCCTGTATCTGCTGTGATGCTGTGCGACTTACCTTGGGGCTTATTTTAAGCAACAGTACAGCACCGATCTGTAGTTTTTATAAAGTACATCTTGTATGTATAGAAATACCATAAAGCTGCTCTCAGCAAGCACAGATTGAGTTTCCCCTAATCTTAAGCCATCAAACACAACTAACTGCTTGCCTTTGCTTCCCCAAACCTTCAGAGCCCATCTCCATTCTCTCACTGGCAAAACAGAAGGTGAAGTCTCACCTTTGAGGAGACATTGACACGAATCCCTGTGCCACCTTTGATTTTATCCCTGCAACATCATGCTGTCTGGCACACTGACTTCTCAGGAGATGCTCACAGTGAGCATCCTCTTCCAAAACTTCTTTAGGCTGTCCGCAGCCAAATTGATGTTGGCATTGCCCCTTGGGCTGGCCAGGCAGTGACAACAGTGACAGTGCTATAACAATACGTACCACAGTGGTGATGTATTGCTAAATGGGTGTGATACCAAGCAGTATCACATACAGAATATCACTCAATTTCTCTGCATGCTATTAACAGGATTAGCTCAGATCTTAGAAATTAAAATAGAAATACATGGGCTCTGGCTTCATGCAGCTGGCTATACACGGAGCTTATGAAATAGAGATTCCAAGCCTGGTAGAAATAGTGAAAAAATATATGAGACTTTTTGTGCCTAATGTTTTATTGACATCACACAGAATTTGCCTTGCAGACTAACCTAGGGTGTCAATCTACTATATTTTTTTTAAGATAGTAGTTTATTTCTTCCCCAGAACATGTTCTAATGTGTTGTCTAGTGTTGTACAAAATATAGCAATCGTTTAGATGTTTTATCTTGCTTGTGGTAGAAAATGGTACTGTTGTGACAATGCAGAAGTGGTCATCCCCACCTATTATGCAGACAGCATAAAGACATTTTATAATAGAACAGCAACTCCCAAATAAGAACTGAAAGAAATTTAACAGCGTAAGTCACCTCTATCATCCAAAGCAGGGCTTTTGCCAGTATAAACTAGTTTGGTTACAAAACATCACAGTTCTTACTGCAATTATTATACTAGGAAAACTAGTAGATCCAGACTGCCTACAAAAACATGACTGCAGCAGCCACCGATATCCTGAGGACTTGTTGTGCCAAAGCCAGTGCAGTTGTAACTCCTGATTTCATTGAAAGTTATTCCAAGAATGAGTTTGTCCCACAAGACTGGAATCCCTTTCAAAACGAGAGCGTAAAATGCGCTGCAAGTAAAATCGCACATTCTGGGAAATATGTAAAAAGTAGAACTTTTTTTTTTTCTTGTACAGTTGGGGGAGGGGTTGCAGGATGAAAATGAGTCATTTATGAACTGTAGGAATTCTGCCACTCTACCCAGTACCTAGCCTCCCACGAGCGCGCTACCCTCAGTATTATTTTGCAGCTCCAGGTGGCCTCTTTTTTCCTCCGAGATAATGCAGCCGGGCCTTCCAGCCAATAAAACAGCTAAACAGAACTTTTTTTAGCTTGATAAATATATCTGCTGTGAAGGTATTGCGCAGTGTATGTGGATCCAAATGGGGCTGAGGTGTGGGCTAGGCACTGAGCAGCTCAGGACTTAGACAGTCACATGCTCGGCAGGAGGAACTCGCTCCCTCCGAGCACGTAAGCAGTGGAAACTTACAGCACGTAGGGCACAGCAGCTCTAATCCCTCTCAGCTACACAAGTTCCCAGCCCCGTGCTTTGGTTTCCACAAGTGCTCAGGTGGCCTCGCGAGGGGCGTGCAAGGTGACCTGCCAGTGGACAGGCTGGTGGCATGCTGGGCGCCCAGCCTTGTGCTCAGCCCCACCAGTGCCCTCTTTGTGGGTCTTAGCTATGGGTGGATCTGCTCTGCTGTGGGTCTGCTCTGCTGTGCTGTGGGTTTGCTAAGCCTAGTAGAAAAGTGAAAACGCTGTCTTCATTTCACAAGGAAGAATGGAGCTTCTTCTGGGCACTGAGATGCCAAGGCACAGGGATTGTTACCACGAGTCAAGTTTGGCTCTCACTGTTGGTGAAGGAAGCAGCTGAAAAACGATGATGGCTTTGCTGCAGATTGTAGCTACACCAGAGCTTGGGAAGCAGGCTGGGTAGCAATGCTGCAAGAGAGACACTGGGATGGGAGGGTAGCAGCTACTGTCCCTGCTCCCACCCCTCCTCCGATCGGGGACAGCATCCCCGATGTGCCAAGGTCTTCTTCCAGCTCCCTGCTTCCCCTCAGCCATTTGTGTTTTCCCATGAGTGGCGTGAGCCAGCCCCAGCCCTGACCTTTTATCCTTGGAGTGCCAAAAGTCAGCCAGAGTAGGAAGTGAAGCGCAGAGCCCCCGCTGCGGCAGGACTCGACCTGTGTGCATGGGTTAAGCTCCTTTGCCTGCTTTTCTACAACACTGCAAGGGTTATGCGTTTCGGAATCTGCCCTATGCACACATTAGTCATTTGTCAAAAGCCTGCCAGATACTCATTTTCCTTCTTTATCTGTTGCACCAAACTGCTGTTTAGCTTAACTTGGCATTTGGAAAAGTCTTGTCACCCAAATCACATTAGCAGAAGGTGAAAGTAAGCACAGAGGAAACAAGGACAACTGCATTTATTCCATGTGGGCAGATTACTTGTTCTTTTCCGGTGGAACAACTGTGAATGTTTTTCTTAGTAAAAACAAAAGAAAAGAAAACCCAAAACCCTCTGGCTAACTACCAGCTTCAGCTGTACCAGCTCTGCCCAGCTGTGTGCGTGCAGCTGAATGATGCCCCACGGAGAGGACATGTTCCTATTACTTGGCTCTTTGGGATTAACTGTCCCTTTCATCAAGTTGCCTTGGACTAAAGTTGCTGCTGATCAGGTAATGCAAATCTTCCTGAGAAAGACTCTTAGGCTATTGATTACAAAAGATAGCCATTTCAACAGGCATTACACAACACAATTCAACCCCTAGATGTTGCAGGCAGTTGCTCTAATAGTTAGGAACTGTTTATTGATCACAGCCAGATATGAAAACGTGCATCCTTTACCCTAAGTGATGCTGAATATCTAGTGCAGCGAGATGAAAGTCGTTGTTTATGCCAGTTGGGGATGGAGCTCTGACAGAACGTGGGAGGACGTACATTATCTAACATCCTACCTAGCACGTAACAGCCAAGAACGACAGGCAGGAGGAGAACATGCAGTGCTTCTGCTTGTGAAATGCAGTGCCTGAGAAGCAGAAGGGCATGGACTTGCTCCCACCTCATGTCGGGTGTCTAAATGAAGCATCAGCGTCAGGAGCACGGGCATCCTGGGTGCTCTCTGAGAGAGCGCTGCAGTTCAGACATGAGGAGGGATAAGTTGCTTTCTACAGGCACCCCCCTCCCTCTCTATCGCAGCAGAAGAGCAGCCTCCAGGGACAAGTCCAGCTGCAGAGAGGGAGGCAGAGGGAAGATACAGAGGGGACGAGGGACACCCTGAATGCTGAGCTCAGGATTCCTCTGGGGTAGAGCCGCAGCCAGCAGAAGTCAGCATGCAGAGGAGATCCTGTTGTCTCCAGCCCAGAGGTGCATTCGGGAGGAAGGTTGTGCTGGGACAGTCCCCGTGAGATAAGAACCTCCCGTGATGCCAACCCCGAAGCTATGTTGATTAACACTGGGACGAAAATAGCCCTCGGAGATTTTACGCTAGCGAAAGGTCAGTCAGACTAGGACATCAGGACTAACATCTAAAGGAGTGTGATAAATAGCACCTTTTCTCCCTGCGTGCTGGACTTCTGCTCTAAAAATAGACTTCTGAACTATTTATTGGCACAATTGTGTGTCCCCTCTGCCCAGAAACAGGTTTACCTCTGAGTGCCGTCACCATATATATGGGTATCAGAATGTTTTGAGGAGGCCCAGGCTCAGGCCAGGATTGTACTCTGCTGACAGAGAATTTAAAATACAGCCCTGCCCTACATCCCCTTGCTCTCGGTCTGTCCCTTGTGAATGCTCCCTGTGAAGACCCACCAGGTCTCAAAGCCCACTGAGGGCCCCAGGCCCAGGGCCTCCTCCACACCAACAAAGCTTACATCCAAGCAAGCCGCAGACAAACAAATTCAGCACAACTCCTTGAAGCAAAGGTGTGCTTTTACTTTCCCGGCAGTGGCTGCTCTCAGCGGGGCGGGGGAATGCCCTGCAGCTGCCCACTCCTTCCACTGACCGCAGAAAGCGGCAGCCAAGGAGCAGGGAGAGCGAAGGGGGTGGCTTCAGAGAGGCTTTGGAGATGCTCCAGCTGCTGCAAGGCCAGAACTGTGCTGAAGGAAAACAGCGGGCGGTTCAGTAACCTGGTGTGGCTGTCAGTGCCAAGGTGACAAGGGGCGTTTTGCTGTGGTCATCCTCAAGCCTGAGGGGAGCCAGCTCCATGTTGAAGCGGTGGAGGTGGAAGAGCACACCTCTGCTAGCACAGGGACAAAGCCAGCCCTCAGGAGGTGACCGATGCCTTCGGAGGTCTGAGGTCCTCCGGCTGTGTGGGCACAATTGGCAGCGCTCACAGTCCTGTGACAGGAGCCATGCTCCCCCCTGCCCCTTCTTCCAAGCACAGGCTTTGGGGTTCGTAAATATGGAAGAGTGCTCTGTGATGTGTATTAGCACCTGGCTGCCCACCATGGCCAATGTATTATTTTTAAAGTATCCAGGTGTGGAAAAGACTGTACATTAAACTGATCAAAATACACGTTCCTTTCTCATGGTGGTGACTGGCCCACCACGAATGTGTAGCCACAGCACCTATAACCTGTAGTAGTTGTACTCCTCCCCCTCTTCCTCTCCCTGTGTGTCTGCCTGCATTTTCCTGGCAAAAGCACTAGGTGTGGTTCAGCCAGACCTGCTGCTTGCTGTGTCCCCAAAACCCTTGTGCCACTGCAGCTGGGGGCGAGGCGTGCTGCGGCCCGGTTGTTCCCTCCTGCTTGGCGGAGGACACACCTGGGCTGGAGAAATGAGCCATTTAACTACTGCCGAAGATCAAAATGAAGAGCGGCTTTGGAAAACTGGCAAGTGTTAAGCAATGCCCGGGGCAGCAGGAGAAACAGAGGAGAGTTTTGTGTTTTGCACGGCATTGTGAGAAAAGGGAGCGACCTTCCTCGAGGGCTGGGAGACAGCGGTTCAAAGATTTGCCTCATCGTCTGTGCAACCAGTGAGGCACCTGCTTGTGTAAGATCAAAGTCCAGGAACGCCTCACCTCACTGGGACACCATCTGTGGCCGCTCTGAGGACAGGAGCAGGAGACAGAGGTGGGAGTGGAGCCCTCCAGCCTCTGAGCCCAGTGGCCCTCAGTCACTTCAGGCAACCATGAGGTACAGGTGCCTCAGGAACTAGCTGCGCCTCATACTGAGGATCGGTAACATTTTTGTGCTGCTGTCTTCCTGTGTGCGAAACCTGTTTCTTCATGCCTTGGATAACTAGGAACTTTCCTCACATTTCAGGACTCTGTCTGTTGATGGCCAGTTTGTACTCAGGTGTTTTGTGTCAGACCGTCCTTCAAGTTGAATAGTCTGTCATTTCCCTCCCTGCCTCCCCAAGGTATTTATGAAGAGAAATCATAAGCTCTCTCTTCCTTTGCTTTCCTGAAATTCTTCCAGCTTCTCACAAGTATCTCACTGGAAGTATCTCCAGTGCCTGTTTTTTTTTAAATGGCAGTCTTACTCTGCAAGCTCACAGTCATCATGCTATCATCAGGTTATCTTCTGGATTCGAATTCAGCTCTTCAGTCATTTCAAGTCCTGTTTGTTGCACAAATTCTTGTTCTTAGTTCTCTCACATATGAGTTTTACTACAGCATTTCACTCTATTTGCATAACTTCAGCACTCAGGGATCTCTCCCTGTGATAGCCATAACTTCTTGAGTACTGGCAACACCCTCCAACTTTCTGCTGTTGACAGATTTCATCACACATCAGTCAGGTTTCACAAGACTCCTAGTTGATTTAGTTATTTATTTTTATTTATTTATTTTTATTTTGTTGTATCTAAATCATGAGTAAAAATATTAAAATCCCTAAGACTGCTCTTAGTGGAACCCCCTGATTCCAGCACGGGACCTTTCCAACATTACTTATCTTTTTCCCTTCAGGCAGTTCCTCACCACTTCATGATTTGCCTACTAACCTCCAGCTTCTCCAGTTTGCTTTTTAATTAGGTAAGTAGTGGCACTGAATCAAATGCTTTACTGAATCCCAATAGGTGAGATCTACTATGCTTCCTTTGCCAAAGAGATTGGCTTATCACATCTAAGAAAGATTGCTTAGTTTGGCATCATCTGGTTTTGAAAGACCCATCTTGCATCTTATCCTGTTTCCCAGCTACTCGTAACATGCAATTTGTAATTACTCATTCCTCTGAATTTGTTGTAAAGGTCTCAATATGCAGTTGGCAGGTATCTTGTGAGGACGTGTTCCGTACGTTCATAAATCAGATACAGAATTTTTGTGTGACAGATCTAAATAATATGCTGTGCCTTCTTGTGCTTTCATTAGCTTTTAACATGGTCTATTTTTAATGCTTTATTTATCAGTTAGGTGAGTTCTTGCCCCTGAAGGTGTAAGTGGATTCACTGACCTTATTCAGGACCTTCTGTACAGGCTTTATATGTCCTTTATGTGCGTATTTTATACTTTAGTTCCCAGGTTGTGCACTGTGTGAATGCCTTATGCCCTCAGGCTCTGGGAAGAACAGGTTGTAAAATTTGCAAAGAGTTTCTTGGCTGACTGTCGAGTATAAAAGTAGTGTTTGAAGGAGGGGAGCAAAATGGCCAGGGTAGAAAGAATATTTTTCCTTCAAGTCACGCAGGTTCTTTGAGAGCTGCGGTGCTGCAGTGTCAGGGGAACATAAGAGTTAGTTTTCCTCAGAGGGATGCTCTCCCTGCCAAGCCAGCAGTAGATGTTTGGGTGAAGCTTCAACAGGGAAGCACTTTTATAGTCCCTGTGCTGGATGGGGAATCCCCCACCAGTGACCAAGACAGAATAGTGACCTTCATCTCCTGATTCATTTCCCTTTTCATTCTGCCATCTTTTTCTTTTTTAGGGAACTCTTCTTATTTCTGAACTACAGTGATGTTCTTCACAGAGATCTTCACAATCTTCCAAACATCTCTCCTTTATTCCCCAGCAAGCAACATGCTACATGGCAGTGAACCTGTATCCCTGAGGATTTGCACATTGCAAGGGCAGAATTTATCAGGTGAGAAGAACAATTATTGTGTAATGTTCAGTTTTCCAGCTTAGCAAAGATAAGGTTTTCTTCAGTCCTCACGCTGTCTCCCACTAGTATTTTTAGGATCGTCTCCACAGCCAGCTCCGCGTTACAGGAGGTTCTGCAGTAAGCTTATTTCTAGCTTTCATCCTGCATCAGGCCTCTGCGGTTCATGGGTCTAACATCCAGTGGTCTCTCTACCAGGCAGTTGATAAAAAGTATTTCATCCAGCATGGGGGGAGAGATTCCCTGCGGTTAAGAATCTAACTTAACAGCCCTAGTGGGGCTCAGCCCAAGATAAGAGAAGGGATGCGGATGAGGCCATCCTAGTGATTGTGTTTGCACTTTTGCAAGTGATCCTGGTGTTGGAGGGTGTGTGCCCCAGTCATGTGAGCAAACAGCAAAGGAAACATCTATTTGCAAGGGTGAAGGGGAGGTCAGAGACATGAGCATTGCAGTTATTTGCTAAACGGGGCCTCGCAGTGTTCTCTCCACACTAGGACAGAGGCACAAATCTGGAAAGCTGGGAAAGGACATCTGTGGCCCTGTGGATTTAGAAATAAACTAAAACAATCTCTGCCTGTTAAATGCTGTCTCAAACTTCCTGAAAACAGGCTAAATTTTCACTGCCGTGGCTATTTATGGGACTGTTAAAGCATAATAATTTGTGCTTTGAAGGATGCTTGTACCTAAGATATTGCAGTCATATACCCAGTCTAATCCACCTCTTGCACTGCCAGGTACACAAGGCAGATGTGTGTCATCACCAACCAGTTCTATCCCAGACCAGTCCTTCAAAGGTGTTCACGTTGCTGACTTGCAGTTTTGCTGCTTTAGTCATTACCGTGTTTCCTGGCCTTCCTCAGGGTCACTGTCTTTTCTTTCCTCTTCATGTTGCAACAGGGCTTGTTTAAGGACCTGGCTATCTGGCACTCTCAAAACATGGCCAAGGTCAATCTGTTTTCTCCACTGTACTGTTTGTACAGCTGTGGGTAATCATACAGGCTCTGAAATCTCTGCATTCCTTAAGCTCTCTGGCTGCTTTATGATCACTGTCCCCCGCAGGCATCCCCACGGCAAGCACTTTGGTTTCTGGGGTCTTCCAAGACTTCAACTCGTACAGGTGTATATGTAATGTATTTTTAATGACGGTGGCTCAAAAGTGCTTACAGGGAAGCTTTGCATTGGTGCTGATGACTTCCATATGGGCTTGTGACAGAACCCCTGCTCCTGATGCCTGGTAATATGGGAAGCATAACCAATGCTATTTTATAAAGCAAAAAGCAATTATCTACATATGGGCTGATCACATATCGCCTGCCTTCCTTCCCCCTTTTCAGCACCGTGAAAAGCACATTTGCCCACCAGTGCCGTGAAAGCTCCTGGCGCAGAGTGACCAGGATGGTCTAACCCCCATCATGAAGTATGGAACAGAAACAGCACATGAGATATTGCCCGTAAAATCAAAGTGTCTGCAAGTCCCAAGCAGGACTTGGATGAGAACTGCAGTTGGATGGCAAAGCCTGTGATCCCCCCGTGGTCAGAGGGACCTCTGCTGTTGCCTGCTTTCTTGGGGGACTGAGTGAGTGACCTGTGTGCTTTTATGTGCATTCTGAGTCTAGATCATAAGTATTGCTTCACGTGCTGATTATTAAGAATTCAACCTGATCTGCAGAGGGTCCAGGTGATGAAAAAAAACTAGGTAAAAATAAAGCTACACTGAGTGCTAAAAATTCTAGGTAACAATAAGCTACGCTGATCGCTAAAAATTCCATGTGATACTAAAGCTCTAATTATAGCCATAACTCGGTGGTGTCCTCATTCTACCCAGGATCCCTAAAGAACCTGCCTGTCCCCATAGTGTCGGGTGACAGGGAAGTGTTATTTTTATGGAAACAGAGGAAAGATTCCACACGTTTCAATCTCATACCCTTAGAGCAGTGAACAGAGATATGTATGTCGTGTATACGTATCCTGAAAAGCCCCCTGCTCCAAGATCACTCAGTGTTGTGTATTACCCTTACACAGCTCACAGTGAAGTTAGAAACTATTAACGAAGGCATTTAGCATTAGAAAGATGTTAGGATTCTTGTTTCACTTATTGCAGTTTTCTAAAGAAATGCTGATTCTCCAGGATTTGTTGATATAAATAGATTTTCCTGGAGGACAGGAAAATGAAAACTTCATGCTGTCATTTTGGAGATGAGGCTGTAAATGCACATATCATACCTTTGTTAGTTTCCTGTTTGTGGCCTTTGCACTGTGACAGAACAACAAGGTGTTCAGTCTTGTAATGAACACAATTTCATTATAATTCCAGTTATCCGGTTGGAGCTGACCACATGGCACAGTGGCCAGGGAAAACAGGGAGAAATTTTGGAGACGTGGTCAAGAAACAGGCTGTGACCAGGTCACAGCATTGGCGTGTGTATGGTAGCTTCAGTAAGGAGGTTTTCAGCCTTACCATCCTCAGGATTTTCGGTGTCATCACCCATGACATGAAGTTACATTCTGAGACTAATACTTCTTGACCAAGTCCTCTCCAGCTCATTTTCAATTGAGTGCTACTGTACTTCATCTGTTTGCCTTTAATTTTTTGTCTCGATGCAGCTCTGTATGGAAAGAGAAGGCACTGAGGCCCAACATAAAGATTCTAGTTTCTGCACCTGGACCAACACATCCCTCAGAGTATGAGAAGGCTCATAAGCCCTCTATGGCACAGAGGCTGCAGATAAAGTCTGCTAGTGCGATACCAAGACATTGTTCCTAGAGCATCTGGGTACAAAAAGGCAGAGCTCTGTATTACCATTTGAACGATGAGGTGAAACCTGGCCAGCACTGGTCACCATGACCCTATGGAGCAGAAGAGACTTAGATGAAAGTAGTGGCTAGGTGCAGGAAGAAATAAGGTTGTATGGGAAGATAGATGGAAGACCACCAGCACACTGAGGAACAAAGGTGTGCACACAAGACTTCTTTAGTGCAAACTCCATTAGCATAAAAATTCTCTGGCCCCAGCTGCGAATAAATCATCCAGAAGAAGTCCAATACACATAGCTGGTGCAGATGCAGCTACTTTTTTGCTGCAAGGCAACCAGATTTACTTCAGTGTAAACATATCAAGTATCTCATCATCTAACCTAATAAAAAGCAACAGATGATTCTTCATCTCTGCCTTGGGGAACAGGTCTACTAAGTGGAGTGGTGAATCAGATATGGAGAAAAGAGCCTGACAATGTCCATGAAGGCCCCTGAGACCAGCAGTACCAGCAGAGTGCATGCTCAGGGGGTACTTGTTAATACCCAGTTTTCTCCCAAAATTGCCATAGCCACTACAAATGCACCAGCCACTAATGTGAGTGCTGCAGAAGCCGGAGGGTTTTGCACTGCATGTGTAGGAGGGATGGGTATTTCGTTTGTTTCTTTATCCCGCAGAACAAGGGAAGCTTCTTGTTGGGGTTTGGAGTCTGTCACTGGGAGTGGTTAATATGAGGCGTGCACAGTAACTTATGGGAAGAAGGTTCCCCTAACCTGTCATTTCTTGTGTGGGTGTGTTTTGCCCTGCAGCAACCTTAACTGCTTTTTAACAGAATATTTTGGTGGGAATTGTTAGGAAAGCATTTCTCTAACTACCTGAGCCTCACTGTGCTTTTTAGCCCTACCTATACCGCAGCATAAAATAGAGCATAAAATATTCTGTACATTGGGAATTCTCAAGACCTGATAGTCATCTCAGTGGTACCCAATTTAGACGGAATTATTTCTGATTTACATTGGCGTGAAAGAGGGTTTTCCATATGTAATGTAATATTTTGCCTCTCTCAGATGTAGACACAAACACCATTCTCAGTCTCCTTCATATGGAGGGTTAACTGCAGGTGGACCAGATTAGCTCTTTTGCTAAGAACCATTACCTCAAACCTCCAGCACTGGAGAGAACCAAGAGAATGAAGGAGAATATGCATTTGGCACTGCTTATCTGAGGGGTACTGAGGATATTGAAAAGCATCTGAAGCTCCTCAAGATGGGTAAGGCTCAGATCAGAGACTGTCACATGATGCTGTGGGGACAGACAGGTTCTTTTAGGGTTGCTGGTTAGAATGGGGACTGGCCACAGGGCTATGGCTATAATTAGAGCTCTATTATCACAGAAAAAAATTAGCAAACAGCATAGCTTATTGTTATCGAGAACCTTTAGCAGGCAGGGTAATTTCTTATTACACAGAATTTTTAGTAAATTAGCATAGTTTCCTTATCCAGAATGTTTAGTCACCTAGGCTTTTCAGTCACTGGGGCCCTCTGCAGTTTGGGTCAAATTCTTAATAATCAACACATGATACAATAATCATGATCTAGACTTGGCATACACCTAAAAGCACATCAGTCACTCAGTCCTCAGAGGAAGGCGATGACGGTGGAGGCATCCCCAGCCAGCAGGGGAAGACGGGTTTTGTCAGCCAGCAGCAGTTCTGGTCCAAGTCCCACACTGGACTTTCAGCTGCTTGATTTTTTGGGCAGTATCTGGTGTGCTGTTAGGCTTCCCTGTCCCATAACGTCTGTATCACATCCTGCTGACCTAGCGCCTGGGCTTTCACAAGGCTGGTGGGCAACCTTCCTTGTCACAATGCTGACAGGAGGCTTTCCTGTTCTACAACGCGTGTCTCCACATCCTGGTGACAACACGGGTGGGCAAATGTTCTTGTCACAATTCCAAAAAGGCAGGGAAAGAAGGGGAGTGGTCTATGTGATCACCATGCTAACAGATAACAGCCAGTCACCTCATAAAATCCTGTTGGTTATGCTAGCCATATTACTGAGTGTGAGGAACATGGGGTACCTAGGTCATAGAGACCTATGTATATGCCAAATAGCATGCAGATTCTGCTGTGATGTGATTGGATTTGCTGTTTTTGATGAGGACTGTATCTTCAGACTTTCTTGCTTAGGTGACCTCCACTTTGTGACTCCCAGAGCTGAAGGCAACTGTTTTGTTTTTCTTTTGTTTGCACTCCTACTCCATCAGCATCTTCTCCTAGACTACAACAAACCTGTGCTTTAGCCCACACATTTTTTGTGTCCTGTCACTGTGGTAGAAAAGCCCAGAGTCTCAATGAGTTGTCAATTCCCCTGCCTAACTGAAGCAGCTAGAGATGTGAAGGATCGTATCGCTTCAGTTGTAATTTGCAGGGAGCTCATGCACAGAAAGGGGAACGGGAGAGATGGGGGAGAAAGGTTAGTCTCTGCGCTTCACTTTTACTGCATTAAGGGTGTTGGTGTTGATGTAGATGCAGGATAAAGATAGTCTCACCTCGAATTCCTCCAAAGCAATTCTTTCATGTGGCTGCCTCAGTAGAATGAAATCTTTATGAAATCGCCAGCACACCCACCCAGACATAAGCCAGGCACTAACTGTTCATGTTTAGAAACAAACTTTCCCCATAGGTACATTATTCATAGCCCGTCACTTGCCAGTTTTCCCTTGGAAGACATAAACTAAACATTAGGATGAAAGGCAATGCACAGTCGGGTCTCTCTCTCTGTTTACCAGCTGGATGGTGCAGCAGACCTGTAGGATCTCTCAGCCCTCTCTGTCACACACATCTACACGTCAGCTGCCTCTGCGGTGCATTCCCAAAATCTGCTGCTCCGCTCACAGGCTGCACGGTGCTCTATTAGCACTCGGCAGGGTCCTGCGGCTTCCAAGAGAATTCCCAAATCCAACCGAGTGAGAAGCATTTGCTGTTTTCAAACATTATTCCAGGAAAAGAGGAAATCATCCTCCCGATCCATCCTGCCAAAAGACTGTGGGCATCTCTGTTGCCTAAGAGACATAACAGGTTGTTGTTATAACAACTGCAGAGCAGCTGACCTCCCGCTTCCTTTCGTCAGCCAGCTGCAAACATCCTCGGTCATGTAACAGTCTCAGACCGAACATCTGACCCCAGTTTATGCAATTCCCCTGTGACAGTTTCGTAAGCTTTTTGTCACTTCACTCGATTGTTTGTCAAAAGCGCTCACGGTTGGATCGCCCAATGTGAATGTTTCAGTATGACAGAGAGCGTTATGGCTAAGCCCTCCATCTCCAAGGCAACCCCACAGCCTTGCTCTAAGGGTACACCATGTCACGAGCTAAAAACAAAAGGATATGTGGAGATAATTCCAGCTTGGACTGTCCGTAGTGTTACTGCTTTAGCAGTGACTTAAAGAGACATCCTCCGGCTGGTTATTTAATTGGGGGCGGGGGGGGGGGGCATCACGAGGACAGCATTTCTCTCTAAAGCTATGCAGACCCTCAGCTGGCTGTGTTTGCCCTGGACAGCGTCCAGCTGAGCTGGTATCAGGTTCGGGCTTCCCTAGAGGAGGACAGATTCATTCTCCTTCAGTTTGGGCATCATTTCCAGGTGGCCCCTGCTGACAGTACTGCGGCAGAGCAAGTGCCTCACTGCAGGATATCGGGTGGCAGTGGTGGTAGTGCAGCTCCCTGCCCAGAGCAGCACACCTCAGGGGTAAAGTGAATGAAGAAGTTCCTGGTTTTTATTTTTTTATTTTATTTTTTTCCCATATGAAATCTGTTATTGACCTTGAATGTGGAGCACAGCCATATGCAGCCCTTGTGCGACCTCTCAGCGTAACCCTAAGTGTCTGGGAAAACCTTGTTGGTTTGTCCTGAGGTATTTCACTGCTTTTTTTTTTTCTTTTCTTCTTCTTTTTTTTTTTTTTTCTTCCCTACCCTAACTCCTCACTCCTTTCTATCCTCTTATCATTTACTCCCCCAGCACGTCGCTCCGGGGCAGGCCGCGCCCCGCCGTGAGGGCACGCCGGGCGCTGCTGCCTCAGGAGTTCCCCCCCCCCCGGCACTACAACTCCCATCATGCCCCGGGAGCTTTTCGATCAGGCACTGGCGGGGACGCCTCTCCGCGGGGCCTTCGGGGCGGCGCGGCGGGGTCCTCGCGGGGCGTTAGGGCGGGCGGCCGGGGGACGCGGCCTGCGCGGCGGTGGCGGCGGGGCCGGGATGAGCGGCAAGGAGGGTAACGGGTTACTTTGTGTACTGTCGAGTAGCTTCCTCTTGGTTTCCTTTCAAGGAAACGAGGATAACTCCACGTATTCAAAACGGTGTGGTGGCATGCAGGAGTTGGTCAGATTTTGGCCTCTGCTGGGAGCACAGGTTACAGCTGTCACGGTTACAGCGAGGGAGGGAGGGTTAAAATGTGAAGGAGTGACCAAAGGAGGAAACAGCACAAAGCTCCTGTCAGTAGTAACGGGCAGTCCCCTAGAGGCGGGTTGTTAGTGAGGGGTTGAAAGGGGACACTGAGGCAGGAGCATGTAAGGCCAGTCAAAGAGAACAGCTGTAGCTGGGTGGAAAGAGAAGAAACTTCTAAATGGGCAGAGCGTAAGGACCTAAAATGCTACACCACAGGAGATAAGAGCCTGGATATCTGGATAATGGTAGTCTACTTCATATATTCCTTCAGTACCTTGCTGCTTATTGAGGACCATTAACATAAATTACAGTCAGTTATTGTACAATAAATTACTGCTACCTATAGTGATTTTAATGATTTTTGTTAAGTTCAGTATGTAAAATACCTTTTTTTAAGAAAAAAACAAAGGTGTGTAATCCTGTAGGCCCTTGTTCACTGCAAGAATTTCCACGCAGCTGTTCCCTTACAGAAAGGAAACATAAAAGGCCATGAACACTGTATGAAGAAAGGAGTTGGGATCCTAGTGTGCTCATCCATTGAAATTGGTAGGAGTTTTCCTAGTTTTCACTAGGAATGTGCTGGAACAAGTAGCATGATAATGTGAAGATGACATCGGCTGTCAATAGGGGTTACCTCATTCTATCTGTGAAATATGGATAGAATCATCGATGATCTGAGGTTATTTATGTTCTGCCAAAACTATTTTAATTCTTTTCTTTTTCTTCTGTTAATAGGATCGGGTGGGTTCAGAAAACGAAAGCATGACAATTTCCAACATGGTCAAAGAAAGGAGGAAAAAGAGAATGTTAATCCATCTTCACCTTTGATGACATCTTTTAAATGTAAGTAAGAATTTGGAAAGCCAGTTAATAAAAATGTGTGTTGTGGAGTTTGCTAAGAATTGCCTATTTAGTGTTGGAATAAGCCAACTTTCTTGGTGTGGGGGGTGGAGATTTGAAACTAGTTGGACTCCTGCTTCATTCATTTAGAGCTTGGTCTTTTGGTTTCTGTGCAATTAAGTCTCAAGAGCAGGATCTGGCATGGCTGCACCTGACTCATGACTTGCTCCCTTTTTCATCTTACCTCCTGTTCCCACTGCGCACCCTGCTTGTGCAGAACCTGATGCTAAGTAAACTGCAGAAGTGTTCAGGCAGACAAAAGGTGCCCAGGCACTTTGGCAGAGAAATGTAAGACCTGCACAGGTGTGAAATCTCAGCCATAGTGACAAGAGGATGTGGCTGCCTGTGGGGAGGCCAAGAAGGCTCTTAACTGTTGCCTCTAGCTCTGGTGAACAGGTGGCTAAGCTGTCAAATGTAAATCTGGATGCGTTGTTCTGTGAGTTGTGAGCTGTTTATACATGCACTTTTGAAGAATGTCAGTTTAACAAAATCAGGTAGATCTTTATGTAGACACTTATTTCACTTTGAGTGCCTTTTTAAAACTAGCTTATATTTCAGTTTCTTTAAATAAGCAAGTGTAAACTTCCCTCAAACCAAATTGTTTTCAGAGGATTTAAATCAGATTTAATTTTCTGTAAATTTAGTTTAACTTTCTCATTAAACAAGCCCTGGCAAGGGAAAGGTGGTCTTTAGAAATGAGAAGCCTCAACAGATGAAGGAAGGAGATGTAACACAGGGAACAGATTAAATCTCAGTGCAGAATTTTCCTTGTCTCCCCTATTTTCTTTTATGATGCTAGGGAGTGTGAAGAAGTAAGAGCTGGGTGACTGTTATAGATGGTCCCTTCAACACCATGTAATTTCCTTGCTGTCTCTAAACAGATGTTTCTTATTTTTTTTCCCTGTATAAGTCAGCGTGGTGGATGATAAACTTTGACTGAATTTTTATCTTGAATAACATACATACATTTGCACTCTAAATTGAGTACAGTGCTTTCAACTTTAATTTTTCACCCTCACATGTATCAGTTTTTCTTGAAGTTGCTATTAATTTGAATTCAAAACAACGCTGATTTTCCTCCTCTCCCATGAGATCCTGTCAGTGGTGTTTGGTTTTATTTCACAATAGAGTAAGGGACGCAGTTTATCCTGACTTTTCAAAGATCTGCTTTTTTCTTCTAGTGCTTATAAGCCCTGTAGTGATGGAGTATTTCTTCTTGATGATAATTCAGTGGTGGACTTAACTCAGAATTTGGTGGAGACACACCAATTAGGCATGTGAAAAATTTAAAGATCGGTAGGAACATTTATGGCTTCTCCTAGTGTTCCAGAGGAAGATGGGGGAGAGAAACAAACAACAACAAAAAAAGAGAATCCATTTTTTTGTCAAGGCAATGAGAAGTACAGGTTTTCAGCTTCATCTAAACTTGCTTGTCTGTGAACTGCTACATTTTTCTAAAGGATAGTCACTTATTAGACCCTTAAAAAAAAAAAAAAGTAACCTCAGTGTATTTTCTACTATCTTCTTGCACAGATACTTTAACACCTCAGACAGTTATGCAGGATACGTTTAAATTCTTTTAAGTATCTATTAACAGTTTATTTAGTGGAATAATAGCCTATAAAATGTTAATGTTATATGTGAAACATAATCATTCATAGTTTTCACTAAGAAAAGTAGATATGCATACTCTCTTTCCTCTTTGTCTTCATTCTAGTTAGGCAGAGAGAATTTACAGCAGTAAGTTAGAAATCTTACTTTAGATAATCTTGCTTTGCTACTTCTAGTTCTTAAAGATGTTAAAATACTTGGCTATTGGCCAAGTCTAGTGTTGAAATAAAACATAACCTTTTCTTTTTAGTATTCTGTGCATTTTTTACAGTGTATGTGCTTTTGTGTGCGTGTTCTTGGTTTTTAGAAAATGAGTCTTGTTTACTAATGATTTTTTTTCTGAATTTTCTTCCTATATTTGAGTGAATATCTAAGTCAGTTTTCTCAACAGCACTATTGCAGAGTAGATGTTACTAGTTAAAACAAGCATTTTAACTTATAATGCTTTGGGCTACTTAAAGCATCATCACAGTTGGTGCGTATTTAAACCTGACTTATTAAACAGATGTAGTATTACTGTTGAATTTTGCTATTCAAAACTGAAGTTTGATAGCCATGTATTTGTCAAAAGATACAGGTCCATCCCTCAAAGAGACTTTGAAGAGCCAGAAATCAGAGCTAGGTTCCTGCGTGCTTGTGAGCGTTCTGTTCGGCACATTCCTGCATGATGGGACTTGCTGTGTTTTGTTCAGAAATGATTTTGTGCCTTTGCTGTGTGGTGAGCCGCGCGAGACGTGCAGGCAGCTGTCGCGCAGCAGCTCCAGCAGGCAGGGGGCAATGGTGGTCTCCACAGCACCACCCACGCTGGGAAAAGGCACCCCAGAGAAAAGGCTGGTGGGGCTGAGGCCCGCAGCAGTTACTGGGGCACAGGATCTCTGCTTTTGCCCTACACTGCATGCTGTGCTAACTGTGCTTGTTTTTGTAATCATTGACTCTGCAGCATTTCAGCTGGAGCTTGACACCAGGCATGATAAATACGAACGGCTTGTGAAGCTCAGTCGTGATATAACTATCGAAAGCAAAAGAACGATATTTCTGCTCCACAGGTTTACCAGGTGAGTCACGCTGAGAGCGAAGGTGTTCACAGAAACCTTGAAGCTGCCTTGTAGTGTTCTCTGTATTTGTGATGAATAGCTGCAGCGTTTCCTTGAGAAAGACTTAATTAATTTCCCATAAACATCCTTTAGGGTGGATATGAGGTAACGAACACACACTTCAGCTAGAGAATTAATAGATGCTGCTTCAGGTTTTGTAGTTGGTTTTACTGAAGTATTAAACAGGATCAAAGTAGCAGAGTGTAGCAGCAGATGAGAGCTTTCCAGCTTCCAGCAAGCTGGGAGAAAAGAGCGTGCACCCTCCCTTCAGGTTAGTTGCCTCTGCTGCTACTTCCCTGTTTTGGTTTTTGCAACTCCGGCCTAGGTCATCAATGCAAAGAGGAGGCAGCCTGGGTTGTTTACTTCACTGCATCTGCAACCTAAGAGGCTCGTGTGTGAGGTTTTGAGCTTCTATATATTTTGTGTCCTCGTGAACCTTCAAGCAATTGTTGAAAGCCACTGAGAAAATAGAAAACAGGAAAATGTGAAGCTTTGCATAGCCCGTTGTATAGAATGTTTACTTGTCCTACGTGTAACTGCTATCACAGATCTCCCTGTTCCTTCTCCTGGATTTTTTTTTCTTTCTTACCAGCACACTTCTGCTGTAGTAGCAGCTATTTATAGGTACTGTAGTAGTAACAGTTATAAATAGGGATTAGGAAGTTGCTCCCTTTTTAACTTGGTCTTCTGCGAAGAGTTGTTATGATAATTCTAGTAACTGCTACAGCCTTGATTGTAAATAGCCCCACTGCAGGGGCCAGGTATGCTGGGAACTGGTACAAAAAGAACAACAAAATTCCCCTTTACTCTGAATTTTAGATACCTGTTTAAGATGTTTGTGTTTTGAGGAGAGTGGAAGCTTCCCATGCTGTTATTTTTATTTCCCACTCCTTCGCTTTTAGCCATTAATGTGGCTTTACTTTCAGAAATCTGTTTGCTTTTAAACGTTTCCTTGAAACCAGTCTATATGTAGTCCCCAAATAGACTGCAAAGCTAATAAACCACATAGATTATTTGGGGTTTGGGGAGAGGTGATTTAAAAGGAAATCAGATAAACTAAACTTACATGCCAAGTATATACTGTTTGTAAATCAGATATTTCAGTTGTTTCATAATAACGTAGGTCATAATTACTTTCTAAAACTTCATATGTATGTCAGGTGTGCTCTGTAATATATTACAAAATGGTGATGTTTTTTAGAGAGGTTAATGAACTTCTGCAAATGCTGCTCATTTTCTGGAATACTTTTTTGAAGCTTTTGCAAGTGTTTCTTATTGTTCTCTCTTCAGCAAGTGTTACAGTTATTATCTGGAATAAATATTATACTACCGGATCTAGGTTTGGCTGGTCAATTATTTTCACAGTAATGATCTGCAAAATCTTTCTTCTGGAATCTACAATAGGTGTTAAACTGTTTCTTATTCCACTTCATTTTTTTTCTTGAAGTCATTGAATATGTATTAGTAAATGAAAATCTGTAACTTCTTTTTAACTGTTTGGTCATATTCTGAAAGCTACTCTTTCAGTTTCTGCTTTATGATTGCAGTGCTCCCAATGGGGAAGAAATACTAAATGAATCTGAAGTCAAGTTAGATGCTGTCAGACGAAAGATTAAGCAGGTTGCACAAGAACTGATTGGAGAAGACATGTATCAGTTCCACAGAGCTATATCTCCAGGTAAATCATTTTAAAATAGAAAAACTATTGTATTTTGTACTGAACTCAGATTTTTACCTAACAGTGGTTGCTCTTCATGCAGCAGGTTTGAATTTAGCATGTATCTGTAGTTACAAATCAGGACTCAGATTCATCTTTGCAGTTAGCTCTGGTACTGGGGAGGCTATTGTCCTACAGTCCTGTTAGTATTGTGGTTAAACAAGAATTCGTTCCAACTGGAAAACTTTGGACCTTGACCTAAACTAAAGCTGGGAGCAGTTCTAACAAATGTACTGGCTGCTCCTTGGTGAGGAGTATGTGCAACATGCTCATTTACCTGAGCTGAAAAGGTTATAACTTGGAGGGGGTGGGGTGTGCGTGTGTGTGACTAACCTGCGAAATTACTCCACTGTGAATTGATAAAGTTAATAACTTAAAATCCCTAACTAGCGTTTTTTCTTCTGAAGACTTGGAATGCGCTTCTGTCAAGGTGCTACAAGCATTAAATCATTTTATGCTGTCTTTACTAACATCCTTGAGATATTAAGTATCAGTGCTTTCATCACTTTTGCTGACAAATGACGTTTCTTTGCTACTGAATCTGATTCTCACCTAAAATTCTTTTGCCTTGTTTGTGGCAACATATGAGTAAAATCTGTAACTGCTTTTTGATGTCTTGGTCACACTATAAAGCTGTCTTGCATTTACCTATCTTATTGTAGACATACTGGAATCCTGTATATCTTTTCCTGTTCAGGCAAGGCTTCTTCAGTTGAGGAGAACTGAAGATTTTCCCAGATTTAATTGTTTAAAAATAATTTACTTCTATAATCCAGAGGAAATACATCTATGGAGGGAAGTATTTTACAAGACAAATACTGCACAAGTTAACTTTTACTTATCTATGTGAACTTAAATTTGTGTAAGAGTGAGTCAGCTCTTAAGTGAACAGTTTGGCACTTCTGAAACTGAACGAGTTTGCCGTGCTAGTTTTCTATGACTCTAATTCAATTCCACAGCCACTTGTGGTACAGTGGGTTGTTCGGACTAAATATGAGTAGTTACTCTTAAAAGAGCCACTTACAACCTGTGTGAATCTTGCTGCTACTTATTGCTTAGTACTTTAATGAGGCAATGAAAAAGAAGAGATGATTGAAAGCTCTGACAGTACAAGTGACCTCAAAGGGTTAATAATGCTAGTGCAGGTGCTTGGATTTTCATTTTAAGTTCTGTTTATAAAAGCAGAGAATCCTTTCATTCGGTTTTATGAACACAATTTTTTGAAATCTTTAAGACCTGTAAACTTTGTCTGAAAAACAAGTAAAGATCGCAGCCCCGTGACTCACGTAGTATTCTTGGCTATCTGTATAATGGCAGCATTTGAGGTGTGCTGCCTCACAAATCTGTGTGAGACCTCACAGTACGAGCTATCAGCCTTGCCATGTGGGCAGAATTATTACAGGGTAACCAGTTACCATGCTCAGTTGCTTCACGAGAGTTTTATTTTCTTAGGATGGGGCTTCCCATGGGTAAATTCAGAGATATACCCACCTCTATTTTTACTGAGGGGAAGCTTTCCTGGAATTAGCTGGAATTAATCTCAGTGTAGTAGGGATGCCTAAAGAGCAGACATGGAAACTTTTCCTTTGTTAACTTATACGTATACCCATGTCCTATAATGTAAGGGAACAAACCTTACTTGAGGTTTCTACTTCTAGATTTCTCCTCTGATTGAAAACAAAATTGGTTTTAGTTATTAAAAAATACGTCCTTGCCAACTTGAAAAGTTAGTTTTATATGAAAGGTATGTAAACTTAAGCCAGAAATAACAACTTGGAAAAAAAAAAAAAGAAGAAATTACCAAGAAATTTCTGTTCCAGTTTGCTTTGTTTAGTAAATACTCATTTACAGTTAGCTACACTAATTTTCCTTCATAATTGATTTCTGACTTACATAAAGATATCTGTTAATATCAAAATAGAATGGAATAAGCTCTTCACAAAACAACTGAAAATATTCTATCAGGCACAAATCAGCATTTCTAAAACTTTTCACCAATGTTTTAAATATGAGCTCTTAATATGTCTCTTAAAATGATAAAGATATATCTGACCACTGTAGAATGGGCCAAATTATGATAGATCTCTAGTAGAGGAAGTTAGCAGCCTGCTGCATGTGTATAATGTCTCAGTGCCTCCATGGCTGCAAAGCTTTCATATGTTCAGTACAACCCCAACACTTGCATACGCCTTGCAGAGGAGTGAGATTGTCATTGGAATAAAGAATTTTCTTTTTACAGTCTTAAGACATCTACAGATAATGAATCTGACTGAGTTCTCTAGGTTTAAAAAAAAAAGGGGGGGGGGGAGGAAAAGAGGTGTTGGTATACTAAATAACAAGGTGGAGTAGAAGTAGGCTTTGCTGTCCATCTCTTCTTTTGATTAGGTGTGCAATCAAATGCCTGAACTTCACAATTTTGTGGTCTGATATAAAAATCGTAAATATGCAGCCCTGCATTGCATTTCTCCAGCCACTGTAGGTTGTTATTGATTGGAGTGAGATTGCTTGGAGTTAGAAATGGCAATAGCTGTACTTTCACCTTTCTCCTCTGTTTAGGTAACGTGAGTTAGTGGCCAGTCTGTGGAATCTCCTCAGATGTGTAATACTGCCTGGCTCAGAGGTCTCCCAGTTGTTTCTGCAATTAGGTGGTTCTTGCCTCATTAAGACTATATAAAATCTGACTGAAATATAGTGGCCTTCATTCAATTTCTGTAAGTCATCCACAGTGTCGCCTTAATTTCTAGCTCTCCTACATGATGATCCAGTGTGAGGTATGATATGTTGGCTGGTGTCCATCATGCATGCTTTATAAGGGAACATGTTAAAATATGTGTGTGTGCCACTGAGAAGACAGGGAATGCTTTTAGGCATCGTATAAATGAGCTCATGTGTATGACAGGTATGCAATACAATCTTTTAGCCTGAGCTTTGCTCTCACCTTGTTTGTTGAATCCTCCACTCTTCAGTTAGTCGTATGGAAGGAAGAAAAAAGGGATGTGCAGGCTTAAAGACTTGTAGATCTTGACAGAGCTGATGCTAGGATCAAGGAGGTGACAGAGATGTGAAGATGCTTGCTGTCAGGATTATGAAGCTGAGATAGAAAACCTAGAGACATGATGAATGAAGGGACAGTTAGATAAAGAAAAACAGTGAGAGGGAATGCTTAATCCCCGTGCCCCCTGCTGTTTGTGAAGAACTGTAACTGGGAAGGCAAACAATGATAAGAATTAAGAATGCTGCTTTTGGTTTTGTTTTTAAGTCTAATGTTTTAATTGTTGCTTTGCTTTTTTCACAGTGGAAACAGTTTGCATGCCTTTCTGAATACAAAGCTAGGAAAGGTGCTAGATCTTTTGTCTTCATGCATTTCCTAGAGCTGTAAATCTTGGCTTTCACCTAGTTTTCTATTCTGATTTTGTGTTTTAAAGAAATTCTGGAGAACTAGTTAAAAGTTAAACTGTTTTTTCTTCAAAAAAGAATAAAGAAACGCCTACGTCCCATATCTCAAAAGCAGCATGTCCAATTAACCTCAAACTTCCTAAAAATATTCTCCTTTGTCTTGAAACCAAACATGAAACATCCTCCTGTTCCCCACCCTACATCTCTCAGAAAGAGTAAAAGGGATCAAAACTGGGCTTATAATGAAAACTGCTGTAGCAGCCTTAACTGGGGAGTCATAACTGTCTGCATAATAAAGCTGCCTAATACATATTTTATTCAGTATAATAACTGTTAGCCTATAAATAGAACAGTGCTATGAGTATAATGCTTGGGAATATTGTTTGCCACTTGTAATTGTTGAATGCTTTTTTTGGGGTTACTCCAAGCAGTTGTTCTTTTGACTTGAAGATAAAACAATTCTGGCAGAGCACTAAAGGAGTTCCATGCTTTCCCTCATTAAGAATAGTGCTAATGGCACGCAGGACGTTTCCCCAAAGGACACTTGCATGAGCTCAAACACTGAGTATAGCACTAATTGAACAACAACAAAAACTGATGACTGTTTTCTACACGTTTCTTAACAGTACAGATTGTCCCAGGGGATGATTAAACAAGCAAACAAAGAGATACTGAAATAATGAAGTCTTTTTTTAATGCGGAGCTCTTCATTTGTTCTGGTAGAAATGTTCGGCTTTGTTGATATTTTTAAAGCTTTACTATTTGTAATATAGAATTCCTGCTCCTTTGCCCCACTTTGCAGTGTATACCTTATATATCCTGTGAGGAAGCGTGTACTGTTGCTTTAAAATTCTTGTGAGGTGCTGTGCAAGAGAAGGGCTGAGAATGTTTTTTATGAATTCATGAAGCGAAGGGAGGAAACTTTTCAGGATTATATATATAAACTCTAAAATATTCACGTAAAATATCAGTCGTAGACAGGAAAAAAAAGTATAAGCCTTGAAGACAAGAAAGAGTATGCCCTCTGACATTTTAGGGTTTATGCAACTGTTCTAAGTACGATCGAAATTTGTTCTGTACAAATGCAAAGCTTGCCTAAAGCAGAGGGGAGCCAAGAGTTGGTGTGTGGGGTCGAGTGGGGCATCTTTCTAATGTGGTTTGTTAAACAAAGGCTCTAGCTGAAGCTTTACTCATTTATTTGTCCCATAACAATATAGGACAGTGTGTGTGAGAATAATAAGGCTGTTGAGGTGTTAAACTGTTTTCTGTATGGCAGTTTGACTGAGAAAGCTCTTAGGAGTGATAGTTTAAGCTGCACGTTGCTGTTTATACAATGAGATCATTAGATTCTGCTAGGAGCAAGCATAGGTGTGGTGTTATCTTCACAGCTGGAAGCGATGCATAAAACCTGGTTTGGAATGAGGAACCCGTATTTCTTTTGGGCCTTCCTCACTAAGGCAGCGTAGGGTGGTGATAACGTGTAAGGAGAACGTTGCCGGCCGACCTTGCTGTTTGCTGTGTGTCTGTGCTAGCAGGAATGGTGAATGGGGTGGTTTGCACAGAGCAGCTCATTAGCTCTTTATCATGTCTGCACTTGCTCCGAATAGGATTAGATGATGAGGCTGTAAAATGTCAGCACCTTGTCAAAGCTATTGCTCCGTGACTGCTTCTGCCCATGATGGTGCGGGAAATTCTGTGTAAAAGTTCAGCATTGACGCAGTCTAGCTCATAATTTATCTCGTGCAGGCACTATTGGTGTTCTGAGAGAATGATACAATGTCACTTATTTTTGTCTCCTGTCTTGTCCCATCTAGAGTCACTTCAGGGGTCTAATCATACAGCGACAAATCGTGTTGTTGGATTGGACAAAGTCAGTTTAGTCTGCATGGATGAAAAGGAAATACTTTAGTTGTGCTAGAGGACCATATTTTAATTTCATTATGCAGTACTGCCAGACATGATGCTGTAAGAAATAATATGGAGATGGGCGAGGTCTGTCCAAGTAGGCCAGATTTAGATGTCCTAATCACTTGTTTAAGTACTATTGTTCTTTTGGTATTGTAAAAAGGATTATGGTTAGAGCACAAACTAAACGAACTATCCACATAATGATTTTTGTATTACCTGATCTTTTGTTCTTAACTTTTTTCACTCACAGGATAGAAAGACCATCTTGTACTTGAGCTATGCTAGCTACCTTTTTCTATATATGTATTTCTAAAATAAAACCAAGGTTAAGAACAATTCTGCATATCAGAAACAGTAGAAGACTTTTTTGCTCTTAAACTTTAAAAACTGTGGTAAAATGGGTGACGTACAAAGGAAAAGCTTTTTACTGCATGAAGAAGGGTGTCGTGGATTGGAAACGTCTCACCCAGGAAAAAAAATTAAATACACCTAAAACATGAAAGGAAAGCTATCCATGAAGGAAGCAATCAGCTTTCTGCAAGATGGTGGGAAAACATAATAACACAGGAACAGGATGTAGCTGAAGAATTAAAGTTCATCTCTTTGCTGTTGTGGGTGAGAGGTAAAATGCCAGAAATGGAAACAAAGTTTCCTGATTATACTGAAAAATTAACGGAATTTGCAGTGAAGAAGCCAATATTTATCACATAATTTTGTTAATTCCTCTGTTTGCTTTCTTTCTTTATCCATTTCTTTGATGTTCTTGAGCTGCCAAGTGTGCCAACAAACTGTCAAACTGATTTTCTTCACCCTGCAAGTTGCTTATTTGAAATATCTTCAGATTGTTGCGTTTTACTGCCCTTTGTTTATTTCTGTCTCATGCCTTCTTTCTAGGTTCTTCCAAGGAAAGTAAACACTCAGCAATTGCAGAGCCTCTCACTTTTTATGTTCTGCTGCAGGATTTGTATGTCTGTTCACAAGAACTTAAACCTGGGAAAATGAATGTGGGTTGAGACATGACCGAACACAGCATGCTCTGTGTGAGCACTGGTCCCTGAAGGAGCTGTTGGGTTCAGCATGATCCTTAAATTCAGCAGTGGTCATTGAGGGCAGCATAAGAGCAGCTATATACAATCTCCTAAAGTTGTGTGCTGTGGATTGGGTCGGGTTGTCATTTCCTAGTTCTAACATAAGATCTAACTGTCCTGAAGTTCTGCAGCACTATTACAGGAAATACTGCTGTTGTTTACATGACAGTCTGAAACCAGTGACATTGTCCTTTAATTTAGTTTCATAGTTAGCAAATGGAGGAGTCCTTGCGCTCTGACTCAGGAGTTTTTTTAGACCCTCCAGCTGTTAACATCAGTCATTCACAGACCAGAGCTCTCCAGCCTCTACAGGAACTGAGTGCTGGTGGAGAATTAGAGAAGATTAGAGAAAAATGTATGCTCCTTTTTATGCTTACAATCACCCAGGAGAATGTGTCATAGAGAAGCTCCATGACAGGAAACGGCTAGTAGAGCACATCATGATTAGGTTTTTGTTTTACAGTCACGTGGTGAGAAGTAGGGGTTGGTGGGTCATGATGTGCCTTTTTTGTCATCTCTGCTGATCTGTATTTATGACAATATGTGGCTACCATTAGTAATTCTGATCAGGTTAGGTTAGTCGGGACTTTCACACAGAAAAAGCCTCATCTTGAGGAGGACTTTTCACTGGCTTTGAACTGAGAAAGCTGTGTTGTGTTAGGTGCTCTTTGATCGTCCAGCATACTGGCTGACTCAGAGCTTCCTTTCTTTGGTACCTGAACAGTTGCCCTCAAGGCTGTTACTAGTGTAAAATTTGCCATCTAACTGAATGACTTGAAAACTGGATATCAGTTCTCAGAGGAACCGGAGGTAGTCAAAGATCAGGAAGACTACTTGTCACAGGAATTTATATATATTTAAGAACTCATGTAGAGCATTGGCTCATCTCCAGAATTTTTCACTTTTTCTTTTTTTTGAAAAAAAAAAAAAGAAACCAACCAAAAAAACCCTCGAGAACAAAACATTCTGTTAAAAAGTAACCATGGTATATCCCTTGGTTCTTAAGTAGAATCAAAATAAAAGGTTGTGAACTTTTCATCCACAATGAGTCATCTACAAGAAAACTAGCATTTATCATATGTACACATGTTTCTAATAACAATAACAAAAAAGACTCAAATTGTTCTCTGCAATGTGAGAATAAAATATTCTCTGCAGGGTATTTGTGCCTGTTTGAGAAATGATTTAACTCTCAGAGGCATCCGTGCCTATTTAACAGTGAGCCTGTATTTGTTTATTCAGTTACTGGGAAAAAAGACGAATCTTGGTTTTTCCTTTTCCCTAACTTTGGTGTGTATTCAACTTTAAGCAAAGTACAAACAGCCCTAACACTGAAGCATCTGAAATGCAGCACTTCAATGCATGCGGATAGAAGGGAACAGAGCCTCGGGGTAGTTATGGATGTGTCAAGTAGCAACTGACTAATCAATAAAACATTGGGGTTAGTGAGAGAAATTTGCATCAAGTTAGTTATTGATTTAAAAGTAAACCAGTTTAGACAGATCACTGCCAGATTTAATATACATTCTTATTTTAGTTACGTTCTATCAGTAATTTAAGGTAATACAGAATATATTTCTCTGTCAAACTTTCCCATCTCTGTTTGCACTGATTGCCAAGGTGATTTCAAAACTGAATTGTTACAATGGAGCAGTTTGTTTTTGCCAATATGGTTTTAACTGTGTTTTTCTCTTTCCCAGATCCTTTTAAAATTCAAGGACTCTGCATAGGTCTACCTGTCATAGTGACTCAGGTTTTGAAGTATTACTCAGTGAATAGAAATAGCAGAGTTGTTATTTAAGTTTGTAACCTTTTATGGACATTTGCTCTTGTGCTTTTATTTGTATTTGCTATTTATTCCCATTGTATAAAATCTGTTCCTGAGTGGAATTAAAATTCTTCTAAGCCTTTTTCACAACAGGATGTCTATGTTGTGAGTCTCTCAGAGGATAGCTGGCTTCATACTCTTCTGTATGCTGTTATAAAATTAACCTTTGACTTCACACTCACGATCAACTAAGCAGCTGTTGGATTGTTTCACAGCCGCAGTTTTAGTTTAATTACTTCAGTTTTTACCACTTGTGTGTGGAAAGAGAACTGTGAATCTGGGAATTGTTGCCAAAGCTGCAGACAAATTAAAATGACTGAGGTGTTAATTGTCAGCTTCATCTTAATAGAGTGCTAACTTTAAAGCATAACGATTTAATTCGTATATTAATACTTTAAAATTTATTGCTTGTACTTATTTCAGTTGATATACTTGGTTAATTAATTACTTATTTTACCAGTTCTCCTATTCATTGATCAACAGGCTTGTAGCAGTGGGTTCTTTAAATCTACCATCTTCCCCATGGTCTGCAGAGTTGAGTAATAAAGGCTTCAGCTTAACTTTTTTTTCTCAGTTTGGGATTTCCACAAGAATGTGACTCCTTTTTTCCCTTTTTTTTTCTTTCATTTTTAAGAGAGGGTAACCTAGCATCTTAAATGTGATAAGGTAGAGTTGTGACTGTTTTGATTTTGGAATGAATTTGCAATTGGTAATTTCATGTGACTCTCCTCGTAAATAATGTACCTCACCCATCATATTGTGATGCCAGAAGAAAATAGTTGTAACTAACTATATATTTTCCTACCGTCTTTCTGGTGGCTGCTTTTGGCCTGTGATTCGTGATTAGTGCATGGTTTAGTGGAGGAGCAGGGGAAGGTAACACAGGCTGTCATGTACTTGTTTCCTATCCCTCAACAGAGACTGCAAGTTTGGGTAAAAATAAGTAGAGAAAGAGGAAAGCAAAGGGTTGAAAGGAGAGAAGGAGAATAGCTTAAGAAATACAGAGATGAAGGTCATTCAGGAAGCTAACAGTGTTGACATTGTTGACTTCAAGAACTGAGAGGCATGAAATCCATTTTAACCCACTTTTAACTGTTGAACTGATGTTTAAATGAGAATCACAGGATGGTTGAGGTTGGAAGGGACCTCCAGAGATCATCTAGTCCAACCCCCCTGCTCAAGCAGGGTCACCTAGAGCACGTTACACAGGATGGCATCCTAGCGGGTTTTGAATATCTCCAAAGAAGGAGACTCTACAACCTCTCTGGGCAGCCTGTTCCAGTGTTCTGTCACCCGAACTCAAAAGAAGTTCTTCCTCATGTGGCGATGAAACCTCCTGTGGTTCAATTTATGCCCATTACCACTTGTCCTATCGCTGGCCACCACTGAGAAGAGTTTGGCCCCATCCACTTCACATTGTCCCCTCAGGTATTTTGATTAGTCTTTCCTCATAGGACAGATGCTCCAATCCCTTAATCATCTCGAGGAAGAAACAAGTAAATCAAATGGTAGGAGGAAACTCTCACCTCTTGTTTGATCTGTCATTCAAAGTTAAAATTTCAGTACATACAGGCACATATATCTCAGGTAGAATTAGATTCCCTTACCTGACTCCTCCAGTTAAGGAATTCTTTACCCATTTTTAAAGTAGAGCTATCTTTTCCTACCCCTTACACATTAATTTGACTCTTGCATTGAGTGCTCCAATGACTTAGGTTTTTGAAAGAATCCTGATTTCTTGCTAGTACAATACTGAGTTTCTTAGAGAAACTGCTTAACTAATATTTCCCAGAGTTTGTATATGCAGAGAAGAGTAAATATCTTTGATATCAGATGATTCAGATGGAAAAAAAATTGCACAAATTTTCAGGCACAAAACCTCCTCCGTTATAAATAGGTGCTCAGAGGATACCTCAATGTAACGTCCCTATTCTTACGTAGAAAATACATTTTGAAAATATGGAAGAGATACTGTGTGTCTGTAGCTTATCACTAGTACAAGCTGTTCGTGTAAATGTAGTAAAATAATAAAATATTTAAGTGCTACCTTACATTTGTAATATTAAGAAATGCTAGTGGAAATAATACAACACTTTTAATTGAGATTTTTTGTGTGCATGCTAGAAAAAAATTGCATAAAAGTAGCCTTACAAATTATTCTATTACTGGCAACTCAGTCTGTAAAGAAGCCAACTTTGGAATAAATCCAAAACGAGCACAAGGGGAAGGTATTGTTGGATGGTGTAGTGAAATGGGATGGGGTTTTTCACCTTGGGGATTATTTGCTGAAATTAGCGGATGTCCTTCCGTTAAGCTAAAACATACCATGTTTAAACATCCTTCTACCTGCACATGAAAACACCTTATTTCAAGGTCTGGGGTCATTAGGAAGTTATGTTGTAGCTATGTCTGGAAGAAGGGCTTAAAATACTAATATTTTTTTCAGGGAAGTTGTTACCAGTCTGTTTGTAATGGTAACAATGTCAAATAAAGTTTTGTAAGGCTTGCTTATAAATCCTGGGAGGGAGGTAGAGCTGCTAATTGTGAAAGGTGAAAGCAAATGACAAACCATAATGCGTGCGTAACTTCTGTGTGGTGGCCTTAAACAGGAGTGAGGAGAATAGTGGATCAAGGCAGATTGGATGGGAAGAGAGAAGGCAGAAAATGCAGGTATATGTATGTCTACATAAATATATAAGAAATGAAATGAAATGAAAAGAAGGAGCCAAACACCCTGGGAAAAGACTAAATATGTGTGGAGGAGTTAAAGTGGAATGAGTGAAAGATGGGAGTTAACATTGCTCGAGAACATATATCGAAAAGTTTGATTTGATCTCTTTGAGAACTTGGGTAAATGCAAAGTTGGTTCTTCATAGCTGATAATCATCTCCACGGATGGCAGAGAGATTCTCACAGATGTTGTCATGTTAAGTGCTGCAGTGTCTGGTGGCTTATAGTTTATCCACAGGAAAAGCCAAAATGTCATAATGAATTACTGGTCATGTTATATCAGCAGGGTAAGTCAGGAGAAGAATGGGTGATGAATCTACCTCTCTGCAACTTCTGAAGTTATTAATCTGAGAATAATTGATACTGAATAGTTTTTCTCCAGTATTCTTCTATGAATTGTGCCCGGAGTGCCTTACTTGAATTCAGCTGCATTTATTTGCCCTTACAGCTCCATGTGTACAACAAATGGTTGTAGTAGGATGTTCTCATTTGAGAACATTGAGTGTGGCTCTGGTTGGTTGTTCTGCTTTTCCCACTGCTGCTGTATAGAAGCAAGGGGCGTATACTGAATTGCATCCACTCACCTTGCAAATACATATTTAAAAAGAGAAAATGCAGGTCATTCAACATACCTTTGTGATTGTAATGTGAAAGGCCTACAATCACATTTTCCCTGGAGGTCTCCTCCAGTTTTCCTGGGCATTTCCACTTTCCTCTTTTATTCGAATTGCTGTTCTCTTCTTTTTGATTTAGACTTTTACTTTAATCCCATTGAAGAACAAATTATCTGCTTTTTATTGTTATTCTAATGGAACCAGGATTCTACTTCTGGTACCCTTGCGTACCTCCAAATTTTCTCACTATACATACTGGCAAAGCTACTGTCTAAGCCTAGCCTTCTTGCAGCATGATACAGCAGTGTCACCTCTCTGCTTCTCTCAAAGTGAAACTATCCCCTTAAAATTGTTCAGAATTGTTCTTCTGCTAAGATCTGTCACGTTACAGTCTGTTCCTTTAACTTCCTCTTTTGGCTCTCTCTCTGTCCCTAGGTCAGATACACATGTATTGTTTTTGTCTTCAAAACTTTTTAGCTTCATCCTGCCATGGCTGTTTGCTCCAGGTTCATTTCTGCTTTTTTTTCCACCAACAGTGCCAACATCAATTTTCTGCCCATGAACTTTTCCCGCATGCTTCCCCCAAATCTGCCCTGTGCACAGAAGGAAAAATTGACAGAACCTGTGAAATCACTGTCTGAACATTCAAGCTCTTTTATACATCTCACCTGTGCTATAATGCATACTGAAAATCACCATCTGTCAAGTAGGTAGTGAGAGGCAGTTGTGACAGGTGGCTGCAGGTGGCATATAAAGCTGGTACAAGCTATATTTGTTATCCTATCTTTTATTTCCTTGCCAGTACACCTTTTGTTCCTCCTGCATGCCTTATTTTTAGAGTGTAAGTTCTTTTGGACAGAGCTGTTACTCATCTTGCTGAACATCACAGCCTTGTCTGGTGGTGTTTTTTTTTTTTCTTTTTTTCGGTCTGGAGTTATTTGTAACAACGTATGCTTTGTCCTGAACGTGAATTTCACCTATCATGCACGTTTTAAGGAGCTTATTCACTAATTCCTACAAAACAACTGGGAAATTAATTTTAAAACAAGTATTTACTGGTACTAATAACATGAATTAAAGGAAAATTTTATTTGTGTTTTTTTTTGTAAATCAGCTGCCGTGCCTTTGACTTACTTGCAGTCTCTCTGCACTGTGTCCTGTGTCTGTGACCTTGTGAAACAGTAATTTGCACTCTCCATCATAAAAATGCTGTATTTTACAGGCTTCGCTATGGGGAGCTGCTGTTCAGTATGTTTCTGAGAGTAACATGATGCTTTGTACTGATAGTACAGAAGGATCTGAATGAAAAGTTTGCTTGGAGTAAAAACTTGAAGATGTTTATCTGCTCTGTTTTTGGTCTGATGTTTGTACTTCAAAAGTGTGCTATGTTAAATAATGATTCAGTGTTATTTCTGGAGTGTGTTCTCTTTCTGCTAGTAACCTTTAAATAGTGTTACTTAAAAGATTTCTGAAAAAAATGAAGGATGGATCATTGCTGTAAAGTTTGAATTGTTAGCTTAATTATGCTGTTTTTGCAGGACTTCAAGAGTATGTTGAGGCAGCTTCATTTCAGTATTTTATTAAAACACGATCTTTAATTAGTGTTGAAGAGATCAATAAACAACTAATATTTACAGCGGAAGACAGGGAAGAAACAACAAACACGGTAAAAGTTTTTCTTTTCTCACGTGACAAATATCTTTCAGAAATGGTTAATGTGATGACTAGGCTCAGACACATTTTTGGCATCTGATTAAATAAGGCCAGTGACTGGTACGGTGTTAGATACACGTGAGGGCTTTGACTCACGTATTCAAACCTTATTTAGTTTAGTAGTAAACTAAATCAGTGGGATACAAGTTTATTCATTTCACATCCCCTTTATTTAGGGCAAATTGAACACCTGGTAGGGAGAACCATCCAGGATAGCAAAATACTAGGAAACTAGTACAGAAGAGGGATTTTTAATGGCCAAACACAGGGCTTTTCCTTCTTCATTCTCTTAGTAAGATATTTGCAAATAGGACAGGCTTTTAGCTTATGTTCTCTTGTTCTTACCAGTAGTGGTACAGTTATTTTCACAAACTGTGAAGTTGTTAACTTCCGCGCACACCCTGCAGACCAGATGGCTGAATTTGAGTGGATGTTAAACTGTGGGAGCAAAGGAATAGAAACAGAAATAGAAATCTCCCATCCACCACTATTTTGGAAATAAAAAGTATTGGAAACTTGGAAAGCAAACTTGTCACTTTGTGATGACTTTTCATGAAATATTTATTTAGATACTTTAATGAATTTGGTTGATATGAAATAGATCTGAGAGAACTATACCTATCAGCTTTTCTAGAAAATGTTTTGAAATTCAAGATGCTATTACAAAATGATATGACTTGTTTTTGTAACAGACTCTCTTCTTGATTCTTGATTGCTTTGGTAGCTTTGGACAGACTATTCAATGAAAATTTAAATCTATTAGGCTGAGATCTGATCAAAAAAAAAAGCAAATGCAAATAAACATGGGTACAAAGATGCATTTACTCTGCAAATAAAGGTGGTAGAAGCATGGTGTGTTTATCATGCTTGTCAGAATGGAAATCACATCTCAGATGGAAGGAATGCTTTCATACCTTACAGCATACTGGAGGGAGATTAGTAAATGATACTTCTAAAATCAGACTGTCAAGTGCCACGCAATTTCAGTCCCCAGAATGTTTGTAATTACCATTGCTTTACAGTTGCATTAGATATACTAGTGTATATTTGAACCATTTTATGCTGCTTTTTGCCTACTTGTCTTTACTGGACTTTGTTCTGATCTCTCCTCAGACTTCCAATTCCCAGGATAAGCAACCACACACTTGGAGCCTGAAGGTAACACCCGTAGATTACCTGCTGGGAGTGGCTGATCTAACTGGAGAGCTGATGCGGCTGTGCATCAGCAGTGTTGGAAATGGTGACATTGACACGCCTTTTGAACTGAGCCAGTTCTTACGTCAGATCTATGATGGTTTTACTTTTATTGGCAACACTGGACCTTATGAAGTATCGAAGAAGCTGTATACCTTGAAGCAGAGTCTGGCAAAGGTAGAGAATGCCTGCTACACGTTAAAAGTACGGGGATCTGAAATCCCAAAGCACATGCTGGCTGATGTGTTCTCCTCCAAAGCAGAATTGATTGACCAAGAGGAAGGTCTTTCTTAAAATAAGGAGACTGTCACAGCCCAGAAGGGGAGAGGACTTGCATAGAGAAAGCTTATTAGTTATGGTTTGCGGGGTTTTGACTCCCAAAGCTTTCTAGTTAGAGACATTTTAATTTTATCTATGAGAAGATTGTTTGCAATAGTAATTTGTAACCAAAAATACTTTTTATGATGTGCAAGAGAACAAATGTTTGACTTTGTCCTCTCAGCATGGAATTTCCTGTATTGCTCCATTGTATCTCCTCTCAGAATGACCAAATGTTCCACAGTGGTCTGCACCAGTGGCTATCAGTTGTGTGAGTCACCTCGAACTGGTGTGGTCACTACAATAAGTTTCCAGCAACCACAGCAGTGAAAAAAAAATGGTTAGGTACTGTTTTTTCAGCATTATCCATAGGTTTCTGCTGAGCACTGTTTTCTGAGTATTTGGTTTCTATCCCCAAATAATATCTAAAACAACACACCTATGTATGTGTAAGTTCATCCCTTGACTTGAAGCTGAGGTGGTGTCACAGGTGCCATGTAACGTAAGTTTTCTCTGATTAATGCTTTTAAGCATGAAACTGAAGCTAAGTCAACTTTTCACTAGTTGGTAGTGAAGCTAATTACACCAGGTAAATATTACCTTGCACTCATTATTCTGGGGCTCTGTTTAAATTGGGCTCTCTTTAGGTTACGCAGGTTCTTTAGATGTTTTGATATGAACTAGAAAATCCATTAAAAATTGTGGAATTTATTTATTTACATTTTCTGTAACACCTTCTAATGCAGAATCTGCCATCTTTGTAGACAAAAGCAGAATACCTGCCGAGTATGCTTAACGTGCATAATCTGGTGTTAGGGCAAGCACTTCTTGGTCAAAACAAGTGTGGTGTTGGAAGTCTGTTCTCCGTTGTTTGTGCTGACCTGAGGACCTCCAGTGGGGTTGAACTGGTATAAATGAACAAGGGCTAGCCAAGCTGTAAATATCTGTTAGCAGGAACTATATCATGTGCATGTTCCTATGGAAAGGAAATTGCAAACAGAAATAAGGCAGACATTCTGACTTCCACATTTATCTTTGAGGTGGGTATGTCACTATTGGCAAAAAATCAGGGCTTTCTGCCGGTGTCTGAAGTTATGGAAGTCTGATAATGTACGTTATGCTAAAGGAAAGCAGATAAAACAACATGATCTTTAGACTCCAGGAAATAGGCCTCCCAACTGCAATTGAAAATACTGCATGTTTTTTATTTCCACTTCCATATGCTGTGATACTGCCAATATTTTTCCCATGAGCGTGTCCTGAGTAGCTTGGATCATCTGATATATGGACAGAAATGGGTAAATACATTTCTGTCACATTTTTCCATTGTTTCCATATAAAGCAATATGTGGTGGGTTTAAAAAGGAGAGTGTTTTTCCTATTGTTTATTACTTTTTTTACAATAAATTCTGAAAAGCAGTCACTGCCTGTGTGTTGGTTCTTTTGCCTGTCAGTCCTAGTAGTAAATAAATGTGCGAGTTTCCCATTGATGCGCTTTCTAATCACAAATAACTTTTCTCTTTTTCACTAATTTTATTCAGTGAAGTCTAAAAAGTAGCTAGGTTTGAAACTTTGTGTAATCGTCTTGCATTTTATTTATTTTTTCTTTTTCTCTTTTAAATTCAAGGGATTCAAATGACAGAAGTTTATCACTGGAATAAATCTGCAATGGTACCCACGTTCTTCCCCTTGTTTTTCCTCTCTTTTTTTTTTCCTGATGGACGAGGGGAAAGAAAGGAGAGGGTTACCTATTGATAAGGAATGCTTTTTTTTTTTTAATGCATTAGTATTTCAGTTGATGCAGGTAAGAGAGAGAATAGTGCTGTCTTTTAGTGCAGCTAGATTTGCTTGAAGTAATTGCATATTAGGATGATGTGTGTGAAGTGAAAGCCTATAGTTATTAGAGGTATTGTGTGGTATTAAACAGTCCTAGCAGCTATCAAGTAAAAATTGAACATTTTCATGGCACAGTTTGAAAAGGGATGGGATGAGCGACATACTAGAGCCTCTGTAGCCATGAAATGAGCCACTGCTTTAGTCAAATAACTATTGCTTTTGTACAGTCATTCATTATTTTAAAAAGACAGATATGTGAGAAGTATTTTTTTTCTAGCAGACTTTTAAGTAGGGGTTCCTTCAGAAATTACATTTTGATTCTAACGATTCTGAAATCTAAATTTTCTGTATGCCCAGAACAAATTTTTTAATGGCAGACATGATTTCTAAACTTATTCAGGCTGCCTGTTTGTAATCAAAAGCTGTGAATAATTTCTAATAGGGAGCAAAGTGTATGTGTGGTGTATTAGAACACCAGCACAGATGGGAAATAGGTAATGGCCTGCAAACCTCCTGCTCAAGGAAATATTTTCCCCCCCCAAACAATTACACTGTAGCTATTTGAAAAATGACAGACATTTATCAGCAAAACAAGCTGCTAAACAAGCAATGGCAGTTTTCCCATTTCTTATCCCATTACTCTGTGGAGCTATTGATATGCTTGGTCTAGGGCCAGAACAAGGCTACGTCATAGCAGATGTTTCACGAGGGCAGCTCTGCGTGCTAAAAATCATCTGCTTTTTTAAAGCCTCCTTTCTCAGAAATGATTTTTCTTTGTGGGTTGACTTTTGTCCTGGCTATTAATTTGCAGTGAGGAAAATCAGCCCAACCACATTTAGCTTTCCAGAACTGCCAGTGAAGTTATGTAAGAGAAACTTCCTGTTGACAGGACACGTGTGTCTATGTAGTCCTACTTGCTTGGGTTTTCAGTGAGTTTATCCAAAATCGAAAAAATTAGACTAGACCCTCTGTAATATATAACATGTTAGGTGCCTTATGGATTTCTCTGGACCAGATTCTGGCACTGCCCTCAAAGAGTTTCTAATTTAAGAGCAGACAAAGGAGTAGCCAAGACAAACAAAAGGCAGATGGTAGAGGGAGATGAAGAGAAATGGGGAGGATGGGATTTTTACCAGAAGACTGTGTGGGATAGCAGTTTGGTTTACCACTTCCCATTCTGGAAAGGGAACTTTTCAAAGCTTCGCAAAGTCTCAAGTGTGACAGTAAAGGGTTAGTTGTGAAGGGCGAAGGCAGTACAGCAGCAAAATGGAAGGAAGTGAGGTAGAGACAAAGGGGGGAAGAGTGGCAAGGAGTGGGAGAGCGTGGAGGAAGAGCAGGATGAGCTGTGGGACAGAGGGTACATATGCAAGTAGGGTGGGACTTGGGGAGGACATGGGACAGGAAGAGAGCCCTGCAAGAATTTAGAAACAACGCTTTGAAACTGAGTGACTCGACTATAAAAGAGACTTGGAGTAGGCTGTAGGAACTGAATTTTAAATGACCACAAGGTCCCCAAAGCATCTATCTTCTTGGGTAATAAATAAGGGGAACTTGGTTTTCAGAGCTGCTGAAAGCCAACAGGTCCTGCACTGAGCAGGGGTTGCAGGCTCTCAGCGGTGCTGCCACAAATCAACCACAAGCTCTTCGTTCCCATACCACCCCATTTCCCACACGTTACCTTCACTCCTGTATCAGTAGGCACAATCCTTGATGTGTGAACTGCCAGCGTTTGCAACTGTTGGAATCAAGGTTAGGTATATCCTGTGACATAAAGGAATGTTTACGGTGACCACTGTATCCCCTTTGTATGCTGTTTGCATGTCCATTTTGCTGTCATTGCTTCATTCAACCCCGTCTGTTTCTTTCCTATGTTTACTTATCCTTTCTTAGGCTGTACAGTTATGTTGAGCCATTGCTCACGTCCATCGCATGGTTTGGTCCTTTCCGCATCTAGCTGGCATTGTGAGGTAAACCATCTCAGTGCAGGAAGAGGAGTCTGTTGGTTTCTTAGGTAGGTTGGTCTACTTGTACCTCCAAATTTGAAAACGGCGCTCTGCCTGGGAGGGGAGAGAGGTCTGGTACTCCTGCAGTCTGAAGGCCCGGAGTGCATGTCCTACAGCAGCCATGGCACCGTGTGTCAGGATGGATGGGCGGGCAGATTTCATGGTGATCTTTGCAGGTGAGCAAACCTTAGTTATTTTGAGGTTTGTGATCGTCACAAGCCAAGGCAAATTGTCTACAAACATGAAAGAAGCTTCTTTTCCAGTTCTGAGGAAGGTTGTCTTTGAGGAATATAATTTCCTACCAATTCTACCTCCCTTTACCTGACTCATTATCCCTTGGAAAGGCCTGTTGGCAGGGTGTAGCAGAAGAGGCTTGCCTATGACTTCTTCAGGAGCCAGTCGGTGCCTCCCTGAGCGCAGGCCAGAGGCGCGGTGATGGTTCCTCTCATGGCTCCTCCCTCGGGCCTGCAGCTGGCTCTGGTGTTCCTCCTGCTGCCTCCTGAGCTCCCAGCCCCCCCGCTGGATTTTGCAGGCCAGTGACAAGTGGGTTCATCCACGTTTATCCTACTGTTGTTTTCATTCAGATGTTTACTCCTCCCAAAGAAAGGGGCTGTTGTTGTGTAGGCTCTGCTCCTCCGCTGCCACATCAGGCCAGATGACCTCCTGAGTCCATCATCAGATCCTGCTCCAGAAGGGTCCTACCGCTTCCATTTAGTTCTTTCTCAAGGTCCTCTCCTGTCATGGCTTTAGGAAAAAATAGCTGACAAAACTAACCTGTGCATAAGTGGATCTGGAAATAGCCCAGGTTTTGTTGAAATGAACTTCTGCATGCTTGGGGACAGGAACCAGATAGGTGAAGGATGCCCTTGCATAGACAGCCCTTGGTGTTTCAATGTCATGGGAATGCTGTTAAGCACTGACAGATTTAGAAGTGTTGAGGGGTGTGAGGGGTTCTCTCCTCAAAGCTGGTGGTAGGTAGGTCTTCCTTTGCATACCTCACGCCTAAAGGGGAGTATGACAGACAGGAGATGCCAAAACTGTGAGGACAAATGAGTAAGATGAGGCAGTGTAAGGCCGTACAGCAAATTGGTCAGGAGCCTGGAATTAGGTTCAGCTCTTTCAGCTTCCATTCCATCTCTCACCGCTGCTAATCTGAGCTCTTGCTGCACTCCAGAGCCAGCCAGCACAAGGAGCAGCTCTTTTTTTAGTCCCCTTTTATGGGACTGAAATGCAAAGGTTGCTTACGTGCTGTTCTGTCATGTGCAAAGCACGCACAACGTCCCACAGGCAGACAACTGCGTCACAAGCACTCACGCCGAACTTCCAGCCAGCTTTAATAAACTCCTCTCGTGTGTTATTTTCTTGGTGGAACCTCTTTTCCTAGCAGTTTCCTTGCTTATCAAGCTGCCCCTGCACCTCCAGGCCCAGGCCCGGCACTTTGCCTCCTGCTCCCTGCAGCACAAAGGCGAAGCCATGGCTGGGGCCCGGCTCCGGGCCTTGGGTGCCTGCTGACATCTCGTGGTGCAAAGCATTCCCGCTTCGTTGTTCCAGACCTTTTTTCCAGCATTTTCACCTCAGCATTTACCCACAGTGACTCTTAGTTTATTAGCTATTTGGACAGGTATACTCTTCCTCTGGAAGAAATGTGGCTTTGCAGGAACAAAGAAATGATGAGCGAACAATTTACAATCTCATTTCTTAATTTTATCTACCCGTGCAGCTCATTCTACCGATTAGCAGTTACACCGATGTTCCTAAATCACCTGGGCACATTTGAGGTCCGTATCTGCATATAAAACTTCTGTCATCCATTAAATTATGAGGTAGAGTTTTCCTGAATCCTACTTTAAAACTGTGTTGTATAGGAAAGGGGGAGCTGTGGGCATTTGTGCAGAGAGACACGAGTTTGTGCCTAAATCACTAAATTGAAAGCAATGCTCATGGTAAATAACATAAAAGGTTTAAATCCAGTCTTAGCAGGGCCTGTGCTCTACAGGAACTGGTCAGGAAAAGTAGACCAGCTGCAAGATTTCAGATTATTTTAAATATATACTTAATTTTAGTTTATCTGGTCCTGCCCTGTTACTAGAAGGATGTGTTTGTGAATTATTAGAGAACGTATATTTGTTCTGCCACCTAGTGTCTAGCTCTAGAAATAACTGAAACAGGCTTTTTTTTTTTTTGAGTTACAAATTATTTTTTGTTTTCTCTTTAAGTTCTTATAAACACAATTAGTGGTGCAGTGCAGGATTCATTTTTAGGCTTAGGTAGGTCTCGGATCGTGATAAATTATACTCGGCTCCTTCTGCTATGTGGAAAACATGCTATTCTCTGGTATTCCCTAAATTATTTTGTATCCCCTCATGGGTGCATGGTGTTTTGAAGACAAGTAAATAAAAATCCATGAGAAAGTTTGACTAGACATGTACTTGCAGACTTGTGAATTATACAAATACTTTTATTTGAAGTAGTACATTAAGGAGTACTGGTGCTAATAAGGACTCATAAACTTGAGTCCTAATTCCTTAATATGTATTATAATCATGCTACCCATATAAGAAAACGCAAGTCTCTTTTAGCTGCTGAACTTCTGGTATAAAATCAAACGCTTCTGCATGTGTGAATGCAGCTGTTTACTCGCCTACGGTGACCGTGTTTGCCACAGAAACCCCTCAGGTAGACAGCACAAGTGGCTTCACAACCGTGAGACTCTGTGTCTGTAGCATGGAAGCAGGGGCTGTGCTGCACCCTGTGGATGAGCGGGGCTGGGGCTGGTTGTTCCAGCCCTGGGACACTGCTCGTTGATGTTACAGGTGAGTGGGACCTCCTCACTGTCCTGGCATGGCCCAGCAGCTCTCTCTTGCCCTGTTCTCTTCCACAAGGAGAGACCCGGCACACACCATAGCGGGGGGCATCATGAGACGACACAGCAAGCTTTGAAACAGGATAACACAACCCAAGTCATTATTTGCACTGGGCAAGACTGGTGCGCCTGGGCACGTGGCTGCAGACAGCTATTGCTGTCCAGGCACTCTCTGCAATGCAAAATTGTCCCTGTTTTATGTTATATTGTCACAGTCATATCTGAGCATCTTTGGCTAAGCTTAGCTGGGGGCCAGATACCCCATTCATGTAAACTGCTTTCTGGATTACAGCCACAGGAGGAAGGAGATGCTAGTTTGTTTTAGAGCAGTTCCTTTGCCTTTGGAAGATCACAGGTTTCAGAGGGATTTCCGTCTTTTTCCACCGCAGCTTAACAAAGGCTGAGATCTTGTACGAGCCTCTGAATTTATAGGATGAAACTCACACCATGTGTAAAGGAAGGAGAGAGCTGGAGTCCTCTGAGTCTTTTGGATAAAGTCAAGTGAAATTCCAGCTGGTGTCCTCTGTAAAAACATTTTGAAATCCCTGGCTCTGGTGGGAAACTCAGCGGCTACATCCCGTAGCTCTGCCTCAGGTCAAAGCTCTCCCCAAAGTCATCAGGATCTGTGCTCTGAACCTGATGCTGCCACTGGGCACGAGGAAAACCCCGCGACAGGCAGCTATGAGGGGTGTCCGCACCTCGGCAGCCTGTCCCTGGCTCATGGGAGGCCCTGCCTCATTGCTGATGCTGGCCTCCTCTGCTTTTGGGAATTGTGTTTTGCTGTAAAGTGTGACCACCAGGGTTTGCTGATGCAGCACCTGAAAACAGAACAGCCGGGGCACGGGGACGTTTTTGTGTTTTGGGTTTATTTCCTGGGCACTTCCCCCTGCTAGGTGCACTCACACTGAGCCTGTCCGCAGAGGTGTGGGACAGGAGGTGAGCGGTGAGGTGAGTGAGTTTGTTAATGACAGGGGACCCACCGCAGTAAAGACAACAGACGACTGAAAAAATGGAGAAGTGGATTATGAGACTGCAGGCAGGAGAGGAACCAGGCTGAGCGTAGGTAGATGTGATGTGGTACTCGTGGGGAAAAATAGCCTCGGTGTCCCCGCTTCACCACCAACATGCTGGGATTGCTTTCATGGAAATATCAACTCAGTGCTTGTCAGCAAGCAAAAAAGACAGCCAAATGTTAGGAATTAAAAGGAAAACACAGTGATAGCAAACGGGATCATGCCCAGGGACACCTCAACACAAAGCGATTTAGGCACAGCTCTATGGCACGAGTGGAACCATCCCAGCAACTCCCAGGCTTTACCCAAGATTTTCTCTCCCCACAAAACTTGGACTGCTTGAGTCAACGCGGATTTTGATGTCAATGTCCTTAAATTGTTTGTCTCTGTTTGCAACAGGCTTGTATTGATTTAGGTTAATTTGGTTACCAAAAAAGGGTTGCGCTGATTGCTCTAAATGGATTAAATTGTGATTTCTGTTAAACTGATGGCAGGCTGGTGTGTAGACAGGGCCTGGAGCTTTGTAAGCTAATGACTTGGCAGTAATACAACAAGGCTTTTTTAGACAGCTGAGACCAAGCTGTTGTTTTAAATCTAAGACCGTAAGTGTTACTATTCCGGTAAATTGTCCCCAAACAGGAAAGTTTTCCACCAAGTTGGGCTCCTGGCAAATCTCTTTACTGACTCTTACTTTTCTGACAAGAATTTGACAAGTACTCTTAATATAAATGGATTTTGGATTGAATCCAAATGTAAAACATGGGAAATTTCCATTCTTTGTCAGGGTTCTCTAATTTTTGTTCACCTTCCCAGCCTGCTAATATTTTCACATTTCTGGAAATGGAAAAAAAAGAGTTTGTTTTCATTTTTTATAACAATTCAGATGGTTTGAAAAAAAATGTAACTGATGTCACTTCCTGCCAACACCAGAGAACCTTTTTCCCAGATGAGACCTGTGAGGAGAACAGGTTCAGGAGCAGCCACTGTTTTCTTCATTCAAGAAGGAACAAGGGTGAGGTTAGTCCTTGGTCATTAAATCTTTCATGCCCCGTACCATCTCAATGGGAAGAAAACCCCATCTCTGCATAAAATGTCTCCTATCTGCCTCTGAACCAGCTGCCTGAGCTTCTGCCAAGTAAATCTGCCTTCACAGGTCTTTTCTGTACCAAAGTGCAAATCCCATTTGGCATTAGTGATTCATCTGCTTTCTTTGTTGATGTTTCTGACTCCAGGTTGGGGCTGAAATGTGAACAGCACAGGACTCCAGTCCATTGATAACTGCACGTTGGCTATCCTTGATTTGCAGGGAAGCCTACTGAGATATAGAATAAGCCTTTGCTCAGAAAATCCCAGCGCAGCATGTCAGCTGTGACCTTTTTCTGTTTTAGGCAGAGAATATTATGAAACCTCAAGAAGAAAGCCAGTGGCAAGAATGAGGGGAGACTCCATGCCTCAGAGGAAAGTTGAGGGCTGCCTTTAGGATACCAATTGCAGGCCAGGAATCTGCATTAGGAGTAAGCCTATTTATCCTCCTGGTTTGCCATCAGGTGGTATCTGAGCTCCTTCCAGACCACTTCAAAGTTGTTCTAGGCTCACACCATAAAACCCTGTCCATGAGGGATGCCGTACCCTAGAGCAGAGAATCATGAGATCACAGAACAGTTTGGGCTGGAAGGGACCTTAAGGATCACCTGGTTCCGCTCTGTGCCATGGGCAGGGACACCTCCAGCCAGACCAGGCTGCCCAAAGCCCCATCCAACCTGGCCTTGAGCACCTCCAGGGATGGGGCATCCACACCTTCTCTGGGCAGCCTGTGCCAGGGCCTCACCACCCTCACATGTGCCTCCCCTGCGCAATGAATCATAAACTCCCAGATCAGAATAGCCAGTTTTGCCATAAGGGGATACAAAGCTCACAATGAGCAAAAGAATATCCCACAAAATCCTCCTTTATACTTCTCTGAGCCTCTTCCACGGAACAATTAGTGGATGCTCTTGTTTTGAACTCCGTGACTCACTCCTGTAATTCAGCTGTGGTTTGTGATCACCCAATCGCTTAACGCAGCGCAGGGAAATAGGCAATTGTGAGAATTTCCTCTGATTCTGTGGCATGTTACACTGCAGCACCATGCGCTCGCAGGGTGGGTGTTCGCATCTCACATGTACCGGCTCACCCTTCAGGCAGTGCTTCTTCATGGCATTAGTGATCAGGAAGGTCTGTCAGAGAGAAAAAGCATTTCACTGTGTTTACAGGACTTTGCAATCAGGCTTGCACGTACACTACTTTTGTCAATGGTCTGTAGCAGTTACGCTGTGGCTTGGCTCTGGTAGACTCTTATTTCCACCCGTATATCTTCTTTGTGTGCACATCTGTGTGCGTGTGCATACTTGCAAAAGCCCCATTAAAGGTAATAGGCTCTATTAAAGTGATTATACCTGCTAATGTCTCCCACACTCCTTTCTGTTAACCATATTCAGCTTTGCCAGTTAACAGCATATTTACTGTTACGAAGTAGTAAGTGATTTTTAATCGCTTCCCATAACATACACACTTGTGTAACTTTCCAAGTACATGGTAGATACGAAGGACTCTTCAGCAATTAAAGTAAAAGTGTTTCCAGAGATTCCCAGCACCCACAGAGTGTGTTTGGAGGCTTCCCTGTGCTTACCTTGCCTTGGTCACGCTGTGATAATTTTGGCAGCAGAGCAAGGAAAACGCCCTCAATAATTTGCCAACTTTTTCATATCTTAAAGAGAACGAAACCATAAAACCGTGGTGTACCACTGGTACCGCACGTCAGAAACCTTGCCCTGTGTCCATCAAAAGATGCTGTAATGGTGGAGAGGTTATTTCACTGGCTCCCAGGGGCTAAGCTGATGCTGTGAACAGGAGCAGCAGAAGGGGCCATTGCAGGAGTTGCCTGGACGGGGTGAGCTGCTGCCTCCTTCACAGAGAGCTCCCTCCAGCCCCAGGATGGATGAGTCAGGGGCTCCTGTGGCCACAGGCAGCCGCTGCTCCTCTGGGAGAGTTTTGTGGTGAGGGCTTCTCCATGTGATGCCCAGGTTTCTTACTTGTCTGCTTTTGACTTCCCCTTGCTTGACCTTCTCTCTCAGACACTTTCTCTCGCAGTCTCTTTGCTCTTTCCCTTCTGCAGTTGCTTTTGCTCTTACCACTCTTCTTCATTTCGTTCCATTTCTCCCCTTTTTTCTCTTTTGACTTCCCTGTTTCTCTCGCTTTTCCCTCTTGCTGCCCAACCACTCACCACATTTTCCCTTGCAGATCATTTTCCAAGGGCTGAACCACAGCAGCTCTGTTTGCATGGACATTTGCATGGCCCAGAGTCATCTCCTACAGCATGGGGTGCTTGGCTGAGGAACATGATCTTCCCTGGCTCCATCTGTGGTCCTTGGGGATGGACAGGAGCCTCCAGAAGGTGCCTCAGCCCCTAAGGGTGTTGAAGGAACTCGCGAAGTCTCTGCTCTCCTGACACGGTCTGACAGTAACACAGACAAATTAGGAGTTTGCACCTGTAGAGGAGCGGCAGACTTGCTGTCAGCGCCTTGTAGTGACTTTCCCCCACCCCAAAGTCTCGTCTCTGTGCTACAGATGTGGCATTTGGCCCTACGTTCAGGACCAAATTCAGATGAGAATTTTCAGCCCTGTTCTGTTTTCGCTCTAAAAATAGGCCTAATGTAAGGAATAGGGAAATAAAAGTGAAAAGGGAAGCACAACTTTGGTTCTTACTCAGCCGCTTTAAAAGCAGGCTTCTGCACAGCTTCAGTGGCTTGCTCTTCACCAGAAGGTCTCCCAGGGGCTGGCTTCCACATTTTAAATGGAGCCATGTTTAGCCTTTTCCTTAGCAAATCACTCAGGCACTGAACTCCAAATACAGCCTTATCTCCATCCAAACATTCATTCCCAGAGAGACTTTTTCTGTTCACTGTGATCAGACCAAGAAAATACATGAGACACTGTAACAACCCTCCCAGAGTGTCTGTGCAGGCACACTGCTGTATCCCGAGGTTGCAGACAAGCTGTTCTGTGGTAAAGGTCTCTTCTGTAGGTAGGAATCTGGTCCCACCACCTGCCCGTGAGATGTTGCCAGTGGCTTTCCAAGGATTTCACCCTGAGTCTGGGTCACAGCTTTTGTTACCAGCTGGCCCAGCAACACAAAAATCTGTCAAAGTCACATCCCCCTTCCTTCCCTGTGCATCTCTGCCCTCCCATCCCATTTAAATACGAGAGGGACCACCTGGGGGCACAGAATGAGGTCCCTTGTCAGCAGGGCAGGCGCGGCTCGGTGGGACCCTTATCCCTTCTCTGCAGGTCACTGGTGGGGGGAAGTCTGGGTCCACATCCCCATGTTCCTTGGCGCGGATAGATAGCTCTTGGGAGTAATTTTGGTTAATTTTATTACTGACCGCAGGAAATGATGTGACACAGCCTCACGTGTGACCAAGGGGGCTGTTCCGGCATGGATGCACAGCTCTCCCTCTCTGCCCCCCGATTGCCATCCCGTGTGCAGCTGCCCTGGTGGCTTTGGTAATCAATTTTTTTATTAGCCTGTTAAGCAAAATGCTGGCACTGAGCCATTGGCAAGTTGTAAAGCTGGCCAAATAATTGGAATAATAATTCACTCCCATGGAAAGCGGTCCATTTAAAGGTGTTGTTTATTTCCTGAATGGAAATGAATCCCTTCTAAGGGTTTGGTTTAGATTAGTTCACTGCATGGTTTACTTGAGCCCTATTATTTTACCAGTGATACATAAATTAGGTTCATAAATACAGTGATAGAGCTGGACCTTGGCTATGCTAGGAGATAGTGCTGTGCATTAATGTATATTATAAATGCAGAGTTTGAAAACCTAACAAGCCCCGCTGGCAGACTTCCATGTATTATCTCACAATAATTGCTTCCAGCCAGTGGACATTTTTTTGTACTGCAGAAGACAGGTTATTTATATTATATATTTAGCCTAAAACTGTAATAACATCCTCTGGCAAAGGTATTATCTGATGGCGTCTGAAATGGAACCAGCTTTCCTATTTCCAGGCATTAACAAATGACAATCTTTGTGTCATCTCACGGCATTTCCTGAATTTGTGAACAAAATGCAGAGGATTTTTTAATTCATATAGTTTATTTCTTAAAAAGTAAAGATCTGTTTTCAACAAGCAGGCTTCCCAGAATTGTTACATGTGGTTTGTACCACCGACCAGAGAAATATTTCCTTTACGATTCTAATCAGGCAGAAACAACAGCATTGCTAGCAGCACTGGCTCTTGGTTTAGCCCAGCCAGAAAAATACCTGTGACCAACAAGGCACATGGAGGTCACAGAAGAGAATGTGTTTTTTCCTGTTGCCTCAGAAATGTCTGGATGCCTGCTACACCGCCCACAGCACATTCTCAGGCAAGTGCTGGAGTAGTGAGGATGTGAAGTCAGCAGTCAGGGAGACTTAACGATATTGTTTTAGGGATTTTAGGCAGAGACGAGTCTTGGTGATGGGACGGGCTCATTTCTCGACGTAGCTCTTCCATCTGCCGGTGAGGACAAGGAATAAGAAAGTGGGAGGATGGTGTGTGGGCTTCATGAAGATATCTAAGGTGCTTTCTAGGCCTTTGGTAACTTAGGAAGAGACGTCATGAATATTAAGAAATTGGTTGGCCTGGGTTGCCTGCTCCAGGTGGGTCAGCTCAACCTCTGCCCTGGGCAAAGTCATTAAAAATCATTGAACTACTGGTAAGGAACCCAGCCAGCAGTGAACCGAACTTGCCGATGTAGCCACTGCTCGCTGGCATTAATGAAAACAAGCATCTTCAGAGCTGAGGTTCAGTACTCATCTTTGGTGAGAGCACAAGTTTGGTGGGCATGGACCATTATTAACATAAGAGCTTTCTGTCAGGTATTTGAAGAAGTATCACACCACCGTCTGACTTTGTTGTTTTATAAAGAAAAGGTAGCACTACATAAAATCAATATATTCAGTGATATATTCAATCAATATATTTAGTGAGGCCTAGTGAATTGAAAAAATGCAGATATCCAAGGAGAGCTATTAAAGAATGAGAGTTACTGAAGTCTGCACGGTACAGTGTTAGACTTACTGCTATTCAACGTTTTTATCAATATCTGAGAGTAAACGCAACATTTCTGCTGAGAAACTGGATAGTGAAAACACTTGCCAGGTAGCAAATAATGATGAGAACAAGAATCACACAGAGTGGCCAGGCCTGCTCCGTAGGGAGCCCATCCAGGCAAGTGATGTCCCAGTGCAGCTCTAAGATCCCTCGATAAATTAGATACCTGAAGAGAAGGAATAGAGGCTGTACTTACAGGAAGTGAGTTTTGGAGAGTAAGCAGTGACTCTGAAACACTTTAGAAAGGTCAGAACAGAGAAGCGACTCAGTAGGAACTCCCAGTGTGGTGGAAGACAAGGTGTTGACCATCTTTGGAAACACAATTGGTGAGAAGTGGGTAGGGATCAAAAGCCCTACATGAAACCATTGCTGGAATACGTATCCCGCTGGAGTGTTCCCATTTAAAAAGAGCACTGAAGAGTTTTCTGACAGCACATCAAAGACTCACAGAAGTAATTCAAGAACTAGTAAAAAAGGCCTTTCAGCAGCAGCTGTAGAGTTCACTTTATTTAGGTGGAGGAAGAAGATATTAGTCTTCATCACCAGGAGTATAAACATGGCTATTGAGGTAAAATTCCAGCGTGGGATTTGATTGCCTAAAAGTGGTCACTTACAGCATGTTAGATGCCAGAACTGTGCCTCCCTTCTCCTCTGGGCAGAGGGAAAGATTAAATAAATGCCAATCTTGCGCCCAGGAGTCTGCTGGATATGCCACAAGCTCACAGTTAGGCACTGCCTGCGCTCCCTGTACAAAGCCCTTCAATCTTCCTCTGTCAGTGAGTTCCCTGAAAGGCAGAGCAGCAAACAAAGCCCAAACAAACAAATTGCAGTTATTGCTAACACAGTCACATTCAGTCAGAGGATAACCTGCAGGCTCTAGTGTAAGGATGGTCCCAGTACAGTCATACAGGGATCAAGTGCTTCAGGTTGGATTTCAAGCCATGCTGCCTCATCCAGCTAGAGACGAAATACGCTGGGCTTTATCACCACTCTGTAGTCCCAAACTTGTACTCCTTGCATTTCTGGCATTCAGATCCTTGTCTGGCAGGGAAGATGTGTCTTGTGTTGCTTTACATGTCTGCACTTTTAATATCATGTATTTTTGCTAAAATCGTTCAAATGCTCCTACACACATGAGGCATATTGGCACGCGAATGGGAAAAACAAAGGCATCAGGAGCTTGATGGCAAAGCTGAAATGTTTATATGCTCTTCATGGCTGGGTACGTGGGTACCTTGAGGGTACAATCCAGGATGCTCACCCTCCAGTGCCTGCTGTCCCTTCAGGCACAGCAGCTGCATTGACCAGCTGTGTGCAAGTGACAGGATCATTGCTCTGTGATACCAGAAGCTCAACTATGGGAAGTACTGATCTCCTCAGAAATCCCACCAGCATGCCCAGGCCGATTACAGGAGAGTATGTATGCAGCTACCCAGCTGTGAGCACATTTTGGATGCTCCCAGACAGTTTTAGCCAGCCACTATGCCCTGATGCTAGTACATGCTCCCACGAGAGGAACCTATGCCAGATCCCCCTCTGATCCCTTCCCCTCACCTCCTGCCCAGCTTCTGGCTCCTTCCACCTCTGCTGAGACCTTGCTGTCCTGTGCAGCTTTCAGAAACCTTTCTGCGACTGAGTGATAGTGCTGAGGCAGATACGGTGCCCAGTAAGGAGCTATTTAAAGGGGAATGTATCATCTATAAGGTCTATTAAAATGAATGCTACAGTCAAATAATAGTAAGTTCAAATCCAATTATACATTGCTATAAAACAAACCAAAACAACCAAAAAAAACCAACCAACCAAACAAAAAAAAAACAACCACATAATAATGACAGTTCAACAGAAAATAATTGTATATCCAGATATAAAAAGGTGAATACAGAAATGGTTATTTATTGGCTATACTGTACTATGGACAGAAGGTCCCTGAAATCCGTTTTTGAAGCCTAGAGGACAGCAATATGAATCCTCATTTTGCTGGCTACTGATCAGGTGCTTTTAGGGAAACTAAATCTTTTCTTGTAATAATTTAAGTTTATAGGAAGGCATTTGGTCAAAATAAACAGTCGAAGGCTTAGCTCTTTTGATTTGTATATCCACCAGATTAGGGCTTAAAAATTTTTGAATTATCTATAATACATGGCTCTTAATCCCATAAATATTTTGAACTGACTGGTAATTTGCTATCAGCCTTAGTCTTGTTTTGAAGTCTACCCTGACACCAGAAAAAATCCCATACAGTTGAGTCACTGTCTTTGGAAAAGACTCAGAAAATGATGCCAGTAAAGACAACCAGCTGCTGCTCCCTTACAGCTGTAGATGAACAATGAAAAAGAAGATTTTGGAAATTGAAATGTAATCACCTGTAACAAAAATAACATTAAAATCCTACCAGTTTCTTTTGGATTTTCATGGATTAGTTTTAAAATATTACGATTTTTTTTTTTTTAACAATATCCTGACTTTGCTGAAGTCTCCAGGAGTTCTGTGCTTTAATAACTGGGACTTTCATCTTTCGCATTAAGCACCCTGATTCTGTTTATTTATTTATTTGTTGTGAAAATGATCTTTATGCAAATCTCATCACAAAGCATGTTCCAGAGTTACTGCAAGTACCTGCAGAGTTAGCTAATGCATAATCAAATAGAAAACGTCTCATTTTGGATAGGGCATGGTAATATATCTGAGCTCAACACTGATTAAAGCTGTGCAAAAAATTATGCTTCAGATCAGTGGATGAGCTAAAAATACATATGATTTGAAGTTTATTTCAGATAAACCCAAAATGCACTTATTTTTACTGTTTTTTTGGGGGGCAGAAGAAACATGTTTGGTAGTGAACTTCAGCACTGAAAGTGAAATCAGTTCTTCTGGTTTTGGACATGAAAATGAAGCATGGCAGAAAGAGTTAGCTTTCCATGCAAAGGATGTTGCTGAGGGAAGAGGAATGGTGGTGTGCTGAGTCACGAGGGTGCATGGATGGAAAGGAAGCAGCTCGGAGGTTGTGGCTCTGGCAGGACCATGCCATGGAAAGGTACCCATCGGGTTCTGGCTTATGCAGAGGGCAGCAAACGTGCCATCTGTGAACCTAGCTTAAAAAAATCAAGATGTCTTGATCCTGAAAAATCAAAATAAATAGCTCTAAGATTTCTGATTTCTGGGCTTTTCTCATTTTTATGCTGGGCAAACATTTTTTTTTTTCCTTGGTTTGACTTGAATTTGCAAATAGAGCTGGCTTTTCTGCAGCAGCATGTTTTGGTGAATACGTTATTTACCACTGAAATAGAAAAAGGTCTCTGGTACAGCAGTGATTGGGTGGAGAATAAAAAAACAAACAAACAAACAAAAAAACCACAAAGATGAATGCAAGAAGAAGAAAAGGAGATTTTGCAGCTGAGCTATGAGACGAAACAGGGGTCATAAAGGACAGAGCTACAGGAAATCTGTTCATGATGGCAGCAGGTGCAGAGGGGAGTTCTCATACACTGATGTCGATTTGATGCGAAGGTACCATACAAAGAAGCAGCCATGTGTAGACGATGAGAACCAGAGGCTGAGACAAGGAATAGGAAACAGAGAGGGCAATTCTGAACTGGCACGAGAGCTCAGGAAGTGGTCTGGGAAGGAAAGAGGCGGCAGCACTGCACTCACTACACAGGAGTGATTGTTAAAATTTGTCAGGATTTCTAGTGCAGCATCTAATGCTGTAGTTTCATGGGCACTTTCAACTGGAGAAAGGCTTTTGGTGGAAAAAAAAAAAAAGGAGGTTTAAATCCACATCTGTTCCCAGTTTACTGTAGAGCTAAACAAATGCTCTTGCCAGCACAAAGCAGACAGTAGCAGGGGGGAAGGGAAGGAAGGCACAACTGGAGAAGGGCTAGTGGGGGGAACAGGCAGGACCATGTCTTTTGGCAGCTGTGCCTGTATATACCAGCTTAATGAAAACTTGAGATTAAGAAATAGCGAAACACTCCAACTCCCTCCACTCTAATCTAAAATAGAAGGCAGCCGTACCATACCCACTGATAAGTATGCTCTTCTGTGCAATTTCTTGCAGCACCCATCTTACTAAACACCTAAGTAGCATCTGTAAGCTCATCAGGGCTAAACTGTAGGTGGGAAGCTTCTTTTGTAAGCTCCGGATGTCTCATCCAGTCATTTGGATCAGACCTTCCCTAAAGGGTGCAATTCAAAGAGCACTAAAAACCAAAATGCTGTTCTCAGCTACTAGTATATGCTTCATAAGTGTCTACATCCTTTGCTTTTTTCTCTGGTTATGTATAAAGTGTTCTGTGGAACCTACCTGCCATCTCTCTCCAAGCCCTTTCTGACGGCCGGACATTTGAACAAGGGTGTTTGTTGGAAAGCTGCTCATTTTAAAAAATAATAGATTGCCATGTTCTCTCTATTAGACAAATACTGGTGATTATCTACCCAGCTAATGAATTACAGTCTGCTTGGTATTCTAATATGGTGAATTTTGTTTATTTAGTTATTTGTATTGATATAGGTACACACAAGTTATGGCAAAGCCACTTCAGGTGAAGTGTTGAAGTTTGGGTTAAACTTTAACTCTTGGAGAAGATTCAGAGTAGCAGCAAAAAAAAATCATTAGAAAGGGCTTCTTTCTGAGAACAGGTCATGCCATGATTTTTATGAATATTAACTTGCAGAACAGCTACTTTTTGGTAGCTTTGGACAGATTAGCTCCTCTGGAACATTTGTTGTTCTACATAGGAGCTGCTGAAGCAAGTCTGCTGACGATACTGATTTATCTGTGGTAGTGTGAACAAGGGCTGACTACAAAGAACCGCAGAAGGAACTTAACGAGGCTGAATGACTGGGGAATCAAACAACAGATGAAATTCACCGTGTATAAACTGAATTGGTACCTACTGGTAAGAACAATCTTAGCTTCTCATATTAGATGAAAAGCTATTAGATGATCACTATCACTGAGCAGGAAACTGGGGATTAGTTAAATATCAGAAAGTATCAGCTAAGTGTATGCCAAGAGTCAGAAAAACAAAACAAAACAAAACAAATGTTACAAACTTTTGGTAAAGGAACACAGAATACAACAGGAAACATGAAGATGCCACCACTGTAGAAATCCATGGCTAACCTGCACCCTTATGCACCCCCTCACCCCCAAAAAAGCAGTAATAGAAAAGGTTTAGAGGTGGGCAACAGCGACACTCCAAGATATGGAGCAGTTTCTGTACAAGGTAGGTCTGAGCAGCTTTGCACCAGGCAGTTTGGAAAAAGGATCACACGATGTGATAACACATATGAAAAGCATCAGAGGCACGGACACTTTGGGAAAAATCTGTTTCTTCAAGCGTAAAAACCTGGCAGCTGTCAAAGGAAGCTAGCCATAGCCAGGCTCAAAACAAACATCAAGAGCTGGTGCCACGTGCAGTGGGAGGAGAGCCGGGGAAGCCCTCACCGAAGGATGCTGTGGACACCAAACTGAAATGGGTTCAAAGGAGGTTGGACAAGCAACAGGGAGATGGTGAGACCCACTGCAAGTTACCGACTCAACAAAACGAACTGAGCAGAGGAAACCCCTAAGCTGGCATCGCTCAGAGGGTGGGAGAGTCCAAAGAGGAAGTGTTTTGTGTGCTTGCCTTGTTCCTTCCCTTGAGGAGCTGCCTTGGGCTCGAGTTGGAGGCAAGACTGTGCTGGCTGAGCCCTTTGTCTGCACCAGTACAGCTGTTCTCTTACAACAAATTTATCTCTGAGTGTTGGGAGCTGGGACTGATATAAGCTGACATCATCTGAATCAGCAGCAGCACGGCAAACTTGAAGAAAGAAGGATGTGTGGCTATTTTTGGCACGTGAGGCGCAGCTGCTCGTTATTTTCTCTCACAAGTCAGGAAGGGCACAGACTGGAATATGAGGTCAAATGTCCCTTAGCAAGTCCTGTGTTTCTTAATAAACGGACTGAAACCCAAGAACGCCAGTAGGCTGTCAGCTGTTAACTAAACCCAGGCGTTTTTCGTAGCAACTTTTCTGAATGCTGTGAAAACTTCTCAGTACACAAAGTGGTATTTTTAACTTATAATAGCATTTAATGTTTTTGAAAAGGCAAGAGCGTCTTGAAGACGAGGATGGAAGGGCACCTTGAAAAATGTTGATTCCATTAAAGGGTTGAGAGGTTGTGATGATATGTGACTGAAGCAGGCGTTATTTTAGCAGACTTGGTGCCAAGCCAGTCAGTGGATAGTCCTAAGTCTATATAAAGCTCATAATTATGGCTATCAAAAGAAATAGAACTGTAAGTATAGAAATACTAGTGAGAGCAAAAGATGATGCACGTGTCAACTAGGGAAGAGAAGATACTTCATAAATGATGGAGGACTGTGTTAACTAGGGCAGATAAGATAAATGACGGAGGACTGAACTATCTACAACACAAAACTGGGGAAGGGATTTTAGCAGAAATTAGGCTCGTGGGCGCTCACACCCTGCCCGAGTGGCCGAGGCCGCTCTCCCAGCGCTTTACTCAGCCCGGTCCGCCGCCTCCCTCCGTCCCCCTGCGGCCATGCCTGCAGCGACCCGCCGCGCTCGGCAGGCCCCCGGGCCCTCCCCGGCGGCCGCTGGAGGCCGGGCCGGAGGAGGGGCGGCGGGGGGCCGGGGCTCCCCGGCAGGGGAGTGGCCGTGGCCGCCGCTTTCCGCCCGGCTCGGAGCGAGGCGGGGGGGGGGCCCCGCCGGGGTCGGCATGTGGCGGCCGCAGCCCCGGCCCAGCGGCACCGACAGGCGGCGCCGCGGTGGGAGTGAGGCGGTGAGCCCAGGTGAGCGGGTGGCGAAGCCCCGGGGGGCCGGCCTGCAGCCGGCAGCTTCCCCCGCGGGGATCCGGGCCCCGGGGGGGTTTGGGGTGGGTTTTAGGGGTTCCGCGTCGGCCCCGAGCAGTGCCGGCCGGGTCGGGGTCGGGGGGGGGCTGCGTGGGGCAGGGAAGGGGTCAGGGCTGCGGCATGCGGAGCGTTCCGCTCCCGCTTCTCAGCGCCAAGCCGGTTTTGTCGATTTTTATTTATTTATTTTAAAGTTTTGATTTTTGGTCCGTTAGGCCCCAGCGATTTTAGCGTTTGTTTCGCAGGGAGGGTGAGCGCAGCGAGTGTTGCCTAGGAAGCTTTGTTATAGCGCTGAAGTAACCTTCAGTTTTTAAACTCTGAAAACTGCATAATTTCGCCTCTGCCGGCGTGGAAGAAGTTATATTGCTGTAAAGATACATATGTGTAGGTATGTGTTTGTATATATGTATTTTTAACTAACTGACTGCAAAGAGGGAAGTAACTGTACTCTCAGAAGTCAACAGTCGCGTCTGTCCTAACTCACTCTAAAGGACAAAAAAGAAACTGCCATCTTCAGAGAAGCCAACTTCATGTGTCTGCGCTTGTGTGAGTAACCGAGTGTTAAAACAGTGTGATTTCTAGCATAGGTGAGCCGCTCTTCGCCTCCTCCCGCGGAGCAGCAGCCGTCAGGAAGCTGTCAGGCTGAGCGGGGGCTGCCCACGTTACCCACGCCGGTGCTGGTGAAGGGCTGCAGCCGTGGGGAAATTCTGGAAAAATATAGCTCACCTTTCCCAGGAGAGCTCAGGAAGAAAGGCGGATCACTCTTGGGGTGTGTCAGCTGCCTTTCTGGTTTTTCGGATGTGCGGTTCTCCAAGGGCTGGTAGCCGAGCGAAACTTTCTGCAAACACGTTGGTCGTCCGTGCCAACGTTTCAGTAGAAAGCAGCTCATTCATGGTTTGGTAATCCACGCTAATCTTTGTGTACAAGTGGTTGAGTGACTTTTTGGTATGCTTCCGAATAGCGAGTTAAGAGCTCTGCAGTGAAGTGCCTGTGTTATAAAGGCTTCTCCAAAATATACTACAGACCATATACCAGCAAGCACTGCCGACAATTAAAAGCAAATTAGAGTTTTCAAAGAAATGAACAAAGTACCTTGGGATGCATTCTCTGTTTTTGTCCTTTTGCGTTTGTTCATTTACTTGCTAATTTGCAATTGGCCTTACAGTAACTCAAAAATGGGAGAAGTTCTACTGTATTAAAACTTTCATGTTGTCTAAGTGGTAAGTCCCTTAATTACGTTGTGTTGGTGTTCCCCCCTCTCATTGCTGAAGTTAAAGTTGTAGTTTCTTCTAGGAAGAGATTAACAGTGCTTTAAGGCTGAAGTTTTAGTACATTTTTTTTTTTCCATTGATAGGGTTTTTAGGCATTTAAGAAGGGATGTTTAAATTAAATATGTGGTTTAAAAAGAAAAATAGTAGAGTTTAGAGGTTTGTGGTCCCCTAAAATGCAGGGTGAGGGAATGTGAACCCCCTGATATTTTGTACATTTGAGATTAAGACTATGTCCGTTTATGCCTTTTTTTTTTCTTACTTCCCAGTGCTTATACTATGAAAGTTATAAATTTTCTCTACAGTTCTTTGAGACTGGGCAGTGAAAATAACCTGTTCTTGTACACTATACTACTGACTTATCCAGCAGCATGAAAGTGTGGTCACAGGCAAGTACTATATTGCCACTGGCTTCCTCCCTCTTTAAATTCAGATAAATCAGCCTTTGTTCTCTTGAAGTAAAATGAAGTCAAAAGTTTGGGCCTAAGTTTGGGCTAAGCTGCTGCTTCTGGAATTGTAGTGGGGTCGTGTAAGAAAAGAGGATTTATTAGCACCAGTATAAATTAATTGTAAAGAACGGAAAGACAGAAAGCACTGCAAACAATGTTTTGTACTCACTAAAGCAAAGAACCCTAAAGGTTAATTCCGACTTTGTTCGCAAATTAGGCACACTTGGTTAGGTTTTTTTTGCTCGCCATAACTTGGGCCTCCTACAGCTACTGAACTACCTGACCTTTCAAATGAGATCTACTGGAGTGTGCAGCACCTCCTGAGCGCTCATCAGGAGTTATGATTTTTTTCATTTCAGCATTTGGCTTCGTCGAGAAAACGTTCTTCCTAATTGAGCGGCAGGCAGTCTGCAGCCTTTCCTGGTTTTGGACATAATACATATTAACAACTCGTGTGAAAACAGCTTTTCACACCACCTTTGGAGTATCAGGCTTAAAGGTAAACAGAGAGGAACCTGTGGAGTTGCCATAGTGATCTCCAAGTTCATCCTTAGCATGTTGTGTCTTTTTCCAGAGAGCAGCCCTTTCATGCTGTGTCACTTAGATTAGGATTGAGCCCAGGGTATGTTGTAATACTATTCAATATTCTTGAAGGAAAACTGCTGCAAAACCCTTATGTATGAGGGATGAATGTGGCCTTTGTAAATCAGCAGTCACACGAGGAAAAACTTGGCTCTCTGGCACTGAACAAAGGCTACTGCGCCTATGTTAAGTACTGTAGTATTCTTATTTGGAGCTGTTTACTTAATTCTGGGTAATGTTAACTATTTAACACTCCATTAAAGTTATTTTTTTCTTCTTTTAGCATATAGGCTAAAAGATCCCATTAACTGCTCACCTGAAATATGATTTTGGGGAGAGACATTTATTTTCTCAGCCTCCGAGCTATTGATGCTGTGGAAGCAGAGATCAGCTATTGACATACTTTGTTAAACGCGAGTTTGCTGTATGAAAATTGAATTAGCTATTGATGTGGAGTTATTTCCCTGTTTATTGATGCTGCGAATGTAAAGTGGCTTAATGACTAATCTGAAGTCTGTAGACAGAGCCGTGAGATCATGTGCGTGCCTGAAGTATGGTTTCTTTGTTCTTTGTGATTCCTTTGGGGCACACCAAATTTGGATTCCGTCTCCCCTTTGTGTGACGTGCTGCACCTGCATACAGTACAGTACTGCAGTCTTTATTTCAGACCCTCCTTCATTTAACAGCCCTGCATCCTTCCAACATGCACGTCTCTTATTATCTCTATATGGTAAATTACTAACAGGGACCCTGTTGCCTGATGAGTATGATTGGTGGTACTTTCTATTCTTTCCCACTCCCTCTTCCCTTTCCGTCCTTTCTTGCTGTCTTACAAATGTTTGTTTGTTGCGCGACCCTGATGTCAGAGGAGATTATCTAGTTACCCTGCTCTTTTTGCCTTCTCTCAATATGTTTATTTGTAACAACACCTAGGCACACCAAGTGTGAAAACATTTAGATTTCACATCGAAAAGTCAATATTTACTGCATAAACAGTTGTGTTCTCAGAATTAGGGCTGGAAAATGCATTTTCTTAATAGTGCTTAGCTAGCTCCATTTCAAAGGTATATGCGTCACCTGCACTTCTAGATCAGATCAAATACCACGCAAGTCAGAACTGCAAGTGGAACAGTAATTTGCTAAGGAAGGTATGTGTGTATATGCTCAGATGATAAAATCTTCATGTGAAAGAACTGCATGGGAGAAGTGGATGCTTGAAACTAAGAGCAGAATTAATGTATTGTATGTAAAATTCTCTTCCACCTTCCCCTGTTCTCTGGAATGGCAGCAGAACTGGCTGCTGCTTAGAGGGGTTTAGCAGGCACTGGCTGAAAGGCTTCTTTTGCTGGGGTGAGAGGTCAGCAGAGCAGGAAAACATTACAGAGGAAAATCTCTTAGAGCAACTTGGAGGCAACCTGCAGAGTGGAAAAGTCAAGAGGTTGGTGGTGAGTATTGTAAAACTGAGTACGAATGAAAGGCTTAGTATCTATGGACAAGACAGGAAATGGGAGTTGGTGTAATTAGATCTTATGAACTGTTTTGCAAGCTGGCATAAGAAGGGGCATGTGGCATTGGTGTCGCTTTTCAACGCCTTGCTAAATTCTTTATAATATTAATGGGAAAGTAGAGTCAAATAGTAGTGATGTTTTCAATGTGCCTGTACATAATGAAGTTTGACAGGGGCTTCGTGACTTTGCTGATTGATGGGGTGAGCAGAGCAGTCCCTGGCTTAGCTCACCTAGATGGCCCCACTTTTGAATTTATTGGCAATTATGCTTTTGGGTCTGATAAGTGTGTTTTGAACACTGAAGGAAACCATTCTTAGGGTCCTTTCATTTTGTTTTTGGAAAGCTGTAAGGTTTTCAGAGAGCTTGGGAAGGGGAGCGACTTTTTATTATTATTTTTCCCTCCTAGTAAGCTTCTTCCTTGCTGCTTTAGTGGGATACTGAATTTATTTTGTTACCCATCTTAAATATGTTGGTAAGTATCCTTTCCACTGGTGTATCAGCTTAACTTTATGGATTATCACTGCTGCAGATACACAGACACCTGGAATGGTGCTGGTGGAGACCACTTGCAAAGCCAAATGGTTATAGCTGTAGGGTTATTTTTTCTTAGATTGTAGCTGTCTACTTTTTATGGTCTGGTTGTTCCCCTTCCTACACACAAATATATTACCTCACTAAAACTTCCCAAGGCTCCAAGGAATGATTATCAGTGAATCTCTTTGTGGTAAGTCCAAGCATCTCAGCCCTGTAAAGTACCTGACTTTTCATTGGGAGGGCTCAGATGATCTTATCAGGAGTGGCTTGTTTTCTCATAGGTGTTGCGAAGCATAGCTTTGGGGACAAGAGCTTTCCCTTCTCATAGGGTTTTGGCTGCGGACAGTTACTGAGGCAGTGGTGAGATTGAATTTCATGCACTGGATGGAGGTCCAGGTGCTTCCTCTTGCAGAAAGCCTGTGGAGACCCAGGTGATGTGGGAGAGGGGGCTGCTGTTCCTCAGCGTGGTTTTGCGTGTCAAACTGGTTAATAATCAACGGGTATTGCGTTTCCTTTCCCTGGGAAATCTGAACGTGGCTGTGGCAAGGCAGCTGCTGTACTGTTCACGTGTTTGTGGTCTGTCTTGTACAGCCGTGGCCATGAGAAGGGCTGCTCCAGTTAATGGGCAGTGTAAAAGGCTGTTTGTTGGCTTCCTGGGCAAATGAGGACAGGAGGGGAAATAGCGTGCTTGTTGGGTGGCCTCAGGTTGCTCTGAGGTAAGGAAAGCCCAGCTCCTGCTTTTCACGTTGTATGCAGTGAGCGCTGATTAGTTGGGTATTTGTTCTTTTAGCAGATAGGGAATTTTCCTGATTGCGCTACCAGCTCTTGTCAATGGCAGAATTTTCCATGAGATCCTATGCTCCAAGGCCAAGTTAAGAAACATTTCATATTAGCTGAGGGGTGTTCTCTGCGTGTCTTTAGTACAGTTACAATGCTGAGTTTTTCAGAAGTGTGTTTGTTATTGCTTTCTCCTGTATGTGGTAGGACTGTGGGTTCATAAGCAGTGTTACCGTTCTGGAAAGGATGATCTTCATCACCCTTTGTGAAAGGAGCTGGCATGCCCTGTTTTTGTCAATGCCTTTTGTTTATCCTATAGAGGATGGCTGAAATCTTTGCTTAGTTGTATAGGCTGTGTATATTGATGCCACTTGCTTTCTGAACTAATTTAATATTTTAAAATAACTTACCTTTATTCTAATTAGTGATAATGGTGGGTAGCAACATTTTTGCTGTGTTTCTGGTGAGCTTGGGGTGGCATTGATGCTCTTGATGAGGGCTCGAACCTTTGAACTTTTGGGTCTGCACACACTTGTTTATGGTACTGCTTTCTGTGCTGCCAGGTCTTAGTGAAGCTCTGTGCGCTTTGTCTGGGTGTCAAGTTGGAAGTCTGGCTGTAGCAAATTCAGAGTGGCTGTGGTTTTAAAAAAAACAGTATGAGTGTTCAGTGCAAGCCACGTGAGGAGTATGTGGGATTGCTGTCTGTCGTCCAGGCCTCTGCTTTGGAACAGTTGTGGACTCTGAAAATGGCCTTTAATGACTTGAAAACCATGATATAAAGTACCAGAAAAACTTTAAAAAAAAAAAAAAGGATTTAAATGCAGAGAGCAAGTAGGGAATAATAATAATGATAATAGGGAAAAAAAAGAGCAAACAGGCCAGGTAAAGACACTACAGATGACGGCTTAAGGCTGTTCTAAGGAATTTTGTGTAGCAGCCTGTGTATATGTTGTAAACACCAACACTGAGCAGTAGTGTAAGAAGAAAGAGACCAGTCCTGGAAAACCGAGAAGTAAAGGGAGGAAACCAAGGAGTAAATAAAACCAATAAATGGAGACATAGAAATATTTGGGTGTTTGTGCACTTGGTTTTATCGGTCATATACATCCATGTCATTGGCTATGGCTGCCTGGTACAGGTGCGAGGCACAGTATTCAGGTTTGCCTTCTTCCATGCCCATGTTGTAGTTAGACTTTGTGGACTCTGTAGGGTAGAGGCAGTGGTCCCTGGGTGGTTGTTCTCCTCCTTTTGCCAAGTACTTTGTGTGAGAGGCTGGTTTTGTGGCAGCTGCTCAAAGGGGGCTACTTTTTTTTTTTTTGTGTGTGTGTAATGCCCTTGGAACCATGGCAGTGATTACTTTTTTCAAAGGCAAGTGTCTTCAGACAGTTGCAGTCTAGCAGATGGCCCCCTCTTATCCGCCCCTTGGAAAGCAGACTAAGAAAAGGTATCAAAATAATTTTTAATATAGCAAACTGAATGATGCCTTGAGAGATGTGCTTTCAGATGTTTGTACAGCCAATAAAAAAGTCTTGGTAATAAACATTTTGTGAAATAACTGCAGTAGATCAAAGTGACATTTAAGTGATGCTCATGAGCATCATTTAATCACCAGCTAACTACTAAAGGTCTGCGGCTGTGGAACAATAGGAGTTTTTATGTTATGCCTTATTGTGTCTGTCTTGCTTAAGGCACTGGCTATCATTGAAGCTTGTGATTTCTCTGTGTGTGTTGAATGCTTAAAAGCTGGTTAAGAACCTATTTATTTCAAGTATTGAACTTTTAATTTTGTTTGTAGAAAGCCAGCTGCTTCCGCCTTCCAGGATGTGATGAAGCTGTTGTTTACTAACTTCCTTGTGACTCCCTTGTGAAGTAAGATCAGATGAATTGCTTTCTTTCAGAGCTGCGTGTATCGTCACTGATGATACACTTGAAATGATGTTGTCTGTATAGATAACACGATGGAATACTGCAAATCCCAAGACTTGTTCTTAAAGCTGGGGTATATCATGGGATCGTTTGGGTTGGAAGGGACTCGGCGGGTCTCTGGTCTAACTCCCTGTTCAAAGCAGGGCTGACTGAGGCCAGAGCAGATTGCTCCGAGCTTCCTCCTGGGCCCTGGAAGCCTCCAAGGGCTGAACAGCCTCTCTTGGCAGCCTGCTGCACAGCTTGACTGCACTTGGGGTGAAGTTTTCCTGCTGGTATGTAGCATCTTAGGAATATTGTTGCTAGTAGATGTGAATCAGGTGTCATTTATAACCTAGTTTTAGAGTGGCACACTTGGCATTCTTTCATTTACTTTCATTCCTATAGCATAAAATAGCTGCTGTATTTGCTGAAACTTGCTGCAAATATATCTTTAAACCCAAAGAGGGCATTGTAACCTTAAAGATGTCCTTAGTTTGGTCTTCATGATTTTCTGATACAGAAGCCCTTGCTTATGACTCAGACTTAGAGGTAATTTAAGTTTAAGATGTTTCATATGTTTTTGCTCAGTAATGCACTATGACACTTTTATTGTACAGGAATGACAATCCATGTATCTTCTCAGTATTGCTCTCAGTCTTACTGGCACCTCTTTGTTTTTGTAAGGCTGTTCATGCAGGATGTTCCTATTCACTGGGGGTTGAAGGGAGAGGATGACTTTTAGGTCGCGGAGCTCTTGCAAGTAACTTCAGAATCCTTTGAGTTGTCCTTTCCATAGTCAGTAGAGGACTTAAGGCTTCTGGCTTAAAAGTAGCCCTGTTTCACTAAGGGAGCCAGTCAGTGAACCTCTTTTTCCACTAAACTATCTTTCTGGGCTTACTTCACTCAGATACTTTATAAATATGTTTTCATGTGTCAGATTCGTGGATTAGTATAGACTTGTTAAGTTTGGAGTAAAAGATGTAGACAGGCTCAAATTGTACTATAGATAAGTTAAGGAGTCACTTAAATATGATGTTTTTTTTTTTTTTTTTTTTTTTTTACTAATTTGTGGTGAAAATTTAACTTAAACCTGAAGTTTCCAGTGAAAATTCACTGTGCAGACTTGGCATAAAATAACATTATTGTCAGGATCTGCCTCAGGGAGACCCAAGACTTCAAGGTTTGGTAGTTTTGAGAATATTCACGTTCTGTCTGAACATTGCTTTTTTCAGATCTGCAATCCTTTCGATAAAGACAGGAGTTCCAAAAGAGCAAAGCCTAAGGTGGTGTGTTTTTATAGTGGAAACATTCCCCCTCCCCAGGTCTTTCAGGAGTCCTGTGTAAGTGATCAGCCCCATCTGGGGCATGCTCTGTGACTCGGGTAAGTCAGCTAACTTCTCACGTGGTCTCTTTTAACCACAAAGTAATGCTTCAGACTATGCTGTGCCTTAGGACCGAGGTGATTAAATGTCTCTTGCCATGCTTTAACTTTCCCCGAAAGGAAGCTATGGCAGTTCTGTCAGCTACTTGTTAATAACAACAACGCTGTGTACAAAAGGGCTGTGTAACAGAAGTACCCTGCCCAAGGCTGAGAGCAGCAGGGGCAGAAATCCCCACTGTCACAATGCTAGTGCTGCCCCAAGGCCTGGCCCTCGCATCTGAAGGGGACAGGCCTCTGCGGGTTACCTTGCAGAGGACCCCGCCAAGTCCTAGAATTCGGGTTTTCTAAAGCCTGTAATAAATTTTCTTGGATTTATTGGAAATAGAGTTACGTGCACGATCTGTGTTAATTCTGGAAGACTACTTGAATGGCACTCAAAGTTGTTTTTTTCTTCCTGCCAAGCGTTTTGATACCCAATAAGATCTTTTCAGGTGTGCGTGTTTAGCACCATATGGTGCAATCAGCACTTCTTATCCCTTCTAAAATGCTAAGCTGAATTAAGAATAGATTGAACAGAAAAATTTCATTAGCTTATACAAGACAATTTTCCTTTTATATAAAAGATATCTTTCAAGGGTCAGCCTGACTTTTTTTTTTTGTTGTTTGTATTTACTTCTCATTCTTTAACTTGAAGTATTTTACTTGAGACTTTGTTTCATTACAGTATCATACAGATCCTTTGGTGCCCAAGAAACATCTGCAAGCTATCTCATGAAAGGGCACAATTTCTTTGAAGATAAATACCGTTCTTTAGCTTACTTGGATAATAAGAGCAGACAGGTAGGGTTCAATGAAAGGTAGCAGATCCTTGTAGTTAAGTAGGAATACTTAAGGAAGGAATTGCAAATAATGTGTGACAGAAAAGATTAAAAAAAAAAAGAAAGCTTCTGGCAAAAATCTACGGTTTTGTTGAATGTCGATGGTGTATGTTAATAAATGCAACCTGTATTATTGGCTAATATATGTTATCTCAGGGAGACTGTCAGAGTAAATTGTGGCAAGCAATTGTCTTGATTTCTTAGATGTGAATAGCAGCGATTTACTGTCTCAGGAAAGAAGCTCTTACAATAGTGTCTTCATTGAGAAGATCTCAAAAGGGATGAATGGAGCCAGTGTGCCTTTAACGTGGGATTTAGTTTATATACTCACACAGAATACGTGTGCTGTGAAAGAGGTAACAGGAGCCCTTAGGACTGGCTGAAGTCCTTGTGGCCAAAAGGTGTGCACCTGGGGGAAAGCAATGAAATCAGTGGACACAGCTGAAGTGGGGTTGGGCTCCTTTTAAATGGACTTGGAGAAGCCTAGAAACTTCTCAGCCATGCTGGTGGGGAGTGGGAAGTAAGAAGGCTCTTCATCTGGAAAGGAATGGGGTGGTATGGAGGAGCTGGAAGCTCATGCAGGGAGGATTTTTGGAGGTAAGTTGAGATGTGCTTGTCTGCTGTTGTGAGGGGCGTGCTCCTAGGGAGCTTGTGCATATTGGGATCGGGACAGAAGGCGGAAACTGGAAAAGACCAAAGAGGTGGTATTGAGGAGTGATGTAGGGGAAGAGTGCTTCTCTGTGGCTCTGAACGTTGCTTGGGAGCTTTGTGGAGGGTTATCGCCCTGGGCTGTATGGTGTGCAAGTGTGACCTGTGCAGTTAGGTCGGAGATACAGGTTTGGGATGGTTTCTGCTTCAACAGTCTTTTGCACTTAGTATAAGATAAATGAGAAGTTGGTTTGTGAGGACTAGTTATGGACCAAGAAGAGAAACGCAGGGGAATTTGGTGGAAAGGGAAGCTGGGTTTGATGGGAGCAGCAGAAAGGATGTACTACGTTGGTGTCGGTAGAGTAGGGTGGAGGCAAAATGAGTGAAAGAGTCTCTAGTAGAGCTGTCAGTATTGATTGTGTCTTCCCTCAACATGGGGTCTGCCACAACCGTGTCCACCAATCCTTGTTCGCTGCTAGAGGTCATGACTTCTGAATTTGCGTAAAGACAGGATTTTGGTTCTGCTGAGAATCTTTAGTCTGTGGCCATGGTGCCTAACATCTACATTTGGACTCAGTTGTGGCTTTGTGGCGTGGCTTTTGGGTACCACCAAGGAGAGGTTGCTCTCTGCTTGGCTGGGAAATGCAGGCTTAGTGCTAGAAAATGCACGTTGGAGCATGTTTGGCTAAATGAAAGAGGGTCTTGATAACAGACAGCCGTGGTGGTGTCTGAACTTGTCACTATACAGAGCTTTGACTGCTTTTCATGGTTTTGATGTGGCTTTTTTGGTGGTGTATTGCTTTTCTTATCTTCTTTTTCTCTGTGTTAACAGTTCACTTCCTTAAACGTGATCTGCTGTTGATATCGCAGGAGCAGCAACATAGGTCAGTTCTACGTTGTCAGAGGCATCCTTTTTTCTGTAATTCAATGCAGTTGCTTTATGTAGAGAAACAATACTCTTTCCTGATTTTTTTTTTTTGAGATACCTGACTTAAGGCAGAGTGACTTCTGTCTTGTCTTATTCCGAAGGAGCTGTGATTTCTCAGCTGTGTGCTACATGCCTGTGGTTAGTATTCTGTTCCAGTTTCAGCAATATTAGCTACAGTACTTCCATGGCACGTTTGTAAACTGATCTCAGAATTGCACCTGACCAATCTAGTTTTCTCCTCATACTAGAAGAAAAGGATAAAGCCACTATCTTCACCCCTGTGTTCTCAGGCTGAATAAAGCAACCTTCCAGCTTCCATTTTGTCTGCCTGCAGCCTCAGGTAAGGGCTGTAAAGGTCAAGCATATCCTTGTAGAAGCCCTCAAAAGGGATATCGCGTGCATCCTTGCCTACTGGCGTAGGTCTCTTGGGGAACCCATGCTCGTCCTGCTGGAGCACAGAGGCTGACCCCTTGCTGGCTTCTAACATCCGAAAACCAATGATGCTGAATAACCTGCTGGCCTTTAGCAAGGTCTTGCATTAACTGAAGTCATCTGTGTGGCTGTGGAGGATAGGAGAGCAGTGTTGCAGTCTGTACCTGGTGGTACACCCAGCAGAGTGGCGATTTGTCAGCTAGCGAAAGCACAATCGTTCTGCAAAGAGGAGGGAATGCTTGAGTACAGAAATCCTGTGGGAGCATATAGTCACAGGGGTTTGCTTAAAGCCCCGAGATTTTATTTTGGAAAGAACAGGGAGAGGGAACAGTGCTGTTTGTTTGTGTGCCTCCTGCTGCAGGTGGGCTCCATGTCCCCTGTGTTGCTGTTACTGCGGTCTGTGTACGTGACTCTTGCAGTATCTTGTAGTTAAGCTGCATCCTGAGCTGCTGTGCTTTCTGTCCAGCGTTGTTGCTCAGCTTTCCTGATGTCTGAAACTTCATTCTGTCTTCATTGTTGTTTAGACAGCACTGACATCACGCTGTGACAGCCTGGTTGGGGCTGTGAGGTAAACTTCCTACAGCGGACAAAGGAGGAGCATTTGTCATGGGACTTTGATATTAAATTGTAAAGTTAAAAGCATACTGACTCCTCACCCTTGGCAATATAGGAACTGCCATGTTGTTTTATTTTCATTATATGTGATCACTACTGAGCTGTTAAGAGAAAATTACTTTCTATTTCAGTAAACTCAATTCTGCTTTCAGACTGACTGTGCATCAGATGCTTAATTTGGAACCCGCTCTCTCAGTGAAATTAAAAATTCAAATCTCCAAGCTGGAGCACTGAAACTGTGCTTGAATTAGAAATTGACTGCTGTCAATGTGCTCTCACACTTCACTCTTCCCCCCGGTGAGTTTTATATTAGAGTCTTGCTGTAGATGATCTGACTGAGCAGAAGTGGTGGGAATCTGCACTGTCACTCAGTAGACAGAGTGATGAAAGAGAAGTGTGGTGTGTTAACTAGACCATTCTTGAAAAGGACTGCTAATTTCATAATTTCATACTAGTTTCATAATTACATACATGTACGGTGAAATGCTTTTATGGGATATGACTGCAAATCCAGTAAGTATTGCTGACAAATTAATTTAGGACCTAACCGAACTTCAGTTTCTTCATGTAAGCTTCACGCAAAATCCTCTCCCCCTATTTTTTGTGTCGTATTTGAATGTTTCCAGATCTTGACTGAAGGAACAAGAACGTTCTCTCCCTTTGAGACATTTGCATGGGCTGCCTCTACAGAACTTTGCACTGAAATTGTGAACAAAAGGTTTTTTTCCCCTACCCAGGAAGAAGAAGAACAACAAACCTTTAAAACAACTGCTGAGATAAGCATTGCTTCTCTGTTGCACTTCTCTTCAGGTTTGCAACTGTTGTGTCCTTCTGCCCTTTTGAAAAGTGGAGACATTAATTAATCATTTAACTATAAGTAAAAAGAGTAAAAACCAGGCTTTAAATCAGTTGGGGCTGGCCATTTGTGGGGAAGTTTGGTGCCTTCTGTTTACTGATGGTGGTGAAGTACCAGTGCTGGTACCAGCTCCTGTTCCCAGACCCTCCTGTGGCTTTGCCTGTGGTGCGTGGTTGTCCACCAGGGGTCTGCTGCAAGTATCCTGGGGCTGTACTGGGCCGAGATGTGTGAGGACTGTCTGTAGTGAGACCATGCTGAAATTTATGACAAAGGTCTCAGGCTTCCCTGGCTTTCCTTGTTTTTTCCTCCTTCTCAGGACTTCTGTAGAAGCAGCTGACCGCATAAAAGCAGAAATCTCGCTTATGAGAAGAGCAGAAATGTAATTTTTCAACACTATTGTGCTATCTAAATGGTCCTGCTTCACTGAGACAGCCAGGAGTCACCTGCCTGCTCTAGAGTGAATTTGTCCACTTGTTCTACTGACCAACAAAATGAGCTTCCTTGGAAGGCTGCAGTGGTAAAGTTAGATGGTGTAATTTACATTCGACTTGGAGGAATGCAATTTTCTATAATAGCCAAGCCTTGGATCTCAGGTTGCCAGCCATAGGGTGTTGATTAGTTATCAAATAGGCCTTCACAGTGCAACTGCGTGCTTTCACAGGCTGGGTAGTTATTACCTTTTTAAATTTAAAAAGGTCAGAAATGCATATTTCTGTGCTTTTTAGCATACGGGTGCATGGGCCTTGATTCAGCGAGGCGCTTGCTTGAGGGGAAAAAAAGCCTGCTTGTACTGTAGTCAATGCACTGCTGAATAGTGATGGATGCAGGCGTGCTTGCATGTTGAACGTGGCAATATAGAACACAATTAAGATATGTAATTAATGAAAGGGGTGTTTCTGTTATCCCCTGCTGACTAAACAGGTGATTGTTACTGTCTTTGGAAGTGTTTTGAAATTTATTAGTTTACTTGTTAATATATCTTAATTTTTTGTCTTAGAGTTGACAACGCAAAACCAGGTTTGAAACTCTTTTAAGGGGGAAAAATAATTGATGGGCATGTTGGAAGTAGTGATCAGCTAGCTAATGTGATCCTTACTCTAGAGAGGGGTGTCGCAATTTCATCAAATGGCTTAAAATGAGTTGTTGCATTAAGGAGGTAAGTGGCTCAAATATAACAACTGGATGATGTGTATTATGGGAGTGTGTCAATAAAAATACAATTATTTAAACACTGGCAAAGGCAGGACACTGACATCTAAAATGCATGAATCTTTGAAGTGTTTTTAATGAAGAATAACAACTAACAAGCATTTAATGACTTCAGAGTATATTTTGTACGTGACATCTTGGAAATTTAGCAGCTGAATAACTAAACTCAGCATGTGAGCTTAGAAATTATAGGAGCCCTTGGTGAGGAAATCATTCGTAAATGGGAACAAATATAATATAGCTCAGCCATTGCTCGTCTTTGATAGATATGCTTCATAAAATGGTAGATAAATCAAAGTATAGCTAACATTCAATAATTAAGGTGAAAAAGCTGGATGAGACCTTCCTGTTTTAATAGTTACAAAAATCTGTGTTCAAAGGTAACTATTAGAAAGCGTAAGTGCATAAAGAAGCTAAAGGTTTATTTTAAAAGAGGTTGTGTTGAGATCAGTGCCACCTTATTTTGAATATTTTGTGGTGTCTTTTGAAATTCAGCAAACAAGTCAAAAGGTAACTAGTTAGAAACCACAATATTTTACATATTTTTCTGACCAAGGAACTGAACAATCATGGCTATTGTCATGTCAGATTAATTAATCCTTGAGAAAGGTTAAGCTTGTGTGTGTCTTTATAAATAATACATACTTTCATTTCACTTACTTTGTTTGCATACAGTTTAATGCAAGTTTTTAGGGCTTCCTCAACAGAAGCAGCACTGCAGAAACTGCTTGGAGTGGTGCTTTGATATTTGGCTTTGAATATGACCCAATATTTTTTCCTCAGACACTGCAGCTGACCCACACAAATGTTCTAAAGGTGAATTTGCTATTCTAATAAAAATCAACAGTGTGTGATGTAGGTGTGTGCAGATAGTTGAGCTCTTTTTAAAACTGAATATATAACTTCTCATTTATTTTCAGGGAGACCTTAATGAGCTTGCAAGTATTCTGCATTATGGGTTTTAAAGCATGGGCAGGGAGGTAATTACTGCAGAGTTTGTATTGATCTGTAAAATCCTGGTGGACTTTATAAGCTCTTCACTTTCTTATGACTATCCATCTACAGACGGTATTAGAGCAGTTGGTCGAAAAACTGAGCGGTGACTTTTGTGGTTGAAAATGAAGATTCATTATCTAAAATAAATCAGGTAACTGTTCTGCTGTTCCTCAACTTCAGGTTGAGTACAAGTGAATGTGCTCTTCACGTCAGTGATAAATGCTCTTTGGCTTCACCTCTCCCTGTTTCATTTTACTAGTGCAACTGAGACTTGAACGGCGTTGCTGCTCATGAGTTGTTTTCAGGTGTTAGACCCTGTTAATTCTGTGTTCTGACTCTGAGCTCTTACTCATTAGGAAACACTGGCTGTGGTGAAAGGTCTGTTACAATCAAGTGGGTTCTTTCTGGGCTTTCATATCTTGGAATCAAAGCTATTTGAACATTATCTGACACTTGAATGAAAATATGATCCTAGAAGTTGCAATGTGTGATGTGTATTTTTAAAAGTTGATTTGTAATATTGCAATTGAAAGGCCTTTCTTCCATTTGTGGCTTTTTTGTCTAGGTGCATCTCATACAAACTGTAACACTACAAGGTAATATGTATATATTTTTAAATTACCTCCAGGTGCTTTTTCCAGTGCTCCAAGGTGCAATTTCAATAGTCTTGTAGGTACTTGCCATGGTCTTAGCCGTTTTTTGAGGGTCTTGAAACAAAACTGAGGGAATTATGAGAAAGATTAGACCTTTTTAACAAGTTAGCCGAATTGGTTCAATGTAGTTTCTTTGTCTGGACATTAGATACAGAAAGCAATGATTAGAAGTCTATGCAGAAGAACACACAACTAAATTTGAGATGCATGACGACAAACCAACCAAAATGATTCTAAACTTAAAAAAAAGGGGCAGAATAGAAGGGTAAACAGGGCAGAACCGCTATACCCTGAGCACTGGTAATGTCCTGCCTGGGTTTCGTGGTGGGTGAGGGCACTGTGGTGCTCTCTGGCTGTGGAGGCCAGACTCTGGCTGCGGCTGCCTCCTCCCTCCCTTTCCTTTGGGGAAGGCCGGTCCTAGGGTTGTCCGAAAAGCCCTGTGTAGACCCTAAACCTGTTTGCGTGTGGCATCCTCGGTGGCTTGGGCTGTCTCAGCAGACCTCTGCATGGCTGTAAGGCTTCAACACCTGACCTGGAAGCGCTGTGACCTAAGGAAAAGGGCTGCGCCCCAGGAATGGGAAACTTGGGGCTTTAGCCCCTTTACTAACTAAGGATCAGTAGCCCTCTCCTTGTAGCATCCCTAGAACTGCTCGTGGTTTGGACTGCCATCCTGGACTGTGTAATTTGGTCAGTGGTGTAGCCAGGTGATGGACCTGGGCTGGTGGACTCGCCAGAAGGCAGATCTGGAGCCCATAAAGGAGCTGGATGGCAAACCTCTGTCCGGAGGGTTACCTGTGCCTGTGGGGAGCAGTGCGGAAATGTGGGGTTCTCGGGTGGGCTAATTCAGGATAATGGAATTGTACCAATTTAACTCAAAGGGAATTGCATCTAGTTCACGTGATGCAAATATTTAACAATTTAAACCTTACTTACATTAGTTTAAATGTGGTGTTTAAAGAGCTGTAATTATCTGTTTGCCTTAGAAATTCATAGTAATTTACTGAGATCAATTTTAAACTGATTTTAATTAAACTGAAGAACCTTTTCTACTTTTTTTTACAGACAAAGCCTGTGACTAGCCTTTGTAAACTATGATAAAATATATCCAGTCTTAGAATGACTTTTTTCTGCATGACAGATTTCTTCTGCTGAAGGCAAATCTTGACTATTATTTTGTATATAAAATAAAATAATTAAGTTCTAAAGAACATTTTGTTCAATTTTTATTCCCTTCAAGAGTGGTTTCTGTTTGTTACAATTTCTATTAAACTACTCCCAGTAGAGCATTTCACTGTCTTTTTATAGTAGACAGGCTGATGGACTCCATGACCTTTTTTATTTCTGATTTCTGTGATTTTTTTTTTTCCCCCTCGCAAAAGAGAGCGAGAGACAGCTGGGGTATCCTAATTTATGGTGATAGGAAGCAAGATACTGAAACTTAGCTGCAGTGCCATAGTGAGATGCCAGTATTGTAATATCTGCAAAATGTTCAGATTGCTTTCGTTGAAGCTCACTTGGAGAAGATGCTGTGAATATTGGAAAAATTCACCTGAGAAGTTTCAGGTTTAAATGTTTGTATGGCATGTCGTTCTAATGAGGTGTGTATGAAGCTTCTGTTAGGAGTTAGTTGCCAAGGTGTTTAGAGTATGTGCAAGTCTGTCAATGAAAAATTGACAAAGGGTTGTGATTGGAGGTGAACATTTAATATATTGTATAGGGGAAAAAAAATCCTAGAAGTTGCCTTTCGGAAGGCCTCTGTGTCAGTGCTCAGAATAATCCTAGTACCTGGGATTCTGGCAATTGATTCTGTTTCAGTGAATAGAAGGCAGCTAATCAAGGGCATAATTCGGCTAGTCACTAGGTCCCTTTGAAGTGTGATTCTGGCAAATAAGCCAGTTCAATATGTTTTTGTGATACAAAATGGATGATGGTGCAGAGCTTGTATTCCCATTGATTGTGTGCAGGATAGAAGAATGGAATACTTTTTGACTAGCAGTAAATCCATAAGAAACTGTAAGTAGTCACCCTGTAATCTTTGTTTAACCTGTTCACTTAGCTGACTTTTTTTCAAATGACCTATTTTTTTGTATAGAAACATACAGAAAACAAAGACAAGATGCTACATTTTAATCTTCTGCTTTTAGTGTTGTTTGTTATCTTGGTTCTTTCTGTTCTACTCTGAAAGCAGCCAATCTTATCTTTTCATCTGTGTATGTAATGTATATGTGGGGAGATTGAGCTGTTGTTTAGGGGACCTCTTTAATTGACATTAATATTGCAATAATGCTACCAACCATATGCTTGTACTAGTCTTCTAGGACTGATGGTCCTGCACTCAAAACTTATATTCTTATTATTTGGACAACAGGTAGTATGGCAAATCTAAATGAAGATTTATAAAATATCTCACTAGAGTAACAGACTTGCAGCCGCAGACTGTTAAAGAGCTGCATCTATTGTAGAAGCTGGATCTGAAATGTTTGATTGTGTTAATAAAACACAAATACGAACAAGAAACTGGACGAGAACAGCAACAGATTGTGAATCTTTCTCAAGTTTTTGATGTAGGTTCGGTGCTATCCTAGATGTGCTTGTATGCCTGAAAATTGTTCTGCATCAAAGAGACTAAAGAAGTTCTGTGCTGCAACTAATGAAGTCTCTGTGATTTGAGAATGAAGCATTGCAGAGCGTTGCTACAAGCAGGGGAGACTGTGATCCGTCATACATGGGCTTGTGTCCTGATGGGAACGGTTATGTCAGTGAAGTTCACTTAAAAGCTGGTGCAGACTCTTTAGAATGCGAATGAATGCACAGAGTTCTCTGATAACACCTTTTCTCCTCTATCTGCAATATGGTCTGTGTCTTCGTTTAGTCAAAATGGAAACTGATAACTGATGAGCTGTCTGAAATTCCTGAAATAATTATTTTCAGATGCTACAATATGTTAATTCTGGAAAACTGCAGAAATGCCTTAATTACTTTTTTTCTTATCCCCCTCGCCCCAGATGGTTCGGAGCACTCAATGCCTTCAGGCTCTCTTCGTAAAAAGAAACTGGCAAAAAGACCTGGATACATGAGGCCAGAAGCTCAGCGACAGATCGAGTTTCAGTCCCTGGATGCCTGCAAGCCATTCAGCCCAGAAGAGTTCAAACATGGCAGGCAGCATTGTGAAGACTTTGAGAACTGCTGTCTCTACAGACAATACGAAAAGAACTTTGAATTCTTACGCTGCCGTTCAACTGCAAGTAGTGCTGTAGTTCCTGCTGATGGGGTAACAGTGTTGGGCAGTACTGGAAATATGCTGGGAAGCTGCAAAAATCTTTCCTGTTACAAGAATCCACAATCAGAAAACACAATGATATCAATTTACCCTGCTGAAGCAACGAGCAAAGATGTTCCTACTGTATGCTGTGCATGGGAGATGGGCCACAGCACTAAAGTGAGTGAGCCCCAAAAGATGTATGCCTTGGATCAGACAGAAGTGAATAATAACTGTGAATATCAAAACAGAGAAGTTGTTTCTCATTCTGTTGGTTCACACAATAGCTTTAGTTCAAGATTCAGCTTCATACAGCTCTCCCTGAACTCAGCCTCTGGAGTAAGTGATGCTGAAGGCAAGGCAACCATCAAGGAAGCTGAGCATGTTCTGCATGCCAGCATTGCAGGAAATCTACAGGAACTAGAAGAGACAGCAAGAACTCATGAGCACTCAGGAGCTTTGCATTGCTTCTCTAGGCCCAGTGACGATTTGAAGCATGAAAACGAGACCACAGCAAATGATAAACTACAGGATTGTGAGACCGTCTCTCTCTCAGATACAGATGCAACGTTTTCATATTCTACGGATTCCTCAGATGCAGCATCTGCTGGTTCTTCTGTCACCTCAGGCTACGAAAGTAGTTTCACTGTTAGTGACCATAACTGGGATACTTTGATGAAAAAGTATGAACCAGTGCTACTAGACTGCCAGCTTGGCAACCGGAGTACATTAAAGGTTTGTAATCTCATTTCATCTTTGATTCCTCCCCCTGGTTCCCAAAACAGCTATGTTGGTGGTGTCAAAGTATTAATCTGATGTAGGAGTTGGAATATTAACAGCTTTTGCAGCATTTTTTTCACAGAAGTGTATAGTACTTGTCTGCATGATACAAGGGAAAGAACCTGTTTTCTTCTTGGTTCTTTTAAAAGCAAAACAAACCCAACAGTGGTGTTGCAGTACTTTGTTCCTGTGACCTACTGAAACTGTGATCCTCACTTGTATTTCTAATATGCCACACGTTAATTTCTGAATTCAGCAACGGCTGCTTTCACAGGTGGCTATTTTGTGTGCAGTCTGTAGTCAAGCAAAACTTGAGGGTGGTAAGAGCTTTTTCCTTGAAGCATCATGATTTAACAACACTGGACTTTGGCTAAACTTACACATTTCCAATTAAAGATTTCTAGGGGAGAGGCACCTGTGTAAGGGTAGCCTGTAATCTAATAGACCAGTGCTCTCCCTGCATGATGATAAATGGGGGGTCCATTCCCTGCTCTAATTCAGTCTGGGAATAATGCCTTTTTTTTTTCCTTCTACCTTAGAGGAGTTTTGGGCTGTCAAGTAAGAAGCTGTCCTCCCCCTCTCCCATGTGTATATACCTGTATATACTCACATATATACCTATTATATATACAAGCAGCCTCATTCGTTATATTCTTTGTGTGAGAGGAAACCTTAGAAAGGATCAGTTATTCTCTATCGTACAATAGGATTTTTTCTGGTCTTGGGTATTTTTGGGATGTCAGGGGGAATCAGAGGGAAGCGATTCTGAGCCTAACAGATGACAAGGCAAATTTTGGCTCTGTTGTACATGTAGGGAGCTGAAATCCATCATGTCCACGCTAATAAATTTAAAGCTTTTCAAGATCCACTAAGCAGGTGATGCGGTTTTTAAGTCTCTCGCTAGTGTCCTGAGTGCTCTGGAGCAATGTCTGGGCTGTCTGTACCTTGTAGGTACAAAGGCGCACCTCAGAGAGTTCTCCTCGCAAATATCCTATGCTAACCCTAGAGTGGGAAGCCTTTCAGAAACCTAGGTTTTGTGACTCCTGAGCACAAATACACCTGCTGAGATGTGCTGTGTTGTCTTTAGGCCTGGGGAGACAATCTGCACTGGGTCAGCCTCTGGGGCGGCTCTGCACAGCCCTTCTATCTGGGCAAGGCAGTGGGTTGAGAAACATTATTTGTGCTTTTCTACCCATGTTATCTGACCTGGGCTTATAATGCCCTCTGATACTTATTTTTCATAAGGGATGCAAGTAGGACTCAAACTAGTTTCCTCCTATGTATGTTTACAGGCTTCACACGCATTGCCATGGAGCAGTTTCTTTGGCATCTTGCCTGTAATGGTACAAAAGAAACATTGCTATCTTTAATTTCTGCATTCATTAATTCATTGCATGGAGAACTGGGAATTTGTGCCTTCAGACATCTTTGACCTTGGTCCTGTGTGTTTAATTTGTAGCACCTTCCAATTGTAATAGTAAAGAGCAAGTCTCAAATTTTTCAGAAGGAAAGAGACAATTTTAGTCAAGAAAAGGAGGCAGTACCAAAGTTGTTAAAATTAAAATTATGCTTTTTTTGCACTTAAAAAAAAAAAAAAGTGGTCATCGCGTGGTACAGGTAGGTATAGGACATGCTGCTCTGAAGCAGCTCTTTGATTAGCTGGGGCTCCAAGCGTCTTCCTAGCCTGCAAACAGAAAGCACTCAATTGTCACAGTGTCAGTCAGATCAGTCAGTTAGCCCTGGGCATGCCTGCGCTGTGGTACCCAAGCAGGTTTTAAATGACCTGCCATTGTGAGTGCATGAAGGAATAAACAGTGCAAAAAGCAGCAGTGCTGTACTCTCGGTCTAGATGGTTGTTATATATCATATATATGAAAAAAGTGTCACTTGAACCATTTCTACTGCGGGCTTCTTTAGAACTCTATCAAAAGCGTGGCATAAAATACAGAAAATAATTTATGGTGAGGATCCAGAGCACCTCCCTTCAATATGTTATATGTTCCTCACCCGTCTCAGAGGAAAAAAAAATTGGCGTTTCTGTATGTGAAAAACAATAATAAATTAAAAGAACAAAACCAAACAAAACAACACCAAAAACCTTGATGGAAAGGGAATGCGTGCAATGACTTGTTTTTTTCTTTGTTTTTCCTCCAGGGGATCCTGTAGCCTATTATTAATCAAGCTTTTTTTTCTTTTTTCCTGGCTTTACCTTTTATGTCTATTTTCTGACCAATCCGCTTTCACTTACAAATTTGAAGAGATACCATTAATTTAAATGTCTTGCCTAATTTGCATGTTGATTGTGTAGTCATGATAACTAAATGTTTCTGGTAAGTTATTGACTGGCTGTACTTATTTTTCTGTGTGCAATTTACAGTTTAACTGGAGAGATTTAAATATGAAAGTGTTCCAGGGAGGAGTGAAGTCTTTTGTAGATGCAGAATGTCTCGAGTACGGATCTTCTTGCAGTGGAAAATGCTTTCCCAAACACTTTTTCAGGCTTTGGGCTATCAGTATATCTGCTGATTCTTTTTCCAGGCTTACCTTTCTCAGTGCTGCTAATGGCTTGTTGGTACAGGTCACGTGTAAACTTAAGAAAACACTTTGCAGTTTTATAACTGTAGCTGTGTTTGGCAGTGGCTGGCATGGCAATGAGGAAAGGACTGCATAACTTCAACTAAATTCTTGTAAGAGTAAAATAAAAGCTTTTAATGTCCTTTGAATGCACACCTGGCCTTCTGAAATATTTTAGTAAAAGATGAAGCTTCAGTACAAAGAAGCATTAGCTTTTGAAATAAAACTGTATCCTAACAGGAGCTTCTTTTTGGGTGTGTAAGGGCATTTTGTATGTGTTTTTTTCCTCTCCCATCTATCATTTGTAATATGAACATTTCAGAAAATGGAAACGTCAACACTTTCTAGATGAGCCTAAATTATATTTTAATGAAACTTCATTGGCAGCATGTGAACACAGTTTTCTGTGCCATATCGTGAGTACACTTGACCCAAAATATTCATACTGTATTTCTCTTTTTACATGCTGAAGAAAATGTGGTTTGCATATGGAAATCTGAATTTGTTCTGCACAAAACTTGGATAGGCAAAAAATTGTTAAATGGACTGAAGAACAGAATATTGAGTAGAATGTGATCAAAAATAGATATTATGCTGACAGAATCCTATAATAATCCTTACTTAGGATATGTTTCACCCTTGCAGTTATTCAACGATTGTACAAGCTCTTTTGCTTTTCAAGAAATACTGTTTGTTGTTCTTTGTAGGTGCTTGGACTAAAGCCATGCTTAGATCATGTGGTTCTGAATAGATCTGTCCAGTTAGCAAACGTTGGGTTTAACTCTCAAAATTGGGTGTTTCTAATGATGTAGTAGTAATACTGTAAATTTATATTATGTAAAGGTTAATAGTGTTTTTTAAATGCGACTTCTTTATAAGTATTTCTTTTCTGTATGTAGATAAAATCCTTGATCTTACGGCTTCAGAGGCTTCAGGAAAAAGCAATAGAGGAAGATGATTATGACAGAGGTGAGAGTTGCTCCCCCCTACCTCCCACTGAATCATGCTGCTTCCTCTTATTCCTCCCTCCCCCAACACCCCATCACCTCCCAATTAATTTTATTTTATATTTGCTACACTGCTGTGGTTAGGTATGGAAGATGAGTTCAATGAACTCTATTGTTCATTCTGTGGTATGGCAGGAAACAAATTAAAGAAAGAAGTAGGTCAGCAGCAGGTAGCAACAGTTTTTATTTTCTTGAGCCACATCACCATGTGGGAAGGTTGAAATGCGAATATCCACCATCTGGATCAGCTGTTTTGAAGCAGCATGACTTTAAAAAATACAGAAATGAATGAAAGCTTCGAAAGGAGAAAGGACAGGCACTGGCTGCTGACAGAGTGTGATTTGTTGCTTGCCACATTTAGTCATGACACTACAGCGGAGCTCAAACACAGAAATGAGGTCAGTAGCTACGATAAAAGTGAATGATACTGTCCTGTGGGATTAACTTGATGCCCACTGAGTTGAATCAAAACCAGATAGGGAATATGACTGGTGATACAGCAGCTGGCAAATATCTGTATTTGAATAGTGCTTTCTCATTCAAATGGATTGGCACCTCTCATAAGCTGTGTGTGTGCACGCATTAATAATTAGAGCATCTATTAACATACATCTCAGGTTTTTTCTTGATTATCTGAACACAAACTACTGTTACAGAAAACATATTTTAACAGTCTTGAAGTTCTAGGTGAAGTTCTTCCTGATAGATTTATCTTCATTTGGGAAGTACTGCAAGTGTTCCAGTAAACTGCAAGGGCGCTTCAGATGATAAAGCTTGAAAAAGATAACCCCCCCTCCCCTTTTTCTTCCCCTCACTTTTTGGGGGTTGGGGAGTAGTCAAATTTGTGGCTTGCCTGTCAGAATTAGCATTAAGCTGTGCAGTCATATCATGGTTCTGTTCCCTCTTTCATTTCCCAAACCCCAAGAAGACAGAGATGTATTTTAGCAGTGTCATGGGAGAAGGTGTGTAGCCCTTGCAGAAGGGTGGTTCTGTTGGCCTCTCAAAGCTTGGTCTACATAGAAGAAAAATCAGCCACTGTTCCAAGTCAAAGAGGAGAACCTTTAAATATGTTATAAGCTGAGCACGTTGTATCTATTCATGGGTTTCATCTCTGTCAAATTGAATAGACATTATTGATATGTTTTACAGTGTGACACTTGTTACTCTTTTTTTTTAAAAGTGCCTGTTGATTGAGTTCCCAGTTGGAGACAGCTGTGTGTGAAGTGCATGTGGTTCCCACAGATTTTAGCTGGAATTCTCTGGGTGCTCATGCACTGACCAAAAACAAAACAAAAAAATTAGTATATCAGGTGTGACACCTGCATCTGATGCCATGTGGTATTGACCACATTGGAAAATGATGACTTGTTTAACCTTGCTCAGAAAGGTCTTGCGTAGTTTTCCCGGCTGTTAGTCTGGTAAATTTCAAACAGGATCACCTTTCTGTTTACACTCACCTTGTCCATTACTCTTTCCAGTTTCTACCTTAGTTCTCAGACGGGTAGCATGGAGGGCATGTTGCAGTCTTCCATCAGCTCCCCTCAGGAAAATCGTCTGGCTGCAAACTGATCTCACGAGGTGCTGCGGACACAGTTTATATAGAACACAGCTGGATCAGGACAACGGTAGTGAGGAGCACCTGTGGGTGGGATTGCTCTTTTCTGTGCTAAGTCTGGCTCATATGGGCAGAAAGAATTTGTTGTGTTACAGGACTAAATACTGAGGCACATGAAAGACTTTGTGTTGGGCTCCTGCATCCCTTTGAAAACTGGAACTCCATCTTAATGCAGATGTTCTCAGGAAATACTGCATTCCTTTCTCGTGCGTGACCATGCATCCTTAATTTTTTCTCTTCCTAGTTTAAGTCCTTGACCTACTTTCTGTCTTACTGGTCTTTGTTCCTCTTCTGATACGACCGTCAGCCGTTTTGTGTGTGAGACTACTTTTTGTTGTTATCCTGGACTGTCTCTGAGTTTTTCTTTTGTGAAACATACGTAGGTTATCTCCAGTGAAAGACGTGTATGGAGAGGGTATGGGTGCTGCCAGAAGAATTAGAGCTACAAATTTCTTTCCACCTGTTGCAGCGGCGTGCTTTCCACCTTTGCTTTTAGAACTAAGCAGTCACTGTACTTGGAGGAGTTACCAAGTCTTGTGTGGTGTAAAGTGAAGTTTAAAAGCTTATTAAAGAGCTTACAGATTGGCCTGGTACCAATTTCTGTTTGGCTGAAATCTGTAATTAGCCTTCTTTAAAGGGATCTTTTTGCCAAATATTGCTAGCAGGGAATGGAATTGCTAAATGCACACAGCTATGATGTGCTCTGTAAACGGAAATATCAGAGGGTGGGAGAAGCCAGCACGGTGCGTGCAGAGGTCTTAGGATGTTCTTACTACTCAGAAAAAGAAAACTATTGTCCCTGTAACTTGGGGGATTTCTCTGGACATAGTGAGTCCTCTAGTAAGAAAAGAGCTGTTTTGAATAGGAGACTGGCAAACTGCTGCATTTGGGAATGCTTCAAAGGAAGGGGGAGAGCTCTAGTGTGGTGCAGATAGCTAGCTGTGAAATGCTGTGTACATGGAAGTGAGGAGAGGAGAGCAGGTGAAGGTGGGCCACACCAGTGGCTACACCTCCAAATCAGAATCTAAAATGTCAATAAATACAGTATCACTTGCAACTGTGCTGTTGCTTCAGTGGTAGTGGCTCATGTCTATCTTTACCTGTAGACAAGACTTCAGTACATTTTTTTGACTTTGACTCTTTTAAAAGCCATCCAGTCTTGCAGGAGGTTTGTTTTTTCTACAGCAGTTCAATGGGAAGGAGATATGTTATATTTCAAGGAGTTTTTAGTACTCAGAACTGGTTTCTGCTGTCTGCTCCTGCAAATTTAGCAACTTGAAGAAAGTCAAGCCATCTAAATGACATTGATGCTTCCGTGTTCTTCACTGCTTTCTGAAAGTTGTCATAGTTCCTAGTAAACTTTGAAACTGAAGTGTAGGTAAAATGGTGCCCTTAAAGAAAGGAGAAAGTGCTGTATTGTATCTTCACTTCTGGTACTAGACCCAGAAATGGCACAGAATAAGGCTAAGCTACCCCCTCCCCAAAGCCACGAACAAATACTTTGCTGCAAACAGGTCAGGAGAAAGGATACATTTGATTTTCCCCTTTGCAGAAACACAAAGCAGGTGCTTGCTGTTTGGGACTGTCAGAGAACATCTGTGTTTTCAGGTGCATGTTAATGAATAGCACTTATTTCCTGAACAGATGATGAATTTCTCCTTTTTTTTTTTTATTTTTATTTAAGGGATATTTTGAGCTACAACTCTCAGTTGTTTGGGAGAGTTATGAATCCTTGTTTAAATGCTGTAAGCCTCAGCTTATTTCTTCTAAGTTATCTGTTCCGCCCCCAGTCAATTTGCTCCATCTTCCTCCTCCTTTTGAGCTTGGGAGGAGCCCAGCAGAAATCACTTCTGCCATTACTTGTTTGTGTTCCTTCCTTCCTGAAGGCTTGCCATTGCATGGTAGGGGCTTGGTGTAGAGGAACTTCAACTGGTCATTCAAATAACCCCAGTTTAATCCTATACTTCCTGGGAGTGCTGTTTGTATGTGGGGGGTATTTGCACTCTGCATCAGGGCAGAGGTTGTTCTGCTGTCCCCTGCTCATGCTCATCTGCTAGAGGTCACCAGGTGAGCTCAGTGCTGCGAGACCTGCTGGATGCCACCAAACCCCTCTCTCATCCTTCTGTGGTGACTCTGTGCTGCCTCAAACGCAGGTATTTCTAGGCTGGGAAGTGTTTGTGTCAAATGCATATTCAGAGAGATGAATCTTCTTCTCTGTCCTCATTTAATTTTAAATAGGAAACGTTAGGGTACTTGGTGTTTTATTGCTTGCTCTGCATCTGTGGGTGATGAAATATCTGGAAGTAGCTTATTTGTTTCTGTATTTACTTGTGGTCTCCTCTTGATGGCCACATTACTGTATATTTTCAGAGCAGGTATAATACCATGGGAATATGATAACAGCATTTTGCCTTGCGTAGCATATAGTAAAAATTGGTCTGTTCTCCAAGGATCACTTGGAATGTTGTCATGGCTCATTATTCATGATGGAGCTTGACAGCTCCAAGGTTAAACATACTGCTGAATATAGGAGGCAAAAAAAACCAGCATATTTTTGTGTCTGTGGGAGTTGTGCTTGCAGTAGAAGCAAATGTATTTTGCTCAGTACGAATCTATTGCCCAAACATTTTAGAATCCTTTTCCTGTTCTTTCCTATTGTTCTTGAACTTCCCAAGTTTGCCTGGTGCAGGTGACAAATGGATTGGCAATAAAGTGTTGGGACTGAGTCTGGCTGCTGAACTGCACTACTGGCTCACATGCCCTGTTGTTTCTTCAGAAATGAGTTTTTACAGAACTACTGGGGTGGTTCTTTAAATGTATGCAGGGATGTGAGCATACAGACTCTTAGCTTGTAGGGAATGGTAACTTCCCTGCACAATCACATTTGGAGTTAGGATGCCACTTAGATCAGAGCAACTCCTCATCAGTGCAACATGGCAGATAGGTTCTGTCATAACAAGCATAAATGGTTTTATAGTCTATCCCATCTCAGCAATGAAAATTCATGCTATAGATACATTTACCATCAAGTGAGCCTTCAGTTATTTTGATTTAGGTCTTGGATCTTGATGAAGATGAGTTGGTGAGTGTTTGTGGGCTTGTGCATTACCCAGTGCAGAAACAGTCTTTGTGTTTCATTTTCTTTTTAAATAAAATAAAAGGTGGTGGACACTGGAGGGGTAGAGCTGCTGTGTTGCAGAGACCTGTTGGGAATGTTGGAGGCCATGGAGTTGAAAATTTGGGGTGGATGGGACAAATAGGGCTTTCTGTTATGCTATACTGTCAAAGTCTTTTTCTGCCACAAGTTTGTAGAAGCTTTCTGGAATCTGTGGGTTACATTGTCTTGGGTTACTTTTTTTTTAAAAAAAACTTACCAGAGTAAAGGTTTTAAGGGGATAGGAAGACAGGCTCATGCAAATTATCAAAACCTAATCTTCTTTGCATGGGTCTTGTTTATCCTGTCTTTCTCTGACTAATTCACATAACCTCCAAAAAAAGGTTTTGGGTGGTTATGGAAAGCGAGTGCTTATGTACAGTATAAATTAAACTTAATTTCCCATGCAACAAAACAGAGCAAAAGCATCACAACTCTTCCATCTTATCTGGCTTACTCTCATCAAGACACCAGTCTGAAATTAAAAAGGGAAACTTTTTTTTTCATCCATATCCGTTTATTACTTGGTGCCAGCTGAGTGTGGACTAGGACGCTGCAGTTCAAATGCTTGGTCTTGGTTTCTGCCTGCTAGCAGGAGGAACAGTTTCTTTTTATGCAGTCAAGCTTATCAAATTGTTATTGATTTTTTAATCAGAGAGTTGGAACAGGGATTGAGCTGGTCACAATTTAAAGGTCTGAAACTCCTTTGACTCTAATACTTACCTTATCTTTTATACTACCTTGGGTTTTTATACTTAACAGTGCTCATTACCATAATTTTTTACCCATTACATGTATAGGGTAGGCATGATCAGCAACTTCTAGAAATGCTTTTGATATTGACCCTCATTTTTGGCCCTGTTGTTCAGTTTGTCATGTCAGGGTGTGTCTTTTGAGGCAGAACAGGATCTTGCTGTTGGTCTGTTTACGTACGCACATTAAAAATGCCATCATACTTTCTGTATCTTTAATTCCTTAGCTAATATTGAAGAGGAAGTCGTTTTGGTAATGCGTGTCTTTGCTTTGACTCTGCAGCCTAAATATTTTTTTAGGAAGCAGTAGTATCTTATGGGATTCTACTACGTTCTCTTATTTTAATCTTGGCCAGCAGGAAGAGGTTCAGCTACATTTTGTGTTCCTGGAAGCTGCTTGAGAAAAAGAAAATTGCTGAAGTTTTGGCATACCATGTGCTTGGAAGCTTTCTCTACTCCCAGCCATCTGCTGTCTAAAACTGACACCACAGGCTACCCCTCCTATGATAGCAGGACTCTTTCTCAGTCCATGATGCAGCCAAGCTGTTCCCAGACAGCCTGGCTAGTCTTTTACAAACAAACAAGCAACAAAAAAATCAGAACAAAATAGTCAATTTTGCATAATTGACTCGTGTACTTGCTGAATTGCAGTTTGAGGCATGGAGTTCTGATGGGTGTAACTCACGAGGAGCGTTGATATGCTTTCTGGACAGTACCCACTGACTGAGTGACATGGCTCTCTTGCTACCCAGCCCATCTGCTTACTTTTCACTTGCAAAAACATGCAGCCCTTTTTTATATTCAGGACAGACTTATCTTTCCCTTGCTCTTTAGAAATATTAACTTCAAATAAGAAAATTGTCTTCCATTTGCAATGTGACCCCTGGAGGCAATATGACTATTAATTCAACCAACAACTAGAAATTGATTTTGCTGCCCTTGTCTTTCCCTTTTTAAAGGAGTGGAGGGACACCTGCTCTTTTTAATTACTGCCTGCTTAATAGATGACTGGACACGGACAGAAACTCCTAGATGGTATGGCAGCATAACTTCTGTGCAACTGGCGATTAAAAAGATGCTGAATGGCTGTAACTACTGTTTGAAAGCAAACACAAAGGACTTGCGATGCCAGTTCTCTGTGGGGAACTGACAACACTCGTTGCTGATCACTGGGCGGTGTCTGGGTGAATTTTTAAAGATGCTTTTACTGGAAATCTCTATGGACCTTCCATCACTTGCCAAACTCATCTGCAAAGTGGGATTGCCTTGAGTCAATTAACTTCTCCTTTCTCCTGAGGTTTCCCTACTGTCTTATGTGCCTAGACCCAACTGCCCATACTTGGGTATATTCATAGTTCTGTAGGTGTGTCAGCCCTCTCTGATGCTTCCTTGTGCTGCTTTTGCTGTGTGTGAGCTGTGCACATTTCTTTCTTTAGTCTGTGGAAGGTTAGGGATGGTTAAAGCAGAAAAAAAAAAAAGTACCGTTTTATGGACATCTTTAGTTTTTTTAGGATAGTGAAGTGAATCAAAATAGGATAGTGAATCAAAAAGGTGAAGGTGGAAATTTGTAGCACTCTTACATAATAACAGGCTTTGGACAAAGAGTTAAGAGACTGCAGGAGATGCTGGCAGTGAGAGTGTACAAACTGATCCCATGTAACATGAGTTGTAAGCTTCTGCTACCATCCTACCAGTCTAATGATAGTCTATTTCTGATTGGTTTTGATTTTTGTGTGAAAGGTGGGAAGTAACGGGAACATCTTCATGCTCACTGAGATTTTTATGGAATGAAAAGTAAATGAATTAAATGAGTTGGATTGGTTTGATATATGGCAAATTGAACACAAAGCAAAGCGAGGTGCTGTGGATCAGCATAACTCAGACATAATCTAGGACGAAATAGAAATAAAGATGTATATCCTTTCCAGTTAGGTCATTGCAGAATGTCCTGTCCCCCCGAGTTATTGGTGGGTGTTAATTCATGCACCCTCTGGCATTCCCAAGTCCCTCTGTCTCCCTGCTATTGGCAGCTTGCTGGAGAAATAATGTTTTGGAGAAAAGGCTTTAAATTCTAAATTGCTAAAAGCCATCCAGGGTTCATTCAATTTTGTAAGAAATTGTGTTGGTGGTAGTAAAGAACAAAACCAGCCTGGGTTTGAGTGTGCTATGGCACCACATGAAGCATCTGTTGTGTTTCACTAATGTGCCAGGGATGGTGGTGTAGAATAGAGCACATGGGATAAGTCTCAATAAAAAGGCCTGCTTATAAATAGGTGGCTCACTGTAGGTTTTTTTGTTTTATTTTTTTTCGTGGCATGCTGTACCTGAAATATTTCTGTGCTGTCCTGTTGTTCAACCCTAAAATGCTAGCCTTGTAACAGGAACAGCTGATCTAACATCTAGAAATACAATATCTAAATTGAAGACAGGTTTTTTTCAGCTTCTGTCTCTGCCTGAACAAGCTTTTGAAAGGTGTGTTGCAAGGAAGCACGAACTGAAGTGTACTGAGAAGCTGCTGTATGGAGGCATGCGAAGTGAGAACTCACAGGAGACAGAGGCTTGAATTTGACATACATAACAATATAATTTTAATACTTACTATGCAGCCTTGAATAAATGTTTTTTAATAACATTTTTGCCTAGATCTAGGATTGAAGTTGTGCAAACAGCGATGTGGGAAGTTTTTCTTCACGTTCTTCCTCCTGTGTTGTAAGGCAGTCAGGAAAGATGGGTCTGTGAGTGCAAGCACAGGTGTTGACAGAGTTAAATATGCCACTTTCTCAGAATGGCATTTTGTGGGGACATTGTGACTTTCCAGACAGTGTTTGTTACTAGGGAAATATCTTCAGGTGTCTGACCATAACCTGACAGACCAATGGACATGCCAACTTTAGGAAGAGCTTGTGTGCCTGGATGTTTGTTTTATTGTTCCAACTTTACTGGGGGGGGGGGTTGGAATTAAATGGTCTTCAAGGTCCCTTCCAACCCAAACCATTCTATGATTCTGTTCTATGATTGTGATTTATGTGGAAAAACAGTTCTAGCTTTGCATTACAAAATAGTAGAGACTATACTTTTGGAAATTCACGGTGAAAATGCAGAAGTTGCTTCTCTTTATAAAAAAAAAAAAAAAAGTCCACCTGGAACCTGTTACTTTGCAGTAAGTCATAAAAGCTAGTCAGGTTAGAAATGTACCAGGAGACAAAACAAAAGACTTACTGTGCCACATTCAAATCCTGATGTAGGTGTACAGTTCCGGTTGTCTCATCTCAGAAGGGGTGTAATCAGCTGTAAAAGGTCCAGAAGAGGACAGCAAAGATGTTCAGATAAGGAACAGCTTTGTATGGAATGATTGAGCAGGCTGGGGACTGCACAAGGGCAATTAAACACAGATACAGACTGCACGCATGTTTTTCTGGTCCAAGACCTAAGGGGGGCATGAGGTGCTCCAGGTTCCAGCCAAACCGAAGGAAATGGTTCTATGTGTCAGCTGTCCAGTGCGTGAAGATCTCTTCATTAAAGCACATTGTGGATGTGGAGTGACTGCAGGAGACTGGACTAAGCAAGAAAACAAAACAACAAAAAAGCCCCACCCCATAACATGCTCAGGAGATTGCTTGAACTGGAAAAATTCAGAAGCTTGGAAAATACTTAGGGGAACAAGGGGAACTCTCAAAAACTATCACACAAGTGCTTCCCCCCCCCCCCCCCCCCCCCCCATTTTCTTCTGACTGTCAGGGAAATTTTTTTTTTCCATGCTGTTTTGTTTTCCAGCTATTGAGGGTCTTGGATGTATTTTTTTAGATAAAGTAATTCTTCAGAATTAATACTACTTAAATTAGGAAAAAAAAATTAACATCTGTAGATGAAGAGTACATTTAGGCTGCTGTTTAAATTCTGAAGGAAGATACGGGTGAAAGAGATGGTAACACTCACTGGTGTGACTTTCATCTTTTCTTTTGATTGTAAAGGTGAAGGTCAACCCTGCAGTCTCACCAGCAGTCTGGCACTTGCAGACCTGTACATGTTTTGATATGAATTGGGGCACTGGAAAAAAGACATATGAGTAGGGGTGTGACTATCAGTCTAATTCTTAAATTTAATTTTGCTGTCTGTTTTTGGAATAATTATTTTTTCTTTTAATTCTTTTTATAAAGATTTTATACTTTAAAAGAAAAGTGGTTTAAAAACAAAGAACTTGTAAGTGAATTTTTCTCATGTTGTCACATACATATAAAAAGCTTTCATGTAATTTTTATAAAGTAAATTTTAAAGTGGTTCACTGTTTTTGTATTTCACAAATGAAATTTTCCTCTCTTCTTGCGTCGTTCTTCAGTATTTATGGTTTGAGATTTCAAAACCAAAAAAGTAAGGCAACCTCTAAATGCATATAGGCATACTCTGTTATCCACTGATACATTCCCAAAAGTATGTCACTTGGCAAAACATTTTTTTCCTATAAAAATGAATGTAATTCATAAGTTCCCTGTTATAGTATGAATTTACAGGAACAGCGTAGATGATATGGCAGATGCAAAAGGGGCATTGTCAGCTGGCAGCGGAGCTGGCCTTCTGGAATGGAGCGCTGTTCTGAGATCTCCCCTGCTTCAGCTGCGAGCCTGCATGCTCAGCCACTGCCCTTTTCTGTCCTTCACCCTTAATTAGCTTTATTTTGAATCATATTGCAAAGGTCTTTGAAAATACTACCATTCAGGAAACAACATGAGTGCTTATCCTAGAAGACTTGCTTAAGGTCTTCAGTCTCAGGTGGAGCAGCTGAGCACTTTAGTAAAGGTTATTCTTTCCAAAAAGATGGCATTTCTTTTAGCTGACCTTGCTCATGTTTCCATCTTTCACATTATATATACAGTCCCTGTGAACTTGATTTGTGTGTATTCAAGTCCCTGCATGCATTCCCCTCCCTTGCATCAGTTCTGATGGAGAAAAAATTGCTTTGCTGTCTGCTTACCCCAGTCGCTTCATATGTGAGACTGATGGCAGCTAGTGGAGCAGGACAGTAAATGATTGCTGATGGAACGCTAAGGGAGAAAAATGGCAGAGGCATTTAGGATCTTGCTGTACACCATCAAATGTGTTTGGTTTCTTCAGAATAACCTTACAAACCATTTGTCTGTGACTATGCAGTCTCATCAGCCTATATTTACAGGATATGGTACTGCACTGAGTGGGTTGATCGTGCCTTGGTTGAGCCTGGCACCAAGCAAGCTTCGGGTAGATTTAAGTTTAAATCAGTCAGTTTGAATCTGTGGCTTGTGTACAGTCCTATCCATAGCTGAGCACTGGGTGGAAATGGCAACTTATTTCCGTCTTCAAAGGATGTCTAAATTCTGGGCTGTCCCAAGTAGGCCTTAGGAAGGGAGGGAATGAAGATGGGTTGCGGGAAGTTACCAGCATGGGTGGATTTTTGTGAAAACAAAGAATTCTTCAAGGAGCTTTGTCTGCAATAAATTAGACCTACGAAAACTATAAGCTGTGTGCAAATTCATATTTGTTAGAACTAAAATATATGAGGGTGGCATTCTGTCCCCAAAACAGTATTCAAATATTTTACCAAAAAAAGTTCATTTGTTTTTTTCTCCCTTGTTTAAACCATCACCTGTTCAGTCTCGAGGGTATGGGTGACTGCTAGTGCTGTCAAATGCTGGGGTGGTGGGGGAATGATTTCTGGCTGCTGCTCTGCACTTGGCTTTTTTCAGTCTGAAGCTTGAGTGACAGCGAGAACTTTCTCAGCAGGAGTCAGATGAGATTAAATGCCTGTTTTAATGATGACTATATAGGAATTCAGTGAGAGAGGGTCCCTGCAGTATACCAGAATGCAGTAGAAAGCCAACTAGTGGGGCTTATTACTGAAAAATCCTCTTCTGTCAACTACCGTTCAAGGGGAACAAGTTCTCAATCCATAATCCCAGCAAGAGTCAAATGGGTGAACTGGAAGCAAGGAACACAAGAGCATGTTAGTAATTCTGCTGAAGTCTGGCGTTCACGGGTTTAAGTAGCTCCGGTGACTTAAAGGTGCTACACTTATCCTGACCTTCTCCTAGCGTATACAAGCAGTATATTCTGTATTCGTAGGCCAAATGTCATGCTTTTGTTGTCCAGGGACAGCAAATTCTCTATGAACTGCCCTTTAGAGGGGAAAAAAAAATAATAAAAATCTCAGTTCTTTTTAAAGCACACAGCAGTAATTAAAAACAAAGTGAAATAATACCCATAAGCACAGCACCCAAATCCATATCTTAGTGAAGGCGTGTAAGTTTGAAATATTTAAATTATGATCTTTCCTTGCTGGTAAAAAACTGTTTTGAGCAAGAACGGAAGTCACCTAAATTACCCCAGTCAAAGGCAAGCTCCAGGAGTTGGTTATGCTGCTGCCATCTAACAAAAAGAATGGAAACAGCAAGGAGTTCTGAGCGAAGGGGTTCTAGTGTCATCTGCCTCTCAGGACCTAGGAGGAGAAGACTCAAGATTTGTGAGTGTTTAAAGAAAAAAATAATATATATCTATCTTTACATTTTTTATAGTGCATAAAATGGCAAGATATTCCAGGAAAGGAAGCACTGAAGATGCTGAGAAGAAAGAATGAGGAATATTTGAATTCAAAGAAGAATTAAAGACTTAGAAGTAGTTATGTTTCAGAGAACTGTGCCTACAGAAGCACTGCTACTGGAATACCTTTCTGACAAGTCTGTTCTTGTCTGCGTTTAGATAAGTCTTCTGAGTTCTGTGCAGTTTGATAATTCTTCTTCCACTTGCTTTTTTCCCCATTCTTCTTTAGCTCCTAAGATCCATACTGAGGAATACAAAGGATCCAGGAGGACGCTGTTATTTCATTCATAGGACTCATGCATTTCTTCTTTTAGACATTTTTAAAAACAATTACGCAGTTGCAAATTAGTTTGTTACTGTTTGCAAGAGATATTTCTCTCATGCTTTCAAGATACTTTGCCTGTGCTTGTGGATAGATGTTGTATTGATTGGCCTATTCAGTCTGGATTTTTTGGTGCAGTCTTATGTGCTCAGCAAAACTACTTCATTGCTATTACTTCTCTTGGGAAAAAAAGGAGGAAGAAAGCCCTTTCCTTTTAAATTCAGCAATGAGAAGATAAGGCTGCATGTCTCTGAATGGCTCTCTAATGACTCCCCAGTGTAAACAGGCAAGAGTTACTCAGAAACAGTCTGGGTAGCAAAACAGGGGAGCTGTATTTGTCTCTTCCTTCTCTTGTGGCATACTTGCTGAATGCAAGAGAAAAATTATTCTGTGTCAGAAAAAATGTGCAACTGCGATTTTTTTTTGCACTTGTAGAGGTATCGGGGCAAATGCTGCTTTTGCTCAGATGAGGGAAAAAAGGAATTCTGTTCCCATTCCAGTCAGAGCTCAGTTATGCGATGGCTACTGGAGACACAGGGCATGTAATGGCTGGAGTTGTCTGGGGGGGATGCACAGCACTCCTGGTTCTGCTGGGCAAGCATCCCCTGAGCTGTTGCTGTAAGGAAGCAAACCTGGGCTCTGGCTCTAACAAGCCTGTGCAATGGGGAGGGTGGCAAGAGGTTTCTTTCAGCTCCATGTGTGTTCCTGTAGAGGTTGTATTGTTAGTGGTGTCAGCTGTTGTTCCCTTGCCTCCCTTGAGTGTAAGCAACAGCATCGTGTCTCCTCTCTCTCTGGAGCTAGAGGCTGAGTCTGTCGTGCCTGTTTTAATTTGTCTAGATGCCCTTTTTCATTGCTTTAACTTTATAGGTATAATTGCTTAATAGAAACTTCCTTGTGAAGTGCCTCTAATTGTCCTTCAGAATGAATGCTGTTAAGAAGAACTAATAAAGAACCAAAATGGTCGTCTACAAAATCAATTTCTATTTCAGAAGTTAGGAGAGATGGAGAATTAGTTCCTCTGAGAAGCTTACTTTCTTTGTTCATAGAAGCTTTCCCTGATTTCCCTTTCCAAAGAGGCAGCTTTTCCCTATGTTTATATCAGAAGAGCATTGAGTTCTTAGAGTTCTGCTCCAGAGTTCTGCATACTTCTGGCATTTTGTGCTTCTAGTCAAGTTACTTCTTTCCATAGCAGATGTGTCAGGTCACTGGCTTGTGTACCTGCCCCATTGCTGGAGCAGTGCACCTCAGTGCTGGAGAGTTCTTAACCAAGATGTTTTTTTTCTGCCCCCACCCCCCAGTTCCCTTCACGTAAGGCAGATCCCTGTGGAGTTAATACTTTGTCTAGCAAGACCTGAAGAGTTATTGTTTGTGTGGTTGGTGGTTCAGGTTTGTAGAATTGATGCCTATTAGTTCCAAGGCACATCTTCTTATGCTTTTTGTAAGATCTTAATTTCTTTTGCCCCAACATTACAAAGACGTACTGTATGTTGACCTTAATTTACCAAAGTGTTTTTAAAATTTATCTGCCACGTAACGCAACAGTACACATTGTTTCAACTATTTCCTATACATACCTAAAGGAAGTATTGCTGAACGTTATTTGTGGTGCAGAATATTTTGAAGTACCTTTGGGAAGGTAAAGAAAGTGTTTATACAGCCCTGGTAGGCAACCAGGAAGGCTACTTATGCCAGAGTACACTGCATAACCTTTGGAAAAATCAAGAAAGCAGCGTGAAATACTAGACTTTTATTTAATTCTCATCTGATGGCTTGACAGTTGGAGGTCTTTTTTAAAGTAGTGTGTAGTGCACAGCCTATCATCTCAGCTCCTGTGTGAGTAGGCGGAAGATACTGGGGCCAGCTAAAGGGCACCAAAAATACCTGTTGCCTCCTATGCAAAGGAGTTCAAAGCAACAGCACAAACCTACTTGCAGGAGAGAGGTCCAGAGAGGCTGGCGTTCATATCCTGCTCAGCTAAGATTAACTAGCTGCAGAAATTTCTTTTGAAGGTTAGGATGAAGGTGTAGCAATGCTTATTTCTAGGCAGAGAACATTCTCCTTGGGAGCTCAGGGTAGGTTCAAAAAGTTTAAAGAGTACTTCATCACTGCCAGCTCTTGCAATATTCGTAACTACCCTACCTCCTATCAGTGCGGAGGCCAACTGGGCCTCCAGTACCTGCTTGAAGAATATCCTGTAGATTTGGGATATGTTTAAGAGTAGCAAGATGTGCTCAGTGCCTCGTTGTTGGTTCACGGTCTTTGTGCAGGCGGTGCTCTTGCCATGTGTGTTTCTTGTATTGAGACTTGTATGGCTGCTGCCTTCCTTATCTATCGCTCAGTAACTTTGAAGCATAGGCAGCTGCTTGCTAATGAAATCTGTGTGCGTGACCATAATGAAGAAGGGAGTGTTAATTACCAGGGTAACCCCAGCGGGATGTATGGATCTGTCTGCCAGCACTGCTATCCACGTATGGATCTTCTCCTCTGGGGTCTTGCACGTGTTCGTTCAGAAATACGCTACCTGGGGGTCCCTTCTGGTGAAGGGCTACCAAGCAATTGTTTCTTTACTGCCTTCATTTTGACTGTGGGGAGTTACCAGGGCTCCTGTTCTGCAATTAAGCCCTAGTAGATGCTGTTTTAAAATGAAGATTTCCAGTCTTTCAGGCATGAGGACTGTGCATGATCAGCCTGCATGCACAGGGTGCTGTGCGGAACTTCGGTGACTGGAAGGCAAGAAGCTCACTTTCCTGTGTCTCCCGCACTTATGTTATCTGCTCCCATGGCCTTGTCTTACAATATTAGGATATCTCCTAGCAGTAACTTTCCTTTGTACTTTAGGAGTGTGCTTGGCACATGTCTTTTGTCTCCGACCCTGAGTTCCTGCATCATCTTCTCCTGTGCCCTTGTTATGCATTCATTCAGCAGGCTTCCTTAGCCTGTACTGCTGCTATTTCTGTCTGTCACCTGGTGAGCAGGGCTTGAATTTGCTCCTCACCTGCTACTTGGGGTCCCCTGGGGGTGACGGTGGATATATCAGCCTGCTGCTGCACTCCACTCCTGTGGTTGCAGCAGTCCTCTGGGCTGCAGAGCTGGTGCAAAATAGTCACTCTGTTGTCTCCAAGTAACCTGAGATCAAGGTGGAGGCATGATGACAAGGGACATCTTACTTCTCTCCTTCTCTCAATGAGTTAATTTTCAATAGAGTGGAAAGATACTGACTTTTTTCTTACCAGGTGATGTTCCCCTGCATTCCTTTACTTGCAGAAGCACCCCAGGAGCCTGAGGAACAATAGTGCATGTATGAATGGAGCTGGAGGTCAAGCCACTGAGCCACTGTGCTCTTTAATGTGGGAGGGAGCCTCACAGTGTATCTGCTTGCATCAGTTAAATTCCATTGGTTTGAATCCCTCTGTAAACTAGTGAGAAAGATTTGGGTGATGGCAGTGTATATTTCTGCATGATATTTTTCTGCTGGCTGGGGATATTTTGGGTCACATTCCGCAGGCCGTCCTCAGTACCTAATGAAGTTCGCTGTCCCTGAAGTTTTAAGCCTTTACATGTGATTGCAGGATAGGAATTTTAGCAGGAAAGTATGGTATAAAGGGCCGCGTTAAATTTACTTATTGCTGCCCAGTTTTGTTGGAAATCAAAAAACAGAACTGTACCTCTGGCTTTTTGGAAGAACAGTGGGATTTTGGTATGTGGTTTTTTTGCTTCTTTTTTTTTTTTCCTAAATGCAAACATTTACATTGTACCATATGTTTTGCTTTTTGTTTTTATCCCCAAGTGGTGGAGGATGCATTAAATATCTGCCCTCAAATGCTCTTCTAGCTTTCCTTGTCCTTTATGTTACTTCCTAGCCAAACCTCTCACCTCAGATCACATTCCTTCAGACTTCTCTGCTTTCGTGCTTTCTGCCATGCCTTTTACTGCAGCTGGGAACCTTTGCACCTTCATAATCACAGGCATCACTGTTCCTTTTTTCCTTCTTTCCTTCCTTCTCTATCAGTCCCACATAGCTGCATCCTTCCTACCTGTATTACCTCTAGGAAATTCCCAGGCTACCTCTAGTATGGGGAGCGGAGCAGCTGTACTGAGCTATCGCTGTACCTCTCACTTGACCTGGCTCCTAAAGCTTACACAGATGTCTTTGTTTCTTCCTTTCTAGCCTGCAGCCTGGAGCTAAAACTGCTGGCGTTGTGATTGCTTTCTTAGCCCCAATGTGAGTGCAGGAGTGGTGACAAGCCTGCATGTCAGGGGTTCAGCTGGAATTGCACCTTGCTGTAACATCCTTGGGTGAGCTCCATACCCAGGCCCAGTGAGAGCCTCGTGGCCAGCTGCCATACAAAACAAGATTCCAGTTCTTTCTGCCAGATTTGAGGGAATGTGTACTCTAGTTTCACAGATAGGTCTTGTCTTCAGTGAATTTAAATAAGGAAGCCAAAGTCTTGTTTACGTGTGCAGAAAAATGAAGCCAAGCTAGGAAAGGGCAAGAAGCTGTAGTGCTAGAGGGTACCTTAACATCAAATACCTTAATTCTTGCCATTGAAAAAGGAGTAATTTAAAGTCAGGTTAAGTATATGTACATAGGATGATTTGTTTGGATTTCAAAGATAGATTAGTGAAACTGGGTGAAGTCACCAAGAACATCTGAAATGAAGAAGAGACAATTTTTGCTACTTGCCAAATATTTCATTTCTAAGTTTGGGAGTTTTACGTTAATTCTCCTGCCTAGTAACAGGGGGGGAAGAAGATGAATGCAAATTAGAATGATGACAGTGCAAATTTAGCATCATCTGGGAGAACTTCTGTAGAAGTTATTTGAAAAAAAAAAAAAGACTTTTGATCATCAGTGAAGCTCAGTAACAGGGATATGCTGTAGTTGTACAGAGGGAAATATTCTATAGGAGCTTTCTGAAAGAATAATATTCTGACTCTCACTTTCTTAGAAACTTTATGCAAATACTTTTTTTCATTTTGTTGTATTCTTTTATGTATTTGACATCACCTATTGTGCCATGATTGTGGCTTCTGCTTAGCTCTCTTTAAAAATGTATTTTTGAAAAAGGGTTTGGAAACTTAGCACTATGGAATTTTATTTGAAGGTTTATTTCTTGAGACTCATCATAGCATAATTGCATTAAGTACAGGATATTGCAGCCTTGTAATTCCCGGAGACCGTTGAAGAGTTTGGTAGCATTTCCTGGTGCTTGGAGTGTGTGCAGCGTTCCAGAGACTGGCAGGCTGCCCCTGTAGGCCTTTCTCTCCATCCTTTGAAATGTTGAAACATCCACTTGTCACTGCTGCAGGCAGGATCTTGTGCTAGTTGGACCTGAGTCTGATGTAGTGTGGCAATTCTTGTCACTTCAACACTGCTTTTGATTCTTCTGCTGGTGTAAAATGTCTGTGTTGTGTTGCATGTACATTCATGCTGCTGGACTGTGCTTGGAAAGATGCAAGATAAGGTTTGTGAACTTAACTTCTCTCTCCTTTATTAAAAAACAAACAAAACCACTGCAGTTTTCTTCCCTGATTTAGGCTCTTAAACCACTCCAGTCTGCAAATGGGCTGTGCACCTGAACATCCCACAGACTTCAGAGGATGTGAGATTCTTTATGTTTAGATTATTAAATAGGGATTTTTAAGCCTTTATGTCTTCAGGTAGGAGAAAGTTGGCAAGGATAAATTTTTCTTGACATGGTAATGCACTCATTTGATGAAGTTTCTGGGTGAACATAAATAATGTTCTCCAGAAAGGAGGGGCATTTTCTATTGTGGTAATGCAGTTACAGTAAAGCATCCACATCTCAAGGGAGAGTCTTCAAACACAGTGCTTTGTTAACCTAACCTAGTACTTTGTTAGCCTAAAAGAGGCTTTAAAGTTGTGTTTCCTAACCTTCTTTACTGATCAGCTGGAAAACAGATAATGTGGAGACTAATCTTGTTTTCTTCTGGATGTGCTTTACTGCATCTGCTCGCAACCTAACGTTATGGAGCTGCCGTCAGTCATTGTGCTTGTCGCTAAAGAAACCTACAATTCCTTTATGGCTTTCTAAGGTCTTGATAGTGTTGTTATTGAGTATCTTTGAATAACTAGTTGAATTTGACACGCTTAGGAAACATGCCAGAGGGTAAAACAAACATCGCTCCCATTCTTTCGAATGGCAGCTGAAGTGGCAGTGAAGAGGTCTGTGAAGAATGTGACCTCATCCCTTGGCCTGCCTCCAGCTTCCACTTCACTGTGGAAATGAAAACCTAGGAAAGGAGCTACAAGTTCCTATACTATGCCACATCTTCCCCCCCCCACCCCCCCAAGTGAAGCAAAAATGCTTTGAAAGAGACATATGTGGCTACAGATACCTGTACTGTGCATCTTACAGTACATATCCACTGCCTGATTCGGTTGTTAATGTTGGTGATAACAAAACTTCCACTGGCCTCATTCTGGGGACATTCAGGTGGTTAATGTTTGGCATATGTCGTAGAGACAGAGTTGCATCTCTCTGATTAACTTTTTGTTTCTTTAACAAGAAGTTGTTTCTTGTTGGTTTGATTGCAGAAGAAAGGCACACAGGGTGCACGCAGGTTATATTCAGTTGGGGTTGGGGGAATCTAGTAGGACCTAGGTAACTTTGTAAGCATTGGGCATCCAGATTTGTAATCAGAGCATTGGTTGCACGCTAGGGTGAGAGAGATCCTTGGGGTCTTCTGCTTTTAAAGTCCAGTGTGTAAAATCTTTCTACCACTCTTCCCAGTAACTGCAAAATTTCTTCCAAACTCGTCTTGGTACAGGACCTGAATCCTATGCGCCAGTGTTCCTTTTAAAATCTTTCATTAATAATAGAGACTGAGAGTACACTGAGTTGCAAATGAGCCAGTTTTGGATTGATGCAGTGAGACAAGGTGAGCCTTGGCATTTTCTTTCCCCTTCTTTTCTGCTATTCTGCAACACAAGCCAGGTTTAGTCTCATGATGAGGGTCATACACCCAGCTATGTTAGTCAGGTTGTTCAGCCTTACGACTGCAGCTCCAGTGTTAAATTGATGTAAAGCTAACTTCTGTATTTGTACGTGTTAATTTTGCATGTTATGACTTATGGTGTTCCAAACCATAAGGTGATAATTTTTGGAGAAGCAGATGAGAGAGAGAATGAATTCTTGTGCAGGAACAGGAACCTATAAGAAAAGTGCAGCAGATTTTCATTTTTTTAAAAGTATTAGACTGTGATTGTATTTGATTTTGGATTTTTTAACTAGGCAAGCTGCTTCACTCTGCTTCAGACAAGTGGTCCGTAAAATGAGTATATCATCGCTCATCTTACCACAGCATTCTACATTTTAATGAGACTCTGAAGCCCTTTGAACTCCTATTTTGATTGGAGCTTCACAGTTATAAGGTGTTATAACTGAGGTATACCGGGTTTTTAATTTTCATTCTTTTACAGAAACGTTATCTTAATGTAATTTTGTGTTATATTTGCTGTACTATAGAGCCTGTAGGTCAAGCTGCTCTCATTAGAGTGTATGGGCCACAGGAAAATGACAGGAATGTTAGTGTGTCACATCTTGGAAAAAATGAAAGACTTGAACAGTTTTTTTTTTTTTTTTTAATCATGTAGATTGCAACAAAGTTATTTTCTGTACTAGCAATTATTGGATGGAGTGACCTTTACCAACTTCTGACATTGATGTAGTGGAAGGGACATTTTTCCACTTGACCTTTATTCAATGTGTCGGCTTGTCCTGTAGCACAAAATGAGTTGCAATTGACAGATTTGATGGAACACTAACTTGACAGGAGCTTATTGTTTGGAAGCAGATATGTGTTGAAATGTGAAGCCTCTAGTAAATAACATGAGAAAAGTTATTTTCATGTCCTCTGTCACTGAAGAATGTCTTGCTTAGAAATGACCACTGCCAGAATTGCAATCTGAACACCGATTAACTGAGAGTCTAGCAACACACACTTCAAAATAGTGGTATTTTACAGTCAAATCTATTGTTTCGACTCTTTCTCCTCTTGTCATTGTTCTGTAACCAGTTAGTGATATTTTTAACCTTGTTTCTTGTCTTAAAATCTCTGTCCATAAAAGTAATGAGACATAAAAGTCAGATGAACAGCTTTCAATATACCATGATATATATATATATATTTATATATATATACACCATTTCTCCTGAGAGGACCGTATATGTTGACTAGGTTGGTTATTTATATGTTAAAGAAAAATTTGTCATATAATTCTGGGAAGAGAGAAATACTCTGTGTGGGGAGGAACAGAGAGCTATGAGCATGTGTTAGGGTGAGGGTGGATATTGTGAAGAGAACTGTAAAAAGAAGGCCAAGCTGTCTCTGCCCCACTGCTCCAGCTGTGAAGTACGGGGGACAGCTTCTATTCAGACCTGTTGAAATAAAGCTTTTTGAGTTGAAATTTAAAAGCAAAGAACAAAAGCCAGTTGTTTCAGGTGTCTTCATGTAGTTCGGGTACTTGGTTGAAGGTTTGATGTTTCTTGTAAGCAGAAATAATTCCACTTTGCAAAATAGGGAAGGCGAAGTTGTAGTGGAATCCAGGATCTATTTGGGACTTTTCAAGTGATAAATTATCATGACTTTGGAAAACTACTAAGCAGCAGGACTGATAAAAGAGCAGCAAATACCATCTGTCTTATCTACATGTTTTACCACAGTTCTTCCTAAGCTGTCCAGTTGAGGTAAAGTAAAAAGGAGCTGAATGGCTGTGGGAGGGGAAAGCAGATATCTTCTATTGTATTTGCAGGAGGTATTTGCAAAAAAAAATATTTATAGAGGTTGCTGTTTAGACACATCCATTTAATCCTTGCTTGTTATTTTAAAGACAGGGCTCAAACAATATCAATAGCAGAGGATGCTGCTGGACAGAATCAAGGTGGGATGCTGGATGGCAATGTTTATTTTGCTATGGTAGAACAGCCTCTTCTGTATTTGTGGAAAACGGTTGAGGTGTTGTGGATGTACTAGAATAGTGTGAAGTTCACAACAAAATTCACTATTGTAGAAACACTATTTAATTGTAGCTCATGTGGAAGGTAAATATTAGTTATTGGGAAGCTGTATGCTAATAAACTTATTTCTTGCAGCGCTTCCATTTGTGGTTAACACATGCTACAGAAAAGAGCAGGCTTTAGTGCATTTGTTTTCCATGCTTGCAGGAGATGTTTGTGGAGCTTAGCTGCAGGGCTGAAGCAGAACCCACGCCTTCTGTGCTGCAGCTCTAGGGCCTACAGTACTACACTTGAAATATGTCCCGTCTTTTGTATGTGAGTTCATACGAAAATGGCAAATCCCATGCCCTTTCTGGAGCACATGATTTTCTGAACCCTTCAGGAGAGGATGGCAATAGCTGGCAGGTGCTCTTGCCCTTACCTCTGCAGGCCAAGCCCCATCAAACTCCGCTCCTCTTTGCCCTTCCCTCCTGGCTCTGGTTCTCACCTGGCTCTCAGGCAAGGCATCCGCCCGACTGGCAACTTGAATTTCCAGCCCGGGGAGGCTCTAATGAGCAGGTGGAGAGGCTGCTGCAGGCGATGAAATGCTGCAGGCTCAGGCTGAAAGAAGGCAGCCAGCCTGTGTTCAGAGTTTTCACATTTAGCCGTGCTAAGCAGGGAGAGCACTGAGACTGCCCTGGCATTGCTCTTCTCTGCTGGGGCAGGACATGCGAGGGCTTTTCTGTGGAGCAGAGCCCTCTGCAGCAGGAGGATGGAGGGAGCTGAGCTTCCTCGCAGCTGCTGTGCTTGAGCGGAATCCGCTGCTGCCACATGAGCTCGGCGCAGCCGGGCCTCAGGTCCTGCTTTGGGGTCTTGCTTTTGGGGTCCGTGGGACGTCCTCTTGTTCTTAACCCTGCTGCTGAACGGGGACCTAAGAGCAGGTAAAGGTCTGTGGGGCACTCGAACAGCCTTGTGGTCATCTCTCTCCACACTGATCCGCTCTGAGATCCTGTTGTGCAGCCCTGCAGGTGCTTTGTGCGTGGGGAGGGTAACTCCTGCCAGAAACACCTCCACAAGTTCTGCGCTGGGACTGGGATGGGAGGGACAGCTGCAGAGCCAGGATGAAAAGGTCATAAAAGTGAAAAATGTGTAAAAGGGAGGAAGATGGGGGCAAGGGGACAATGGTTTTTGTTGTTTTAAAAAAAAAAGGACTCCAGACTCCCTTCTTTTCAAATAGGAGAGACTGTGCTTTACCTACTTGTGAAATTACAAGATGAAGAGGTAAGACAGTCCTTTACAGGGAAGAGAGTCCTGTAAAAGAACAAGAAAGGCACTAAGTTTTACAAAAAGGTCAAGTTATGAAAGGGATAATACAGGGTTTCTTGTGCAAGAAGCACTTAATATTGTGTAATTATAGTAATCCTTTTATCTGAAGATCTCACACAGGTGTTAATTAAGCCTAATGATGCCCCCGTGGAGCAATTGTTACAGTCTACATTTTTACAGAGAGAGGACCTAGAAACTGAAAGAAATGGGGTTGCTTGAGATTGTGTAGCAGCACTGGGGAATTGGTGCTCATTAGAGAATACAGCACGACCTCAAGTTGCCTAACAGCCATGGGCAGAACCCTTCCCATGAAACTGTGGTGTATATCCCTACTGGTTTTTCTTCTTCTTCTTCTTTTCCCCCTGAAAATGCAGATACGTGTAGATGCATAAAAGGAAACTCTGGGCAAAGAGTTTCTAGATGGTGTTTCTTGATTATGCATATAAGCCTGTAACTGTTTTTTAATTTTGTTTAAAGGTATACTGGAGATTTTCAGGATCCTGTAATATTTTGGTTAGTATTCAGTGTTTTTGAGAGCCTTATGGGAAGCAGCAAAAAGGAAAACACACCCATGTGGGAGAGGTTTTGTATGGTAATGCTTTCCTTTGTTCACTTCAGCCTTTCCAGTGCAAAGCAGGCTGATAGATTGCTTTGTGAGGTTCCTATGGGGAAATCAAACAACTCGTTAACTTTTTTCTTTCTATCATACTCTTCAAGCTGCTGATAACTTCACAAGAAATACTACAAAAATCTGATGGATGGGTGAGGATAGGAAAACAGAGAATTGCCAGCTCTGCTTTGCACCCTGTCGCCCCCAGCGTACAGACTGGATCATTTTTAAATGACTGTGTTGTGGTGGAAATCCCAGTTTTTCAAAGCTTTGTTCCCGACATGAAGAACACACAGCTACCATTGAAGGAAGTGTGTTACATCTGCTTGTCTTCCATAAGATGTTGCAGTGAGATGTGCCTGTGTTACAGCTCAGTTTGAGAACGTGTTTTAGTAGAGATGTTTACTTTTCACACTGCTTTGAAACCCCCAAAATTACTACATTTTTACAGAATTTAGTGCCTGTATGGGAATGTCAGATAATATTTAATGTCTTAAAATTTGGACAACTTTAATGACTTGGACAAAGTGTGGTTGAGATACAGCCTTCAGGAAAAAGAGGGATTACAGCATTTACATTTAACATTCTATTATTTTTCCCCTTTTACAGTTGTGTGATCAAACTGCAGTTGCGTTTCACTGCCCAAAATGACTTCAGTTATTTTGTGTTCACCCCATGCATGCATTAGTACCAAAAACAATCTTGAGAAAGTGGTGTTGAAGATGGTATTTAGGAAAGGGTCAAGAGCTCAGTATATGCAAGCCAATAAACTGCATGTGAAGATCAGATAGCTAAAAAGCCTTTTTTTCCTCTGTTTTCCTATCACTGTGTCCTACTAAAATGTAACTTTATTCCAACCTTTGATAAAGTTAAGAATGTGGTTGGGGAAAGGAGGAGGTTTAATGGAGGCCTCTTTGTAAATCAGGCAGTGGATTTCTATGTCAGGCAGAAGTTCAGGAGGAACCAAATCACTGTTGGGAAAGAAAGGAGACTGAAGAAATGGATGTTAGCTGAGATGGAGGGTGTGGGAAGAGAAGAGGATGAAGGGGCAGAGAAATAGAGGAGGCAGAAACTAGGATAGGGGTGTCCCAGAGAAGAGGGAATTGGGTTGCGAAACAAAGTTCGAAAGGACAGTAAGTCACCAGTTGTTGTCAGCAACTATTCTGTATTTAAATGATATCCTTTGTCACTAAATTCAGGTTCCTTCAGCTGGTGGAAATCAGTTGAATCTGAAAACATTTAAAAATATGTAAATCGATTCTGATTTATGGCAGACAAAATAGTCTGAGAACAAATGTCAAATGTTGTAAAATCTTTTCTTTTACTGTTTTCTTTTTTTGGATATGACCTTTTCTGGATGATGTAAAACAGTGCAATTCCTGGGTTCTGGGTGCTAGAATGCTGATGGATGTTGGAAATTGGAAATGTAGCTAGACTGAATTATACTAGCGTCTTTAATAGTTTGTAAACAGTTTTTGGTTTTGCATCTGCTGATGCAGAGTGTATCAGAAAGTGTATCGGTTTAATTCTAGGTGAAGTTTTAATCCTTGAAGGGCATCAGGGATAAAGAAGGAACATTGAAACAGGAAATTAGATGCACGTATTTGAGATTGTATAGACTTTTAAAACTGAGACCTGGAATATGATAAAGCATTGACTATTATTGTGGAGAACTCATGAAGGGGAATGCATGGAGTGAGGGAGGAAAAAGAAAGATTTTGTTCAACTAAAAGCAAAATTCTGTCATCCAAGTACTCATCTATAATGAATGCACTTTTTTTCAGCTCAGTTACCACAAAGACTTCCTTTATCTACTCTCTCTTTTTGTTTCTAGAGCAAAGCTTCAAGTTTCCTTGCAGAGTTTCCCTCTGCAGTTTTCAGAGCAATCAGTTTGAGGTTGTGTCCACACATTTATATTCTCATTATAGTTAACTGTATGTAATATCCATTCTATAAGATGGAATATTTGATACCTTTTCATCAGCGTGCCTCACCATAGAAAGAGGATAATGTCTAGTTGTGTTTTGGTGATGCTGACCTGTAGCTGATAACTTCAGCAAAACTGCAAACCATTTTTTTAGATGTTACAATTGCACAATTTAATATCCACCACATCTTAAAATCTGTGCTATTTTCTTTCAAACTTCAATGTAAAGCAACTCAGCGCCTACTCACTGGTGTTCTTAGCCTAGCACTTGTGTTGCTTTGGTGTGCATTTTTACAGCACAGGTAAAACAGGTTTTTAAGAATATGAAAATAAACCTTGTGGAAAACTCCTTTTATTATCTACACTAGTTTTGTACTTCTGTCACAAAACCAAACCAACCAAACAACAACAAAAAAACCACAAACCTTTCAAACATTCAGACTGTATTTCAGGATGGTGTTCTCAGTATGTTCAGGTGAGACAATAATGAAGGATCCTTTTCTTTGTCTGACAGCTGGAACAAAGAACTTTAGATCCACAATGTGTGCCTAAATAGATCTTGGTACAAAAAATCTCAATGTAATCTGGCTGTCTCTAGTCATAAAATCCTTGTTATAAAAGCCAAGGTGTAGTCCATCAGACTTTCTTTATTTTTTGTAGAGTATTTAGAACTCACTTTGTTGAAATGACAAGTGTCACATAATATAATGCAATTCTTTGTAAAGTATTGCATTGCTTCTTTGTTAATTGGCTGGCCTATCTTCTAATTGATCAGTTGTATTTATTCAGAGGCAGTTAAGAAAGACAGGTATTGGCTTGGACATTCCTGGAGTGAGGAAAGGGATATTGTGGAACAAGATTGAATCCTCTGTTCAGATTAAAATATAGCTGACAGTCATTCATGTATGCGAACAGTGCTGCTGGGAAACCGTTACCGAAGTTCCTCCTCTACCAACTCTAATAAAAGAAGGAGTATTCTTATGGCTGTATTGCAAGCCAAGGAGTCTTGTATTCATTTCTGCTAGCATCCTGGTTTTGAGGGCTCTTTTTCAGAGCAAAATTTAATTCAGAGTAGGGATCTATGCCATTGTGCTGTATAGCCTTACCTCCTTACATTTTTTTCCATTTTTTTTTAATGCAGATTCAGCCTGGAATCAGACATACGTGTTTTTCTTTATTTCTGTACAATTTCATATGTAGTGACAGTACTGTCAGCACTGCTTACAAAATAATGTTGATACCAAATAAAGTGCACCAGCAATCAGCTTGTTTTTCCCTTTAATGTATCTTTCAATGTTATCGTATATTATTTTTACTGTAAAGTCATATTGGAAATGCAGACATCTCAGTGGTTCCACTGGAAATTGATGCTTATAAAAGAATATCAAAAGCAAACAGTCAACAGGGCATTGTTTATTTTGTACGGTGAATTGATTAAAACAGAAATGATGTCTCCAAAAAATGCCGATGCATTGAAACCCTTGTTGTGTTTGAAGGAATTTACAAATGCAGCAAATCCAAAGATAATGACTATCTGGGATAGACACTGCGTGGAATTGTACCGTTATTTTAGTGCAATTACAAAGATGAGTAAGGGCTTGTCATATGCAGAAAATTGTCCATTATTTCAGTAACTGTTAGGCATGTCAGGCACTTTTAAAAATGTAATTACTCCAGCATTTAGCAAATTATGGAAGTGGCTAGTTTATGCTGCAATGCAAAATACTTATTAAATTCTCACTATTAAAATAGTTGCTGTTAAAAACAACTATCAAAATATAGCGTTTTCCAGAAGTTTCCTATAACGGGCAGTGGAGATTTAGCTACTGGTATGATGAAAATATTGTGCACTGTTTTCATCCATACTGGCTGTCTTCTGCTTTGTCTTCTCCATTTGTCTTTTGACTATTGTTTGTTTTGTTGATTGTAGGTTTACTGGAGTAGGATTTTTTTTTTCCTGTTGTTGTCTGAGCCTTGTATGATTGGGTTTTGGCCTACATTGGAGGCTTTTTTGTGAAATGATAGTGGCAAATAATAACTACTTCGCTTGCAGGATAGTCATGTTAGAAGAGATGTGAGTTTATCCAGATCGTCATGATGTGCCTTAAACTCAGCCTAGAAATAACAGCTGTAAGGACAGGTCAGCCTACATCGCTGTCAGGTGATAACAAGTGAGAAAATGTCAGAATACTGATTTGGGTGGTTAACCTTTTAAGTTACTTGGCCAGCATTAGAAAAATGTTGCTTTTCCTATGTTTCTATGGGATGCTCACCCCCTTCCTTTCCCAGAGGCAGCTGGAGGAACCTTTCTGGTTTTGGGGCTTTTTGCTGACCTTCCAGCTGACGTTGATAGTAACTTTACCCACGCCCTCACAAAGCCCACCAAGTCCTATGGACTGTGCCCATAAATCACCTCTCTGTTTAACTCGTATTGCTAGGATATGGAGAACATGTTACAGATTTGAAAGGGAATTTGTCGCCGATGCTTCTGCTGGGGATATTATACGAAATAGGGGCACTGGACAAAACTTAGGCTGAGTCTACACTGTGCTTTCACTGGTGCCCTTCTGGAAAGAATTTTCACACACAGCATAGACTTTTCAATGTTCAAGTGTAGACTGGAGGTGGAAAACCCAGTGGAAAGGAAATTTGATGGTATGTTTTGAGGAAGCATTGGTGAAATTTTTAAGAATTGCACTTTTTGTTCAAAGCCTAAACGAACATTCTCAAATCCAATATGAATTAGAGAGGGAAAATCAATTTCTGCCAATGTGTCAAGCTTCTTTTCATAAGAAGTATAACAGCTGAAATGTGTCTGTTCTTGTATTTTTAAAGCTTTCAGACTCCCAACTCTGCTGCAGCACTGACATTCGCTATATTAAATTCTGAAATGTTCTGTATCTTTTAAGGACACAGCAATTTCCTTGGGTTGTAACTAGTGTGGACCGAGGGGGGAAAAACACTGGGAGACAGTCTGCTTGAGAAGCACTTGTAAGAAGTCCTTCAGACACTGTTCTCCATTGCTTTTATTCTAGGGACTACTTAGAATACCAGGTTTCCTTCCCTTTCCCCTCTCCTGCGTTATGCATGCCAGTCTCCTCTTGCTAGGAAAGGTGAGAGTGGAGAAATTGTGGGCAGGTAATGTAGCATGAAGCAGGGGAAGCTAGGAGCACCGAGTGTGACTTCAGGTCCTTACTGTGTGTTTTGGCCACTCTGGCGCCTCGAGTCTGGCTGGGAGTTGAGGGGGGTGACTCTCTTACGCTCTTCAGGTTAATGGGCTTTTAACTTTAAATAGCACCAGAGTCAATGGCAAACATCCATCTAGCGTATCAGTAGGGTGAAGTGGGAATTAGAAGGGTTTGTCACACATAGTATGAGTGCCAAATAACTGAGAAATACACACAGAATAAAGAATAGTGGAATGTAGCACTTTGAACAGATTTTGATCCTCCTGCTTTGGGGTGAACTTTGTCAGGGCTGCTTAAGACTCCAAAGGCTGTTCAGCAGCCAGGAGTTTGGTTTGCTCATCTGCCCCTCAAGGCCGTGCTGATACTTCGGGAGCATGCCCGGTGTGCTGAATTTCACAAAGCTGCCTTTTTGGTTGAAATGGAAAAATTAAGTGATGGGTAATCAGGATATTTTCACCTGCATTATGCTCTATCCTTTTATGAACAGAACATGGAACAGGAACATTTGGCTGTGGTACCCAGGGGTTATGGCCTTGTCTGGAGAGCTTAGCATCTGCTCACTGTCCTTTCCAGGAGCTACTTTTTCCACTGACTACTAGAAGTATTCCAAAGATCCTGGCCCAAAGAGTGTTTTAGTTAAGATTTGGTGTGTGAGCCTCTGAAGGAAATCTCCCAGTTGTCCCGTAGATCCTGTGCTTTGCATTGTAGAGCAGTCGCAGAACGCATCAATGCTTTTCTTTCAGGCGAAACAAAGATGTGTGCTCCAGGGAGTCCAGCTACTGACTGGCCTTCAGTCCATGGGACTACACTGAGCCCAGCCTGAATTAAGGCCCCCAAACTGAGGGTGTTGAGTCCTCAGTGCCAAACTGTTTTGCTTGGCCCCTGTTAGTGGCGTAGGCAGAGCTCTGGGGTGCAGCCACTGCTCCTGTCATCCCAGCAGGCTCTTCCAGTGGCTGTCCCCAGCCCCGGGCCTGTTTGGAGCCTGCCTGGCTTGGGTGTGGGGTTTGCCTCTGCACTAGGGCTGTCTTGCTGGTTTCCTTATGTAGGGGTGAATGAAAGGTAGAAAGGGTCGTGCTTTCCACCAGTGACCAGACAGCACACGGTGAGGGGCAGCAGTTCAACAACTCTCTGCATGTAGTCTAAAGCTCCCTTTTACACATATCGAGTGAGCTAGGACTTGGAAGGAATCTAGTATTTTCTACCATGCATCTGCTTAACACTTTTAAATGGTTAATTTATCCTGAAAGGAAGAGCATATGCAGACTCCAGTTGCTTGTAATGCCTTCATTTCTGATCACAGGATATGTCTTTGCACATTATATCTGGACATTAATTGGTCTGCATGTTCTCCTGCAAGTAATTTTGCAGGGGACCAATACTTGTAATTGGGCTACAGACACCTTGCTTAATAGTCTGTTTATCTAGCTGCATTTTAGTCACATTCAAGATCCCAATTAGACTCCTCACTTCCTAGCCTTTGTAGGATTGCTTTAGCTAATGTAAGTGTCTGTCCAGAAAAATGAATGGTGCAATCTGAAAATAAAAATGCCTCAATTATTGATGTATGGGGAAAGCAGAGATGGAATGTTATCTTACATTCACAGTAAAGGGGAAAAAAAAAACGCCTAATAAGATCATCAGACTTTTTAAAATTATCAGCTGGGGTGTGTGTTTATAGAATTCGTAACTACATTTTGAAATTGTCTGTCATAGGGTATTTTGGAGACCCAAAGCATACATGACCACAGAAAGGAGAAGTTTCTAGTGGATAAATGTTGATCCACTCATGACTTTCCCCTCCCTCAAAGCGGTGGTCGAGGAGTAGTGTCTTGCTCAGGAAGGCTTTCATGTGACGAGCACTGTAGGCTGAGGAAGCAGTACCGAGGTAAGGGGACGCTTTGTGCCTTGCTCCTTAGTCTGCTCCTGTGTGCAGCTGGGCACGGGATGCTGGGCGCATCTTGGGAGTTCTTCTGCTTGTACAAAATAGGTTATAAAATATTTCTGATGCTGTGTATACAAAAATTCTTAAGTCATCTAGGAAGCTTTTAAATTTTTAAGAAAGTGAATGCTGGGAAGGCTGCCTGCCTCTGGAAGTATATCTAGCAGCTATGAAAAAGACTTCAGGACTGTACTGTGTTTTTCACATGTAAACTCTGCACAAATCCTGTTTTAAGTCCCTCAGATTTTTGAGGGAAGTGAGGGAAAGAAGGTGGTTGTTTGCATAACTGTGGGGCAGGATCAAAAGGTCTTCTCTAGTTGAACTAGCTGAAGAGACGCTTTCTTAATGTCCTCCAGCAGCTCGTAGAATAACACGATTGATCATCTTACCACCTATCAGCAAAGAGCAGACATAAATAACTGTAAATATATGCATAAGTAGTAAATGAAGTTCTACCCTTACTGTGATGATCTTCTTAAATGTTTTTTAAATGATGATAAATAGTTCTGATAAAGTGAAACTGCGCTTCATGGGAATAATAATAATACAAAACCACATTAGAATATGTAAAAAGTAGGTAGGTAGCCAGATGTTCTCATATGGTCAATTAAAAATTATGGAAATCGCTTCCTTTGCTCAAAGCTATTACAAAGCATGATCCTTGGAGACCGTGCATTTCTCGGGCTGCTGTCTGTTCGGCTGAGAACAGCAGTTAGTCAGCCTCTTCCAGGCCTGCACCCCGGGCTGGCTTCAAGTAGAGTGGGATGTTTGGAGAGCACCAGGCAGTAACAGTGGGGATGGAGGCAATTTAAAGGTTGACTTTTACACAGAAGTAGGGACTTTGTCTAATGTATCCATAGGACTGCTCCAAGTCAGCAAGCTAGTAACAGAATACAGTGAAATAGAAGGCTGGTAAAGGGAATTATGCTTTATTCCATTTGCTTGCCTGTAAAGCAGTCTGTATTGAATACCTTAAAGTTCCTTCATTTTAGAACAAATGTCTATCATGCTACTTCCTCAAATGAGGGAATTGCTTTTTACACGTAAACTGTGTTAGATGACTTAGTGTCAAGTATGGGAATAGAGGAACAAAGTATTAAGTTTGTGATATGTATGTTTGAGTTCATGTGGTTTCTTTAAATGTCTCAGTTCATCAGTGAGCTCTGGAGTTCCGTGAAGGTCTTTTCTGCGTTTAAATAACATGCTTAAAAATCTAAAATGAGGGTAAAAGAAAGTGGTGTTCTTGAGCCTAATGGTTTATGAATAGCAATGGTTTTCTGTGTCTGCTTCCTGGCTAGAAAATCCTAGAGAGTATGGTGGAAAGGGGTCTCAGGAGCATGCATTTGATTTTGCTGTCCTCAGCTTTAAAAACTATGCCAGAGCTACTCCTGAGAGATGTTTGACCTGAAAACTAACACTGATAGAGATTTCCTGGCTCTCCCAAGCAGCTAGTTTTAGTGCTTTACTGTCTCTGTTTTTCCTGTTCTCCTTTGTTGCAACTCAGGTTTGTTACTGAGGACTCAAGTTCTGAGTAGGGGTGAAAAGCATTTTATTAACTCTTTCTTTGCAGCTTGCTGGCATACTGAAAGTTGCTCCCCTCAGTCTTTATCTTTGCTAGATTATAAAATCCATCTCTTTGAACTCTTTCATGTGTCATCTTTGCTAGAATTCTGATCATTTCCATTACTTCTGCTTCATCTAGTTCTATTCTGAGTTACAGCACGGAAAGCTGGACTGAGATAAACCTTATTTGCATGGCTCCCTGCTCAGCAGCTGGCAATGAGGTGCCTTGGTTTCTCCATGCACTGAAGACATCAGCCAGGTCAAACCAAGGGGGCTCCTTTCTAGGAGAGGAGACCAGAAGCTGAGTGCTGCAGTATTCAGCTCAGTGGTGGTGGAGTTTCTTGGGACGTAATCCCTAATGATGATAGGATAACCAATCTTTTAATCTGAAAGGTGACAAGCAGATACGTCCAGCAACAATACTTATAAAATACCAGTGGAACAAATGATTTAGAAATGTCTCGTAGTAGAAGCTAATTGAATTCTGTGTAGACTGGAATATATAAAGCAGGATGCAGCCAAGAATTAATGAGAGAATGAAGTGTCATGTGGGGTCCCTCATCTGTTTTCCTTCCAAAAATAGCCAGTTTCTAGGGCTGGGAAGGATGAAACGACTGGACACAAAAACATTGTGTTAGCATAATCATGTCAAAGAACAAATTGAAGTATCATAGGATGGGTTTTATCCATTTGCTCCCTTTTCAGTGCAGATTTTCCAGCTGCTTGCCCTGGATACAGAGGAGAACACCAATCTGCCTCCTCCTTCAGCAGCTGGGTTTTGGAGAGCACAGTGCGAATATAAACCTGTGTTGTTAATTCCCCATCTTTCAGTCACAGTAGTAGTACCTCTGAGTCCTGTCACATGCATCTCTCAGAATGATCCTGTCTTTTCCTGCCCTGCCATCCCAAATGCAAGTTAGTTGTTTCTTCTCCCCAGGCCATTTTTTTGTAGTTTATTTCTGCACTTGAGTCTTTATGTCTTCCTTGAAGCCTGCCATTTGGCAATGCCCTGTTATGGATGAATGCCTGGGAAGCTTTACAACAGTAAATGCTGCTGCCATACCTGCTGGGAAGGGAAAGTGTGTTCTGCCATGTGCCCAGACTCTTTGAATAGCTGTAGAGGGTTGCCATAAACCCTGTTCAGGGAACGAAGGAAGCCTAACAGTGAATGATTTGAGTAAAAGTAGGTGTTTCTGCTTGTTTTGATGGTCAGTGACCACTGACCAAATTCAGTTCTTACTTTTTCTGGTTGTAACAGTGATATTTTTGATGTTAGTGTTTGAAATGGCACTTGCAGGGCAAGCAGGCGATCAGGCCCAGTCAGCATGGGTTTACGAAAGGCAGGTCCTGCTTGACGAACCTGATCTCCTTCTATGACCAAGTGACGCGCTTGGTGGATGAGGGAAAGGCTGTGGATGTGGTTTACCTTGACCTCAGTAAGGCTTTTGACACCGTTCCCCACAACATTCTCCTCAAGAAACTGGCTGCTCAGGGCTTGGACCGGCGTACGCTTTGCTGGGTTAGAAACTGGCTGGATGGCCGGGCCCAGAGAGTTGTGGTGAATGGAGTCAAATCTGGTTGGAGGCCGGTCACTAGTGGTGTCCCCCAGGGCTCGGTACTGGGGCCGGCCCTCTTTAATATCTTTATCGATGATCTGGATGAGGGCGTCCAGTGCACCCTCAGTAAGTTTGCAGATGACACCAAGCTAAGTGCGTGTGTCGATCTGCTCGAGGGCAGGAAGGCTCTGCAGGAGGATCTGGATAGGCTGGAGCGATGGGCTGAGGTCAACTGCATGAAGTTCAACAAGGCCAAGTGCCGGGTCCTGCACCTGGGCTGCAACAACCCCAAGCAGAGCTACAGGCTGGGAGATGAGTGGCTGGAAAGCTGCCTGGCCGAGAAGGACCTGGGAGTATTGGTTGATAGTCGGCTGAATATGAGCCAGCAGTGTGCTCAGGTGGCCAAGAAGGCCAACAGCATCCTGGCCTGTATAAGAAGCAGTGTGGCCAGCAGGTCTAGGGAAGTGATTGTGCCCCTGTACTCGGCTCTGGTGAGGCTGCACCTCGAGTACTGTGTTCAGTTTTGGGCCCCTCGCTACAGGAAGGACATGGACGTGCTCGAGCGAGTCCAGAGAAGGGCGACCAAGCTGGTGAGGGGTCTGGAGAACAAGTCTTACGAGGAGCGGCTGAGGGAGCTGGGCTTGTTCAGCCTGGAGAAGAGGAGGCTCAGGGGCGACCTTATTGCTCTCTACAGTTACCTTAAAGGAGGCTGTAAAGAGGTGGGGGTTGGTCGATGATCTTGAGGTCTCTTCCAACCTAGAAATCTGTGAAATCTGTGAAATTCCACATGAGATGCAAATGCTGATGCATTTTTCTGGTCAAAACGTGGGCTTGGGATTCTCATCTGTGTCCTCATCCTGTCGAGTTGCTGATGAATGGGAGTTTCAGAGATGTCCGAAGAAGGAATGGTCCTGCCTGCTCCTTATCATCCAAGATCACCTGGCCTTTATTTCAATATTACACACACAGAACAGCTCCAGATATATATTGCTTCTGACCTGAAACCAATAAATCTGTATAATGCTGCTCTGTGAGAGAGATCCTGGTTTGATTTGTCAATAACTTGGGTGTTTCCTTACTGCTCTTTTTTTAAAACAAAATAAAACAAAAAAAACTGTAAGAGGCTGCTAATACATGCTTATCCAAAACTTTTCTCTCCTGCTAATAATAACCATTGCCTACTGTTGTCTGCTGTCAGTTGCTTGGCTGCCTCATCTGCTATGATGGTGTGCCCTAGGGAAAGAAAGCTAACTCAAGGCATTTCCACAAGGTTCAGGACTATTTCCAGTTAGTTGTTCTAATTTCTGGTTTGCATAATATGGTTGGGGTAGTGCCTAACGAGCTATCTAAACCAGCATTGCTATGTCAGAACACGTGTACGCCTCCTTGCCACCCTTTAGGCCTTGTTTAGATCTTTTTCTATAACTATAGCTTTCTATAGAGAACATGTTTTATGTTCACTTTTCTCCTCCCATAAATCCTATTTGAAAAAGCAAATAGCAAGAGTGGGTGAGCAGAAAGGGAGAAAGCTGATGTACTCCATGCTGTAGTGATGGGGCTTGGAACGCTTTGCCAAAGTGCCAAACTTTGATCCCATCAAGCATGGGTACCGCTGATGCCTTTCTGACTTGGAGAGATTCTTTTGGGTAATCTGTGTATAGTCTTCATCAGGGTTTGTAGGCCTGTTATGCTTTTAGTTCAAGCTACAGCTGGCTGAGTGTTTGGATTAGGCTTCTTTAATCCTGAACTGACCAGAGCAAACCTGAAAGAGACGCATTCAGCAGTGTCCTGCCTGGCTGTCTCTTATTCTCAATTCAGGGGTACAGTGAAGGAAAACAGATGAGGACCTTGGTAGAACTGCTGTTTCTGTCCACTGCAGTATTAATAGGATCCTGAGCACGTGAGATGGCTCTGCTGATAGCCCCAGCGGTGTTTGTGTTTTACAGTCTGCGTGCGAGTTACTGCAGCACTGCGGTTCTGCTGGCAGCTCTGGTCTGTCCTCACTGAAACTTCAGCTAGCCCTCGAGTTGCTGCCCTGAGCTTTGTTGCTGTTCAGCATCAGAATTAACTGTCAGAGGAAATGGCAGACAGAGGAAAGGAGGACTGCTGTGTGTCTGCTCTTAGTGGGCCCTGAGCCCATGTTTGGACTGGCTGTGCCTGCCCACCGCTGCGATGAGGTGCTCACAGGAGAGCTCCAGTCTCAAGGGAGCAATAGGTGCAGTAGGAACCACGGTGATTCATCATCATTTTTGAGGGTGCTCATCTACCATACACTTAAAAACTGCAAGAGATTTAATGATTGATTGTGGCCTTTGCTGCCCTTTGCACCTATGGCTGAGAGTACTGGGAGGGGTTTGCACAGTCTAACACACTGCTATTAAACGGGGGAAAAAACTAACAACTTGGAGCATGTGAGATCTATGGCTATATTGATATCCATACTGATATGAAATGTCTTGAAGTATCGTTATTGCCAGATACGTAACTGTTTTCTTAGAGCGGTTGTGGATAACCGTAGCTGGTCTCAGATTTTCCCAGTGAGTCTGGCCTTAGCTGAGTTGTTCCATCCCAGGCTGCCATCTCTACCCTGTAAAGTCCCGGGAATGGCCCCGTGTTGCCAAAGACTTGACCGACTTTTTCTGAGGACGAAGACTTAACTCATTGTCTATCTTCCTTTGGTGGCTTTTTCCCTGTACAAACTTGTGCATGGTAGGGGAGTGTGCCTGGGTAGGACTTCTTGCAAAGCTTCTGTGTGGGTGAGCTTTATTTTTGATGCACATGGTTTTGATCCTTGGAAAGAGTCAAGCTTCAAGTTCTAGTTCCTGATCAACTTTATATGAAATATTGCAAGGAAGATGGACAATACAGCTATCTTATTTGCTCTCTAAAGTACTTTAAAAAAAGATTAAAAAATCTCATTCATCTTTTCACAGTCCTTAAGCCTGCTATATTTTGGTGGTTTATGTTGTGTGGTTTCCCTGTGGAGATAGGGATGGGAGGAATCTGTTCAGCTGTGGCCCCTGAGAAGTACATTGCAGACCTGGTTTACCTCCAGTGCTGAAGAGGGTTTTCTCCTCTGCAGGACAAGTATACACACATGTACAGAAAGGTTGTGGGGGCAAGGCCTGGACCCTGCAGTAACTTTTGTGCTTGCAATTTCATCTAGAGCCTTCTGGCAGCATTTTTACCCTAATAATAATAATAGCATGAGTTTAACTACTTGGAACAGTCTGCAGGCCTAGGGAGATCTAGCCTCATTAGCACAGTCTGTGTCTTTATTTCCACCTCATCACCACAGAAGCAGAAGGGAGATCAATACTAATGATAGATTATTGTAAAAATGGATCATTTCACTAAAACAGCAAATGTAAACCACCTCTCTTCTTAAAACCCCTTTGAGGATAAAGAAAGAAAATAAGCAGTAAAATGCATGCACAGATGGATGTTATTCTGATAGTAACATGTACTGAAAATGCTCGAAGGGAAGGAATGCTAATCACACAAGATTGCAGACAGCAAGGTCACAAGGAAAGTACTGGATTGTAAAGGTTTTCCATTTGTGGAGTAACTCAAAACTCTCTGATTTGACTAATGTATCATCAAAGGTGTTCTGGCTTGGACCAGCCAGGCTTATTATCTGTTCTGTGTGTGATTTTTTTTGCCTAGTATGTGTGCGCCATAGGAATAGAGGATAAACATACCAGAAATAACTATCTGTATTTGGAACCATATTTCTTTGGTTTCTACACAGAGGAAGAAGACAAAGTAAAGACTAAATTAAATAGAGAAGTGTTTGCTCTAAGTCTGTAGAGCTACAGGAGAGTCAGAGCACTCTATTTAAGATTGTTTTAAAACTGGAGCAGTGAAAAGTGGAAGTTTTCAGAAAATTCAGTTCAGAGCTGTTACTCTGGGAAAAGAGCATGGTTGATAACTTTGAGCCTTACTAGATTAAAACTCTGTGAAAGTGCTGGAAAGCCTGCAATTTTATCCTTGTCATAGAATAAAGTTGCTGAGCATCCTGGTTATCTGATATTGTTCGTTGTAGTCTCAGCAATTCGTCCCAGAGCAAAACAGACTGAAGTATTTTATCAAAAGGTAAAGGACCATTTGTGATGTGGATTTTAGTTCTTGTTGACCAACCTTTATTCTTCTTCAGTTAAAACAGAACCTTTTTTTCTCTGTTCAATAACTTTTTTTTTTTTTTTGTAATTTAATGTCTAGCTGATAAATTTAGACGGAAACTAGAAGAACTGGAGAAAGAAAAAAAATCTTTAAAATTCCAGCTCCCTTCAAGACATCCTTCAATTAGCAATTTTTTGGATAGGTTTGTTACCCAAGTTCAAGCAATGTTGCGCTGGGCTGCAGATCGGTAAGTTTGATGCCTCCTTACAATGCGAAATGACATTTATGTTTTTCTTAAAGTATGGAATACAGTTTGTGAAGAATTTTAATACAGGTTTTTAAGGACCTTCTAGCATATCAATATGGAGCACATTTATGAAAACTTGCCCTCCCCCTTTTTTCCCACAGTTCTTTCAGAATTGCCCTTAAAAAGATTGATTATGATGAAATGGTGAAGCAAATTGAACTTTCCTGATTGATGTTGAGTAAGAATGGGATTGAATCCTGACCCAGCAGCTTAGGTGTATGACAGCAAGGCAGCTTGAGCAAAGGTTCCCCATGGAGTTAATTCTGACGCTCCTTTTCACTCAATGCAAGGACATTTAAATATAAAGTAAAAACAGATTCTTCTTTGAGATGCATAGATCTTTAGGAGCTTCCTTTTATGCATCACTTTTTAGGTGGCAGTAATGTGCTCTACACTGTACAAAGTCACAAAAATAACTTCTCAGTCTTCTCTTGAAGGGAGAACAACTTCAAAGACTGGTGGAATGTGAGATGCCTTGGATGACCCAAGGGAGACAGTTAGTTTAGGAAGAAAAAGTTGCCTCTATTCCTGGGTCTTTCTTCAGCTATGCTACTGGTTACTGTTGTTAAAAGTAAGAGGATTATTCATAGGTGTTGGAAGCTATTCTCAAATACTGTAGCACAAATGAAAGAAGAAAACCCTTTTGTATTCTGGCAGCTTGTATATATGAAGGTCGCAGTGTGCCAGAAAATAAATTGTGGTGTATTTTTTGATATACACGAAAATTAGATAAAATCAGTACAAGTAATAGGGTTTATTGAGAAATTATCTGTTGGATTTTACGCGTATTTTTAGCCTATACTTACAAAATTTAGTAATGAGACATGTTTAAAACTAACTTCATTCCCTATTTTCTCTTGCCTTCTGAGGCTCTAAGAAGCTGTTTTACCATTCCTTAAAGATTAGTGCATTTTATTATTAAAATATGCTCTCTCTATGCATTAGTTTGTAATGTTTTTGGCTTTAGAGCTGGTGATGTTTTCAGTGTCACAGGAATTGATTCACTAAAGCTTCCTTGAAATATGTAGTCTGGTTATTTTTATATAAAATATATGTATTATATTTATATATAAATATATATTACAAATAATGTATACGTTTATGAAAGTTTTCCTGCTCTCCTGATGATTTTATCTGTAACTCTTCTCTTTGCACAGGTGTGAGAGCAGTGCCATTCTTCAGGGTCAGATGAATATCCTCTTACTCCTCACTTTTCTGTCTTGCACACGCTCTTTTCTTTGAGCTTGAGTTTGACTGTTGTTGTTGTGCACCTTTTATTTTTCTTGCTTGATCCATATAGCCTTTCACACCACTTGTCTGTAGTCTGGCTCCTTTGTTAATGGGAGTGAGCATACCCTTTGTCTTCAGTATTCAGGGGGTTGTATTAGTTTAATTTTTTTTGTTCAACAGTATTTTTATATAGTACAGCTGGACCACTTCTTCAATGAAAATTCGTAGACTTTCATTTTGAATCAGAACAAAACAATGATGTCCAAAGTGTCCTTTTTCAACTCAAAAATGAAACAGATGAGTCAGACTAGCCCCAGAAGACCAGAACATTGCAGTTTTACTGTAATCAAGCCAGTCTCATCTTCTTGCAAATGAAGAACTTTTTAAATTAAGTGTGTATGGCAAGTTATTTGTTTAATATATGAGACTGACGTTCACGCCCTGATTTTGTTTTACATGATTAAATTATGAGATGAATTTTTAGGTAAATGCACTCAGCATTGGCATGGGAGATTGTGGGCATATGGTAGGAGCCAAGTCTGGTTATGTATAGGTTAGGAACAGTACCATGTTCGTGTGGTAACACAGGTTCAGTGAGATCAGGGAGATTTTGTTTCTGTTTCCTCAATACCAAGTAGGCAGACGTATATGGGATTTCCAAGGAGTTCTCAGAATAATGTTTATTTGTTGTAGAATATTTCCTAGATTTTGATCAGCTGCTTAGAAATTTCTGTTGCATGCAGTTTGCAGAAAAATGCAGCTTTTTTTTTTTTTTAAAAAAAGAAAAAACTCTGTGTATTTGCTTAAGATGTAATCATTCTGGTGGTGGAGTGTTATGAATCTGAAGGTAACATGTAGCATTCTTACCTCTTTAATCTTTAAAATTGCTTTGGAGAATCTGGGAAAATGTGGTTGGTTGAAGCCCCAGTAATCTATAATGGAAGGCACAGATACACAGATGTCCTAGCACCTCACACATGGGTGCTTGATTTACTGTGTTGTTGCAGAAATGAAGATGCACAATCGTTACATGAATTTTGTTTAAGTAATAATGCCATTTATTTTAAAAATTTTTTTTTTGCCTTTTTTTAGTACATTTTGGCACACAGACAGGGAGTAAAGCACTCAGAGAGGGAGTAAAGCATGTATTCTGATGATCCTGCAGAAGAGACATGAATCTTATGTTCTACATTGTTAAACAGCTGTGCATGGAGATTGTAATTGTGTGATTAATCACGCTTACACCGCCTGTGATGCATGTTTTTTGTGTGGCATTAATGTGTTTGTTTTGTAAGATTACAGTGGGAAATCATGCTTCAAAAATGTCCTTCATTTGAGACAAAATTTTATTTATTTATTTTAAACAAGCTACTAAAATACATCTGTACCCTTTATGTGGAAATGTACGTACTTGTCTCTGGAGATGGACATGGAAGTGGAAGTGCAATTGGCCTTACAAGTGTGCATGCCTTTATGCAGAAACATACATGACAAAATAGGTTTGCGTTGTTTGCAGGTGCATTTTGAGAGGCTGATTATAAACTTGACACTTAATGTAACGCGCTGATTATCTTGGGGTCCAATCATGCAAAGATTTACAGCTGAGAGTTGTACCGACCACTGTGAGGAATCCCACTGACTGCGATTTTGAAAGAGCTCGCTGTGCTGGGGAGAAATAAGATTTGGCATTGTGGAGCAAACGCTCCAGATGATCTCTAGCGTGGGTTCCAAAAGCTGACAGAAGCTGCAAAAAAATGGCTTTGGCAAGTTTCTAAACTTCTGTCTGAAAGAGATTTCTCTCTGTATTGATAGAAATTACATGCCTTAGTTTTGTCTATTTCAAGGCGGTGAATGATAAATTTCTGAAAAATGAAGTGGCTGGGGGAAGCCTGAAGCTATACAAGTTTTCCTTTTTCCTTCTTCTGCGTGTTGTAAAAACAGTGTAAATGTTTGATATAATAAAGGAAGATATGCCAAGGGAAATGTCTTGCTCACTAACTGTGTATATGTTTAAGATGTAATCATTCTGGTGGCGGAGTGTTATGAATCTGAAGGTAACATGCAGCATTCTTACCTCTTTAATCTGGAAGCAGTCAATACCCAGTGAGAACACTAATTCTTAGCTTTTGTCTTTACCTCCTGCAAAGGGTTAGAAACGAAGAAATCCAGCTTTGGCATGAAAGCGAACATAAACTTTTGAGATCCACTTACAAGGAGAGGATACAGGTTTCGGCCACAAAACGAAAGCAGCTCTTTCAAGAAAAGAAATGGCTACAGGTAACAAAACTGCCAAGTTGTCTGTAAGAACCAGTGCTGTGTGGGAAAAAGCTTGTAAGCTGTCGCACAGAATTAAATAAACTTATTGTAATAGTGACTTTGTTCTGTGCAGCGATTAGAGCCTTGGCTGTAGTCCAGTTGATAATCTAAGTGATGATTGGAGATGGCAGCCGCAGGAGCTGTGTTAATCTCATTAAAGAAAAGCAGAGCTGGAAGGCTCAGTGGCTTGTGTGTATGCTTTAACTTTCCTCATTATCTTTTTTTAAGTGTGCTCTTTATGTTCTAATTTGCCATTTTTAATTTTCATTGATCTTCAGAAGTTCTTATTTGAAAAGAAAGAATTTTGACAGGAGCAATCTTTGACCCATTTCTGGTTAGATTTGATTATCAATATGTGATTTACCAGCTTTTGTTCCTGGAAGATGATCGATACCTTTCATTAAGATGTAGCAGCCATCATGGAGCAGTTGGCATTTGCCAGCATAACTTTACACTGACACGTGGTGCCACAACGTGGTAGTGTTGGCAAATGGAATGTTTTAAGATGGCTTCCGTCCAATTTTAAGTCTGCAAGCATTTTAAGCATAGTTTAGCTCTGTTTTTCTCTGTCCTTTCAAAAACCTCAATTTACTGTCTAGTACAAGTCTTTGCTCCATCTCCTTTTAAATCTTAGTGATAACACTCAGCAGTGTGACAGCTTTATTTCTGTGCTCTTTTCTTGAAATCTCATTATTTTTAATACTTTTTTTCCTTTAGTGATCTAATAGTTTAATAATGTGTGTGTATACACACAAATACGTATATATAAGAAGAAAGAAATGGTGAAAAACATCTTAGATGGCCATTGCAAAGTCATACTCAGGAAACTTACTTTTCCATCCTAGTCATCACCTTTGCATTGTTTGGATTTGTTTCATCGACATGTAGGAGCACATATAGTCTAGTTTAATGTTATCAGTGTCCAGAAAACTAGTTTCGGTAATCTCGATACCCAGTCAACTGCGTCGAACTATTCAAATGAAGACTGCTGTACTTAAGACTTTATGCCAAGTAATGCTTTTATGCTTACTGCAGGTGAATTTTTATTTCTGTATAGTGACACTGGGGACAAATTAGCCACAGCCTTTACAGGCACACTATTTTTGATCAAAATGTTTGCGATTTGTAAGTTCTGGAAGAGGCTGACCTGTAATGATTGGTGGCTTCCAGCATCTATTAAGGTTTTAATCTGTCCTAAAGTCTCACATATCTGAAATTATTATTATTTTTTTTTCTTAGCCCTATTTTCCCTTTCTTTCTACCCTCTGTCCTGCTGGTTCTGCATTTATATCCAGGGCTTTGAGACAGCTTGTGATGGTATTCAAATTTGCCTAGTAATGTTTCTATTGCAGTCTCTACTTTGTGGACAACACAAGCCCGTAAGTGAAGTTTGATGTTCACAATTAGTAGCGGTTAGCAGTCATGTTAGAAAGCCCAGTTTTAAACTCAAATGCAAAAAGTAAAACTCTAGCTTATGTTTAGTGAGCTAAATATCATCTGTTGCTCCATGCTGAGGCTTTGTCCTTTTTATCCATTTCTGGAGGCTGCCCTAAGAGCACTTTAAAGGTTCCTTGGCATTTCTGGAAACGAAAGAGAGAAAATTCCAGTTTACTGGCTAAAATTTCCATTCTCTCAAGAGTAAATGTGAACTGTTCCCAAGCAGAATAGCTTTTTCTTTGTGAATGCAGATTGTATGCTTCCGCTATCTAAGTTGTAAAAATATTTCAGTACTAAAAGTGTGTTTGTAAAACCAAATTCTGTTCATCTCCTTTTCTGTTCCCCTGTAGGTTGCTTATTGCAGTGATTGCAATTACGACATTTTCAAAGAATATGAAGGTCTTTGTATTAAGTAGGGCTTATTAAGATTTTGGCAGTATTCCCAATCTAGTAATACAGAGACAGAATTGTCCTTTGTGCACACTAAAAGCCTGATTTGAGACTCAAAGAAACAACACTGATGTTTTTGGCCTGCTGACCTTTCTGTCCTTGACAAATGCCCGTGGGTTGAAACATGGGCCACTCTTTTTTTTTCTAGTAGCGAAATGTAAATAATAAAAAAAAGGTGGAAAATAATTGATGTATGTACTGCACAGCACTAATGTAACTTTTTTTTTTGTGCCGTTTCAACCTTTTCATGTACAAGGGACTGTTTCTTGTTTCAAGTAATACTCATGGAGAGTCAGGGAGCTTTTTATAGTGCAACAAAGCAGAAAGTATGTTTGTTTATAAGGTGAGCATTACTGAACTAAACTTCACTTAAATTACATTGGAAACGTTTGAAGAATGTTAAGGTTTCAAAGTGAAGCACTCAAAAAGACAAAAAAAGAAAAAGTCAAAAATCAGTTACCTGCGCATGGTATGTATGTTTTATGAAAGTCTTGAGTCTTTAATTATAAAAGCATGCTGTTTTTTTCTGGATCTCTCATACGTTGCTGAAGGAGTACTTGTTGAGATATTCAAAATAGCATTTTATCTTCATTAGTTGATATTCAGCCCCAAAATCTTTTTACTGTACACTGCTCAAACCCTCTTTTGGATGCAGATTTATTAACTGGTCAATTGGCTCTTTTTACACTATTAATCAACATGACATCTGAGTGATTCAAAACCACTTAGTTTTTTCTGTGCCACTGTCTTTGGTTGAAGAGAGTTTCCAATTGCTATTTTACAGATAGAGAATCAAGTAGTGAATTATCATTAAAAGCTACGCGGTAATTTTTAATGTCAGTTTTGTAATGCCTAGTTACTTACCTGAAAGAGGTCCTTTTTTCCCTTTTATTTTTTTCTCCTTTTTTTTTTTTTTTTAACTGGACTGAATACGGTCATGTGAAATTATGAGCTTTGATTTCTGTTGAGAGTCTATAGATAGTACTTCAGAGACCCCTCTTTTAGGTTGTGTGGAAAACGGTGAACGCTCAATCTGTGACTGTGTGTGCAGATAATAGGCTAAATGGATTGCAAAGTTTTACAAAGACTGTATGAAATGTAGGAATAGAACCAAATTCTCCAGTATGACATTCAGCAACTTAGATCACGAGTAGTTTGATTTTTATTTTATTTTTTTTAATTCCTTTTCAAATTCTGGGACAAATGAGCCAAAAACGATATATTAAATAATTTTATTAACTCAGCAACCCAAATTCATTCATGAAGTGCTCATTCCTTGGGTGCAAGCCATCTGTTGGGTTTCCAAGGAGAAATTAGAATGTGCTTTTGCAGGAAACATCACTATCATAAAATGTGGTGGTTGAACTTCTGGCAGGATTAGTGGAACTGAGGTGAAGCTTTGGTCATTTAAGTTGGGAGGAGGGATTTTGTGTTTCCAATTAAAAGTAAATAATAATAAAAAGGACTAGATAGTGGTTCACCACTTGGGTCCTGTGCCAGATGTTGAATGGGAAGCCTGGAGGAACCATTGCAGGGATACCCTGCAGCAGGATTTGTAGGTGGTTGTTCACCTTAGCTGTCAGTCTGACACAAGATTCTGTGGTTATGGCTGAACCGAGCTCTTTTTTTTTTAAAAAAAAAAAAAAAAAACCAACAAAGTTTTTAACTTAGGAAATAATGGTGTATTTTAAAGGCAAAAGGTGCCTGTTGCAGTTGATTTTGGCAGAGGAACTTAACATATGGTGTTGAAATGCAGGTGGGGAGTTTCAGACTGTAGAAATGCTAGTTTCTAAACACAACAGATGTAAGAATTTTTGCATGTCAACAAAAGGCTGTCTTCTCATCTAGCATTGTGCTAAATTGGACAACTTTAATTCATGATGCTTCTAAGATATTCTTCTAGGGACCCACCAATGTCCTTAATGTTGTTCATAGTAAACTGAGGTTTCTGTTCCATGCAGAAGGAAATTGAAGACCTCCGAGCAAGACTGGCTGTATTGGAAGCAAAAGATCAACAGCTAAGAAGAGAAATTGAGGAGCAAGATAGGCTTATTCAGTCACAGGACTGTGAACTGACTGCTTTACTTGGCTGTGTTTCTTTGAGAGAACTACAGGAAATAAGCAAGGCTGTGGATGACACGTTAGCATCCTCCTATCAAATTCCATTCAGTTTGGATCTTCCGGGGACGATAAAGAGGTATTTAAATATAAATATGTTTTCAGTGATGTAAAGGGTCTTGTACCTTCCCAGTGTGGTGTTGAGTTGGCTGCCAGTTGTTTTCTTGGTAGTTGTGCCAGCTAATTAGCTGGGTTCAGACACTTGAAAATTTCTAAGAACAGATATTGAAGTTCTAATACTCGTAAACTTCCATAGGAAGGAAGACATTGCAGTGATTTGAAAATCTTGTGCTTCGTATTTTTTTATGGTAGAGAGACCTACAGAAAGTATTTGAATCCATCAATTGTTAATACCTATCATCAATTTAAACTATTTCCATTAACTGTTGGAATTTTTTTCCCTGGTTTGGTAATGCAGTAATTGCAATGTGTTTCTTGCAGTCTGAAAACATGTACTAGGCGCTACCCAGATAAACCTTAGAGATGTTTCTTGCTTCAGTGAACTTCCAATTGTAATAAAGACTGCTGCGATAAGTGTTAGGCTCAGACGGTGGAATTGAGGTAGCAGGGAAAGGAGCTTGAAGACTTCTGGGACACCTACAGTTAAATGCACAGCACATGGTTCTTTTAAATGGAAAAGCTGCTACTCTTGGTAACCTTTTTGAAATAACCTCATCTTTATTTACAAAAGCAGTAGAAGTGCTTCAGGGCCTAAACTTTACTGACAGTCAGTGGGATGTTGGTGATGGAACTTTGAAAGTGTTACTTCTTCTGTGTCACCAGGACAAAACAAAATTCCTGTTTATTCTAACTTTAATTCCTTCCAGATAAGCAATAGCTATGTTGCTTGCAATTTTTTCCTCTCTTCATGTTTATTGGATTTAGTTTAGTTATATTAACATTCATGAGAAATTGCTGCTCATGCGTGCTAATTTATACAGATTTTTTTTTTAAGTCAGCAGAATGTCTTGTAGAGGACATATCCCAAAACCTTTTAAGGTTTGTTTAAAATTTTAAATTAGGTTATGGGAAATAGTTTCTTGACTTGTTTAGTTTGTTTTAATAGTTGCTTATACTTGTGTTCCTGAGATTGAGGAAGAAAAGGTCTCAAGCAGTCTGTCTGAAAACCCATGCTTTGATTTGAGTTTTCTCTTGGTTTCGGATTTGCTTACAAAAGAATATTCAGTTTTTTTTTTTTTTTTTTTTTTTCTCTCACACTGCTGATGCAACATTTGAGTTGCACTTAACTCTTTGAAAAATTCTTTAAAGATGTCTTTAATTAGTACTGGTTCAGGAACAACTTTCTCTGAGCTCTTTGCTCACCAGTGCCGTGAATAACACAATGACTTCAGGGAAAGCAGGCATTCATTACTGGAAGTGAGTTCAGAACTTTAATAAAGATAAATAATTTCCTTTCTTTCTTTTCATTTTTGAATGATGCTTTGAATGGCCCTTTTTCTGTTTTAGTTTTGTGTATTGATCAACTTTTGTGTCACGGGGGCTAATGATCAGTTTCTTCTGCTCTCTTTGCCATAACTGGAGTTCGTTCCCCTGTTGTAGATGGGGATGAATAAATGCTAGATTGGCACGTATGAGTAAGCATGCTTAGTCAGGCATTTTTGACAGCCTTCAGGAACAGTTTAAATCTCCTACTTCAGGCTGTAGTTGTGTGCTCTTGCCAAGCACAAAGGCTTTTTTGGATGTGACCTGACAGCAATGGTGGAGATGCCTACCTGTTGCATAGTCACGTGGAGCGTAGGGCCCTTGGTTCAGAAAGTGGAAATCACTGCCTTTAGGTCCTTCGCAACCTGACTTGATCAGAACCTACAGCCTCAGAGCCAGCTCTTGCCTGCTGAGAACTTCAGTACCCTGGAAGGGAGTCGCTCTGTGACATTTCTTACTCTGGGCCATAATGTATCCATGAATGCAAAATGCAGAAATCTGGCAAATGGCAGCAAAGCAAATTGGCAAGAGGAAGAGTAGAGAGTGTTGATGGTTATAGCACTGAGCTGAGATGGGAAAGACATATGGTGAGTTGTATTTGTTGAGGGAGTTGGCAACTGTCCATTGATGAAGTACTAGTGTATTTTTTTTATTTTTATTCTTCCAAATTAGAAGCAAAAGTGAACTGGTAGGAACATGTCACAACCTGGCTGATGCGGCCTTTCAAAGAAGAAAGGTGCACCACTCACTGTCTGTTCAGCAGGTTCTTTTCCTTGCAGGAGATGGTGGCTCTCTCTGAATTAAAAACATCTTGTAGGAGTTTTCTGTATATGATGTGGCTTCTTGGTCTGCTACATCCCTATAAAATGTTATAGAATAATTTAGGAAGTCGTCTTGTCCAACTCCTGCTCAAAGCAAGACCACAATTTCAAAGTTAGATCAGGTTGCTCAGGGCCCCATCTGTCTAGGTTTAGAATACCTCCAAGGATGGAGATTTTGCTGCCTCACTAGGCATCCTGTGTTTGACCACCCTTGCTGTGAGCTCTTTTTTTGGTCCCGTATCTAGCCAGAATTTCCCTTATTGCAACTTGCATTGGCTTATCCTAAATCAGTATGTTAGGTAAGAGGTTAAAAACTTGACAAAGTCAGTTCAGCATATTAGTTTTAAATTCTGAAGTCCTGGGATATATAATGTGGAAAAAAAAATCTGGAAACGTCCATTTGCTTTTGAGTCATAGCAAAGGAATATCATGAAAGTCTTCTGAAGTTTGGGCTATCTTTGTGAGAAATGAACCTATTATTTATGCACATTTACTAAAGAACAGTGTTTATGTCAAAAGTCGTTCAATACTGATGGGCTGTAAATGACAAGCTCCTGGGTATAGGGTTGCAAAGTATTGTGTATTTATTCCAACTGCATTGTGCTAGTCAGAAAAGTACCATATAAAGTGTACTTTTGCATAATTATTTGTTGGGTACATGAATTGCTTTCAGCACTGGAATAACGCAGGGCTGATGTGAAGCATCTCTTAAAACAGTCTGTGCTGTAATGAATCATATTGAGTGGCTCGCAGCTCACCATAAAAATACAAATTATTTAGCTTTTCTTGGCCTTAATGTTATTAAACAGCAACTTATTAAAGAAAACTTCAGGGAATGTGAGAGAACATCTTAAATGAAGAATAATTACCCAGATAGAAATGTGCAGGAGGAGGAGTGCAAGTCAGTGTGACATTAGGTTGAGTGTTGTTTCAAGCTTTTTTTTTTTCTTGTCAAGCATTATTATTTTCAGGAAGATTAATAATCCTTTGTTTTGTCTTGTTTATCTTTTTTATGTGGTGGACTTTTTTTCTGAAAACAAAAAGCCTTTGTCAGTAACTATAACTTGCTTTGAGTTTGAAGACATGAGAAATGTTACATGCTTTACCCTGGGCTCTTTGGTGAGGGCTACTGGAGGCCTAGGTTAAAACATAGCCAGTTAATGTGCAATCAGATATGCTAGCTTCCATTTTGACAGGGATTCTTATCTGGATTGAGACCATCCAACGTCATCATTTTGCTCAAGACAGGCCTAATTACCCTTGGTAAACTAAAGGGTGTGATCATTATTCTAAAACAAGGAAATTGCAGTATAAAAGCTCAGCTCCCTTGCATGGGGTTGTGTGCTAGAAATGTGTTCAAGAAGCGGGAACAGCTGGTGTTGTGTGTGCCGTGACACGTTTGTGTTTTAACTCAAGATGACGTACTGAAATCAGAGAAAAATAGGTCCAAGTGTTAAGTGTGAAGTACTTTCTCCTGGAGATTGCAAAGGTTACAAAATGAATCCTCTTCATAAACTTTTCTGAAAAGGGGGACAGTTAAAATGTATTTCCGAAACTGTGTACTTTCTAATTATAAAATAAGACAATTTTAATTATTTGATGTACTCTTTTCAGTGCCTCTTCAGTTTCTCTTTTTTTTTTGTTTCTTTTCACATCACAATGAAAAGTGGGGAAGTCTGTTATGCTTCTGTTTGTTATGTTCATATTTAGTTTCATTTAGCATTTTTTTTTCTTTTGGTTTTACCCATATCTCCAGATGTATGTGACTCTACAGCATGTCATCCTTAAAATAAATTGCACAGTTCCATATGGACTATTGTCTGGGCACTGAATGTTGCTTGAAAGAAAGAAATTCAATTAAATATCTTTCAAAATATTTGAATACTCCACCTCTTCTTCCACCCTTCCCATGGAGCAATTTTTAATTAGTAAGAATTTGTTCCACAGTGTATGTGTGGGATCTTCAGCAGATACGGAAATTTTCTACTCTGTGTATTAGTTATTATAGCACTGTCAGGGCTGGTGGCTGAAGGAACTGAACTTGAAGTTTTATGCAACCAGTTCACTCTGCTTTAGTGATGCCTGGAGCTCATCTGACAAAGATTAATTCAAAGTGAAATACAAATGCTCAAGGGATTGAAAACCTTATTAGTTGGAATATACTCAGAGCATTCAGCAACTTCAGTTGAGGCCAAAGCCTGCTAAAGCCAAAAAAGGTGTTATTTTTAGAGAAGTTGATTTTCTTGGGAAAAGTGGAGAAAACAAGACCTACATGTAGTTTCTGTTGTTAAGTTAGGAAAAGTAGAAGCACCGTTCAGAAAGGGCTACTCTCATTAGGAGACTTGGCTTTGTACATGTTTTGTTGTTCTTCAAAGTATATGTCTTCTTGAAATTCCTGGTCAAATTAGTGGTTAGCAAGCTCTATGAAATTACTGTAGAGTCTTGAACGATACAGCCATGTGTGTTCTCACCAGCCTTTCCACAAAAGTCTTAGCTTTAAAGAATTGCACTTAGGAGAAGCAAAACAAATTGCACCCTATCTTTCCAAAAAGGAACCTGTTGTTTGCTAGATAATGTGCATTCTGTCTGAGAAAGTCCTTTTCAAATGTATCATTTGAGATTTTCTTTGGCTATTTCTGAGCAAATGCATACATATTAAAAATATCCTCTGGGAATAAAGGGGTAATGCAAATACAAAGAGCAAAGGGATGAAATGGGTTTGTAGCATCTAAAAGTTTCTACTACAGTGCACAGAATGCTAATGTTTCTGGCTATTTGATGGGTCTGTGTGGAGAATAGCAGAGAAATGATTTGTACTTGAAATGCCTGATACTGTAAGTCCTTACTTATGGGAGTATTTTGGTTTGGGGGGGGATGTTTTGAGCTTTTTTGTTGTCCGTACTTTTTCTTGATTTCACAATCCTGGTCATGCTCGATTACAAACAGAAAGTGATGTTGGTATGTTGGTTAGACAGAGGCAAAATAATCTCAACCTTTTTTTTATTTATTATTTTTTCCTGAATATTTTGAGAGATTACCATGCTATGTTACGAATCAGACCATGAAGACCAGATGGTTAGTAGACCTCTTAGCACACTGCATAATTATGCGCCTTCTTCTGACCTCACTTGGTGCTGGGGAGGCTTTAGCTGATCCAGAGACTGGGTACATATGGAGCTGTTCTCTGGAAGTTGCTGGTGCTTTTGCCTTCTGATGTAACTTAATTTACTTCTGTTTTTTTCCCTTGGTGGGTGATTTTGTGTGCTGCTCTTGGAGGGTGTCAGCAGTCCTGTGGTGCTTCCTCGACAGAAAAGCTTTCTGCTCTTCTGACCAGACTTTACCTCTTCTGGTGTAGATTGTCATGGCCTAACTGTTCCTTGTCTTCCCAGGTACATCTGTATTTCACCAGTGATGTAATAAACACGTGTGTTTGTGGGTATATGTATCTGGTCCTGAAATTCTGCTCTTGTGCTGTGTGAAGGTAAAGCTTCTGGTCTCCTTCCTCTGCCCTGTCTCTTATTTTGTATGGCAACCTTTCTTCTTTTGATCTTCTTGAAATTCTCCCCCCCCCCCCCCCCCCCCCCCCCCCCCATGCCTACATGTGGTATTGCTGTAAAATAATGAAAGTCCAGAGAAAGGATAATGTTAAAACGTATGACTGAGAAAAGAGAGCTGTTCTTTTCCTTTGTTTCCCTCTTACAAACATGCATGCTGAAATGAGCGTCTTGAGCTGTGAGATGCACAGACAAAGCAGATAACTTGTGTAGTGGCCACCAGAGCTAGGGCTTAATCGTCAGGTAAGAGGAGTGAAGAAGAGTGAGCCTTCAGTCGCCTCAGTTGTTCAGTTAATTCAACTTTGTGGGTCTGCAAACCACTGTTTGCATGTGGAATACACCATGCAAAGAAGTGCTGTGCAGCCCCAGAAACTGCTCTTCCTGTTGTTCACTTGTGTCCCAGTCATAAGCTTTGGGCATGGGATTCTTCAAGACTTCTGACAGCTTTAGTTTTCCCCGCAGGCCTGCTCATGTTGACTTAATTTGGATCAGTGATGAATCATTTCCCATGACATGAGGACGATGCACAGGTCAGTCTGAGTATTAGCCTTACTGGCTTGACTTAGGGCTCTTTCAAGCTGCTCTGATTTTATTTTTTTTCTAAAGCTTAACACAGAATTTTGAAACTCTGTGGTAGGAAATTTCTCTGACTACATTGTGAGATGAACCAAAATACAGTTGTGGGGTTCTTAAAATAAAGCAGTGCTGGCACCACTGCTGCTACTATAGCTAGGTATGATGAAGATAGCATGGTGCCCTGTGTTTTTAAATGTAGTTCTTTTGTTTAATGATCCATTAATTCGTTTTCTTCTTTGTGCTAAGCTACAGACAGCTTCACAAAAACTGCAGCAGTTTGCAGTGGAGGAGCAGAGGCAAAAATGCTTCTTGGCATCTGGGGAAGACCCTGGAAATTACCCAGTCTGTTTGCAGGGAGAATGACTGACCACACAGCCAGCTACCTCTGCCGCAAGGGCTTTTTGAGGGAAACTCCAAATTTTATCTCAAATGTCAGACCACAGCCCGAGCTGTGATAATGTGATTGTATCATTTTCAGCCGTGTCCCACAGCTGGGTCCCACAGTTGTGTTTTGAGGGGACTTTTGCCTCAGCTTCCTCAAAGAAGTTCACTGCAAGTTTTTGTGAGAGTCAAGTCACAGGTGAGAGAAGCAGCCTGTTTCTTGTTTTGTGATCTGTCTAGTTAGGAAGCTCAACTTTCTTTTTTTAGACAGATAAGAGCTTTCTTCTCCATTTTGTCTACCTAGGATTAATTTCATTCTCGTTCTCTGCCTAGGATGGAAGGGTAGACCTGTTGCGCAAGTGGCTTTGTTTCTTCTTTCTCACTTGTGGGAGCAACTCTAAAAGAAACCTTATACCAAATAATGGCATGCCAGACAATGTCTGTCTGTGCTTCAGCACATGAAATGAATTTGCTTCCTGCAAAGTTGCAAACAAAAGCAATCAGGTAGGAGCTGCCAGAGTTAGAAGTTGTGGCAAGAACAACTTTACAGAGTTGCCCGTGCCCTGCTGCTGTTTCTGAGCCCAGTCCCTTGTTCCATGGCTCTGTGGTTCATCATGACTCAGATCCACTGGGGCAGGTGGGAAGCCCTGTTGTAGGAAAGAGAAGGGCTTCCACAGAGTCTGCTTCTGCACCACAGGCACTGGCCTTCCTTGGGAAGAACAGAAGGGGTTGGAAACACAGTAAGGAAAGGAGAAAAATAAGTCTTCAAACCATGAGAACAGATCACTGCTGACAACCTGAAATATTTTGGAGCAATCTTGGAGGCAGGTTTTTATTCTTTCAAATCAGGTTTATAGAAGGAAAAAGTCACAGGAGAAAGATGAGTACCATCCGCTTGAGTACCCATGTGTGCAGTGTAATGAGGAATCTGTTTTTCCCTGCTGAGCATCTGGTTTTTCCTGCTTGCCTTAGCAGCATCCAGTGGGATGCAGCAGCCCATAACGTCCGGGCCCCATATGTGCTGATTCCTCTGGGTACGCGTGCATTTTAAAGAGATTTATTTCTCTTTGGGGAAAAATGACCAGCTGTCCCTGTCAGTGTATGATACTGAATTTGTATGTAATAAAGAGAAACAGTTCACGACAATGTCCAGGGATAGACCCTTTCGGTCAGTGAAGTATAGAGGATGTTATTCTTAGGAGAATAATTGCAGCTGCTCTGGGCAGGCTCTAGTTCATGTGCAGTTCCCTCACGCACTACAGAAAGATGTACTAGAAGAACGGAGATTTCTTAACACAACAGAAAATCGGGGGAAAGTGTTCTGGTGTTTTGAACTGCTGCTGCGGAGAGAATTCGATGGTGCCTTTGTTTTCGATCTGATGCTTCTGTTTCAGGTAGCAGCTGGAACAACAACTGTGATAACCACGCTGCGGCAGCAGCTGACAGGAGAGTGGCGGGCGGTGCAGCAGTGTGTGAATGCTTGCTTGAAACAGGCGGACAGTTCAGCTGTCTGAATGGTATTTTATAAGGCCAGAAGATTTCTCAGTACCTAACAATGAAAATTCAGCTTGGAATCTTTGTTAAAGATGCCAGTAGCATCTTCAAGTAACTGTGGACTGGATGTTTCTGTTGGAGAGGTTTTATGTTAAACAAACCAAAAAACACACAAAACCAACCTTACCAATCTTTCTTGCAAAAGATCAAGAAGTATCATCTAACAGACAGAGTTTTCTGCAGGTCTCTCCCGTAATTGGAGCTAATGTTTGGCAGCATGGCAGCAAATAAGGGTGGTCTCAGTTTAGAAATCTTGTGTAAGAGCTTCTGGGCAAGGCGGTGAGTCGTTATTATAGTCCACTTCACATAGATATGACCAAGGCTTAGTCTTTGAGAGTAGGCAAAAGCAACTGCAGTCACCCAGCACCCCATGAGTCAGCGGGAAACCTTACTGGTGAGCTGAGATTGTACAAAGATGTTGGGAAAGTGTACTTCTAGGACTGCTTCTTGATTAACACTGAGTGAAAGAGCACATGTATTGAAGCCATCCTTGACATAAAACAATCAAAAAAAATACTTCTCTGCAAAATCGTAGGTAGAAGAGCAAATTGCTGGAGCAAAACCAGCTCTCTGATGTTTCAGAGCTAGGTGCATAATTTTGGATTGTCATTCATATGCCTTGGAGAACTCTGTAGATTGAAATGTGCAGAAGGTCCAATGCTCCTGTACCTTGAAGTACATCTCTTGATAATTTTTGTCTCAAATCAGATTAATTTTTGAGGTTGGAAACTTTCCAAGGTGACACTTTGCATTTTTCTTCTTATTCAGGTGACTAGTCCTTGTAACTGCCACAAATTTCATCTTTAGTGTGAATTAAACACAACTTTTCTCTCCTTCTATTTCATGTCAAAGTCCACCCCTCAAGAGCACTGACAGATTTAGACAGAGAAATTGGATTTTCTCTATTCAATTCAGCAGAAATTCTGCATTTTTATCAATGTTTAATCAGCTCTGTCTTCTAATAGAAGTTTTCCATGATCTGTATATGTAAAGAAAAATCAGAGTTTATTTGGAAAACTCTGACTTATATTTCAGGGAGGATTCTGTTTCCCAGTCTCGAGATATGCGATGTGTATATCCTGTTGTTCAAGGGCCCATGGATCATTGCACAAAGTTGAAAAGGAAGTTATGTGCTTGACTGAAATACTGCTTTTCTCCTATGGTAATATCCAGATGCGTAGCAAGTCAGGATTATGGACAGATCACACAGAATGAAGATAAACTTGTCATCCAGTGTCTTGATTGAGTAGACTCAAACTTTATGGTGTTTTTTTTTTTTATGGTGTTTTTTTTTTTTTAAAAAAAAAAAAAAAAGATAAATGTGCAAAGTAGTGCTGTTTCACCTTAGTATACTTAAAGCAATCTAGTTCTGAAACTTCTTAATTGGGCAGAAGCACAGGGCTAGCAACACCCCTGTAGGTCTTGTCCCGGTAAAAATCTGCGTGTGGTTTCTGTAATAATGGCTGTTAATTTTTCTCAAGAAAACTTCAGTACGTTTTCTTATTCTTTCTTTCAATTCTAGTTGTACCTGCCTAGTGTAAAGCTGCCTCCTGTTAAGTACAGTTTTGCTCAAAACCTCCCTTTTTTATTTTTTTCTGAATTGTCTTCAAAGCCTTCTGAGATATGCACATCAAGGGAACCATAAAAGTACAAGAAAGTTATTGATTTGATTTTTATATGGTGGATTTATTCCATAAAGGCCCACTGATGTACCTAGACTTAAAATTTCGGTTGGATTTTTGTTGGATTTTTTCCTTGATGTAGGCTGTGGTAGAAGTTTACACCAAATGTTCCTTGAGTAACACTTCTGATTTTACAAAGGTCTGGACAAAGGCTTTTTGGAAGGTCAGTTTCTGTTTGCTGCTAAAATAAAGATTACAAGTGTAGAGCTTGGTTTGTATATTTTGATCTTCTGAGAGAGCACAGCTTTTTGTTACTTCAGAATCTGAGAAGGAATTCTGTTAGGAAACTTCAAGTTAGAAAAGTCACGCTCTCTGCAGGCTGTATTGGGTTATTGATTGATTATCGGGCAGTGGTACTGCTCAAAGGCCAAATTCAAACAATACTGTAAACTGTTTGAATTTGCTGCTAATCAAGAAAATACTCTTTAATAATCGTGTTATCTAGGAGGGAATGCATATTCATATGAATTGAGGTTCAGCCCATCATGCTTTATCATATATATACAGCCTTAATCGGAGTAATTTTAAAACGTTCTGACTTGCATCTGGATTTAAAGAAATTGGAATATGGTTTTTGCTGACTGTAATTTGCTATGGAGCTAGGGAGTGAAATAACAGGACCTAGAATAGTCTGTTAGGTGGTACTAATGTAAGGAAGAATACTTGCTCTAAAGGGCACCCTTTGTCTTTCAGTCCCTGCAGGCTTAGATCAGAGATGCTTGCTCAGTTTCTTATGAAAATAAGAATTTCCAGTATAGAATTTAGTTATTTATTTATACTGGTACCACGTGTAGTATGTTCTTTTGTGCAGTTATAGAGACTGCATTCTAACTACATTTTTTGTCAATGTATGTATATTTTGTCATTAATACAGGAACTGTTTCTGTATATATTTATATATCTTGAATGTAGAGATCAGCATGACTTGCCTTTGCCCATTTTCATTCTTTGAATTTTTTCTTAGGAAGCCAAACATGAATAGACAATAGTCTCATATGTGAAGGGAAGTATACTAGCGAAGTGGAAGGAAAGAAATTCAGAAACATGCCTTCCTTTAGTAGAAAGCCATTCTTCCCAGTATTGTGCTACTCAGCCTTCCTCTGAACAAAGCTGCTTCCATAGTATCTGCAGTTCCTGCATGTAAATCATAGCTTCTTAGAATATTCTTTAAAAGGCTTTTTAAATACTTACTGTTATGTAATGACATTTAATGTCTTCTGTGCTCATGTAGGAAGCCTGTGATAGAGTGACCAGACCACTTGATTCCCAGTCTTCCTTCTCTATCCCCTATTGTACTGAATCTTTGAATCATTGATGCTTTTTTTTTTGCCTGCACACCATTTCCGACTGTGAACATTATCTCAGCAGTTTCCAACTATATTATTAAAATTCGACATACTCAATATCTGTGTTCCTTCAAGGTCACTAAAATGAGATGCTTACAAGGCACTGGCTTGCTTGAAGTAGTTGCGCCTTAAAATTTTTCCCATAGTCTGTTATTACATGCCAAGTCAGCCTCAGATCCTGTATATGTGACATTCCCCTATCCTCCTGCAGTTCTCCAGCTGAAGTCCTTGTTTTGCCAATGTGTTACTTCATTTATCATCCAAAAAGGGTAATTTCTTAGCTCCTGCTTTCCTATTCTGGTCTGATATGTATACAACGAGACCCAGTGATGTAGCAAGTCTGCATTGCTTTTCTTTTCTTCTCTCCTCATTAGGATCCTAATGTGTGTAAATCATTGCAAACAATTTAAATAGCCTATATGACTATGTGCATGAATGAGAAAATTGCATATGATGTATAGATTGATGTCAGTTCTACAAGTGTTAATAACCTTTCTTTTCCTGCATTTAGTCAGTTAAATTTGCGTTAATTGAATTCCTGTCTTATTCTAGTCCTTCTATCAGTCAGGTCAAGAACTTTGCATTCTCTGCGATGGAGTTAGCTTATATTGAATTTGAGAAGTAACTTCCAAATGGTCCTTATAATAGATTGCAGCGACTGTGAGGACAAGCAGTCAGATTCTTGATTAGCTGTTCTGCCAGAGAAGAATAGCAATGAGTGAAAACTGTGGCCTTCTTCCCAGGCAAGAATTCAGTGTTATTCTAAGGAGCTCTTTTTAAAGCCGTTTTCCCTGGGTAGTTGTAAGTAAAGCAACTTCTAAGCAGACGGCATACCCCTCTTAAAATGAAATATAATGCTCCAGGGTGCTGGTAAAAGAAAATACTATTTCTGGTTCAAGTCACATGTAACAGATCATGGCTGTTAAAACCCTTTGTTGGTAGAATGAATTGGTATTGACCGCCTGGTTTCTGTTGTGGGTCAGCTGGAGCATTAGCCTGTCAGTTAATTGGAAAGCTTGTGAGGGGCTTCTCTGTGACAGTGTTTTGTGGCAGAAGAAGAAAGCCTGGGAATAAAGTTGGTTATAAACAGTTTGTAGTTGGTAACCCCGGCTGGTTTGTACCCAGTTTCGATTGTTGCATGTGAATTGTATGATGGACTAATCCCTACAAGGGGTAGGGAATTCCTACAGTAGCATGCTGAAGGCTAACAAATTCAAAACAAGATCCTACTGTGAAATTAATGCTGTAAATAATAAAAATACAGTTGTAAGAGTCTGCATGAATGCTGTAACTGATTACAGTCCGTGGTTAATGCCTATCACTAGCTTGAGTCAGAACTATGATTTATTTGATGCTGTTATTCTTTACTGATACTGCTCAGATTAATATAAATTTATCTCTTAAAATGATGCTTTCATTGAAATGGCAGCGTGTGATTCCATATTTATTTTTCAGTGACTTGATAGATGCTAATAAAAAGAAACAGGAGTGTAAAGAGGATATTTTTTCCCACTCAGCCCTGCACCTGAAAGTCCACAAGGGTTTGTGCATCCTTGTTAGCAACAAGGGCTCTACAGCTAGATGACAGTTTGTAATGCTCTTTTGGATGTATAGTTTAAAAAGAAATTAAAAATTGATCTCACTTGCTGTTAGCTATGTGAGTTGTGCAGAGGAGTGAACCATTGTGTGAACCTGGGGAGGGAGGGGGGCTTTTTGTGAGGAAAATAAACAGATGAGAGGAAATGCACACTGAGGAGGTCTGTTAAATAGAGGTGCCATCTTTATACTGTTGTTCTTCTGGCTATAACTGCACTTTACGTTTTATTATGTCTTGGATCTTTAGAGTTGAATTTTATAAGCCAGTTTCAGAACAATTGGGTCAGCCACCCATTATTCATTCAATTACACACTGCAGCCTTGCTGCTCCCAGTTGACATCTGTACACAAAGCCCGGTTCCTTTTTACGTAACCTGGCCAGCTCAAACGCTGCTTGTGGTTGATGCTGAAAGTCCCTGGGAGCTCCCCAGTCTGAGAAGACAAATGGCGAAAGAGTTCGTTCCCCCTGGCATGCCCAGGGGCAGGCAGGAAGCTGCTAATGGCATAATTTCACGTGTAGCGTTTCGCGTTTTGCCCCTGTATTGCTGGAGAAGAGGTATGAATGCTATGTGGGAAATGTTGTTAAACCACTCGCGTGGGGCTGGCCATCTGTATTTGTGTTTGTTGCTTTGCACAGGCGTTAGCTGACAGTGCCATAAGCTATTTCTGAGGGGCCTGCCTCATCTGGAGCTGGAGGGATCCCGGCGCGCTGTGGTGTTAATGAGGTGCTTGGCCTTGCTGTTCCGCAGGCCGAAAAGGTGTGCGCGCCGTGAAACAGGGCATTAGGGAAAGCAATACAAATAGCTTCCTCATTAACGCAATTAAATGGTGTACAGGACAGCTGGATTCTGCCTCTGAGTCTGTCTCGCTTCCCGTGTGAAGCTGGGCAGGGTATTACAGCCCGGTTCCTGTAGATCTCAGTAACTGAACGCAGCTCCAACCTGATGTACATTGGCATTAGGACTTACGTGAGTGCTGGCTTTTGAAGCGGGACTCAGTAGGTGCTATGCTTGGAAAATAGGAATTAACAAGTTCTAGAAAGAAAAACTGAAGTGCACAGAGGTGGGCAGCAGGGCCTGCGTGCACGTCGAAGTGGGCACTCGGTGTTAACGTGCATTCTGAATGACAGCGCCTTTGTGCTTCTCTCACCTGGAAAATGGATACAGCGCTGCCTTATCTTGCAAGGGTATCATTGAAATAAATCCTGTGATGTTTCTGAAATGTTTGGGTACTTCAGCGATGAACACTAAAGAAAGGCTGAGAAATAGATTAAAGTTTCTTTATTCAGGCAGAATATCACTCTTAGGCTGTGAAAGGAGGAGAATTTTTACAATGCAGCTAAAAGGAAGAATTGAAATGCTGCTGATGGGGAGTGCTGACTGTCATGTACACTGAATTGAGGTGTCATACGGAAAAGAAAATGGTGTCTGATAATGTAACTGAACACTGTATAAAATGTACACCTGCAAAATAGGAGGGAGGGAACTATTACTGTGGCAAGAATAATGTCTGTACTCACTCCTAGCCTTTGATTTGGCTTGAATTTTTGAACTTTGTTAAAATGTAACTTGTGTCTTTAGTGCTTGTAAATAAAATCACAGAGTTATTTTATATTCAATAATATCAAAGTGCTAAACTTAACTGGTTTTGTTTATGGAAGAGAATCTTGGATTTGCTCACATAAGTATAGATTATGCTCAAAATCTCAGAGTAATTTTGAATCAATTTGGTGCAAATATTTTGCAGGTTTTTATTAAACTAAAGAAAATGAGTAGTGATATTTAAAATTACCATGAGAACAAGTGACTGCATTTGATTTTTTCCTGCCAGTGTTGGAAACTGGGTTGTAAGACGAGACTTGACTGCAAACTCTGCTAGAACTGCCTTTTTGTTAGGTATTTGGTTGGTAGCCTAGCGGAGAGCCAGCCCTGGACCCTGCTTCGAACTTCTAAGATACAAAGGTTACACAAGTAATCGTAACTGTGGTTTAGATGGTGAAATGTGTTATAAAATATAACCAGTTAATTAAGAACTGTAAAGCTACTCTATAAACTAGTTTGCAAACAAATGGGATTTAGTGGATAGAAGTTGGATAGAAATTTATGGATTTTGTCTTGATTTTTGTCTTTTTGTGCTGTTATGAGTCATCTTAAAGCCTATGTGCTTCCATATGAAAACGTGTCTTGTGAAACAGACCGTGATGAGCAGAGAAGGTCAACTTTGTTTTATTTTATTTTAATTCCTTCTAGCCTTCAGGAAAAAGAACAATCGTTCAGCACGTCCATTAAAGAAACTACTGCCAAAGTAAGTACACGTCAGTTATCAGTTTTCATTTTTCTTCAAAATATTTAGAGAAGCAGATAATATCTTGCATTTTAATAAATTGGCTGTATTTTGGAAAGTTTGTTTTGTTGTGTTTCTTCTGAACAGATTTTGCATTTAAATGTTTCTAAACATACATTCTATAAAAAGATACTTAATTTGGACAGGCCACAGAGAATATTTTTAAGGAAGCAGATGGAGTAATCTATTGTTTCTTGCCTTATGTTTACCAGGGAGCAGTCTTGTTGCTGGCCTCAATTTAGGAAGAGACTCTTTAGCGCTTCATGAAAAGAAAGTGAACTCTGGTCACAGATGAATGTTTTCACCCTTTTGCTTCTTACTTTCTTACCTGACTGGTTTGGTTGGAGTGAAGGAAGAATATTAATATAGTTCCTCTTTTCGCCTCTCTTTCACTAACAATAAGCTAGCAATCTATTTCTCACCCTTTCATAAGAATGCCAAAATAATTGTTGTGGTGTATTTGTCATACCTTGGTTTTAATCAGAGATGTTATACTCTTCTTTTAGTTCTCTTATTTCTCATGGTCCTCCTTCCAAGAAAGAGACTCCTAAAGTTTCCTTTTTATCATAAAATGCTCATTGTGCCTAAGAGTGCAGCGCCTAAGCTCTGGAGCGCTCTAGGAAGGAGGTTTATTTATTTTAGCTAATTCTTATAGATCTGTATGGAACAGGAAAGGGAAAATATTCATATTATTTAATCATTAATTTATTTATTCTTGGAAATAAGTTATTTTTTTTTCATGTTAGTTTCCTAATAGAAATAGTTCTCCAAAAATTAGTGAAAAATTATCCTTTGTTCTTCAGAATCATTATACCCAATACTTTTAGCATGCACTGTTAAAAAAGCTGTTGACTGCACTGAATACCTATCCCTGCTCCTCTTCTACTTTATTTTGAGTTAATTCTCCTCTATTCTTTGCATATGCACACCTCTTGGGAAATATTAGTATAGACATTGTAATATGACACTCCCCCCTGTATTTTTAATGGCTATGAATAAAGTGTCAAGGAAAAGATTGCAATTGACCTACAGATCATCCACTAAAATGAATGAGAGATTTGGTAGCTCAGGGTGATTTGTTGTTTCAAGCTATATGCAAAGTAAAACATAAATTACAGATTTTGCCTTTTCCCCTGAAAATGTGTGCCTGTACATTTTTAAGTTTTATTTTATAACCATAGTATCTAAAGACTTCTTAAATAAGAGCTGAAACATTGGGTAGCAACTGAGAAGTCTGTGTGGTAGAATTCCACAGCACATTTGTTTCTTTAAATATTCAGTAGGTAAAATATTATTTTAATTTAATTCCATTCTTGTGTGATGGCTTTTATTTATTAGAGAAGGCAAATAGGAAGCAGATAATCAGACTCCTCCAAATCATTTATTATTTGATTTATTCAAATCATCTCATCATACTGTTTTCTTCTCAACCTGAATAGAGCTGGTCTTTAAAACCTTTTTATTGTATGGGGAAAATGCTACTTTTTCAAAGGCCTCTTCCTCCCCCCTGTACCACAAGTATTTATGTGGCCTTTTCTGCCTTACCTATATTATTTTCAGTTGAGGCTGCAAAAGCTAGTATTATTTTGTTAGCGAAGGGAATAATCCCCCTTATCCACATTTTTCCTTCACAAATTAATGTGTGCTTTTGCATGTGGCAAAATTGTGCTGTATGGGAAATCAAGGCAGACTTCTTCAGGCAGTGCAAAGAGAATTTCCATGTCTTTTCTAAACTACGGCTATAAAGAAATGTGAAGGCTACTTAAAATTCTTTTTTTCCTTGAGATCGTTCGAGGAAGAGTTAATTTCAGTGTTTTAGTCTGTGTCCTTCTGCCTGTTTCTGCCACTTCAGATTAACATCATACACTGGCAAGATGGAAAAGGATGACCATGGGTAAATTTGATATTTTGCTTCTTTTCAGCTTGATTTCACATACCTTTGCTGAACAGCATCCTACTGTTTTCATATAGTTTGCCTTCTTGAGTACTGTTTATGTATCTGAAGACCAGATTTGTAGGATTTATTCCTAAATAAGAGACTTTTTTCTTTTTTCTGGAAGTCTACAAAACCAACTAACCAGTAAAACACTGAAGAGGATTTTTAAAATAGATGCTGTAAGATTGGTCTGTAAAGAACTGGAGCTCCTTGTCTGATGGAGTGCAGCAGAGCTGGTCACTGGGAACAAGGCAAGGGCATTGCTGGGGCTCCGAGCATAAGTGCTGGACATGCAGACGGTTAGATGAGGATAGTGTGTTGAAGTGGAGCAAGGGAGGGTGTTGTTTGTGAGAATTTGTCATCTTTGTTAGCTAAGAAATAAGCTTTCCTCAGTGGCTGAATAAGCTACTGTAATGAATAATAGTAGCTGTTATTAGGATAAAATACTTAGAAAAATTTAAAGGAGTTGGAGCTCATAGAGTAGAATTGATGTAATGTAGAAGCAGAGCTATTAGTTTAGAGGATGTTAAATTATTTTGCCTTGCCCAGTCTTTCATTTAGTTTTGTTGAACTATGCCATGTGATAGCTCTGAAGATTAATGTTTTTCATTTATCCACAGAATGCGTGTGACATAGATACATGCAGAGGCTCAGTAATGTGCTTATCTCATGTTCCAGAAGAATCATCTCTGAGTTAGAGGAACCTCCTTTCAGCCTCTGGTCCCTGCCTTTGATCCATTAATAAAGAGTGCCAGCAAGCTTCGTTCTGTGACAGTACTGCTTACAAAGTGGGCAGTGTTCACTAGAAACTGATTAAACCTCCTCCCAGCTAATTTTGCATAATTGCCAAACAGCTGTCTAGTGGTAATAACTCTAAGTTACCACCAGCATGGGCTGTATTCATGCAGTTTTCCTAGAGCTGAAAGATTCCTGATCTAATTGCAATTCACTGAGCCATTCAGTACCCCTAAAGAGAGAACACTGCTTAGAAGGAAGTCATTAAAAACTTTAAGATTTGTGTTGGAGATGTGAGACAGAAATGGCCTTTGGGTTCTTTGGGTATGTTTTTTCACCTCTGACAGGTTTGGGTTATTTTAACATTTAAAGTATATCAGCAGGCAAGTCACTTAGAAGGTGGTACTGAAATAAAGTGAAATATCTGGGAACTGAAAAATTATAATAGGTGAAGAAGTGATGAGATATATGTTTTTAAATTGATAGGCAGACTGAAGTCTTTATGCTTGGAGGATAGTTGTGTTGGTAGTTGACTCAAGAAAAAATCACGACGTATCTATGGTTATAACGTGCTGTCAGCTAGAGGTTATTAACCATTTGATAAGATTTACAGTTAGTGTCATATCTGAATTGTTATAATTATGCAAACAGATAAGTCATATTATCGCTGTAAGGCTCTTAAAAAATAGCGTGATAGCTGTGCTTCTGTTAATATGCATGGTATATACACTTGTTTTTGAGAAAAAAATATCAAGAAGAGCAGGGAAACTTTCCTCTGGAGATTTCATTTCACATCTCATCTCTTCACAACTGGTCTGTCTCTTTCTTGACTATTGCTTTACCCTTGCTTCCAATGAATGCAATGTTTTCTCAAGTGTCAGCTGCAATTCTAAGCAACTACTTGATATCTGCCTTCAGAACAAGAGTATAGGCGTTAGATGGATTTCTGTTTGTTCATTTTGCTTTCCTTTGCAAATGATGCAATATCGAGTAAGAACGAACACTTCTGAATATGTAGTTGTATGATCTGTGTACAATACAAAAAGGTCATTCTGAGGTGGTAGTGTACACCAATAGTATTGAAACAGTTGAACTTCCTGTCTTTTAATCTATTTTTTCCTCCCCTATATCTTCCCGTGTTTCTAATAGCAGTTATGATCCATTGCTGAAGGACTTCCAGGTAAAAAGACGAAAGAGAGAGAGACGGAAAGTCAGAAACCTGAACCTAATTCAGCTGTGTTTCCTGATTGTGAAATGAAATACAATATTGAGCTGTTATTGCTTGTTCAGAGAATGACAGCTGCTTTTTTTTTTTTTTTAGTTGTGTGGCATGGTATCTTTTGTATAAAAATCACTGGGCATTCTGCATTATGAGGTCTTAAAACTCCAAACACTGTCTCATTTACATTCCACTCATTCTAGGCATCACTGCTAATCTGAAAACGTACAGCGTGTCAGTTGGCCTTTCTTCTAAATAAACCTCAGTATCTAGTGGTGAAACATGTCCTTTGTCATCCAGGTAGCTAATGCTAATACTGTTCTCTATTTTTATAACAGAATGTGTGGCAAAGCCTGGAAATCTTGATGCATCTTTGATATTTCTGTAAATACATCACTTTTTATTAAGCTTCTTTACTGTGCTGTAGGATGTTATGTCATGTCCGTAAACCAAGAACATTTGAAGCCCCATTTAAATTGCCTTATATTTTTACATGAATGAATTATATATCATGGCTGTCTTCCTCAATCTAGGTTTGCACAAGTCAGAAACTCTGCAGTACTTTGAGGAGGAAAGTGAGTGATATTGAGACTCAGCTACCTGCTCTACTTGAAGCCAAAATGCTGGCTGTATCAGGTAAGTTTTAGATGATGAGAAGGGCTTACATTGATGAGTAGTGTGTTAGACCTTTACACAGCTGAGCCTTCTTGGGAAAATTCATTGATCTGCACTTAGCTAGATGCCTTGAAGTCATGGCAAGTCTGGCAGAACCAGGCTGTGTCACATCCTCTGTGAGGTGCTTCAGGTGTCTCTCCACGGATGGAAACTACTGGCTAAGAGAATCCTGTGTGGTAGGCAGTAAATGGGCAGAGAACACAATATTTTTCCATAAGTGAAATTGGTAAATAATTATCAATAGCTTTTCCTGGACGTTACAAGTTAAATGTTTGAGCTCTCTAGCTGAGAGTCATAATAAATCCATAATAAAGGTGTAATAATTGCAAATATGGCTGTAAACGACATTTTAAAACAGAGTAAAATAATTGGTTGCTACTGCTATTCAGATCATTAAACAACTAATGTTGGCAGCAAAAAAGCAATTTGGTCCTTGGAGCACTCATGCATGTTATTTACAACCAGTAAAACACTGAAATGTGATTACAGTCTGATTCATAATGGTTTTACATGCCAGTTACTTGGGACTAGTGCACGTTTACTAAGGAAAAAAAAGGAAAAAAGGGCACTTCTTTCTCTAAGTTTGAAGAGGTGACTTTTCTAATTCAGCAAACTGTTTGCAAATGTGTACAGATATGTTTCTCCACCAGACACTCGTCTCGAAGGAAGCTGAAGAGAAGGGAACGTAGACTTGGGTACAAGAAATTTTCCAGTCTTACACTAAAGAAAGAAGAGAGACCAGAGGATTTTTAATATGTGTCAAAGTGACACGTTGTAGCTATCTGATGGTCATTTGCCTTCTCAACTAGATATTAGGATCTTGTAACTGTACACAGAACAGTTTTAAATTGAAACCTTGTGCGGTGTCACATAGTTTGTTTGACAGAAGTGGATAATGTCAGATTTGAGCAAAATCCTAAAGGAAATTAAAGACCAGATCTTGTATTGCTGCTGAGCACGGTCAGATTCTTTGTTCTTCATGACTCTTTTCAGAATGGAAACCCTATTTAATTCTCTGTGTCCACCAGAAGGTAAGCTGAGTAATCACCCTTCTCTGCCCTTAGGCTATTTGAATGTAGGTAATTTTCTTGCTTTCAGAAATGGGGTCAAAGTTTTCCCCAGCCATTGTATGACTTTATGGGGAACAAAATAGCCCCCAAACTGGATATGCAACCACTTCGTGCTGCCAGCAGGAAGCAGTTGGCCAGAAGATACGTACTTCAGTATGACACTCTGGGAGAGTTAATGGAAACTTGAGGACTATTTCCAAAACATTCGTAACAATATTTTATACTTGTTAGCTCTTAAAAGAGATTGCTTGTTTCAGGGATGAATTCAATAGACAATTTAATGCTGATATTTCTATAAATTGTTTTCTCAGTACTATGACTATGATTGCCTTTTCATGCTTTTTAAGAAATGTTGGTACTGATAAGAAGCACTATTTCTTTTTTTTCCTTACTCTGAAAAAGTCTTACTTCAGGGAATTTTAATGACTGTGAACGGTACAATCTTAAATTGTCGCTAAGGCAAAAATCTTTTATTATCTTTCTGGGAATTCTGCCTGAACAGAATTTGTAGGTTTTTTTTTGTAATCTCATATACAGCATCTTTCATGAACATCTTTGAAAACCTCTGACACCCCCTTCCCATCTTGTGAATAGTTATCTGTTAGAAACAAGCACCCACTGTTACCACGTCCTGGCTTTTGGTGCTGCAAATTGAAGCAGATCAAAGTCCATCTGAACTTAAGCAAATGCTTTTTCTACTGTGTGAGTGATTGAACAGTGGAGCAAGGTTGCCCAGAGACATTGTGGGGTCTCTCACAACTGAAAATCTCGTAGTAATGCCTCTTTAACCTATACTTTCACATAGAATAATTCTTTCTTAGCTATAGTATGTGTAAAAGAAAATCCAAAAATTGTTTAGCTCGTGTAGTAGATGATGAAAAGCGCCAGTGATATTGAGAGAACGCCCCACTTCTGTAAATGCTTTCTCACGAAAATAAGCATCCAGAAGTTTTTCTGTCTTCAGGTGGTTTACTTAGAGTAAGGTCGCAGGTGGAAGCCTTCTGAAGAACATCTGGAAATTGGTTTTCAATCCTGGGCTTGCTAATAAAGAATGTGTCTGGACTCATATGCAAAGAGTAGTTTGTCCGAGGCATACTGGACTGTAAAACAACAGAGACACATTAAAAAAAAGCAAAAGATCAAAAAAGTTCCAGATAATCCCTGTCTAAAATTGTGTCTATTGACATCAGTAAGAGGGCTTTGTGACTTAATGTGTGGTTATCAAGACTTAATTATTGATGTCTCTGAATCTGGCTAGCTTCCATAGCTGGCTAGCTTCCATTCCTAGGGTACCCTAGGAAACACAATTGTATAGACATGCCGTACATTGTACCACACTTCCTGGGTTTCTTTCTTGTTGTAAAAATTATGGGTTTTCAAGCCTGGCTTTGTAGGAAGCTGGTGACTTTAAGACTATAAGTGAGCTACTTTTTTTTTTTTTTCTTTTAAGGGGGAAAAAATTTAAAATACAGGCTTTGGAGAATGAAAATGTCTGTAACTGCAAAGCAGGAGAATGATGAAGCAGGGTGTTACATGCCTTAAGTGTGTGTGTGTGTAAAGAGAATTATTGGAATTTTAAAAGAAAAACATGAACTTCTGGCATATAACCAAATATGAATTGATAGTGCAGAGATGCGAGGAAAAAGATGAGATGTGTAACTTTGATGAGGAACAAATTATGCTGAAATAGGCAAGTAGGGGGAAAAGATATTGCATTGTATACCAAAAATGCAAAAATGTGTCTTCTGAAACTCAGGCATAGATGCGAAACAATGCGATTTAATGTCCCTGTGTGAAGAGAAAATACCTAAGCAGTCCCTAGTTGCTACCATCGGAAATGGAAGATAACTGAGGCTTTCTGGGTCAACTAATAGCATCAAAAGCATGGAATTAATAATAATAGTTGGTTGTTTATAACAGATAACTGACTGTAAGTTGGGAAGGAAACATTGAAGATGATTAAACACGTTAATGAAAGGTGATGAAGACAGCTTGGCAGTGGGGGAGGTAGAAAAACATACAAGGCAGCAGGTATTTTTGATCTGATTTTTGTAGTTGGAGGGAACTGGTTGAAAATCAAGGGTGAAAGGTAATTTTGTAACAGCAGACACTGTAGTGTAATAATGGCACTCATTTATGCTAAATGCAGAGTAGTATGCAAGGGATACAGGAATGACAAGTAATGTTCTAAAGACCTGAAAGTTGAGACGAGATTCTGCAAAAAAAATAGAAATATTTTAGTCTGAGCTCATGAATTGATAAAAACAGAAAAGCCAGGATGCAGAGTGAATTGCAGCTAGTAGGGAAACTAGTTGGGAAGAAAAGATGTGATAAATGCGGAAGAGGAAAGAGGAAGAAGGAGATTTAAAAAAAAACAAAAAACCAAAAAAACACTTTTTTTACTTAACAAAGTGAAAACAATGAGCAGTGGATAATATAGAGAAGGCTGAGGTTATTCAGTTCTTGTCATTCATTTATGCCTAACACATGGATACTCATCCCTTAAATAAGGCATAGTTAAAAAATATGTCACCACCTTAAAAATACTGGACAACATTTAAGCAATATATTGCATGTACGTATCCCCTGAACTGACATTCAGCTAACAGAAGGTTAATCAACAGCCCGGGTATACTAAAATGTTAGAAGGTGAGAGAATCTTCAGTTGGGTAATATGCAGTTATTTAAAGGCAGCCTTGGAATAGTAGGAGATACAGAGGCAACTGTTAATAGTGTATATATGAAATGCAGTAAGCGTAAATTTTGCTGGACATACTTAGGAGTTTTCATTTAGTCTTGGAAGCTTTAGGCAAGGATAAATGTTATTTCTGCTTTTTTTTTTTACCATAGCAGTTGGATCAGTCATTCAAATAATTTCCTCAAATAACAATGCTAATGGATACTGAGAACAACTGTTTTCCTCTGAAGAGATGTTACATTGTTTTCATTTAATATAGCATTTTCCGTGAGGAAGCAGTTAGTTTTAGGGGATTTTGGAACAGTGTCAAAGCTAAAAGGCATCTGAATGCAATTGCATGTATCTGGTTTCATGTATCCCTTAAGTTAGATGAACTTAAGAATACAGTTATTAATACATTGTCAGATCTTACACGTGTTATGATGTAATGATTTGGAAAGCTTGATGTATACCTCAGCCTTTAATGGTTACCTGGATAGCTTCAGACAACATTAATGTTCTGTATGAACTGTATTTTCTGTTGCTGTCACGCTGATTTACAGTATTGGTGTATTTGCACCAGAACATATGCAAATATAGCTGATCTTGTTCTGAGAGAATAAATGAAATGTAAGCATAGCAATTCTATTATTCCTGTCAGTCCAATACCTCAATCTTAAGACTGTATAATAAAAGATGCAGTAAAGACATTAGAGATGATGCCACATATGTAAAAGTTCCTCTTCCCTAGTACTTCTTCCTTGGAAGAAATGTAAAAGTAAGTTTGGAGGGCAAAGAAAAAGGGGTTGGATGTGTTCAGATTATTGAAGGTAGTAGAATAAATATAGTAGATTGATTACATCATGTTGAGATTTCATATGAAAAAAAAGCCTGTTCTTGAGTGTCAAGAGCTATTTGTATCAACAGTTAAAATTCAGGTCCTCCATATCAGCAGCTCCTTCACTTCTGGTTGGCATTTGCCTATTGTGATAAATAACTTTGAGTTCATACTCCTGAGATGTTAGTCCAAAATTTTTCTCCAAACATAATTAGCAGAATTGTATTATATTGTTCATGGTTTTAAACCTGTAGCTTTAGCTAAATATAACTAACAAGTACTCTTGATGGCATGAGATTTTATGGTTGACATACATATTTGTGAATACTTATTGGTGAAATCTTTTGGGTTACCATTTAATAGATTTTTTAAAAATTAAAAATAACCAAAAAAATAGCTTGATGTCAGTGCTTAGAAACCTGTGTGTGATAATTATAACAATTGCTTCTTAGAGTAGCTCTTAACATGTTTATAAAATTTCTGTCATCAGGTGTGGGAAGCATATGGCAGAACACGATACTATGTTCTTTCTGTTAGCACGGTGGGTGTATGTAGCACAAAATTTTCTGGGGAAATAAATTGCAGATCAAATAAACCTAAACCAGTAAGAAAATTCAAATAGGATCGTATGTAAGCAAGTATAAATGCAACTGTAGAAATATTAGGAAAATTTATTTTCCTTCTGTGGGTTGATTTGCAAGAAATAAAATCATATGTGAGAAATGGTACATTTCTCTTTTTTCCTTAGTGAGAAAATAATTTGGGAATAGGAGGAGGGATGTAAACTAAAATGTATTTTTAGTCATCATTCGGTCTGATTCCTGTATGTGAATAGAATACATTATGTTTGATAAATATTGCAGTTTCTTCATGTGCTGTATGTGATTTTTTTTCCTCTCTTGAGAATGCCTGAAGCGTAGGACCAGATAGCCACAGAGTGGCTAGTGGGTAGCTAAGCAAATGTGAATGAAAAACCGAATTCATTGTGTAGTTATCTGTGGGATGCACGTCATTAATTTTCTTTATGTCTTTGCAAATGCAAATTAGATCCAAACACAGAAGTTAGTGAGGTGATTTTTTAAGTAATTTAAAAATATATGTATTCTGATCGATACCAGTAGGAGATCTTGTGTCATCATCCTATAATTAGCACTATCTCAATATCAGTAAATACCTGCAAATGGGAGGTGACTGGAAATACCGTTTTCCAGTAAAGTGGTTTCGAGTAGTATAACCAAAAAGTTTTTTTTCCCCCCCTTCTTCCTGCATAGAAGTGTAGCTTAGAAATAACGTGACATAAATACTAAACACAAAATTTAATACTGGTGCTCTTGCCTCTTTGCCTACTCAGATCTTATTTAAGTTCTGCATGACTCAAACAGCAATTGTAAGAAAGGAGAAAAAAAAAAAAAAAAAGAAACCAGCCTTCCAGCTTTGGTGCTAGGCATTTCTGTTGGGAATGAGTATGCTAGAGAGGGGACCAGTCAGACTGGAAGATGTCAGTACAGGCTGAAGGACCTTTTCAGCCATGCATCTGTGTGTTTCGGTAATGTGGATGTCTTGGTTTCATTCCTTTGCTACCTTCTGTCATTTCATACAGATTAGATATGGTCATAAAGTTCTCAACAAGATGCTGATATATTCCCCTGCCATGCTAGATACAGCTTTTAATATCTTCCACTGGAAGGGGATGGTGCTCCCGTTTGTATATTTAACATTTGAGAAATACTGTTGGGTAACAGGTGGGGAATCCAGCTTGTCTTTGAGGCGAGAATACCAATGCCTCTTTATGCTTTCTCATGAAGGCTTAGTTTTTTGGTGAATTGGAGTCTTACAGAGATCTGTGTCTTGTCAGATGACAAAACTGGTTCTCCACTTTCAGCATCTCGCTTCCAGCAGCAGTTTAGATTGATGGCTCAGAGGCACGTTGAGATAAATTCTTCTTCATGCCCATATCACAATGTCCTGTGCCAGCATACAATGCTGTTTATTGGCATGTGTTCCCACAATGATCACTTCATGCTCCACGAACTGAAGTTTACTGCTGTATATTGCTACAAGTGATGTACTTTTTGGTACAAGTGATGTACTTTTCGGTAAGCCTGTGAACCCATTTAAAAAATAATGCCTGTGAGCCCCTAAAACCAACTCCTAAACAGTCATATAGACCTCAGATATCTATGTTATTTGTCTTTTTATCTTATTTCCAATTGTGAATGCTGGGTGTTACTGGCTTTCAGTGAACTTCCAAGATAATCTGTTGTAGCTGAAGCTCTAACACGATATGTGACCAGACAGCAGAAAATCATTGCTTCTGTTACAGCAGCCAGTCAGTCATGTAGCAACTTACTCTGTTTCTCCCCTGTTACCTAACCTGCTCTCCCTGGAGGAGAAGAGAGGGTAGAATAATCTTTCTGGCAGTTCCTTTTCTGGAGATTTGTGCTCAGAGGAGAAACGTTAGATGGGGAGGGCTGTGAAGTGAAGATGCTTTCACACAGTTGCAAAGGCTGTGCTGTGGTCTGGAGGGGATGCTAGAAAACCCCTATGCAGTCTGTAGGACACGTCAGTGCTTTCCCTCTTTCCACAGACTGTCCAGGCAGCCAAGATGACAATCCCCTGAACTTAAGTGCATGAGGTTTTGGTGCCTAAATCTAGGTGGCATGATCCTTCTCTTTTTTTTTTTTTTTTTTTTTTTTTCTTTTCTTGGTTTGGTTGGTAAAAAGGGGATGATTTCATGAAGCCCTCAAAATCACGGAGCTCAGGTCTGGGCCATTTCCCAACCCTGAGCATGTCATTTCTTCTCCTTTGGCAGTGGTAGTGAGGGGAGGCAGAGGTAGGAGAGAGGGGAGATGTAAAAGAACAAGAGATTGAAAGGCGTAGGGTGGCTGGGGGATATAAAGGGCAGGGGAAACCAATTGTGTGGGGAAGCTTGTGTGCACACATTTGTGTCTGTGCCGTTGGGTAGTCCTTGAGTTCAGGAGTCACTTTGAGTTGGGCATACTTCCAAGCACATGGAGGAGAAGAAGGTGATCAGGAGTAGTCATGGGCTCAGCAAGGGGACCAACCTGATAGCCTTCTGTGATGGAATGACTAGCTGGGTGGGTGAGGGGAGAGTAGTGCATGTTGTCTACCTTGATTTCAGTCAGGCTTTTGACACCGTCTCACATAACATCCTCATAGGCAATCCTTCCTCCCCTGCTGAGGCCTCACCTGGAGTACTGTGTCCAGTTCTGGGCTCCCCAGTACAAGGGGGACATGGAGCTCCTGGAGCAAGGGCTACAAAGATGATGAGGAGACTGGAGCATCTCTCATACGAGGAGAGGCTGAGAGAGCTGGGCCTGGTTAGCTTGGAGAAGAGAAGACTGAGAGGGGATCTGATCAATGTATACAAATATCTGAAGGGAGGGGGGGGGGTCAAGAGAATGGGGCCAGATTATTTTATTTTACCTTTCAGGATCATATCAATCATTTCAGTTGCATGCTGCTTCAAAAGAAATGTTGGCATGTGTTATTACTTGAAAACAGTAATTGTGATTCAGATGCTTGGAATTCTTTAAAAATCTTTTAGGGGATGATAGACTGTCCCTCATATGCTATTTGTGTTTTCAAAGGTGCTGTTACTGCTGTACTGTTACTGCTTCCAAAATCTATTATTCCCCTCACGTTTTTAGCTTTTTCTCTTTTCTTTGTGAGAAGCTGAATGATATTTATTTTCTTCAAGTTCTGTTCTGGTGTTGGAATTGGTTTGTATTCTCATTAATCATGGGGTGGAGGATTTTCAGCCTTGAATTCCAGTGCCTTTGATAAATACCATGGTGGTAAATGCCCTAAGGTAAAACATAATTTTTCTCTTCTATGTATTATTAAAGGTAGTGTTAGTCTATGAAGAAAAAGCTTATAGGTAATGATAAATACTGACCAGTCTGTTCTTTCCTGCATTCAGGCTGATGTCCAGTATGTATGCTTTAGTGTTATGCAAAAATCATTCCTTTGCTTGTACTGTAATGAATTTAGTTTCAGTAGGGATGGGACATACCACTCTGCTTTGAGTATAAATAATGGAAACTATGAGTGTACATAATTTCTGGCATAAATATGATAAAAACTTAGAGTAAAAAGGCTCTGGGCCATTAACTTTGTCTTATGTTTTGCAAGGGAAATATTGAACAAAGCTTAAGTAATAACCCATTTGTTGGTTTTTACAAAATGGGATAGATTTCAAATGATATTTTTAGTCAAATTGTTGCTGGCAAATGGTATCAAAATAATGTAATGTTAGTTTGAGGCTCCTAAGTGGGCAACAGTCTGCCTTATACAGTATATTCTGACGATGAGTGGTTACTGTGGACATGAGTTTAAATAGCATGTAATTATGTATGAAGAACAGATACTTGATGTGCAGAGTACCATTTAGCTGCAGTATGTAGCCATTCTAGTACAATTTTCGGGAAGAGAGGAAAATAATCTAAATACACTATTCATTTTTTTATGGTGAATAAATGAAATTATACAGCTACATTGTGCCTGGGAATATATATATATATTTTATTTTATTTATTTATTTATTTATTTATTTTTCCAGTATGGATTGTTTTGCCTGATTTGGCTGGTATTTCTTTGGCATTCAAATCAAGCTGTTGGAGCTTACCTGATGTCACTGGTTGGAGAGAAGGAGATGAAGGAGGCGCATTAGTGGAGAGGGCCCCACAGGGCAAGATTAAGGAGGAAGTTCAAACAGTTTTTTTTTGTTTTTGTTTAGTGTTTTGGTTTTATTTTTGTTTTGCTGACTTTTGGGTAACTTTGAACCTGAAGTGTACATACTCAGCTTCTTATAACAGTGTGCTGTAAGCATGTTACTCAACCTGTTCAGAGCACTGTATACTTCAAATTGGAAAATGAAAATAGGACTTTGAAGCGCTATAGTAGCGGAAATATGAGTTTGGCCAAGCTTAGATGAATGACTACAGATTTTATTGTAATCCCAACTTTACTTCACATGATTCTTGGGAAGAGTTATGTCTGGCTTTATTTATCTGGTATCATCCAACTAGTTCTTCTAGTGGTACGTCTGAATAAAATGCAGTTTTGAGTGGTTGATAAAGCAGCGGTTATTGTGTTTGCTTAAGAAAAATAGTTATTTTATCAAAAAGAGGAATTTTACCATTTTCATGGATACTAGCAGAATAAAATGTTTTAACGTGTGTCTGAAGGATGTTTCTACATCATCCAAAGTGACTTTGTTAAACACAAAACAACAGTTTTTTAATGCTGGCAGCTAGGGATTATATATTAATTTTTAAATCAACCTTCTTATGGCATTTCAAAAAGAGTTATTTTGGTTGCTGTGATTGAGGTCAGAAGCTCAGTGATGACGCCTGTGGTGCATGAGTTCATATTGCTCTTCTGAATTTTCACTGCAGACTTTCAGACATTTGTGCAGTCAGGGAAGCTGCATCAGGCAGTTTTGGCTCCTGGGCATGTATCTGATGCCATTTCCTCCTAGCCTTAGCTTTGATATAAAATTCCCCTCTGGGAATTTGTATCCATTCGCTATGTATAAAACATTCATATATAATATCATACTTTTTTTCCTTCCTGTCTTCTGAAACGTTAAGAGCAAGCACCAGATTCTAATGAAGAATCTCTTGCCTTCATGTTTTATTAAGACTCGTGTGTGCTGATGCTTGGGATGAGTTCAGGTGAAATAGAAGTACACTGTTTAATTATAGGTCTTCTTGCTTTAGAAATGTCTGAATATCTGCCATTTTCCCAGCAGTTTTGTGTAGTGGTCATACTTACCTCCTGCTCTGTTCTGCCCATTTGGTAACGTGAGACATTAAGATAGTAAAATTTGCCCGGCTTTTTCTCCGTAAATATATTGGTAAACATCAGATTCTACTATTTGTAAATAGATAACCAAATAATTTATAGTTATTTAGTTGTATGATTAATTGTAAGATAGATAGAACTGGCAAATGGTTTTAGTTGAGAAGTAGAAATAGGGAAGTTTTGGTCTCTTAAAAAGAAACAAAAACTACTTTAAGGAAAAAAGGTTTGGTAAAACCTTTGTTTCAGTTATTTGGTTGTAGTTATTTGGTGGAAGTGTTTTCATTCCTTCTTCTGCTCTGGAGGAATGGAGCCACTCTCAGCAGCTAGGAGTGATTTGCAGTCTTCTGTCTAGTACAGATACTTCATTCTGTTCTTGCTCCTTTTACATGACCAGAAGGCAACTGTTCCCATTTAAGACTTTGTGACCAATGCTTTTGAGACAATAGGCAAAAAGGATGATGTGGATTTGATTTGGAATTCATCTTGAATTAAAAAATTGTTGTATGTAAGAAATAATATATTATATTCTTGAAAAAAGGAAAAGTCCAAGGAAGCTTTTATATCTGAATAATGCTGGTAGTGCTACAAACTTCATGACTTCAAATTTCATGAGCCTAAAATCATGCACATAGTTTAGAAGCTGATGAGACATCTAATGTGTGTAACTGGCTGTGCTTCACATTAGTATTTGCTTCAAGAGTAAATTTTATAAATGCTAAATCTAGTGGGTGGCATCCATGCCCATGGCAGGGGGGTTGGAACCAGATGATCTTTAAGGTCCCTTCCAACCCAAGCCATTCTGTGGTTTTATGATTCTAAATGCCTTTACTTACTAGATCATAATGCCATGTTTTGCCGAAGTCAGGATAATGCTGGAGTTTAGTTCTTGCACTATATAGATTTTAAGTCTTGTAGGCAAGTCTACATGGAGATTGTTTTTCTCAGGTAGTCTTTTGAGATTTATTTTTTTTAATTAAATCAAGTTGCTGAGTCATTGAAAAAACACAGGTATGGCTGTATAAATGTAGCATTGTAATAGTTACTGCCATTTAAAAATCGTTTAATAGCAGAGCATCTTTCTGTCATTAGTGTATTTATAAGTACAACTTCTCTGTGAAGTAAGGAAACATTCCTCTCCTGGTTCTTATAAAATTAGGTTTCAGAAAGGTTAGGTGGCAAATATTACTAGGCTAAACTGTAAACTGGTTGGGAATTGAACTTTGGTCTGGATCCCTGTCTAAAGGACCTGGACACTTTTTGAAAACTACAGGGCAAAGTGAGCTGACAATACTTGAGGTTTTTTTGCCTGTCTCTGAGATTTCACACTTCATGGGCAGTCAGAAGCAGAGAGTTGTGACTTTTAAATATGTTCTCTCAGAATTTTCCTCCGATGATCTTTTCAGTGGGTGCTTGTTGTTTAAGAAATGTGATGTTCATTTATAAACAACCTTCTGGTGCTTGTGAACAACTGCATAGTGCTTCGTTGTTCAAGGAGGAATACTTTAGTGTCTAGCAGATTGATAGCACCTACCATAGAAGTATTGTGAGTTGAGGTCTTCTCCAAAACCAAAAGATGGTAAGAAAAGTGACAGTACAGTGATCAATGAATTTCAGTATGACACTCTCTGAAGTGCAGACCCTAGGAGTAAATATTCTCCAAAAATGTTAATAGTATCAGTAAACAAAAAAAAAGCTATTTCTATGTGCATGAGGTTAAATCTGCTGCAATTATGACTCTTTGTAGCATGTTAATAAAATGGATACTTGCAAAACAGTCGTCTTTTTTTTTTTTTTCTTTCTTTCCTGATTTGGTTTTTGTTTGCTGTTGGAAAGTATAGTTGCTTCATTTCCCTTGTTTGCTGTGTAACCTACTGATGTTGCAAGTGTCTCCTTCATTGTCTGTTTCCTCCCTATTCCCCCTGCCCCCAAAAAACATGCAGGAAGTAATTTCGGTACTGCGAAGGATCTGACAGAAGAAATAAGATCATTAACATCTGAGAAGGAGGGGCTGGAAGGACTTCTAAACGAGCTGCAGGTTTTGAGTGCCAGAAACATCCGAAAATTAGAGAGAATTAAAGACGATTACAACAGACTGAAACAAGAACTTGAACAAGGAGAGACTGCCTTTGGTAAGTAGTTCACCGGCTATTACTGCTTTTGCTCAGTCACAGGCATCTGGAAGTCTACTGGCTTTGACAAACCATTGTGCATTTCAAAACAAAACCAAAAACAAACAAAAAACATAACCAATTTTCTGAGGGAAGCTTGTCCAGGACCTAGATAAGCAATATGCTGAATGATCTGTCAGCTATTTTTACTAGAGAGGAGGTGCATGATGAGGGGAGGAGGGATATCCTAGCAATATTCTGCTTTTTGAGATCTATCTTAGCCCAGTTCTCAAAACCTTTCTTTTCTAAATCCATCATTGTAACAGCTATGATGATACTGTGCATGAACTCAGGTACAGAAAAAGCATATGTAGTCTTTTATGTGTCAACAGTAGCTGTTGGTTGTGACAATAGCAACCTATTTAGTAAAGCTTTGGTGATGGTTGTGAATGAATGAGGTACAGTGCGTGCGTGGTTCTGAAGGCATGAGTTCTCTTCTTAAATTTG